>NC_066328.1:7731601-8390851 GCF_022539315.1 Serinus canaria | reverse complement strand
TGAGCATTTGGCCTTGCAGAATGCCTGCCCTGTTCCTCAGCAATAAGTCTCTGTGCTATCTACAGTACTTAATGATAGAAGCAGCAATGCTTGTATAATTAGCCCATTAATAGCCCAAAGGACTCAGCATGCTAATTACCTGACACAATGAGATTAGCAGGTTGCATTGCAAGAATTCAAAATACTTGGATCAAGAGGAGAATGGCAGGTGCCCTTAGTTAGCACACCTGCTTGTTTTGCAGTCCTGGCATGGAGTATTTTTGACAAATCAGTATGCCTGGGGTGCTTCTTCTCCACTGTTAATTTATCCTGTGATTAATTGATGGCCTGTACGGCTTCTTGGTTTAAATAACTTGGTGCTGTCTCCCAGGATTAGGCTTTACCTTCCTTAATTTTACGAAAAAAAAAAAAAAAATCCAACCCAAACCCAAAAAACCCCAACCCAACAACAAAAAGACCAACAACAAGCAAACAACAAAAAACCCCCCACACACACAAAAAAAGAAAAAAACATCCTATCGAAAATTTTGGTTTTGGGGTATTTTTACATGGTTTTATCACAATATTTGATTTCTGTAGGCTAATAAATCATAGCAAAACATTTAGTATAGTCCTGCTAGCTACACCTGTGATCCATTGCCTTGTAGGAGAACTCATTAATAACCCAGACAAGCTGTGTATTAGTTGGAGATGGATGGCTTAGGATTCATGACTGTGTCCTCAGAAGGTGGCCTTTCCAAAAAACACCAGCCTGGCCTCTTGACAAAGGCACTTACTTGGCAACATGTCCTGATGGCATCAGCCCCAGATAACTGATGATGACAGGCAGAAGAGATGCAGTCTTCCTGCTGGGGTGGTGAACCCCAGATCATTTCTAAATGTCATTTGAAGATGGACTTACAGGGCTCTGAGTTGCAAGGTAGATTTTTTAGAGCAATTATTTGAACAAATTACTTGGGCTTTTGAAGGTTTGCTGTCACCTAAAATATCCACAGGTAATTTAGTGAGCAGAAGCATCTCTGCCCATAAACTGTGTGTGTCAGAGCTGTCAGAAGGGATGAAGTGAGCTGTAACCTGGCACTGCTTGATTTCAGGACTGCACTGGCAGGTGGTACCCAGAGCACGATCCCAGACTGGTGCAGAGGTGAGGAACCAGCCTTGCAGGGTGTGGAGATGGCAGAGGGGCAGGTTAAAGTAATGCTGGTCCCTCAGGCGTGTGTTACATAGGAAATGCACAGCCCTGACAAAGGTGTGTGGTGGGGAGTGAGGCTGAGTGCCTTGTGCTCGGTGTCCTGCCTGCCTGCCAGGCTGTGCACACATCAGGGGGATGCCATGGGGGTTCCCATGGCATGGGGGTTCCCAGCTTGTTTTGCTGCCAGTGCTGGTTTTCAGCAGCCCTACAGAGCTGGTGCTGCTGGCAGGGGCTCCAGGCTGAACATGCTCTGGCTGCACCAGCCCAGCTGGATTTGGAGCTCCTGTAGACATTTGTCCTTAAAAATCCCTCTCTTTCCTGAGGAGATTTTTTAATCGTTAATATTCCAGGCAGTGCCTGTGGATATCCTGGCTTCAGCTTGCAAAGACTTCATTTCAACTTTTTAATGAGCTGAGGCAGGGCTTCAGTTTGCAACACTCACAGTGCTTTTGCTGCTGTCTGGTGGGAGGGCTCAGCCTTTCCCAGGATCAGGCCCATCATTAGGGTTTGCTGCTGTCTGCAGCCTTTCCTTCCAGGAGACTGGGCTAATCCAAAGGACAGGGTGGTGGGTTGGTGTCTCTCCCTCAGTTGCTTTCCTGGACATTTAACAAGTAGCTGCAGTGATAATTATGGCAGATGTTGCTGTGTAAACACCCTGCTGACAGCCTGGCCCTGTGTAATGCCTGTCTTGGAGCTGGGCAGGCTGTAGATTAGCACTGGAGTGCTTTGTGCAATGTGTGTTTGGAGGAGGGCACTTTGAGATGCTGCTTCTGCACTTCCCCAGTCTCAGGCTGCTGGGCTGCTTTTGTGATTTCATGATGCCCAGGCAGAGCTTTTGGCACTTCTTTATATGATGTAGTTTTCCTTCAAGGCTGGACAGGACTTTGAGCAGCCTGCTCCAGTAAAAGGTGTCCCTGCCCACAGCAGGGGGGGTGGAATAAGATGATCCTTGGGGTTCCTTCCAACCCAAATAATTTTATTAATCTACATTACCTACTCATGGTAAACACCATGGTAACTGTGGATTTGTGTCTCGCTTATTTGAATTGTATTTCAGTCTGTAGTACAGCTTATTTTATTCCTTTCAAGCTCCTGTTTCTCTAACATTTTTCTGATGCTGAGTTCAGCATCTGAGTTCATACCAACAACGCTGGCACCTGGCACCTGCTGTGGGGGACATCTGTGTTTGGTGTCCTGGGGCAGGGCTGTGGCTGGGCGGGCGGCGCTTTTCCCTTGACCGGTGTGTGTCTCTGCTCTCCCCAGTGTACGGGCACAACGTGAAGAGCAGCAACGACTTCATTGGCAGGATTGTCATCGGGCAGTACTCGACGGGCGCGCCCGAGTCCAACCACTGGCGCCGCATGCTGAGCGCGCACCGCACGGCCGTGGAGCAGTGGCACAGCCTGCGCTCCCGCGAGGACTGCGACCGCGTCTCGCCCGCCTCCCTCGAGGTGACATGAGCCGGGTGACCGACGGCAGCCAGAGCGGGCGGGCGGACGAGATAAGAACCAAACCGACCACTGAAGCACCCCAACTCATCCCTGCGCGCACCCCACGGCAGCTCCGTCGGATTCGTGCTGGCACCCGGCTGTGCTGGCCTCAGTGATCTGTGTCCCACTGGGTCCAGCTGTGCCCCTGGGCCGGGGCTCTGGCTGCTCGCAGCCCGGGGCCGGGCAGCTCAAGCACGGAGTGGGTGCAGGAGCTGGGAGTTGCCTCTGCTGTCCTTCCAGTCCAAATCCATGGCTCATCCTCTCGGAGATATAAGTACCCGTGTGCTCTCTTTGGTGAACGTGGTAATTAGGCTAGAATATTTTTTTAAACGGTAGAACCTGTGGTGAAATCGATTCTGACTGCAGTTTTGTCCTTGTAGTAGTTTTAACAGAATTAAGCTGCTGTTAGTGTGTGTGTTTGTGTACCCACGTGGGACAGATCCCATGTCCCGTCAGCGGTGACCTGCCAGTCTCGATAGCAGTCTGTGTGTGCAGTAGATTCAGTGCTGATATAGCAAAATAAACATTTCCAATAGCATTTGTACTGGGAAAACCAGCTCACATCCTTTCAAACATGTGCTGTGCATAAAAACACCTGCTCCAGGGACTTTGGCGGTTAAGAAGATCCAGAAGCCACAATTTTAATTCTCTCACAGACTGCAGTGGCTCTTTCTGTGTTGTGTGTGTTTACCCAGGTAGTTCTTCAGGTCACCAAGTGAACTTAGCTACAGTCAGGCTGTCCTGTTGGTTGCTTGTGTACATTTTATTTTTCCACAGCTTATTGTCTGGTATGATGGAGATGGTATATTTATTGAAAATAAAATTCTATTTAATTGTGCCACATGGATTGCGGTGATACTTGTTGAATTACATTTGTTTTGAGCTCCTTCACTTATGCTTATGGCAGAAACAAAGCCAAAATGTTTGCAGTTACGTCGTTGTCACTCACTGCAGACGAACTGGGAGCAGTTTGAGAGAAACTGGGCACCTGCTGCTGGAGGTGGGTGTGGAGAGCAAGCTGGATGCCTTGGTCTGGTCATGGTGCTTCCCATCCAGACCCCAATAACACCCTGGGGGTTGGACGTGTCAGACTCCGGAGATGGCACATGGCAGGATGAGCAGCACTCATCTCCATCCTCTAGTCATTAAATGAAACCCCAGTACCTCCTGTGCTTTTAATAATTTGATTTTTAAAAAGGAATAACAATACACATGATTATTTCACCTGTTTATTATTTAGCTGCTACACTTAGGGACAGGTGAGTCTTAAAAAGCAAAACAAAACAAAAACCCAACCATACTAAAAAGCTCAGTGCTTGCTTGGGCAGGTGTCAGTGTGTGGGTCAATAACCCCTGCTGCTGTCCAGGTGTTCCTGCTCCAGGGCAGGTCTGTGTGGTTACTCTGATATCAGCATCCCTTCAGCACTTTGCCCGTGGCACCTGGCTCCCTGCTGCTCCCCAGCACAGCTGCTCTGTGTTAGCAGCAGGGCACTGGTGCCTTCAGGGCCGTCCAGTGCCATCCTCTTTCTGAGCACACCGTGGATGCTGGCTATTGATTCTAACCTGCCTCTCTGCAAGGGGAATTACTTCTCTGTCCTGCGGTGAAGTTGATGGCAAATCTGTGTTCTCTGGCATCCTCCTGGTTTGTCTCATCAAAAAACCACAGTGGAGAGGGACCCCACGGGCAGTCCTGGGCAAATGTGTGCTGTGGGAGGCTGACCTCTGCCTGTAGCTCACAAAGGATCTGGCAAGGGGCCGTGGTTTCAGCAGTTACTGTGGTTGACATTAATATTCTTCCATGTGCGGCCTGTGGACAGCAGAACGAGCTCAGGACATCCGTGAGAGCAGACACAAGCTTGGCTCAGCACTGGGGATGAAATATGAACAGAAAATAATTTTGCCTGAGTCTGTCCTTGAAGTCACGAGGTGTCTGTTCCACAAGGAGGAACAGTCATGTACACAGGATGCCAAAAATTGGTGAGGGTGCCCAGAGGGAAGGTCAGTAGGAGCAGAACAGGAGCAGACTGGGGAGCTCCTGGCCTGCAGAGCAAACAGAACAGCATGGGAGGCCGAGGAGCAGGAGGGAGGAATTGAGGCCGTGCTCCTGGGGCTGCAGCCAGCAGGTGAAGCACATCTATGTTTGGTGAAGTTGGAAGGTAACTCCAGGGGCAGCTGCAGCTGGCACTGCATGCACGGTGTGCCTGTGCTGTCCCAGTGCTGCCAGCAAAGCTGGTGCCAGCTGCTGTGCCAGGCTCAGGGCTGTGCCTCAGGGGCAGTCCAGAGCTCCCAGCTGCACTGGGGGATGCTGCTGCCACGAGTCTGGCTGTTAGAAACCAGCATAAAAATTATTCAGGATCTCTGCTCCCTCTTTAAACATGAATATTTGTGCTTTGGGAGTAGATTAATATGCTCAAAGATTTTTGTTCCATAGTTTGCTAAAAGTTGTTTGTAACACTGGCTTTGTCTAAGGATGGCACTCAGGAAAGAAGGGAAAGGGCATGTCTTGACTTCTAATAATCCAAATTCCTTCATTTTTAGTGCTCTGCCATAGCAGCAGGCTTTTCTTTGAGCCAGATAATTTCAGATCAATGTATGGAAGGGAGGAGATGTTCTTAAAAGACTTTGTTTAATATGAAGAAAAGTTAATATAGAAAAGTCGATTGAATGAGTTACTGTCTCTGGAGTAAGTTTGGATGCTTAAGTGTACTGAAAGCTTGGTGTCACCCCAGATTGTTTGTACTTGAATCTCTAAAAATGGGTCAAAAATGCTGAAAATTTTAATCTGTAGCTAAGAAAGAAAAGGGAACAGCATTGAGAGTGTTCCTAAGCAGCTCCCTCAGTGCTAATTTAAGGCATAAATTGGAAATTGAACAGGACCACTAAATTGTATAGTATCTGTGCCTGTACTATTTCCCTTATGAGTGAAACAGTTAGAAAAGGATTTTATGCAGTGTTTTTAAACATCTGAAGTTTATGTCTAACAAAATGTTGACCACAGGAAGGAGACATGCTGGATTATATTGGTACAGGCTGCTGTATCATATCAAGTTTTCTGCTGCATGACGGCATGGACCCAGCACGGACCTGGCAGATGGGCAGAGAGTGAATTCCTGAAACAGCCTCGGAGCCCCGGCACAGCTGGGGGATCCTTCTTCCAGGCTGTTTAAGTGTGTCAGCGCATTGCCTTGCTCTGGGAAAAAATCTCAAACCAAACACAGGAGAAAAACCAACAAACCCCACCCCCCAAAACCAAACCAAACCAAACCAAACCAAACCAAACCAAACCAAACCAAACCAAACCAAACGCAGCACACAGTGGGGCACTGACGTGTTAATAAGCCCCCCTGCCCTGCAGCCCTGGGAGCCTTTCCCCAGCCTCCCTCCCCGTGTGTTCGCTGCCGCAGCCGCCGCTCCCCGGTGTCAGCAGCGGGGTCCCGTCTGTCACCGCCGAGGTGACGGGCTGTCCGAGGGCCGCCGCGAAATGGGGACACTAAACCCGCCTGGGGCTGCACCCGAGGGGGCGAGCAGGGATGGTGTCCTTAATCGCCTGCGGCCCTGGCGGGTGACAACAGCGCTCTGGGGGCAGCGTGCGCCCGAGCTGGCTGGGGCAGCGCACGGACCACGGCTCCGGCCCCGGCCCCGTCCGGGATGGGGGGCGGGCTGGGCAGTGCCGAGGGTGCGGGTCCCGTCCGGGATGCGCGGAGCGGGGCCGGGGGCGGGCTGGGCAGCGCTGAGGGTGCGGGTCCCGTCCGGGATGCGCGGAGCGGGGCCGGGGGCGGGCTGGGCAGTGCTGAGGGTGCGGGTCCCGTCCGGGATGCGCGGAGCGGGGCCGGGGGCGGGCTGGGCAGTGCTGAGGGTGCGGGTCCCGTCCGGGATGCGCGGAGCGGGGCCGGGGGCGGGCTGCGGAGGAGCCGCCGCTCGGGGGAGGGGGCAGCGCGGCCCCTATATCCGCCCCGCCCGGCGGCCGCGCCAGAAGCCGCGGGGCCCGGCCCGAGCGCGACCCCCGCTCCCGGAGGGACCCCCACGCCGGCCGGACCTCGGCGGGACCCGCACCCGGTGGGACCCCCGAGCCCTGCGCGACCCCCGGGCCCCGCGGCTCCGGCCATGGGCCTCGGGCGGGCGCTGTGCGCGCTGCTCGCCGCCGCCCTGCTGGCCGCGCAGGCCTTCCCCCAGACCAACATCAAGATCAGCCAAGGTGAGTGCTCGGCGCCGGCCGCCGTGACTTCAGCGGCGGTGCTGGGGCAGGGAAGGAGCGTGAGCCCCCCGCAGGGCCGCCAGCTGGCTTCCCCCTGCTCCAGAAATCCCTGACTTCCCTTGAAATCAACTTTCTTCTTCGCCATGGGGACGCGCCAAGGGCAGCCCTGGTGCCTGCTTCGGGATGCCAAAGGTCTCTGGGCTGGCTTTGTCTCTGTGTGCCAGGTCAGCTCTTTGGCCTTTGCCAACAGGCGCTGCCGCGGCTCGGGGCCGTGCCCTGCCGCGGGCCCGGTGTGAGGAATGAGCACACTCATGGACCAGGGTGCAGGGCTTTGGCAGGAATGCCCCACACTCATGGAGGGTGCAGGGCTGTGGCAGGAATGAGCACACTCATGGAGTGTGCAGGGCTGTGGCAGGAATGCCCCACACTCATGGAGTGTGCAGGGCTTTGGCAGGAATAAGCGCACTCATGGAGGGTGCAGGGCTTTGGCAGGAATAAGCACACTCATGGAGTGTGCAGGGCTGTGGCAGGAACGAGCACACTCATGGAGGATGCAGGGCTGTGGCAGGAATTGCTGCATGAGGCACGCTCATGAAAGGTGCAGGGTTGTGGCCATGCAGCCCAGCAGGACAAAGTGAGTGCCATCAGGGCTCCTCGTTTATTCACACTTAACTGTGTGTGAAACAAACACGGGATTCTCCCTTATTCCCCTTCTTTGCTCCGAGCTGCTGCTGACTGCTGAATATCACTTGGGTTTCTTCCAAACTTTTCCATGGTGTCAGTGCAAGTGGGAGTTGCTGCAGCAAGTTTGTTAGAGCCCTGTTAGGTTTACTGGGACTGAGTGGAAAGGGATTCCTTAAGTGCTGTTTGGTGAGATCGTGAGAAAAGGGATCGATACAAGCCTGGCTTTCCTGCCAGACGCCTAATCCGTGGGAGCTTTGCCAAAACTAATTAAGGAGGAGAAAGCTCTGCAAGATAACTTCTATCTGTCAGTGCCAGCTGCAAGAGCGTTGCTGCTGGTATTGGCTGTAGCCTCACAACTCCAAACATACAGAGGATTTGAAGCTGTAAAACCAGCCTGGTTTCATTAAAGAATTTTATAAAGCAATGCCCTTGGTGTGAGAAGCTGTCCTTCATCTGTGCTTCATCTGATGTTTAATATTTTACTTGAAAACTTGTGACATGTGCCTTAAAAACCCTTCAGGGTGTGTAAAATATTGCCCAGTTGTGAGATTCCTGTCCATCAGTGGACATCCCTTCCCCTCCAGCTCCATACAACCCCCAGATACACTGAGACCAAGGTCCCTCCCCTGATCACATCCTTCAAAGGTGGAAGCTCTGTGTGAGACTCTTTCATCTGTTAATGAAAAACAAATATTGCAAGTAACATGAAGGTGGCATTGTTTGCCCATGGTGAGTGGAATGTCAGGGCTTCAGGAGTTGCTTCTAAAGCCATGGGTGAGTGGAGGCATCCCAACAGCACTGTCTTAGTCCCTGCCACATCCTCCTGCCCTCCAACCCCGTGTTTAAATGCTTATTCTGTGGGTTTGCTCTATAGGCAGTACGTGGTGGGATGGACCTCTGGCTCAGCTGGCACCCCAGCTTAGCCACAGTGAGATTCTGCTGAAGTCATCCTGGGGATGGGTTCTGGGGGTCCCCTGTCCCAGCCCTGCTGTCTCACCCAGCCCTTCTAGCTCCCCCCAGCTCCAGCAGTGCTGAGCCTGGGCAAAGCCCTGCTGCGGCAGGGGTGACTTGGTGAGCACCAGGATGGGGTCCTGAGCCCCAGCTCTGCCAGCTGGGACCACTGCCCATCCCTCACTCACCACCACAGCCCTTGGGTCCTGGTGGAGGGGCTCTGCCCTGGGAAGGCCCCAGACTTCCACATGACAGGATCTCCTCAGCTTCTCTCTGTTGACATGAATTTCAGATGACCCTTTGGGGTGTTGATGGGCGCTCTGCAAACCCAGCTGCTGGCCAAGAGCTGAAGAGGCTCACTTGCCTTTTCAGGTCAGATGGCAGCATTAGCTTGTGGATGTGCCAAGGGGTGTCTCCTAGCACCTCTGAGATCTGAGGAAAGCTGTCAGCTGTTGATTAAATGGAGTTCTTTGATTCTCTGCAACAAGAAGAGCATCTGCTGCCAGCACTGACCTGAGCTGGTCTGCTGTCCAAAACCCTTTGATGGAGCTGCACCCCTCAGGAGCCTTCCTTGGCCTGGGCTTCTCTTGCCAACCTTGTCCTAGCCTCAGATTTCACATCTCAGACCTGCAGATCCCTGCAAATGAGGCAGCATTGCTCCTTGGGATGTAGCTTTCAGGAGCAAACCTGCTTCTCACCAGCTGAGTCCAGGGGAGCCATGCAGCTGGTGGTAGGTTGGTTTTTTTTTTCCCCAGTAGCATCCTGAAATGAAGAGAAGCCCTTGTGAACCTGACTAGGATTTTCTCAGTTAATTATTTCTGGTTGGAAATATGCCAGCTCTGGGGAAGTGAAACTTTTTTGGCAGAGCAGTGTCAGCTTCTGTAAGATTTTGAAAAGTGATTTTCCTGGTAGTTCTACAGTGGGGCTCAGCTAGTAAATAAATAGAAAGGCTCCAATTTGGCACAAATGCAGAGAGCACAAAACTTTATTTCTGACCCCAAATATTTGTTTTCCAGCTTTTCTGACTTAATAACAGCTGCTTGATCTGAATCTTATTCTCAGCCATGTCTGGACATTTATTTTGCTGGAGCTGCTTTAAAACATGGTCCTGCCTTTAAAACTGCTGCATTGTCAATTAAAAAAAAAAAAAAAAAGGGAGAAAGGATTCTTGCAGTCATTTTTCACCAGGAATTTGGGGACAAATGGGTGGAGTGACTTGGCGTTGGTAGGAAACCCCCATGCTGCAGGTGCTGATCCTGCCCTGTGTGGAGGAGCTGATGTTTTGCTGGTCATTTAGACCAAATTCTCACTTTCCTTAAAAGTGAAGATGTGGTCTAAAAAGCCCCCATATGGTTCCCCTGTCACCTTCTAGATCAAAGTACCACACACAGCTGCTGGCTTGGGTTGTGAGGCTTTCCTGCAGAGCCACGAGTCGCCTCCTATACTCACAACCCTACATCAGATTTCTTATGGTTTTTCTGCTACAAATATTTCAAAGAAAGCAGCTCCCCTAATTGTTCCTGCCTGGAAAACTGGGACCAGTAGTTCTCCTCCAAAGAGACAGACAAAGCCTCTGATCCTGACCTAACAGAAGAGATGCTAATTAAAAGCTGACCTCCCATATTTTCCTTTTTGGTATATTTAACCTTAAATTCCTTCAGGCACCTCTGGTTCACTGAAGCTCATCAAATTAATGCTACCTAATGGGAACCAGTATGGAATAACAAAGCAGGGCTGTCTCAATTTCTGACTTGCTCTCAGCTGCTCTGAGCAAACATGAGGATGATTTTCCCTTGAATTGGGGTGCCTGGCTTTGAGCAAGGACAGTGGGACACGCACTGCAATTAGCACTGGGGAGTGAAGGCTCCGTTTGCTGGGGATGCTGCTGGGTGAAGCCCTGTGAATTGTGCCACCATGCTGCCAGAGGTGAGGATTTTGTCAAGGCACTAAAATAAAACCCCAATTGCTGGAACAGCTGGTGGTGCCTTGTCTGGCACAGACCTCTGGGCCATCCTTGGCAGGAAGGAACAGCAACCTCGAGTCTCTGCAAGCCAGGACCAGATCCCAGGCTGTCCTTACTGGGGGTACGTGCCTCACCTCTGACCTGGTGGTAAAGCTGAAGCCTCATGCTGAAGGTTTGACCCTTGTTCTGCTTTGGTTTTGGTGGAGACAGGGAACCCTGGCCAGCATCATGACTGGAGGAGGGCTTGGCTCTCAGGAATCACATCAGTTTTGGAGTTCCTGGTCCTACTCTGTTGCTACACTGAAGTAATTTTGCATCTCCTCGGGATGTTCTAAGGTTTTTCCCAGTGCAGTTATGGCTGGGTGTGAATCAGAGAACTGAACTCTGCCTTGCTGCTGAGCTGCCTTTATCTTACCCACTCTCCCCAAAAGCTATTTTGCTCTTCCAGCCCAGCAGGCCTTATCTTTTCTCCTCCAGAGCCCATAATTAGTGCTGCTAAGGATGGGAGAGCCCCTTGGGCCCCTCAAGGGTTTGTTGCTGTTGGGTGCAGAGCCGCCCCCAGTCTCAGCTCCTCTGGAGGGATGGCTGGGGGTCCCAAGGCAGGCTGACGGGGTGACAGCCCCACAGGGCTTGGCAGTTGACTTGGCCTTGCTCAGGAGATAAAAAAGCTCTTTGCAGGAGACAGAAATGCTCTTTGCATTTGTGATTTGTCACCTGGGAGGGGGGTGTGACAGCAGGGACCCCGTGGGCTGGCTGTTGGCTGTTTGTAGAACAGTCAGAGATCCCCATGTGGAAAGAGCTGATGAAAGATTAAATTATCACCCAGAGCTGCCAGCGCTGGCACAGGGAATGATTTGGCTCTCTGAATGCTCACACAGCTGCTTTGGATTCACCTTGCCTCTCTTATTCTCTGTGCTGTTGCTTCCTTTGCCACAGCTACATCCCTTGCTGCTGCTGGCAGTTTTGCTCTTCCCAGCCTCGGGGAAAGCCATTCCCCCAGCCCCTCAGTGCTGGTGGCACCACCCTGACCTCTCTGAGCTTGAGGCTGTTACCTGCTTGGATGGTCTGATGGCATCTGACATCTGCCCTTACCCCCTGCACGCCCACCCTGCCCACTGCCCCACTTGCCTCCACAGCAGCACTGACCCCAGACCACAGCTCCCTGGGGATGTGGGAACTGGCTCTGGGGGGCTGGCAATCCCCCCACATTCACAAACCAGCAGCTAAGAGAGTTCAGTCTGAGGGACCTGAGGGTCCCACATGACAGGGAGCAGAACATGGAGTAGGTTGGAGCAACGTGTTAATGCCACTGCTGTGTTTAGACAGTGGCAGCTACAAAAGGACATCCTGCCCCCACAGGGGCCTCTTTTGGGACAACTTCCCCACTGTGCTGAAAAGCAGCAGGGGAGGAGGAGCAGCAGCATGGCTTTTATCTCCTGGTGGGATACCTGTTGGATAGGCTGTTATCTGTGGTGGGATATCTGTTGGACAGGCTGGCACCGCTGCACACGTGCTCCTGGGCTGGGATCCTGTGCCTACGTGCATCCAGGGACAGGGACAGGGCATGGAGGGGGGTTCCCCTGGGGGGAGGAGGTGCAGGCTGTCCTTGCAGGAGGCCATAACCCTGCAGCCCTGGCTGTCAGCTCCCCTCCCAGCACAGTGGCTCCAGTGGTGCTGATAGAGACAAGAGGAACCCTTATCTTGGTTTTCCCAGTAGCAAATGACAGTGCTTTTATTTTAAGCATCCTCTGCCTAAAATGATGTCAAGCTAGCTTGCATTGTCCCTCCTGATTTAGACAGATGCTGAAACCGAGGAACCCACAACTTATTTAAAATGTGTTTTGACTTCCGCAAACTTTTGCAAGGCTCCTGCAGCAGCTGGGTTTCCAATGGATGTGTTTGGTGGTTTGTCTGGGTGAGGTGGGAGAGCAGGGCTGGGCACTGCTGCCTCCATCACCTGCTCAGCTTCCTGGCCAAGCTGTCTCATCACCAGCTGCTGGATGTCCTTTGCTCTGCCCCCAGCCATGCCTGAGCCTGTCCATGCCTACTCCTGCCCACTCTTCTGGACAGAGTATGAAGGCCACTGCTACCGCTACTTCCCCATCAACAAAACCTGGGCTGAAGCTGACCTCTACTGTGCTGAGTTCTCCATTGGCATCAGGTCAGCCAAGCTGGCCTCCATCCACAGGTGAGCTGTGCAGAAACATCATCCCACGCTGGCACAGCCTGGGGAGGAAGGAAACTGGGGGCAAAGTCCCATTCCCACATCACAGCCTCTGTGTCAGCTGCAGGCTCGTGCTCCAGCCTACACATCCCTCTGCAGCAGTGGCCCAGTCAAGGCTGATGCACAGGTCACACAAAGGCAATATAGAAGATAAATGCCTTTTCCTGGACTGGCAGGAAAACTGGCATAGTATTCCCTAAATTGCCCCAAACTGTGGTTTTTTACTTTTGAAAAAGGGATAGAAGTACAGCATGATTACACAGGCTGTTTTCCCTATTCCCTCTCCCCCAGCTCTCACCAACACTACGCTCCTCTTGCACAGACCTGGGAAAGTAACCACCAGCAGCAGGAAGCAGGGAGCCCATTTGCCCATGGGTCCTGTGGTAGGGTGAGTGCTTAGGGACACACCTGACCATTTGCTGACAAATCCTCTTGATTGCCCTGTACTGCTCTGTTTTGGCAGCTGGGAAGAAAACGTCTTTGTGTACGACCTGGTGAACAGCCGCGTGCCCGGCATCCCCACCGACATCTGGACAGGACTCAACGACCTACGGCAGGTGGGAGCTCCCTGGAATCCTGGTGGGAAAAGGCTTTGGAAAATTCACCTCTCTGTGTTTTCCTCCTGGAAAGCCACTTGGTTTGCTTCTTTGCTCCTTATATCCCTGTAATCAGGAGGTAGCATAGAGTCTGTGGTGCAGCACATGGAGAAACTTGTTATTTCACCCATTCCATTCTGCTTTTAAAAGAGAAGTGTTACTAGAGTTAATAGATTAACCAATAATTACTCATATTACATTTTATTACTGGATTAATAGAAAGATTATTGTACTGCTGGTCCAAGAAGAGCAAATAAACTGAAAAGCTCTTCAGTGTCAAAAAACACGGAGTTCCATTGCTCTCTTGTGCTACTCTGTGACTTTTGAAAGCTGACATGTTAGAAATTTATAGTCTAATATGTTAGAAAGAAAAATGGAGACCATCAGGAGAACAGTCTCATGTCAGCAAATTTTTTGTAGATATTGGAAAAGGAATGGAAAATGAAAAGGAATGTAGGACTGGATGGGGATGTTAAAAAATACATAGATTTGATTTCTGGGCTTCCTCTGGTGAGAACACTGTGAAACCTGGGGCTATTCTTGGCATGTTTCCAGTTGTAAAAACGTGCTGTTTGGACTTTGCTGAGTGGTGTCTGTCCTTGTCCCTGGGCTGTGTAGCACTGGGAATGGGAATGGGATCTGCTGAATGGTGACAGTCTCTCCCCATGTCCCTGGGCTGTGTTTCACAGAGGATGGGGGTGGGGACTACATGGGGGTGGCCTCCCACCCTCTGCAGTCACAACTCTGTGGTGACAGCTTCTCTCTGCTGGCCTCGTGTCAGGAGGGTCACTTTGAGTGGACTGATGGCTCCTCCTACGACTACCAGTACTGGGATGGCAGCCAGCCTGACGATGGGATCCACTCCATCCCCGAGGAGGAGGACTGCGTGCAGATCTGGTACAGACACAGCAGTGGTGAGCACCCAGGGCACCTTCAGTGTTATTTGTGTGGCAATAAGTTCAATCCACCATGGCTCCTGCTTTTCTGAAGAGGTTGCTGGCAGGCAGAGGATTTGCATTTTAATTTTTTAGTATTATGTTCTTTTTTTCTTTACAGTGAAAAGGTGTTTTCCTTTTCACCATGTACATGCATGCATGCATACTCATTTTCCCTCTGCTCCCATCTCCCTCTCCCATAGTAGCAGCAGGGCAGGAGCATCAGCTGCCTTGAAGATTTACCAAATTTAGTCAAAGGTTGAATTTCCCCATTTCCCCTCCCCCACGGGAAACCTGTGGGAGCACTCATTGTTTTGCCAGCTTATCTCTCCCATGCTTGGGCCAGGACATCTTGCTGAAGTGGGACAAGACCCTGCCTGTGCAAAAATCCCACTGCACACCCTCCCTGCCAGTGAGACCAGCCAGGTGTGTCCAGGCCCCCCAGATGTACCTAAATGTTTGTCCATGGGCAGCCTGTGGATAATTTGGGGGGAACAGGGCTGTGTTTGTTTGCAGCTGCCCCTCCACTACCAAGTCCAAGCTGGGGCCCAGCCTCCCCTCTCACATCCCCCAGGTGAGGATGCTGGGAGGAAGCATGACAGTGAGTGACACAAATGGGAGCACATCCAGGGAAAGCCTCCCACAGTGGCCAGAGGTCCTGGTGCCAGGGGCAGTGCATGGTTCCCTCCTTTTGCCTTTTTTCAGCTAATGCCTTGTGTTTCTATGGGGGGTAGCACTGCGCTCCTGGAACGACAACGCCTGTGGCAGAGCCTTCCCCTTTGTCTGCAAGATCCCCTCACTGGCCCTGGACTGAGGCTGCTGGTGCTGCCCACACCTCCTTCATTCTGGGTCACCTCTCCAGCTGTGCTGGGCTAGAGCAGTCAGGACATGGCATGGGCTGGGAGAGCCGTGGAGCTGCTTGGATCCCCAGGCACTCCCTGGCTGCAGAATCCCTGCTGGAGGACGGTGAGGATGAGCCTGGCACTCACACTGACAGGAGCTGCATTCAAGAGCAGAGGAGCCTCCAAGCCCGAGTCTGGCTCTGGATTTCAGATCAGCCATCACAGCGTGTTAGAGGAAACCCGTGATTTTACCAGTACACCAAAGTGTTAGCACCCAAAAATAGCCATGTGTAGGAAATGCTTTTGCCTGTTGATCTGTGAAGAGTGGAGGACAAGCATTATTTTCTGTTAAATTATGCAAAATGCCTCTTGTCCATGTTCTTTTTCTCTCTGCTAAAATAAACGGCAAACAGCAGCTGGAGGCTCCTCTGTCTTTCTTGCACTGGAGTAGCAGTGATTCCCTGGGGGCTTGGGGTTTCCTGTGAAAGAAGTTGTTTTTTCCCCAACCTGGTCTGTGTTACAGAGGTGTGTTGGGGGAAAGCAGCTGCCTAGGAAAGTTTATTTTATAGACCCCGAGTGGTTTTTGGGGTGCATGGGGCAGCCTGTGTGCTCACCCTGCTCTATGCCTGGCCCCCAGCAAGCACAGAGGCACCATGGAGGGTATGGGGGGGCAGGCAGTGCCCTAGAGCCCAGCACATCCCTGAGCAGGTTTGGCCCTGGCTGCTTGGAGAGCACTGGAGCAGCTGGAGGGCAGGTGAGGGCTCACACACCAGCCAGTCCTCACAAGCCAGTCCTGGCTGGGGAGAGCTTGCAGAGTTTCCTGCTCCCCTGTGTCCTGCTGGGGTGATGTTTTCTCCCTAAGTCCTCACTGGTGTCTTCTGCTGCACTGGCACCACAGAGGTACTTCTGTCTCCCAGGTAAATGTTTTTGGGGAGGTGTGTATGGTTGTGGCAGCTCCTGTGCCTTGTTTGAACTGCTCTGTGTGGAGATGGGACACTCCTGCTTGGACTGGGATGGATTTGCAGGGTTTGGGTGTAAGTGGGGCTGTGCTGGTGCCAGGGCCCAAGGGAAAGGCAGCACTATTGAGGGAAAGCCAGGCTTCTCCTTAGGGGACACAGCTCCAAGGGCATTGCTGGAGCCAGTCAGACACAATAAATCCAGTGCTCCCCAGGGATCCCGGGCTGATCCCTCACAGCCCTGTGTCATCCAGGTGGCTTTGCAGGTAGCCCTGTGCAGAGGGACTCCTTGCCCCCTCCTGGCAGCCATGAGTCCCTTTTGCCCCTGCTCTGGCAAAGCCACAGGGTCTGTGGCCAACTGGCCATCTCAGTTACTGCCTGCAAAGATGAGTAAAGCATTGCCATAAAATGGTCTGGTCCCCCTTGATGCCACCATCTTAGAAATACAGCATTCCAAAATAAAGCCTTTGCAGAGTGATCACACTGGGTGCAATTGAGGTCAGTAGCTGGGGCTCCACTGGGAGCTTGGAACTGCTTCCTCTGATGGCAGTGGAGCTTTCAGCTGAGATGTATCCACTTGGAGAGAAACTGGAAAATTTGGTGGGGGTAATAATGGTGTTGTAAGTGCAATGTGTGTGCTGGAGCAAGTTTCTAAAATAAGAAAGTACTGTCGTCCCTGATATTGTTTTTTATTTATATATATATATATATATATATATATATATATAATAAATGGATAATACATATAAATGACACAATATTATTTTTATTGTATTTTTAGAATTAATATACACACTATTCATATATTTATATGGAAAATTAGCCATTTGTGTAGTTTCAGTTCTGGATTTCAGCATTGGATGTGTTTTCTAGAGGCTTTTGTTTCACCTGAAAATAATAAATAATGTATGGATCATAACAGTATCTGAAGAAACCAGCTGTTTAAAAAGAAAGCTCTTGGATGCAGCAAGGTGGATAAAGCTGATGTGGTCTGTGGCAGAAAAGGGTTTGGAGAGCCAAGTGTGGAGCAGGACGTGTGTGATGAGCTTCTGGCTCTGGGGTGTGCTCCTGGCTCTGTGCTGGAGCTGTCACAGCACAGGGGTGGGGACAGCACAGCCCAGTGTTCCCTGGGGCTGGCCGTGCCCGAGCCTGTCCCAAGGGCAGGGCTGGGGCTGGATGGACAGCCACCAGCGGGGAGATGCTGCTGCACGGTGCTGGCTCCAGGCTGCCCCTCCCCAGTTTGCTTTCCCTGTTCCTGCTGTGTCTCCTGTCCAGAGGAGCTGGGAGTTCATCACGGCTGGGGATTGGTATGCCTCGAGCCAAACAACTGTCTTTTTTCCCTGCAAGTGGTATGAGATGTTTCAAAAGAAAGGTTAAAACCTTCCCTTGGGAAAGCGTTTTAAGATCTGGGCCCTACTGTGGTTAAAAATATTTCTAATGGGGAGCCCAATGAAAGCTGTCACCTCCAATTAACATCTTCATTTCCAGGTAAAAAGAACTGAACATGCATGACCTGAAAGTCAGGACCAAAGTTAATAGGGGCTTTGTTTCCCATCCCCCCTGTCTTTCTCCTTTGGCTCCAGGGTCTTTACTTTAAAATCAGCCCTCTGTCCTTGCCAGTGTCTTCTGTTTCACAGTAATCAAATAAAATTCAGAAAACAACAGGAGTTTTCACCTCCTTAATGAACTTCTAGTGGATCTGGCTTGATGAAAGATGGGCCATGCCCTTTCTCCTGGCATGGACAGTTCCAGACTCTACATGGCCTGGAGCAGCTCCAGATTCCAGGCTAAACTTCTCTATTTTTCTGTTCTCTGTGTCCCATAACCCCTCACTCCCTTGTAATCTTGAATTTCTCCCTTCTGACTTGCTTTGTGGTGCAGACAATGGGAAACCTGGCAGCAGCAGGACTCTGACACCTTTCCTGCACACCATCTGCAAGTGACTGATTCCCGAGGGTCTTTTTATGACACTGATTTTCTTAGGGGTTGAACACATTCTTTTGTAATGCATGAAGGCTGGAGTAAGTGTGAACAGTGTGTGAAGTAGCCTGGGAGTGAACCAAAATAGTCCTTACCCTCCTTGTACCCCATTTCAGAGCCTTAGAGGCAATATTGCCCCCAGCCATGGCACAGAAGTGGGGAGGGATGGGCCTGCCTGCGCTTCTGACCCTTTGATTCCTTTTATTCCTACTTTGATTGTTTCCTGAGACATGCGTGACACAGGACATGGATGTCACAGCTCGTGGGCACGCTGGTGCTGCCCTGGCACAGCCTGGTGGGTATTTTCCTCCCCAGTGATTATCTTGACTGCTTCGATGTCTGGCTGAGCTGGGCTGTCCTTTCCTCTATTAATTCACTTAAGATTTTTTCCTCCCATAAATGACTGGGAGAATAAGGGCTGCACGGCTGAATCATGAGCTTTTTCTTGTGCATTTCCCTTGGATTTAATTGCCTGAGCAGTGGTTCAGCTCCTGCCCTGAGGCCAGGATGCCACAGAGTGGTTCCCTTTGACCAAGAACAAAAATATCTCGGGACCAAAACCATGCTTTGAGCAGCTCAGAGAGTGCATTACAGACTGGCTGCAGCAGTGAGCCCCATCACCAAAAACCCCAAGCCACAAAGCCCTGTGATAAATCATGTTACCCATCTGTGCAATGGGGTTAATGTTAAATCCCACAGCTTTGGCACATCCCAAATGTCTGCAGCAGGGAGAGATGGAGCACTGGGGCACGGGGAAAGTGAGCAGGGTTTGTGCTGTGTGGGTCCCACTGGATGTTGGCTTAGCTGAGGTGCTCCTGCTGTTCTGCAGGAGGGTTTTCCCATCCCACCTGATGCCATCTGCTCCCTGCTGCTGCCAGGGAATGAGTGAGACAGTGGGAGCCAGTGGGGACAAACCTGCTGGGAAATGGATCTCCTTCTGGGCAGCACAAGGGCTCGGCTGCAGCAGCCATGCCTCCTGAGAGAGGCATGAATCAGGCTGGATTTATACAGCCTGGAAGCTGCTGGTGTGTAATGGCACCTGAACTAATTGCAAAAGCTCAGTGGAACTTCCAGCAGCACCAGTTCCCCTCGGAGAGGCTCATAGCTGCCAGGGGCTCCTCCAGGCTGGGGGCCCTGGGATGGGGCTGGCTCAGCACAGGAACCATGCCATGCCAGGGCCCATTGTGCTTTGATTGTTCTCTTTTGGAACCCCAAAAGTCTCTTCCTCTTCTGTGGTCAAGGATTTCCAGGTCTCCAGAGAAAACTGCCTTGGTGGGGAGAGCTGGCTGAGGGCCAGAACCCCTGTCCCTGTTTGGCACTGGCTCTGCAGCACGGCCACCCAAAAAGGGTGGCTATGTTTTTCTTTAACCATTTTTGCTTTGCTGGGGCTCAGTAGCTTGTCTGGAAACTTTCACTCCTGGGTGCAAATTGCCAGAGCTGCCATTGATCAGAGGTAAAGCACAGATCTGACAGGAACTCAATTCCCACTGCAGTCCCTGCTCAGAGAGCCGGTCAGCCTTGAAGGACACAGAGCCAGAGCACAGGTGATGTGAGAGAGAAAAGATCCACAGCTGGCACCGTGCATGTGAGTGCCTGGAGCTGGTCGGAGAGGACAGGGCTGCTCTGGGCTGATGCTGAAAGAGCTGATACTGCTCAGCGGTCCTGGCTGCTGTCCCCAAGCGGGGTCCTGGGCACCGTGCTCCTGTTGTGCTGGCAAAATGTAGCTGTATTTGGGAATCTACCAAAAAAGTCTAGTCCAGCTCTCATGGTTACCATGGCAACTAGATATTTGCTCATTTGTATTTCTTGAAAATTATACTGGGCTGCTGATTGCCTCGTTTGTGATGCTCTTTGCCAGGACGCCAACAAATCCCTGTTTGTCAAGGGCTGTGAGGGAGCGAGTGGTGCTGTTGTTGAGCAGATTTCTGAATGGGAACTCTGCAGGAGTGTGGGTGTGTTATGACAGCATCCCTCCCACAGACACCCAGGAACATACCCCTGGCCTAGGAAGAGGGTGCTTGCTCTGCTCGTCCCCTCTGACATCATTTGTACTCGTGCTATTGCTTGGGTTAACATAAAACCTGAGTGACTTGTGATGGGAGACTCAGGGTGGGACGGGGGAAGGCTTGACAGGAAGCTCTCTTCTTGCAAGGAAAGGACTCAAAATATCCTCCTCTGGCTGTTCTTGAGACTCAGACACATGGTAGGAAGGCAAGAGATTTAACTGTGTCCCCAAGTGTCCAGGGGAGGCGGTGAGAGCCACACGAGTGGAGGGGCCCCAGGAGCAGCACCCACCAGCTGAGATGGGCTGGCTGTGATGCTGCTCCCTCTGCTTCCAGAGAGCACAGAGACTTGCAAAAATACCAGCTCAGATGGAATGCTTACTGCATTTTGGTGTGGCAAAGCTGGCACTAACTGTGGAGCAGTGGGAAAGGATGATGCTGCAAGGCTGGCTGGAACTTTCAGAGATGGATGGAGAAGAGGCTTCTTTTTTTATCCTGAAGGAAAAATTAATTTGATTTGGATGCTGTTTAGGCTCTATTACCCTGTGTTCCTGAAAGTGACTTGATCCACAACCCAGCAGCTGTTTAAGAGCTCAGCATTCCTTGTCAAGTATTTGCTTAGCTGCAAAAAGCCACTTGCGTGAGCTCCTCTTTGTCTTGAGATAATTAAATTAGGAGCTTGTCCACATGAGGATGTAAGACCTTCATGGGCTCCCTCTCTGCTCAGTGCTGGCACAGGTGCCCTGTGGAGCACAGGGGCTGCTGCACCTCATCCCCATTGTGGCCACTTGCCTCTGTCCTCATACCACCAGCACAGGCTGCACCCAGCAGACACTGAATGTGAAGATCCAAGCAGAGGGAGAGGAAGGAAACAGCAGCAGTACAGGTTAAAGCAATTAAATGTGATATTTCATCAGTGTGGAGGGCAACTGCTTACAGGAAAGGGCCATGGCCTTTATTAATCTCCAAAGCATTATATGAAACCATGGTCCCAATAAATGCTGAATGCAAATGATGAATGTAATAATCCAGTATGGATAGCTGCCCTGGATTTAGATGGGTTGTGAAAGTGATTATAATATAGTAATAGCAATAAGATTAACAGCTCTAATGATATCTTAAATGCCAAATTTGCAACCTGCCCTTTTTTCTGCACTGACTCCATCAAGGGATCAGCAGGAAGGGGCTGGGGGCTGTGTCCCTTGGCACATGATCCCTCTGATCCCCCATGTGCACCTGCCCAACTGGATTTCAGTTTAGGGCCCCATATCCACACAGGTGAGGCAGAGCAGCTCCTGCCCTGGCAGCAACACAGTTACTGAAAAGCCTTGCTCAGATTTGATGCTTTTGGCTGTATTATGCTTCTACAGCAAATTCACCTTTCATTGCACCTTGTCCTGGCCCCTTGGTGCTCCCTGCTGCAGGCATGTCCCTTGCAGGATGACTGCCAAGGCAAAAGCCACCAGGCTCCCAGAGCATCCTGGTGCTGGTGGCTTTGGTCCCTTGAACCCTGGGTACCCCCATGATGTGACTTTTGGGAAAGCACTGGTGAATTTTTGGGGAAGGAGTAGAGAGTGTGTGTGGCTTTGTGTGGAGAGGGGTGAGGTGATAATGAAGGATGTGGCAGTCCTTGCACTCCTGGTTTTAGGAAGAAGCCATACAAGATACAGAATGTCTGCCAGGATGGGATTTTTAACCCCAAAATGCCAGTGCAGGCTCTCACTGCTCATGTTGTCTGGCAGCTGCAGCCATCACATTTTCCCTCTCATTACTTTCTCTATTTTTCTGGTTTAAACTGGGAAAACCCAAAAAAAGCTACTGTTTTGTTTGAAGAGTTCAGTGTAGTGAATGACCCATTTTTCTTCTTGGATGAGTCATGGATCCTCCTTTGAAAGATCTCATTATTAATATGCCATTTGGGGCATATGTCTGAATTTTCCAGCAGTTTCCTTGTCTGTGCTGGAATGAACCCACAACACCATCATTAATGGCAGTGGAATGGCTTCTAGATGTATGTCTATACTGTAGTTTGGCCTAAATCACTTTTGGTGTTTCAGGAGAAGTGAGACCACCCAGGAAAAGAGAAGGAGCTACACAAATACTTTTGGCGAGATGGAATCTGATCTCTCTTAATTTACCAGAGAATGTTTGGTTTTCTGTGGGTATTTCTGGCTTGCATTCCCTGTTAGAAAGTCAAGCAGGCTGGGTGTGAGCAGTGCAGCTCACACAGGTGAATCAGTGTGAGGGGGGCTGCTGGGATGCAGGACAGCCACCATCGCCTTCCTGGCCTTCAGCTGTCTCCTCCAGGCACAGAGGCATTTGGGAGCCCATCTGCAGCCACGTGCCCACTTTGTTATCAAGAGAGCCTCTTGCCACCCTCCCTGGCTTGGCACGTGCTCTGTGTCCCTCTTTGCATCCCCAGCTTCTGAAAATGCATTGCCATATGTTGTGTGAGCTATGGGCCGTGGGGGATGAATCACGGCTCCCACTGCTGCAATCCCCTCCCACCAAGATCTCGTTGTTATTGATGATGCACAACTGTTTGGGGTGGAGTTGTGGTCAGGCTGGGAAGGTAACCCCGAAGAGCTGGGTTGGACTCGAAGACTGTGACACAAAAAGATTGCAGAGCCAGGTACCTCCCCTGCTGGGGCTTTCCAGACCGGCCAGATGGGCCCCCGGGGCGCTGGAAATGCTCAGCCCCGACCTGGACCTTAATGCACCGCAGATGAGATTATCCTAGGGCAGGGAGCTCCTGGAGAGCCGCTGTGCCCTGTCACTGATGGGCTTCTCTGTACCCAGGCTTCCCCTGGGGACAGGCACCTGTGTCACCCATGGCAGGGCACCACTGCCACCCTGAGCCTGTCCTGCGAGCCGCTCTGCCGGCTGAATTTACCGGCAGCTCTTTGCCCCCTTAGTTCCTTCTGTTTTCACAGGGATTATCGAGCACAGCCTTGCATCCAAAAGCAAATTTCAGGTTCTTCTGTTTACTACGCTGGGACTGAAGGCAGTGGCAGCAGCCTGGTGAGGTCCCATGGGAGCGAGCCACTTGGAGCACAGCAGAAACAGGGATAGAGTAGGGGGAAAAGCAAATGGAAGCAATAATCTGATGGGTTTGTTGTTTTGGAAAAGGCAAACACTAAGACTGAAGTTTTTCTGCGAGTTTCTCTGCTCGATCTCTGGTGGTGCATTCAAACAAGTCGATGTGCACTGGGGACACTGGCAGCCACACTGTGCGAGGGACAGGGGAAGGGACACTCATTCCAGGTGCACAGTTTGACCAAGGATGCTGGTAAATTATTTTTTCTCCCCCAAACAACACTCAGAAGATGAAGAACCCGTCAGTGACACCCGGCAAACGCCTGCATGCCCAGCCCATCTCCCGCTCGGGGCCGGCGGGGATGACAATGTCATCAATGGATGAGGTGTCCGCAAAACGATTCCTGCCGTGTCCTCCGTGGGTGCCACTGCTCGGCGGGGACCGGGGGCTGCACGAAGCAGCAGCCCCGTCCCCGATCCCCGCGGCCACCGCTGCAGCCCCGCCACAGCCCCCCTGGGCGTGTGCGACAGCGGCCGGGGCACAAGGCTGTCCCCTCGCCGTGGCCCGAGTCTCCGCCGGCGGGAGCGCTCCCCATCCGTGAGAGCGTGCTGCCATCTCTCGGCTGTGCCAATCGGGCGGCACGGCCGCCTCGCAGCGGTGCCCATGGCAGGGAAATGTCCCTCAGGCACAGCTCTGCCCTTCTGTGCGGGTTCACCGCTGCTCCCTTTACCCTGAGAGTGACCCTGGTGCGAGGGGAGAGCCCCGAGCACTGCCTGAGGTGTCACCGTGGTGGCACCTGACAGCCCAAGCTGAGCATCCGAGAGATCACACTGTGTAGTGGGATGCCAGCAGCTCTTTCTTCCAATCAACATACTCAAGTGTCTTTTTAGTGTTTCGACCCAACATAGATAAAGATTTTCTGTGAGTTTGAAAATTATTTACTGAAATGGAAAGTCTCAGGTCCACCTGTTTACTTCAGGGGCACACTGCAATATCTGGAGCCACGTAATGAGCCCTTTCCTGGACTTAGAAATGGAGCTTAGAAGCTGCAAACAGGTGAGCATTCTATTTTATATACAGTGTTTAGTCTGTGTGGGGCCCAGTATTGAATGGTAACTACTACCACCAGGTACAACAGGTTTCAGGAATGAACTTCATAAAATAGAATGTCTGATCCTTCTCTGGTGAGTCCCATCCAGAGCTAAGAGTGACTCAATCCATCCATCCATCCCCACAAAATCCACCAGTGTGATTTCTTTCAAAACAGATTATGCTCTGACAGCTCCAGGGTACCAGCAGCTGTAGAGGTTATTTGTTGGAATGACAGCCCTTCTTTTGCATTTGTGTGAGCCACATAGCTCATCTGTGGTCCTTTGAAAAGGAAAAGAGAAAATGGAAATTATTGGAAAACTATAAGTGAGTAGACGTGGCTGCTGAGGCTGGATGTAGGAAATGCAACCTGGCAGCTCACTTCCCACAGCAGGCTGGAGCTGAGCTGCCACCCACACTGCAGTGGCATGTTCTGAACCCCCTGGGGCTGGTTTGTGCTCTGTGATCCCTTCTCCACTGGGGAAGCACCCACCACTGGTACTTGGTGCAGCTACACCAGTGGTGTGGCTGCAGCTGCAGCAAGGCAGAAATACCTCCTGGGGGTTCACCCTGAGTAAAACTCTGTTTTGGGATGAATGCTTTTGGGAGAACAGCCCAGTGACAGTCATCCTGGCCAGTTATCATGGGCATGTGTTCTACAGGCTCCTCCTGTCCTTCCCATGGTCATAAAGACACGTTTGAGCAGCCATTAAAAAAAAAGAAAAATTGCCTGGGGAGATTATCAAG
Organism: Serinus canaria; assembly: GCF_022539315.1. Classification (NCBI taxonomy): domain Eukaryota; kingdom Metazoa; phylum Chordata; class Aves; order Passeriformes; family Fringillidae; genus Serinus; species Serinus canaria. The sequence goes on along the minus strand of NC_066328.1, from coordinate 8,365,967 downwards.
TCAAAGTGTGCCAGGTGTTTTGTTGATGCAGATGTGATCCATTTGTATGTGATGTCTCTGGTAGTGATGTAAACTGGTTTCCCAAATAAGGCTGTCAATAAATCCCTTTTCTGACACTGAAAAATAAATTTCAGTGATGCAGTACTGAATGGAGGTGGGGGGGAGCATGGGATGGGGATCTGCTCGGAGCTAATAGCCCATCGGTGAGGATAAGAATGTTAAATTGGTGCAATTCAGGCTGCTTTTCTTGCCTCTGCCCGAATCAACAGCAGTGAGTCATCACGGCAGACGGCGTCAGCTGCCGCGGTGCTCGCAGCGCCTCAGTGTGCCCAACCTGCTGCTGTCTGTGCTCTGCCTGGAGCAGGACTGACCCCAGCCACCCTCAGCACCAAGACCATCAGCACTCCATGCAAACACTGTCCAGAAGCCAGACACCCTACGTTTTATTTTCAACACCAAAAGAAGCAGTGCCCTGCTGCTGTGCTGAGGTGGGAGGCTGTGGAAGAGTCCCAGTGGATGCTATGGAAGAGGAGCCATGAGATGGAGGCCCAGTGCTCCGGCCTTGCCAGTCCCACAGAGGCAGCCCCTGAGGGTCTGGGGGTCGTGGAACTCTTGTGATAGTGATACCAGAGCCCTGCAAGAGGAAGCAAAGCCAAGGTCTGCTTTGAGCCTGCCCTGCACCACCTGCACTCTGGCCACCCCTGCGCCACCAGAGTGCTGCCAGAGCATCCCTGGATGCAAAGCCAGCATTTCACCTCCCCACCCCAGCTCAGGGAGGATGCAAGTGCAGCAGGGTCAGGCCCAGCTGAGCTATGCCAGCACCCTTGGGGCCTGTGCAGCTGCCTGCCTGCCTCAGGGAGCCTGGGAAATCGGGTGAGGAGAGGGGAGTGTGGCACTGTGGTGCCCTGGCCCATCTGAATTTGGGACACCTCCTGGCATGTCTCCAGACCCATGACTGGAACACCCTGCATGCACCCACTTGCACAGAGGTGGTCAAGGTCATACCCCTTCCTCATCTGAAGGTGGAGTCCCCATCCATGGAGATGCTGTCAAGGCATGTAGATGTGGCACTTAAGAACAGGGTTCAGTGGTGGACTTGGCAGGGCTGGGTTAACAGTGGGGTTAAACTGTCTTAAAGGTCTTTTCTAACTTAAATTATTCTACGATTCCATGATGGGTGCTTAAGGCTCCCCATGGCCCTGTAGGTAGGAGACACCACCACTGCCCACCCCAAAACCTCCTGGCAGGAGGACCAAGACAGTGCTTGGCAGGATGTAGTGGGGCAGTGCCAGGGCTGCAGGCACTGTGCAAGCCCTCTCTTCCACATCTGAACACACACGTGGCCAGTGACTGGGGAATGCCTGGATTTATCCAGGAAAGCTGCAGGACATCGATGTCGCAGAGCAGCTTTTGCTGAGCAGCTTGATATGATTTAGAAAGGCAGCAGGAAAGCCTCAGTACTTGTCATTATCCAGCCTTGACCAGCACAGCTCAGGAAAAGGTCAGTCCATGGCTGGAGCTGACCCAAGGTCCTTGCAGGTACAGGTATGGCCCATAACACCAGCAAAAACAGAAAATTCTGAGACTTGCTGGCAGGACCTGGGGAGGGTGAGCTCAGTTTGCTACAGAGGTAAATGTTCCAGTAGCTTTTCAAGGTCAGTAGAGATGCCCTTTTGCCTTGGAAGTCCTTATCACCACAGACCCTCGGTCTCCTGCTTTGGAATGGGAATGCGGCTGAAGTGAAAGGGGCAGAGCTGAGAGCTGCTGCTTCCTCCCAGCCGGGGCTGCTGCTAACACAGGGCCAGGGGGTGGGGAGAGCCTGAGCCTGCATATTCACTGCTATCAGCACATCAGCCTGGCTGACCGCTCTCCGAGCACTCTCCCTTGAACACCAACCTCGCAGATATCAACACCAACCAGCAGGCAGATTCGATTAATTGGATTTCTGCATCTAAAGCTGATGCTCATGTCCCCCGATTGGAAACCACTCCAGAGCACAGGCAGTTAAACAGGGAGGTGTTTCCCGTTTGTTTCTCAAAGGAGATAAGGGTACACAATAAGAGGGGGCAGAAGAGACTAAGCAGCTGAATGAGCAAAGAGTTTGGTATGCTTCTGGTCCGAGGGTTACAACAGCCTCAGGAATTTGCTAATTAGCTGTGTCAGATCATTATCTTGCCAGCCAGTGAGTGAAAAAGTAATTCCGTTTAAGCTCTTTTTTTTTTTTTTTTGCATACTTGGCACTTCTGCATCTCCACGTGCTGTTGTGATGCTGCCCAGGTTTCAGCATGGATTCCCTGGGCACTGTGAGACACAGGGACACAGCCACCCCCAGCCCCTGGGGTGACGCTGCATGCAGCCTTGCTCCTTGCTGCTGCAGGAAAGCAAAGGAGGAGAAAACATCAGGGTTTGGGGTTTTTTGGTTGGTTGGGTTTTTTGTGGTTTGGGAGGGGTTTACTTTGGAGGGGGCTGTTGGATTTTTGATTTTTTTTTGTTTGTTTGTTTGGGTTTTTTCCTTGTCTTTTTGTTGTTGCTGTTGTAGTTTGCATCCAACAGGCCCCTGAATTGCATCTCAAGGATGGGACCCTTTAGAAAGGAATTCAGTCCTTAACTTCTTTCACTCATAAAGGACCACATGTTTTGGATAATATTGAATTATTTTAAGAATACACCTTTAGTTTTCTGAAGGAGACACTGTAAGAGATTAAGACCACTACTCTCAGTCTTTCTCTTTAGGTCTGGCAGAGGGGTGCCCAAAGGAGGCTGTGACCCCATGGGAAGCCCAGGCTGGAGCAGGCTCCTGACAGGACCTGTGGAGAGAGGAGCCCAGGCTGGAGCAGGCTCCTGACAGGACCTGTGGAGAGAGGAGCCCAGGCTGGAGCATGTTTGACCTCGCAGAGAACCCACACTGGAGCAGACAGTTCCTGAAGGACTGCAGCTTGTGGGGGACTCACACTGGAGAAGTTCATGGAGAACAATCTCCTGTGAGAGGGACTTCATGCCAGAACAAGGGAAGAGTATGAAGAGTGCTCCCCAGGAAGGAGGAGCAGGTGCTTTGGGTGCCACAGCAGAGGTTCCTGCACATGCTGTGGTGCATGGTGAGACAGGCTGTGTCCCTGCACCCCGTGGGAACCAGGGTAGAAATTGTCCCAGACAGGACAGCAGCTGGGGACAAGGACAGGAATTCAGTGCCATGTCAAGCCCCATAACCCAGCCCAGGGGCACTGGGGCTGACCTCCTGCTCTGCCTTTCCCCTAACATACAGCATGGGGAGTTAGCTGGAGAAGCTGAAACAATTGCTTTTGAATACATTCCAAAACTAATTTAATATACAATGTCTGCTGGGACTGGGTGAGTCAGAGCACTGTGATGGGACTCTGAATGTGCTGCAATTTATTTGTACTGAAGTTTAAATAAGATTGATGGAGCCATAAAGCCATTATTGAAGAGGCTTCATGGTGGAGCCCAGAGGGAAAATGAAGCATAGCAACAGGCTCTAGATTCTGTAACATCCTCCCACCTCACTGTGGGGTTGTGATGGTGGTAGGTCTTTTTTGTCAGCTGGTTTGGGTCCTCAGAGAGCTGTGGGTGGCTGTAGACTGGTGTGGATGGCTGGCACTTGTGAGAATCACCAGAGCTCTGCAAGAAGATTTCCCAGGAGATGAGGGGTGAATCATGGAATCATTAGGGTTGGAAGGGATCTCTGGAGATCATGCAGTCCAATGCCCCTGTCAAGGCAGGGTCACCTGGAGCAGGTCACACAGGAATGCATGCAGAGGGGTGTTGAAGGTCTCTGTAGAGGGAGACTCCACAGCCTCTCTGGGCAGCCTGTTCTGGTGCTCTGCCATCCTCAATGTAAAAAAGTTCTTGCTAATGTTGAAGTGAAACTTCTTGTGTTAGTTTATGGCCACTGCTCCTTGTCCTGTCGCTGGGCACCACTGAAGGATCTGGCACCATCCTCTTGGTACCTGCCTTTGAGATATTTATATACATTAAGGTCAGTCTGGATTTTCTGGCTTGATAGGAGATTTTGTCAGAGGTTGGCCTTGAGGAAGAAGGCTTGCAGCCCTGGTGAAGTCTGAGGGCAGCACAGTGGGGATAACTGCTCAGTGGTTCCAGTGCCTTCGCCCTGCAATGAACCCCACCAGCAAACCCAGCCTGGCTGGAAGGTCTACATTGCCCCTCTGCCACCAGTGCTCTTGGAGGCAGAGCAAAGGAAATTGGATGGATGGTATAATAAAACTAGAAAGGATTATTGGCTTTGGTTTGCTTTTCAAAGATTAAGAAGCTCTTTCAAGTGTCTTCATTTATCACCTAGATATAGACCAGCACAGACAAATACATTTATGGTGCAAGATATCTCTAAAAGTCTTTCTTTATACTTCATAGCTGAGAGGCATCAAACCCTCAGCTTTTTTGTGATGATTCATTCAAAGCAAGCTGTAAAGACCAGCAGCAGATGTAAGTGAAGCTGTGGCAGTCTGCAACCACAGGCTGGGCATCCCAGGGTCCCAGGCAGATCCGCTTTCCCAGGGAGTGCTCAGTGTGCTTGGGTGGCAGGGATGGTCAGGAAGGGTCACAACAAGCCTGCTCCAAAATGCTTCCAGGCCTCCTAGTTTGGCTGAACCCTCTCCATTCAGGTTTGTAGGAAGGTTTAGTGGCAGCTGCTGCCTTGAGGTTTCCAACACTGCATATGTGTGGCTGACACATATGGTATTTCCCACTTGGAAATCTCTTTCCAAACATGCTGAAACCTCATCTTCAGGGCAAGAACAAGAAAGACTGGGGATGCACCAGGATTTCCAGCTGGGATATTTCTATCATTACTGGATAAAAAGTGCTGAAGAAGAAAGCTTCTGGGTAATTCAGAGTCTGCAACTGGGTGTGTGTGACTCACCAGTCTGTTGACACGTACTCATTTTAGTAAAATCTGCTGTTTGTTTCACTAGTAATGTTGATGGACAAAAGGCATTAACTGCTGCAGGTTAAAGATCAGTTAGGTTTTACTCCCACTGAAAATGGCATTGGTATTTGGAAGACATGTGCATCCATGTCTGCTTCACACTCACAGGGAAATTTATGGCCCAGCTGCAAAGAGGCCATTTTCTCTACAATGAACATCAAAATTTGGTTTCTAGCTCTGCCCTTTCTCCATGTGAGTAAGTTTTTGTATGCTGGGAGGAAGGTTGTGGAAAGAGCAAACAGTTCAGTACCAGCTGGGAGCCACCTGCTGCTCATCAGACCTTTCTGCCTTCTCCTGGGGCTTCTCCTGGGTGACCAAGGGAGCTGATGATCCACACCATGTATGCTGGCTGCAGGTGCAAACATCACCTGCCATAAGGGCTGCACCCTGGAAGCATCACCTGCCATAACAGCACCTTAGTGGGAAGAAGAAGAAACACCATCCCAGGTACCTCCAAGGGAAGTGATGTGGGGTCAGTTTGCAAGGCTGCTGCCTAGGGCTTTGTACTGCTTTTTTAGAAAAAGACATGAGGCAGGAGAATGTGTGGTAAAGGTACTTGCCTGGGTTACCAAGAACACTGAGTTAAGCATGTCCCAGTTTCCAGGGGCATCCCTGTGTGGGTCTCACTTGGCTCAATGCTGGAATGCTCCTTTGGTGGTTTGAAGCAGGGGGCTCTTGCTGCTGATTTTGTACTCATGAAACTTTGGATACAGCTTACCCAGGATCTTGGGCCACTGCTTTAAAAGAAAGTGGTATTTCAAGGAGTTAAACACATCTCTGGGATGCGTTATTCAAAGTAATCCTTAAATGTGGGGTAGCACCTGCCTGGACTTTCCTGTTCCTGCAGTTGGTGTTGCAAGGAGGTGAAAGAGGCCGTTGCTCAATGCCTGTGACTAACCAACCCTTCCTGCCACAGCTCTTGCCAGGGGCACACTCCCTCCGTCCCACCTCAGCCCTGCTGGAACCCGAGGTGCCCAGCATGGTGCTCTGAGAGAGCAGACCTGGGCCAAAATACCCCTGGGGAAAGGGAGCTGGGGGTTCTTTCCACCCTGATAATTTCCCTGATGTGATAAAGGAGCCTGTAGAGGGGCTGCAGTCATGGAGGAAGGCTGTGCTTAAGAAATACCCTGCTGCCAAGAGAGGAGAACTGGACAAAGTGGGGTAATTCTTGCACTTGATCAGTTCACTGGAGTGGTTTAGCACTGTGCCTCCCCAAAATGGGTGAAGTGGCTCACTCTGGGCAGGACTGGTGCCAAAGCTGGTGGTGAGAAGGCTCTCCCCTTGTGATGGGGGCAGTGTGCTTTTACCAAACAGGTAAAACACAGGGCTCCTACCTGCCATTTCTCCCTCTTCCAGACCTAGAGTTTCAAACACTGCTGCATAAAGTATATGGACACCTTTTCCTGTGTTTTGGTTTATGCTCTCTGCCATCTCTGCGTGGGGAGAGAGGCAAGCTGGGTTTGGTACAGATGAGGTACAAAAGTGATTTCACTGCTGGGAACAACAGACTGAGGAGACAGAGGGAGGTGTGTGCTCTGCCTCGTGTTTGTAGATGTCACTTGTCATTTCCAATGGTGTGCATGATTTTGTCAGTTTAATCAAATTGCTCCTTCTAACACTAGATTTGCCATGGGGCTTCTTTCCATCCTTCCTGTGTTAGGTACGAATCCAGCGTGGGCAGGGACGAGCCCGGCTCGGGGCACCGGCTGGGGCGCGGGGCACCGTGTGCCAGGGACTGCCAGCAGCGCTGGTCCCTGCGCGGTGCCGGTCCCCGGGGAGCTCCGGGGCAGCTCTCGGCCACCAGAGGAGTTTGTGACAGTGGCACAGAGGGCAGCAAGAAGAGCTTGACGTCAGCGCCACGGCTGCTCGGCTGTCTCGCCTGCTGGGGACTATTTTTAGCGTTATCTCAGAAGTGCCTCCTCGCCGGCTGTAGTTGCTTAGCAGCCCAGCGCTGCTGTGCGGGGATGATGATGGGATGATGATGATGATGATGGGATGATGATGATGATGATGGGATGATGATGAACGCACACGTGCAGAGATTTCCGTGCGGGCTCCTCCGGCGGGCCGGGGTTTTGTCCCCGCCGCTGATGTCCCCTGCAGTGACAGCCCCCGGGGGTTCTTGCATCCCCTGCCCTGCGCTCACCCCTCCGGCAAGCAGACCCTTCCCTCTGGATTTGCTCTCTTTGGGAACAGACATCAGAGAAAGGGGCTTGGGCTCAAACCACGCCCCTGTGGAAGTCCCGAATGCGCAGCCAGGGAAACGCGGTGCAATAAAGCTTGGCAGGATGCTTTGTTTACTCTTTGGTGAGCTGCTTTACTTTCAGATGATCTGTTTTCTCTGACGTAATGTAGAATTGCATGTGTCTAAAGCTGCCTACCAGGATTGCTGGTGTCTGAGAGGGGAATTACGTTTGTTGTGAAGTCAGTGATACCCTCAGAATTAGGGCTCTCAGAAAACAAAAGCAGATATTATCTCAAATTCAAAACTCTGGTACTAAAACTATAGCTGCTCAAATTGATCAAATCAGATTGCTGAGATACAGATAAATCTGTTAATACATTAAGCTGAAGAAAGATTTGTTTTATGTCTTCATGCCCTGACAGGCTCCTTTTGAAGCAAGAAAATCCTGAAATTAGTCACTGCAGTTACAAATACAACACACACACACAGAGGACTTTTAGGGACTGGTTTCCAAAATGGCAGGAGCCCCAGCTGATGCACACTTGTAAGCATCTCCCATAATTTGATAAATCTGAAAAATTAGGCTGAGGCTGTCTGTGCATTTTGGGGCACATCCTATTCCTGTCTGCCCAAGACCCTCCAGGAGATGCTGCAGCTCCTGCTCCTGCACTTGCATCCCCTCATCATGTGTGACCAGACATGTGAGGAGTGTGTCCAAGCTGGAGAGTGGTGATGCAGAGCTACAGGGCTTTGGGCACAGGCAGAGGAGGCTCAGGGAGGAGGAAAGCAGCAAGGGTGTGCAGGGAGGGCAGTTGGAGTGGGAAACTCTTTGATCTGGGCAGCTGAGGGAGAGACTGGAGGTCTAGAAGCTCCTTGAGAAGCCAAGCCTGGTTATCAGGGAGGGATGGTTATTGCAGGGACAGATGCTATTTCAGGAGGATGCTGCTTGTGAAACAGAAGGTCTCTGTCAGGCACCAGGGCTGGAGCACTGAAGGCAGGACAGGGTTTCTGCTCTGTGTCAGAGGCTGCCAGGATGAGTCCAACAGCATCCAAACCAGAGGCTAGATTTCTGCTCAAGGGAAATGATCACTGAATATCACACCCTCTTTAGTCTGGAGTAGGGTGTGCTGCTGTGTTTAACACCCAGGATCCCATCTGGAGCATCTTCACACCCCTCCTAAGCCGTGGGGAGGGGTAAGAGGTGTGAGTGCTATCATTCAACATGAAAGCCCTCTGTGCATACCTGTAGCCCTTTTGATTTAGCATAAAAAGGCAGAAATCAAATGTCAGTTCAGCCCTATTTGCCAGCTTGGTCCCCAGATTATGCATTTTTAGAAAGCCATCCTACATTCTTTCTTCTTGAGAGTTATAAGCTGCCACTGGTGGTAAATGTCAGCCAAAAATTAAGTAGGGTGTGAGAATGGGGCAGTCATGCATTTTCTGCAGTTGATGGTGACACCAAGGGCCTTTCCAGTAGCTCATGCTACTACCCAGCTTGCTGGCAGTCTAGCACAGAGCTCAAAGCTCTGAGGAAACATAAAATCCAGTGCTACACAAGTAGTACACAAGAAGGTGGGTTGCTTTGGTTATGGTTGGCACCCTGGAGTTATCGTTAATCACTTCAGGATTAAAAGGCAATTTCTGAGCTACTGGAAACTCAGCATTTTAGGAAAATCATTCCCTTAAAGCATGCTCAAGTGATGGAAACTTTCCCTCTCACTTTGTCCTCTTTAACTGATGTACAGTAAAGGATGGGGAGCCAGTTACTCGGTAGGTTTTCCAAATAACCCTGGGAAAGATGGAATCTGGCAGACAGCAGCAGCAAAGAGTGGAGAGTCCTGTCCAAGGCAGCCAAAGGCAGGTGTGTGTTTTTGCCATTGTCCCCAGGAGACGATGGAGAATCCAGTGCTGACGTGTCTGTGCTCCCAATCCTCTGCAAGTGCAGCCTTGCCAGTGTTTGGCACGTGTCCTGGCTGAACCAACCCAGCGTGTGCCTGACTGTCTGCACAGATGTGCCCGGGGTAGTGCTGGAGAGGTGATTCCTTCCTTTTTGGCTCCTGTTTGTCATATTAGTGCTTGTGCCCCTGTAGATTATTTTCAGACATTGTGCAATGCTAAAGAGTGCAGGTAAAGCCCCTCCCTCTGTCCCTGTGAGACGCTGAGAGAACAGCTTTGTGTGCTCTCCTTCAAAACAGCTGAAACCATGAACAACCCAAGCCCTTGCTGGGCCTTTTCATGTGTTTAATGAAACACTTTCTGCATCCAAATTCCAGATGCCTCTGGCTCTGCCACCTGCTGCCAGCTGCTGCTGACCTGGGCTTTGCTGCAGCTGGGTCCAGGCCTTGGGGGCTTTTCCTATCCTGTAAAATAAATTTGAAATAAGAAATAAGTTTCATGTGGTTTAGGACAAGGCTTTATCCTGCTGCTTGTTTGCTTGAGGCTCTTTGCTTTGGCAAGCATGTCAGGAGAGGGAAAGGAAATGAGTGTCACCATTTGTCACATATTTAGTAATGTTGCATATAGAAAGGTAAATGCCAAGTGTACATATGCCATTTTATAAATAAATGCTGGCAAGCAAAGGCGATTTCTACCCAATTATGTGCCCTTTTGGATGTAAATGTTATATATGTGTGGTAATATTTGGCCATCTGCTGCTGACAGCAAGAATTGCATGGGCATGGCAGGAGGGAGCCCCTTCTCACTGGCTTCTGCAGAAGCTGTAGCCAGGAGGGAGGACCCGAGGGACCCCAGCACCCTGAGAGATGGTGGGATCTGCTCCACATGATGTGAGGGGGCTGACAGCCTCATCTGGGCTTCCTGACATCGAAAGAAGCCTAAATCCAGGTTGGAGCTCACCATCGTGGTCTGTAGTAGTATCTGTAGGTGGCAGCCAGCAGCTGACCCTGCTGGCCAGTGGCAAGCTCTCCCAGGCTGCTGGGAAAGTCTGAGGCTTTCAGGGGCTGGAGGTGTTTGTAGGAATGCATCTGCCTGATGTCTGTGACCTACAGGGTCACGGACCACACCTGGGAACAAAACCAGGGTACAATACCTGGGCGAGAGAGGAAAAGGAGAGGTGTGAGGAGAAAGAAGGGGAGGTGAAAAAACACACAGGGTGGGAAAGATCTAGATTAAAAGAAAGTGGGAAAGTTGGTATTGTGCTTTACAAAACCAGTTCTGTAAGGGCATGTGATTTTGCAGCATGTCCAAAGGAAGGCACTCAGGTGAGCTCTGACAATACCTGAGTGTCTGATCCTCCTCCCATCAGAGGGAGCTCTCAGAAGTTCATCCCTGGCGCCCCACAGCAGGTCTGGACATCTGAAGACTGTCAGCTTTGCCCACATGGATAAAAGGCATTAAGGAAATAGTCAGTTTTTTAAGATGTGTTGTGTTTTCTGGGCCTGACCCCTGTGTGGGCTGTGCTCTCACACCAAGTGTTCTGAGCTCTCTTCAAGCACTGTGGATTTAATTGGCTTCCCAGGCAGGCACCTTTCACCATGGTCTGTCTTGTTGGCAGCCTTGGAGATATTTTGCCATTGTTCTCTTTCACTTGGCACACGAATGTCTGCACATAATGTCCAGAGTAGCCAGGTCCAAGTTACTGATGACATCATGGTCTCTGGAAGAAAAACTTCCTCAGGGAGTAGGGCAGTGTGTGCAGCTTTGGGCTAAGTACAGTAAAAATGCTCTGTTTTGTGTAGAAAATGAAAATCATGATCAGAAAAACCACAGGGAGTAATAAAGCTGACTGGTGGCAGAAAATTTGCTGGGTGAGCCCAAAGTCAATGTGGTTGTACTTTATTCTGTCCCAGAAACTACATGTGTAGGATGAACCCAGATGCCAACAAATTCATCCTTGTGCCTTGGTGGCCCTTTCCCTCTCACAGGGCAAACTGTGGTCCAGAAGGACCTGGCAGGACTGAGCAGCAGCTGACCTACAGGAGGGGAGGGTTCCTCAGCAAGCCAGTCTGAGAACCTGGCACTTCAGGACTAGAGCCTGCTGAGCCCCAGGTACTCACTGTAGTTTCCCTTTTCCTTCTTTTTCTTGTTTTCCTTTTATTAAAGCTGACTGCTGGCAGCAAACTGTCAAGTCCTCTCTGCTGATGTTGCTGCAGGAGAATTCCTGGGCTTTTCCTGGTTTGCAGAGAATATTGCAAACCCCAAGGAAGGGAAGAGTCAGCAAGGAGGGAGGGAGGAGGAACAGAGCTATTCAATGGTCCTGGGAGATTTGCATTTGTCAGCTAATAAATGCAGTAGGATAACAATGGAATTAATTTTAAATCACCTAAACAATCCAAGAGCAATTAGTTCATTTAATTATAAGCAAGATGAGGGAAACAATAGGATTTAATTTCAATAATACCTCTACCAACTCAGCCATTATTTGAATTTAATTTAAAGTGACAGAACTTCCTGCATTGCAATACTGTGCCTGAAAATACCATGTTTGCCTTCACCATTCAGTCAATAAACCATGGTATAGACTTTGCTTAATATTCTCCACCTGATTGAAAAAGAAAACAAGGCCCACCACTTTGTTTTAAAATTACATTTCCAAGTCTGTGCAGCAATATCTCTTAGGAGAGCCAAAGCTCACTGGGAGAACCCAGCCCTAAACTGAATGATGACCTGCTTGTTTGGGTATTACTTACTAAGACTATTTTTTGGATCCCCCAAGTATTGTAGTTCCTCTACAGAACACACAGCCATCTCAGGCTCTCCCTGAAGGGGCTCAGCACTCAGCAAGATGTGAGGGTAGTCTTCAAGTAGTCCCAGGCTGGAGCAACATATCAAAATCTGGGCAAGTAGAAAGAGACATGAGAGCAAAAGTAACAGCTGGACTTGTTGGCTGCAGGTGAGCTTGTGAGTGGCACAACTGGAGAAGTTTGGGCTCGCTGTCCCCTGGTTTTCTTGCCTTTGTAGTCGCAGGTTTTTTGGGTTTTGGGTTTTTTGCTGATATTTTTAGCATTATTCCAGTTTGGTAGCATTCAACTTGGTTGCTATAATAACTGCTGCAGAAACTGTCATGAGGGAATTTATTCTGTCTTTGTGAGTATGTTTGCACTGCATGAAATAAAGAAGGCCTGAGGCAAGCTATTGAAGAACAAAGAAAAGACAAAATATTGACTCAACAATTCAGTGAGCATCATCTGCCCACTGTGCTGAACAAGCCATGGGTCCTACAAGAAAGATTTCCTTGATCATGTTGTTAAAGAATATCTTGAAAGGCAAAGAGACAGGAGAACTGGAGACAGCTGCATGGCCTCGAGTAAGACTGATAATTTTTGAATATTTGACTTCACAGCATATGAATATATAAAATTCACACATAATTCATATAGGTATGTAAAGGAACTGATATACCCAGACATATATTTCTAACTCATGTAAATCAGTGTTAGTGGTTTAATTTATTCTTGTCTTGGTGCTTGTTGCTTTTATTAAGAGCAGCTCTTTCTGATGTCCTGAGTCACTTCAGAGAGAAGGACATGAGGATCCAGCTTTAGCTCCTCCAGGCAGCTCTCTAGTCCCATGCCTGGGTTGTTGTCAAGGAGACATATCTCTGGCATGCATCTTCTCTGTGGTTTCTCCTCTTAGTATGCTTTTCCATTGCTATGGAGACTATCACAAACTCATTTAGCAACTCCCCAGTGCCCCACGAGGAATATGTATTTCATAACTCACTCCTCAGAACAAGGAGTGCTGTTTAAATTTTGGCTGCTCACCTGCATGTCCGGCCTGGCTATGCCAGGGACTGTTTGTGCTGAGCCTTCATGAGCTGACACAGCGTGGCTCTAAGGACAGGGCTACACAAAGGTGCCTTCAGTGGGGACAGTTTGGAAGCTGAGACAAGCCTTTGTGTGTGGGAGGTAGCCAAATTCTTGCCCTGGCATTCTGCTGGATTCTGAACAGAGGTGAAACCAAGAAAAGTGCCTAAGTCTAATAGTGCAAAGTAGAGGGAAATAGAACCACTCTGCTGGCCTCTGCTGCAGGGCAGGAGGGAGGGAGTATTTCAGCAGGGCTAGAAGGGGCAGGGAAGCAGGGAGAGGGAGGATCCGTGGCTGGTTTTGTCAGCCTCCTGCTGCTGCAGATGGGCTGCACCCCCTCAGGGCAGCACCGGAGTTTGTGACAGTCACACAGTGGCACTCTGGCTCCCAGGGAGCTGGGGCACAGCTGCACTGGAGACAGCAGCAGCCCAGCAGTAGAAGTGGCACCAGCAGCCTGGAGGAGCCCAGGTGGGTGCACTCAAACCACTTTGGCCAGCACAGAAGTGTAGGCTGTAATGAGAAAAGCAAGACATAAGATAAGTTATCCCTTGGGATCTGCAACAGCTGCTGCACAGGAAAGCAGTCACTGCTGGCTGAGGGTCCTGCAGCAGAGGGTTTGGCTGAGGGTTTGAGTATCTTCCTTCTGAGACACAAGGGAGAAGGATCCTGGCAAAATGTCCCACAGGGACTTAATGCCATGGAAAGATCCCTTCCAAAGCTGATGCAAGTAAGCAGGTAAAAATAAATAGGGCAGCCCATAAAATAATCAAGTCCCATGTTCAAGGTGGGAATTATAGCTCTGTGCTGAGACACTGGGGTGGCAGCTGAGGCTGTGGTTCCCAGCTCCCTGCCCTGTTTCCCACTCCAGTGCACAATCTGACATATTAGCATAATCCTCAATTCCAGTTTGCATTAATGTGTCAGTCCATGCTCTGCAGTACCTCAGGAGCACACAGACTGTCATTTGGCTGCTGGGGCAGGAAGGCCATGGCAGGGCTCTGAGATGGGGACAGTGACTCCGTTATCTTCCCGGGGTAAGTCAGAGTCCATCTGTACCCAGAAGTCTGTAAATATCCAGTCAGCCTCCAAATCTCCACCTTAGTCCTACCCAGGGCCATAAATATTCAACAGGTACTAGGAACAGCTGAACCCAGCTAATAGAATATAAATAAATAAATAAAATGAAGTAACTAATTAATTCAGTCATTTAACAAAAATGTACAAATTTACATATTTTACTAAGGCACGTGATTTCTAATGAAAAAACCCTCGGGCTTTGGGAAACCCGAAGGATTCACATATACCCTGTCACTTATGCAAATCACTCTCTGTTCACTGATTTATAGCATCAGTTGGCTGCACATGAAATTGCTTTAAAATGCTGATGTGCATCTCCCTGATGTGTATTGGGCTGTTTCCATGTGCTGCACTGAAGCTGGCTCAGCACAACCCAGAGCTGGGCTGGTGTAGGATGTGCACCCCAAAATCCCCCTCTCATTAAAGGACCAGCATACTCACAGGCAGTGGAGAAGGAAAAAAGGAGGGAAATGCATTAGAAATCTACCCTGAGCAGTTCATTTCAGTGTGTCTCAGCACTGATGGGCTGCTTTGTAGTTTGCTTCAGTGCTATTTTTAATCTTGTGAAGTTCAAAAGGTAAAGGATATATTTCACTCAAACTTAGATTTGTTGTTTTCAACTTGAATCCCAGATTTGAAGGAAGTCGATTATGTTGATCCAATTAGTATCCACAGAAATGCATATATGTACACACTGCACATGGGATTGCATTTCATGGGGGTAGCTATGCCCAAGCAGCAATTCCATGTGCAGCTCTGGTTCATATGACTACATTTCTCAGAGGCACTTTTTTGTCTCATTATGGGTTTTCTTCTGGGTGTTTAAAGGCTTGGCTTGCTCTTCAGCTGTGTGGTGAAAGCTTACAGCCAGGATTTATGGATTTGCAAACATGTCATTAAGGGGTTGGTGGATTGGGTCTGCATGCTTGGAGCTAAATTCCATTTATCTAGAGAGTAGGTGTTTAACTAATGGCACATCAGACATGGAATAAATGCAGGGCAGCTTCTAGTGTCAGTGTTTTACAAAAACATCTGAATGAATGAGCTGAGAGAACAAAACATCGACTGTTTTTATATTCAGTGAACAGAAATAACAAGAAAAAGCACCATGATGAAGCACTATCTATGTGCATTAGTGATTATTGCAAAGTTAATTTTATTCATTCTGAAGGATCACCATATATGTAAGACTGTGGAACAATAAGTTCAAGGAACTGAAAGAACCAAATAATTGCAAACCATATGTTGAAATAACCTAATTAATATCTCAAATAAGAATTTAAAGGAACTTATGTGAAAGAAAACAGTAAGTTTATGTAACATTTCTAGCTGGAAAGGCTGCTGGTGTTTGTTAACAGGGCTGTAATGCTCTGTGTGCATTGGCTGCACAAGCTGTGGGTAAGAAGGATGGTGGTGCTACAGGGAACTGGGGAAAAGTGTAGCATAAATATGGTCTAGGAAAACAATGAGAAAGAGAATGAGAGAGGTGTACTCTGAGGTCTCATTCTCCTTCAGATGATGAAGATCTCTTCTATAGCAGAATTATTAGACAATATTATGTTATGTTATGCTTCTAGATGCCAATCTGATCAATGTCTGACTATTCTAAACATTAAAAAAATGCAATTTCTGCCTAGAAAGCCTAAAGATATACAGGAGTTTATAGAATAACTTATTTTTATGTAAGAAATCACAAGTACTGGGAAATAAGGAGTATGACAAAATAAAAATTTGAAAGAACATGTCAATAGGGCTTGATGAGATTTGCTGTCTTTCTTTTGCTTATTTCTGAGTAAATCCTTGCAGTTTTCTCTGTAAATATGCAAAAATTGAATAAAAAGAATTTTATGAAGGCTGAAAAAAAGCAAAACTTGAAAATCTGAGAAAAAGTCAGAAATCAGGTTGACTGGGAATAATGTGTATTTTTCATGCACTAAGCCATATGCTATTTTTTCACCCTGGCCTGGACATGAGTCAAAGCTGCTTTTGAAGGAAGCTGTGGTTTGTAAGGCTGTTGTTAGAGAAGATGCAAATTGTAGTGATTTCTACAAGGCACTACGGGAAGATGATTTGGTGGTTGCAATGCATGTATGTTATTTGGGAAATCAGATTCCCTTTTACATAATGCTAGACAGCTCTCCCACACCAAGCTTTTCATAGGCTCAAAGGAGTTCTGAGTCCTTGCACTGTGTGTATCTGGCAGTAAAAGGCGATTTATCCTCCTTTGATTCAGATTGAATTGTGCCATTGTTCAGACACGGACACAGACTTTCTCACAAAAGTAACATGCAATAATAACAACTATGCAGGTGAGATTTCAACCAAGCAGTGCCTGGGGCCTCAATTCCCCTTGTGGAGACTTTGAAACCTCCTGGGTTTGCTCTAGATAGTGCCAGTGACTGCTGTCACAGGGGTGCCCGTCCTCTGCAGCGCCCTGCTTGCAGAGGAACCAGGGGAACTGCTGTTGCTCCCTGTGCTTACCCTAATTTTATCCACATGCCACAAATCTATCCAACTCAATTTATTTTCTGCTGCTGAGTGTTTTCCCACCCTGATAGCATGTTATCATGCAAACATCCAGAGATGTGAAAGATTTTGTCTTTTTAGCTGGTTTCATATGAAAGCAGAGCTTACATGGTCCTTTGGCCAGCAGATGAGTCATGGGCCCTCTAGGAATTATTTTTGGTCCCATCGCCAGCTTTGTGGATGGACACCTCAACTTGTGAGTTTCCACAAAATGCCCTAGAAAGGTTGTGAGAAAACCTGAGTGGTGCTTGAGAAATGTGTGCAAAACTGACAGAAAATTTGGTTGTACATCACACAAAATTAGTTTTACAGAACACTGTCTAGGTCAGAGCACTGAACTCTGAGAGATAAGGACCTGCTGCTTAAATCTCTCTTCCTGGACTCATGGCTCCTCTCTTTCATGCTCTGATACTGTGTTTTTTCTCATAAAGGCTGGTTATTGAGCTGTCTCATGAAGTATGACTCAAGTGACATCTCTACTGATCTCATCAAAGTCTTTTCCAGAGGCTTCAAGGAAAGATGGAGAGATAAGGACTTGGTAATGTTGAGATCTGGAACACATTAAAAGAACAGGTAAGAAAATAAGCCTAGAAAAAGCAATTAAAGTTAGAGAAGATTAAAGGATAAATACCTTGGGGGAGTTTACCATATGTTTCACTTCTATTTGTACTGCACCTTTTAGACCAATTTTTCTTTTCATTTTCATAGCACTCCACTATCAACATAAGCACCAAACTGATCTAAATTAACAAGTTGGATTAATTACACCATTCAAACAAATTTCCCTGGGCTTATTACACCTAAAGGCTTGATACTTTCCTGCCAGCCTCTTTCAAATTACTCTTTCAACAAACACGACATAAACTTGGGTCTGCAGAGCATGAAAATTTATGTGCGAGAGCAGTTATTTTAACAGGTGGAAATTCTCAGATTCACCAGAAAGGTGAAGCATCAAGTACACCATAAATTTTTCAAAAGGGCTTCACAGTATAATAGTCTTGTACTATTGGCATCCACGGTGAGAGCTAACTGCTTCTTGCTGCAACTCTGCCTTTCTCTGCAGTGCAGTACAGCACACGCCAGCTCTGCTCCACCACTGTGCAGCATTTCATCATGTGCAATTGCTCGTGAGCCCCGATTCAGCTTTTCCCTCTTGCAGCATGCAGTGCTTCTCAGGCTTCTGCCCAGGCTCTCAGGAATCATGCAAGCAGCACAAATCTCCCCACAGCCGCCTGAACAGCCAGCTCTTGCAGCACCATGAACTGATCTGCAGCCAGGCTTGGCTTGCAGGTAACAGAACATCTCGGGCAGGACAGCACTGTCTCACTGAGCAGAGGAGAGGGAGCTGCTGCTCGGGGAGCACCTTGCAGTTGCTGTGAGTAAAAGCACACTTGATTCTCAGCCAGTGCTGTCTACACATCAGACATTCAGCTGTTCCACAAGGTTTGATTTTCAGAGACGTTGAAAAATTTTTGTAACTGAGTTGTTACAATGCTGTCAATTTAACTACAAAACACACTGCAGGCAGACTATGACTTTCCTCTAAGGAGCTCTGTGTGGATTCCAAAACTCAGAAAAGGATTGCTGCAGTTGCCACTCTCCTGAAACCAGCATGGATACTACTGCTTTGGGTTATCTCACAATTTCTACCCTGATTGAAATTTAAAACATATAATATGACATAATATGCCTGCTTGTATCAACAAAAAAAAAAAAAAAATTACTCTCCTACTATTTTTCCTTGGACTTTCAGGACTGAAAATTTTAAAGACCTGAGACTGATTTAAGTTATGTATTTGTCAGGTCAAAATTACTGCAACAACTACTTGTTTAGAAACCTGTACTTAAATGGAAGTGCTCAGTTTGTATGTTACATATGACTGTTGCTGGTAATATGTAATAATATCTAGGACATTAAGGGAAGTATACATTTAAACAGAAAAACATACTGTTAATAAACAGAATATGAAGAAACAGCTTATGCACACAAACAAGGACTAATGTAGCCTATGATGTAATAAATCTATGACAGGATGATGTCTGTGATGGGAACTCAGATATTTACTCACATACTGAACATAATGCTAGGAGATGTACATCTCACCTAGGAGATGTAAAATTCCTTAAAGATGTAATAATCATAAGGAAATTCAGGAGAGCAAGTTCTAAGAAATTTAATTTCTTATATTTGTTGTTCTCTTGTAGAGGAATACTGTTCAGGAAAAGATATCCTCTAAAAGACCTTGAGGAAATGGAGCAGATGGTTGCATGTGCTATCCCACTTAAATTCAAAGTGGCTTTATAAATACTCAGAAAAAATAAAGCAATGTTTCCCTAGTATTTTATACAAGTAAAAGAAGCTAAAAGTTGATTTTTGTTGATATTCAAATTGGAATTCCAAAACAAAAGATTGGCTTTTTTACACTAAAATGATTTTCCACTCCAAACTGGTGGTGAACTGACGGTTCAATTGTTATTAGAATTATTTGTATGATGGATTTCTGTATCAATACACCTCATAGGATAGGGGAAAATTCCAGTTTGGGATGAGACAAGGTAGGCCTCAATAGCGGCTGCAGCACTTGCTGCTGGACAGTGTCCCTGCTAGGCAGAGACCTCTGTGGATCCCTGTACCTGCACGAGTTTTTAATGAAGAGCACAGTGGGAGTCCTGGGGGAGCTCCTGTGCACACCTGGGGGCTCTGCCTGAGCTGCCAGCACAACATGTTCTGGGCACCCTGTGCTCTCAGTGCCTGCACAGATTGGCCACACATCACATGTGCTCTGAGACTGCTATGCCCAGAAACAGTCTGTGGGGCCAGACCACTGAAAATTTGGTTGGTTGTTGATAGAAACTGGATTCTGCCATCAAAACAGTAGAATTGGCAGGTATAGGGAGTAACTCCTCTAAGAATCCTTACTAATTTTTAAGAGGCATCTATCTGAAATACACAGACTACAGGATCTTGGCGACTGGTACTTCTCTGCTCCAGTTAAATACTGTTTTGCTCCTTGGCTTCTGTCCTATTTCCACAAGAGGAAATAGCATCTCTTTCCCCCTCATGGCTGGTGATTGTTTTTCTCTCAATCTGTAGCTTTATTATGAATCAGAGGGAGCCAAGGGCCAGGAGTGACTTGCAGTCCTCAGCACATGCTGGTTTCTCCAGACATACTGCTTAGTAAGGAAATAAATTAGCGAGGGGTAAAAGACGCAATATGGTGCTTACCACCCAATTTCAGCACATTAAATATATACAATCTGCACTTCATTCCCACTAAAAATAACATTCAGATTAATGCAGCGTTCTTTGATATATTAAATAGAGAAATCATTAGCATGAATTACAAAGCAGGAAAAGTGTGGTTCACGGTGTCTGTCACTCCAGAGCTGTGCATTAGGATGGATGTGGGCAGTTTGATGGAGAGGAATGAGCATACACCCAGGAGTGAGACAGGGCACGGATCTCCACAAGTGTCAACGACTCCTTCTGGAATTTAAGGCTGGGGTCTTTTAAGTACATATATTTCTATTTTGAGAGAGTCCATATTTAAACACTTTAATTTTTAGCAAGACTTCAGAATGTACAGCTCCAACTGATGTCTGTGCTGGCTACTCAGTATCTGAGTTCCAAACTTGAGGATGGAAATTTAGAAGGCCATTTTGAAAATCCTGGCCTCAGCTTCCCTGGGTTTCTTAATTCCTAGTGTGATATCTGAATGGCCTTATCCATCTTTGGCTGATTGAAATCTGCTACTGAGAAAATGCTGTAGGAATAATTATTACTCTATCTCACAAATCTTGATGAGCTTTTTAACTAATATCTTTAATACCGTTCAAATTTCACAATATAATCATCTTTGTAGAAACAAATCTAGAATATCTTTTATTTTTATATAATATCTTAAGGCTGTGCACCAAAGCAGTTAAGAAAGCTGAACATCACTGATCCATTTTACAAATGGAGACAACTGCACTCTGAAGAGGGATCTGCATTAGACCACACCGACTGCAGCAAATTCACCACTAGAATACAGGATTTCTGATACAAAATTTACTCTAAGGAACACTAAATCAGGGCTTCTTAAACTCCTGGTGGATACAGGCAGTTGTTTGTCATAGTATCCAGGTTGCTTTCTTGCCTCCCCTGGGAAAATTAATTGGAAGTGTAGTTAAAAATACATTGCTACTATTACCTTTTCCCTGAAGTGATTCATGTTTGTTACCACTGGGATGCTACTCAGTAATGAAACGAAAATAATCACTTCGTGCATCACTGGGACAGAGAATCCGCTTGACTTAATTGGGAAGGGTCAGCAATTTGCAGCAGGTACTGTTGTTATACTTACAGAAAATAATTTTGTGATGTATTATGTAATTTTGGATGTCCATGTCAATTATAAAGGACAGGGAAAAAAAATCTGTCATGGCTCATGGAATTGATTGGTTTTGCAAAACTAATTCACTTAAGATACACAAATGTACATCAGTTGAAAGTCAGACTGATGGCCAGGGGTCATTGCATAGAAGTGGCATTTTATTGTGATGAAGCCTTGTGATACAATTTTTTTCTTTTTGTCCTGAAATTGATCTTGAAATCGCTATGTCTTGCAAGGCAATAGGAGTGTATCAGCAGGATGAAGGCTGCCCAGCAGAGTCCAAGGGAGGCGGCAGGATGCCATCTGTCTGAGGGATGACTCCAACAAAACCCTGGCATATTACAAGGATTTCTAATATGGAAATAGGCATAGGAGAATTTCAAAAGCCTCTTCAGCTCTTGCAGTGGTCTCAAGCCTCAGATATTGCAATTAAGAAAAGGTTGTGATCTACTCATGTATCTTTGCTGAATATCTGACCAAACTATTACGATTTTTCATAAATGAGGAATAGTCTGCTGTCAGGAATTTGACTTAATGAACTTAATGTAAGTTTCCAGACCTTGCAGAAAAAATAAAAATATGCCAGAGACAGTGTACACACCTTTTCTGGGGAAATGTCCTTAAAATATCTACCAAATGGAGGCGACCTTTTTTCTCTCCTCAGAATTGTCTGCTTTCCTGGTAACAGACGGGCTTTGCCAACAGTGGGCACCAAATGCCCTTCCTGGAGGATAGCACGGGCAGCCATGGAGATACATGGAAATGTATCCGGGCTTAGAAGGACACTAGTTTGCTTTCGAAATTCATTTTTAGAGGGTTCCTGTGGGGAAGATGGGGAAACCTTAGTGGGTCGGTTGGTGATTAATGTGGGCCAGGTCAGCTTTCTGCTGATGGCTGCTGAACATCAGACTCCCTGCCACACATGTACGGGCCCTAATGGGAGAAGCGTAGGGATGGGGATCTGCTCCATCCGGAGAGACACAGCTCCCTGCAGACTCCAGCGGGGCGTGGGGCAGCACAGACAGACCCGGGCAGAGGGAAGGGGGGATGGCAGCAGGGCCGGGTCCGCCCTCCAGCCCCGCTCCGGTCCTGTCAGCCCCGGCTGCTCCCGGGGCTCAAAGGCCCCAGGCCCCTCTCACGCCTTGGAAACCTCGGCCCCGCAGCGCCGGGGGCCGAGGGTCCGCTCAGGACTCGGGGTCTGGGATCCCCTGGCTCCCCCCAGGACTCGGGGTCTGGGATCCCCTGGCTCCCCCGAGGACTCGGGGTCTGGGATCCTCTAGCTCCCCTCAGGACTCGGGGTCTGGGATCCTCTAGCTCCCCTCAGGACTCGGGGTCTGGGATCCTCTAGCTCCCCTCAGGACTCGGGGTCTGGGATCCTCTGGCTCCCCTGGTTCCCCTGGAGCCACCGCCTCACGCCGTGTCCCGGGCACACCGGGGCTCCGCAGGCACCAGGGTGCCCTCGGGGCCCGGGGTACCCTGATCCTCAGGATGTCAGGACATCGTCTTAAGCTGTGCCCAGGGCAGCTTTAGGTAGGGTATTAGGAAGAAGTTCACAAGAAGGATTAGACACTGAAACGGGTGGCACAGGGTGGTGGTGGAGTCACCGTCCCCGGAGGTGTTTAAGGAAAGACTGGACGTGGCACTCGGTGTCATGGTACAGTTGACGTGGTGATGTTCGCAGAGAGGTTGAACTCGATGATCTCAGAGGGCTTTTCCAAGCCCAGGGATTCCGCCATCCCTTCACGCTGCTGGCGCTGGCACGCCCTGGCTGCCCTCCCGCACGGGCTCACCCGGCAGCAGAGGCTGTCACCGACTGCCCACAGGGCCGGGGGCTGACACCCCTCTCACCGCCCGGGGCGGTTCCGCCGCCGGCCAGCCGCTCCGGGGGAGGCGCGGGCGGAGAGCAGCGGGGACCCCCCGAGCGGGGATCCCGTCCCGCGGCTGCCGGAGGCGGAGCTGCCGCCCCCGCGCCCCGTGCCCGCCCTCCCGGCGTGCCCCGCGGAGGGGCGGGCGGCTCATGTCCGCCATCCCGGCGTGCTGCGCGCCCGGGCAGCAGCCGGAGCAGCCGCGGCGGCCGCGTCCCCTCCCTGCGCTGTGAGACAGCAGCACCGCCCGCGGAGCGCGAGTGAAGAGCCGCCGCCCGCGCCTCTCCCCCCGCGTCCGCCTGCTCCTGCTGCTCCTCCGCCCTGTCCCGCGCCGCTGCCCGGCCGGCCATGCCGTCTCGGGCAAGGTAATGAGCCGCAGAGCCCCGGGGTCTCGGCTGAGCGGCACCGGCAGCAGGCAGCACTACCACCCGCGGGGCTGGAATGACTGGCAACCCAGGTGGGCAGGGCTGGGGCCGGGGGTGCGGGGTCGGGGCTGTGAGAGCGGGGCGGGCGGCTCGGCCGGGCCCCACCGCCGGGCCTGGGGGAGCGGGGCGGCGGCGGAGCCACTTCCTGGCGGCCGGGCCTAGCGCGGGAGGGCGGGCGGGCCCAGGCGGCGGGACGGGGCCGCGTCTGCCGGAGGCGGGACGGGGCCGGCTCTGTCAGCGCTCGGCGGGGTGGGAGCGCGCCGTGCTCCCCCCGGAGCTCCCGCGGCCTGTAACGTGTGCGGCCGGTGGCCGGTGTGTGGCTGCGGGCAGCGCGTCCCTCCCTGGCGGCCGCGGGGCGGGCGGGGGAGCGGGGGTGGGCTGGGGTCCCGTATTTTCAGCCTGTTTTATAGCTGGAACGCAGCCAGGGAAGAACTGAGGCTGCAGGAGTACTAGTAGTTTTTTGAGGGTTGACCTCGTACTACATAGGTTTATTTTGGATTTTTTTTTTTAAACAATCAGGGGAGAATAGTTCTGTATAAGCTCTGACCCCAGCCTACTTAAAATGTGTTGTAAGGCTTTAGATGTGTTTACACCTGGCATGTTTTAGTAAAATTCAAAATCTGTTCTCTTCTTTAGTTAGATGTAGAGAGTGTATTTCAGATCTTAATTATTTCTAATCTCTCTCATGCCAACGTATTTGCTCTACTGTTCAGTCTTACTGTTTTCAGCATCAAAATTGTCATCCAGAAATCCTAAATAAATTTGGTGTTTCTTGGGTTTTTTAAAAAATATGTAGATTTGAGGCTTTTTTTAGAGTTTTTGAAAGTTTAACACAAGATGGGACCCTACTTACAAACTTTCCAGTAGAGACCAGAGTCTCTAAGCACATGCTTAGGAAAATATTGACAGGTGATGGTCCCAGTCTCATGTAGTTTGGACTAGAAAAAATGGGTGAATGTGAAGGTCACTTCAGCATTTACTGTGAAAGCAGCTTTCCTTTTGCTTGAACAGCTAAGAGCCCAGCCTCTAGGGCCAAGGCTAGAGGCTGTTCAATTTTTAATGGTGTATGGGGCATGGTTATTTAAATTCTAATTTCTTCTGTATTCTGAAATACTTGGTCACATAACTTACTATTTTTTCCTGACTTAAGAACTTATGAACCTTATTGGTGACATTTTCTTAGAGCATCTAGATTTCTTTTGGGAGAGAATTAAGAAGACTGATCTCTTACTCCTTACCTACTTCTTCACTTCAGTTTTCTGGGCTGCAGTCTGTAATTCTGGGCCCTAACTTGTGACCTTTCCACCTGGAAGAAACTGGATGTGTCTTTGCAGTGGATGACTTCTGTAAATGCATTTTGGGTGGATGTATGAATTTGTCATGAGTTCTATCTTTTTTCTAAAAATTACATCTTCTGAGAGTTAGGAAGCTGATTTTATCCAGTGTAGTGTTGCCTACAGTGGGTTCAGTAGAGTTAAGGGTGAAGGTAAGAGTGTAACTGCAGAAATGCTTTGCCTGGTGAAAAGACTGGTCCAAGAAATTACCTCCATGTGTGGCTCTGGTGTGTTCCCTGTAGTTGGGTGTCTCCTTAGCTCACAAGTACAGCTGTGTGACCTGGACTGCTAAAATAATTGTCCACAAAGCCACAGCAGAACCAAAGCTCAGAGAGCACCAGGGGAAGTGTGGCATCCTAAGGGAGCCTCAGCATGGATAGGACCTTGTTCTGTTTCCATCACCACGTGTGTCAAGAGCTTCTGCTGAGAAATAGCCAACACCTCTACACTGGTCCTGACACTTCTCAGAATTTAACTGTATCATTTCCTTTAGATATTACTTTATTGTTATTATTATGGTGGGGGATACCAGGAATCAAAAACATTCACACAATCCCAAACACAGCACATTTTCATCTACATGCAGTGCTCCATTTTTTTGCATCTCAGATTGGTGGTGGGAAACTTGAGTCTACACTGTGAATTTAAGGACAGTGCAGAGATTAAATAAGTCTGTCTGTTTGGTGTTAACTAATTTTTAAAAGTGATTCACATGCATGGTTGAAAGGAGATCTGTTATATAAAACTGACAGTCTGTGTTTCTTTCATGATTTGAAATATGATCTTGGACAAACCCCACAACACAAATATACCCACATATTCTTTCCTTCCCCTGTTTGCTTGCTGTTTGTTTCATTTGTTTCAGGTGATACTGCTGGTAAATGCTTTCTTGCAGGGTGTGGAAGAGGCGAAGGAAGTGGCCCAAGTAGTAAAAGCTGTAATAATTGTAGTTGTTTCAAGTTCCTAAGGGCAAAAAAAGGAACTGCTGATGCATGGGTGTATCATCAGATGGATTGTTTTCATATGCACTTTTTTGTGTGTGTAAAAGTGACTAGATTGATTTTCATTAGTAGGTCCAGATTTCCTCTCAGTTTTTAGTAATGCTAATCAGCACTGGGGCTTGTGGTGAAAAGAGTGTGAAGCTGAAAGCTGGAGCGCAGAGCTTTTTTTAAAGAAAAGTAGTTTCTAATAAAATGAGATTTTCTGTGTGTGTGTGTGTGTGGATTCAGTCATGCATCAGATGAACACGGACTGGTTTTCCAGCAGTGTGTGTGCAGATAGAGCTGCCTGTGTGTTACAGAGGAAGAAGCTGTCTTGATGTATAGGGGCATATTACTTTGTGCACTGCTGTGTACCAGACTCAGTTAATAGCAACACAAAAACTTTGTAGACAGATGTTGGATGGATGTGACAGAGAACAGTGAAAAATTTCTTGAGAAGGCTTGATAAGATCTTGTTCCCCTTTCTCCTAATCTTTGCAGCAGTGTAGACCTTTGCTTCTTTCTTTTTTTTCTCTTTGTTCAGCAGATCTCACTGCATTTTCCCTGTTACAACTCTTGGGGCAAAAAAATAAAATAATTTCAGTGTGCAGGCCTTGTGTGTGTGAACAGAGTTCATTTGTTAGAATGCTGAGGCCTAATTATGTACTGAAACAAGCAGTACTGCTCTTTGGGAGGAAATGCAGGAGTGTGAGTGCAGGGTAGCAGGTTAGCAAGTGCAGGGTGCACCATGGCATTATTAGGTGAAAGTGTGAAAAGGAAGGTAAGATTTTAATTAACAGGACCTCTCTCTCCCCCTCACCCATCATAAATGTAGGTTAGCAGGGGAAGATGTGAAGAAGTGTAAAACAACATCTTTCACTTCTGAGCAAATTTCCAGAAATGTCCTATTAGGTTTTAGTACTGAAATCATGAAAATGGCATGTGTCTTTCTCCTACAGCATAAGTCAGTGCTACGAATTACTAATTTTCTGTTAGCATGGTGCTTGCCAAACCAAGTTACTGCCTGGTTCTCCTGGGTTTAGACTTGATGAGACAAGACAGTAAAAGATGGTCTCCTTCCAGGTAGATTGTGACCTAAGCAGGCCTTCCAGCATATTGGCTGGAAGTTTGTAACCAAGGACAAGTAAGTACCCTCTCTTTAATTCAGACAGTTTGGGAGATATTGGCAGGGAGCAAAGAAACTCATTAGACCAAATGGCCCAGGAAAATGCTGCTTAGAGCAGTGCTTTTCACATGGCTGTGAAGGGCAGAGGTGTGTCTTTTACAAAAAGCAAGCACTCACTGTGGAAATTGTCTGATCATAATGCTGCATCCAGGCAGAGAATGACAAGCAGGTGATAGTAGCAGGTGCTGTGTAGAAAGAAAGTTGAGACAGAGACTCTGTTTTTCTGTGCTTGCATGTGCAACAAAGTACCTGTAAAACCTTTGTTAGAAATAGGCTGAAACCATTGTTTGCATAGGTGAGAGACTTGAGAGTTGGCAACATAGAGGTGTTTGAGGATGTTGTTGTGATTACCTAAGAATGGGTGTAGAGTCATGTCGGGTGAATGTGGATAGGGCTTCTGTCCCTTCAGGGGTAGCTGAGAGAGAGGAGAGCAAAGACTGAGATAGGGAAGGAGAGATAAAAGCAGTCAGTGATGCTAAGGCAGCTTAAAAAATGAGATGCAGGATCAGTTGTAAGGTGCCATTGTGAAAACATGAGTGGAAGCCTTGGGAAGAGATTCGGTGGACTGCATGTTGGAGATGCTGAACAGGAATGAGTTCAGTTCTGGAGTTGCAGCCATAATTCTTGATCTCCTTTCATATTTTTGTTAAGTGTGATGATGACTCTTTGATCTCACACCTTCCCAAGATTTTTTTTGGGTTTTGGTAAAATGGAGGAGCTGAAATTTGTAATGTAAGAATCTTTGTTTTTAATGTGAAGACAGAGGAGAACGAGATGTGAGAAAGATTAAAGAAGATGAAAGTGTGTCAGTGGGAAGCAGAAGAAACTTGGAGTGCAGATCATTTTCCATTCAGGACTAGCCATACTAAATCAGACCAAGGGTTTAGCTAGTTCAACGTCCTGTACCCCAGAATGTCTGTTGGAATACTCCTGTGGAAAAAGAAGAGGATGTGTATATGTGATACCTTTCCCTGACATTCCCTTCTCATAATGCCCAGTGCAGAACAGAATGAAATTGGGAGCTACTAAGAAGGGAGTGACACAGAATCAGAGGTGATTTGAAATGCTACTGTGATGGCAGGTAGATGTTCAGCAATGGAGATGGCAGAATAGAAAACACAGCCACTTGTATTTTCTCAGCACAGGAGAAGAAGCAGAAGTAGGCTTTGGGGTGAGCCCAGCCAGGCTCTGGCTTGGCAGGGTGGACTAAGTGATGAGAAGATCACGGCAAAATGAAGCTCTGCATGCCAGTGGCAGAACAGTCAAAACTTGGTGGGAAGCTGTTAATTTGGGTGAATACAGTGACTCTTTAAAGTTTTAAATATTTTACTGATAAAGAATTTCAATAATGAAGAATTTATCTGCATTACTTCAAATAAACTTGGCAAATAGAACAAGTAAGCAAGTCAAATCAACTGACTTGGGCAATAATAGAGCTCACTCAGTAGAGTTGCCTTGGAGTAAATCTTTCATGTAGGTTTTGTTCTTGGAAATAAAATCAAATATAATAATTAAGTGATTTTGTCTCAAAATAATGCTCATATGGCACAGTTGTTCTGAAAAAGCTACACATAATGAACAGTATACACTAGATTGTAGCAAGTTTCTTGGACAAAAATTCTTAAGGCTTCCATATAAGAAAAATAACAATACATTTTTGATCTATTTTTTTTTTCTGGGTAAGTTATACTAGTTGCTCTTAGCTGTGCTCTCTTCAGTCAGACAAATTGGTAAGTCAAATAATATTCATACTTTTGATGAAATGAGATAGTAGACTTATTTTTGAAAAGTCTGTTTCCTTTTGTATGCCAGTGGAAAAAAATAAGCAGCCTTTTTGGAGAGGGAGGACACACTAGTGGCTATTTCTGCTTATTTATGTGGGTGAACTATTTTCTTTTCCTGTTGGCCAAAGGCAGGTCTAAAGTCACCCTGCAGAAAACTGAATGCAGTATTTTCTGTTTAAAGATATTGCTAAAACGGTGTGTGCAGCCACTTGGTGGTAATGGGTAATCTTCCACCAGAACCTGACACAGATGAAAACTCTCATGTGAGCTCTTGAAGTATTTTGCTTACTCTCCATCAGTGAGCTTTTCAGGTAGAAGTAATGCAGTGTAGTCTCTCCTAGAGTGCCAAATAAACTTTGGAAGCTGCAGTATAAGGTAATCATAGTCATGTTCATCCTTGCAATTTCCCATTTTGACTTCATCTAATATAGCATTTGTATTTTTCCTTTTGCTTATCTTTTGCTAACATTGTGCATTGAGACTCTATCAGTATATGATGTTTGTTAGGTGTGTGGCAATGTCAATGTATTTAACTTAAGTTTGTTGTTACACAGGATAATGCTGAGCATTAGGTCTGTCTGTAACCTACCATCTGCTTGGTGCAATTTCAGTGTAAATATCACCATGTGAGCAGAACAGTGCCCTCCTGAAATGCAGGCATGAGCTGAGGTGACCAACAGTACAGTTCTGCCCATTGCCTGGTGGAATGGCTGGAAGGAGGCAGAAAAAGTAGTTATTTTTAAGACTTTGGCAAGTACCTGAACAGATTCCCTACCTGGGTTCTGAGGGGCTGTCCTTCAAAATAGTAACCACATTCCTGACTTGGAAAATGGTATCGTTCAGAAATGGGTTTGGGAATTGAGTGTGTCTGCCTGTGCAGGCAGTGAGTGTGCACAGCAGTGCCCTGTGTCACCCAGGTGTCTGTAGCACAAGGGCAGGTGACAGTGCTGGGGTCACAGCCCCAGCTGTTGATGAGGCCATGCCACAAGTTCCCAGAGTGGTGTTGCAGGAGCCCACAGTACAGCTCTGGAGTTCCCCTCCCACTGAGAAGTGGTGAGTGCCACTGGGCAGCTGGAAATGCACAGATCCTCTGCTTCTGCTGTGTATTTCCTTGCAAGCTCCTTCCCATAGGAAATCCCCTTTCCAGGCAATACAGGCCATAGCAGTCAGTTGGGTCACAGAATACCAGCATCTTTCAAGGATGATTTTTGTCTCTGCCTCATAAAGATAGCCAGGAGTTTCTATCCCGTTGAAGCCACACATTTATTGTAGTGGGAACAGTGTTGTCAGTGGGCATTTTTGTCTCTTAAATTGATATATAGGAGAACAATTACGTATTTTTTACTAAAATGGGACTCACCTTTTAGTTGGTGATAAAGTGTGAGCAGGTTGGCTTGCAGTTAGCTGTTCCAGAAGCCAGAATGAAGTGAGTGTGTGGGTTTTCCTGGGGAAACAATAGGCTCATGCATTTTACCACAATGGAAAATTTTACAAAGTGTTCAAAGGCTGTCCTGTGGGAAGTGGGGTTAGCTGAGACCATGTGTAGTCATTCAGTTGATAGGGATGCACAGAACAGTGTTAAAAACTGTACATTTAATCAGCTTTTCTACAGACGTAGGAATTTCAGTGTTAATGGCTGACAATTAGCGATGATTCAGTTTACAGCACATTGCCTTAAAAAAAGCGATGCCCTTTGGGAAGGTAAATGTAAGAAGCCATCAGTACTTAAATCTGCCAGCTGAAAATTTGTCAGCCTGTTTCATTGAAAGGCTAATGTAATTGCTGAAAGTGAACTGGGAGGTTTTAGGGCAGGGAGAAGGTCTGGGGTCTCTGTATATGTCTGGGAATTTGCACATGATTTGGTCACATTTAAAGTTCATACCATGTGAAGTGCAGAACTTTCCTGTTCAGCATAGCTTGGGTGAATAATGATGGAACAATTGAATAAAGGTTTTTACAATCCTAGTTAACTGTCATGAATAAAGACTTTTCCTAAGGTTTTGCCTCTAGAGTAGCATAGCCTATTTTTTAAATAGCCCAAGCAAGTGCCCAACAAAGCAGTAGATGTGATGGCACAGTGAATACTGAGTGAGAAAAAGTGTCTTGCTGTGTATGTCTAAAAATGAACTTGCTTACAGTGCAAAAGGGAATAATACCTGCCAAGCAAATATAATATCAACTTGCACTGTGAGAACACAGAAAAAAGCACAGTTTTCTTAGTGTTCCAAACTGGTAATATAATGTCTTTTAACATTCTCAGGAGAATAAAATGTGTGTCTTTAATTCCAGTTGGTTTTGCAAGTGTCAGTGCTCATGGTATTCCTCTTCCAGTTGTACTGAGGCTGAGCTGTGTTGGACAGTAGCAAGCCTTTAGTACTGCTTAAGTAGCAGCTGCTTATCAAAAAGTTTACCTGTGTTTTTCCCTTTTGGCCTTGAGATGTATTTCCCTTTTTCCTGAATTTGTCTACCAGTTCTAATCACAGTGTTGTTTTGAAAAGGAAAAATGAAAGAAATTTTCTTTTAAGAACATGTGGTGTTCATCCTTACACAAATTGTAGTTAATTTACAGGAGTGATCTGTCCTGCTTTTTTGTTAAATCATTGAATGAACTATCCAAAACTTTAAGTAAAAATGGTAGATCTTTAGAGGAGGGGAAGCTTGCTGTGAATAATCTGAATAGTCTGATTCCAAATACAATGGAGTTGAGTGAAATTCTGTTGATTCTCCCTTTGGATGGGTATTGCTTTATTTGTTTTAATGTCATCCTCCCATCATTGCTTCTAAGAGTGCATTTAAAGTGATTGGTTGAGTTTATGTTCTGAAGTCTCATGCACACATGTTTATTATTGAAGTCCTGTATGTTTAAAAATTAAACCACTTAGCGTGTCCAGGGAGAAGAGTTGATTTCATAATTTTAATCTTTTTCTTTAAAAGTTTAGTCTGGTCTTTATCAGTTTTCTGATATGAGAGTGGTTCAAACCTAATGCAGATTTTTTTAAACTTGCCTTTTTTCTGCAGACATTTACACTTAAGGATCACAGCTCTTAATTTACCTTTCAGTTTTTTCACTGTAAAGCCTGCTTCCTTGCTTAGCAGTTTTTATTTTGTAAAAACTTCATATGTGATTTTTGTGCTGATCATCAGTTACATGCATTCTTCTATCTAATAAGAGGGTTTATGTTGCTGAGTAAGGCCCATGGCATATTACATAAATGCTCATCTGTAGATTAGTGATTACTTTCACAAATGGTAGGCACTGTGTCATCCAGCTGTGATACATACCTGGACCTAGTTGTGTTTTATTTGTCACCTCTGGGAAGTAATGTTTTCCTTGTAGAGACATGCAATGGGAAAGAGACTCGAAGGTCATAAGAAAAGGCACTGGCACACACTGGCAATTTCCTTTGCATGTTGCTGTGATAATTAGTCAATTCCCATCCCAGTGTGAATTTAAGATCACTTTTTAAGCAACAGGTTAGACAAACAACTTTTTTGACATAGGGAAATACATTTGGGATTGTCATTTAAATATGTTGCATTTATAAGTGAATGTGAATCCCACTCCTGTTATATCCCTACATAAAAAAAATATTTTTCTCTTTGTAGAACTGACAGTGCATCAGCTGACCAGGACAATTTAAAATATTCTTCATCCAGAGATCGGGGCAGTTCTGCCTCCTATGGATTACAACCCTCAAATTCAGCTGTGGTGTCTCGGCAAAGACACGATGATATCAGAGTCCACACTGACATACAGAATGAAGAAAAAGGTACACAGATTGCTGTTTCATGTGTGATTGTGAGGGGACGAGCAGGGAAAGGCAGGAAACTGAAATGGTGAAGAAAGTCTTGTTTTGTTTTGGTTTTTTTTTTCCTCTTCCCCCCAGAAAAGGCAGTGAACTGCTTTGTGTCGTTGCCACAGTATCAGTGTTTTGGGAGATTTGTCAGGGATCAAAGAAATGTTGTGGTTGTTGTGAATACTGAGAAAAATGTGCAGTTGTGTTAGGAGAAGAATGCAGGAGAGGGCTTGATGTGTTAACAGAATTAGTACTTTTTTCTGCAGAATGATATTCTGGATGTGTCTGGTCTTCAGGCTGTAATTTCTTCCTGAATAGTCTCCAGTACTTCTGGTATTGGATTAAATGGGCTGCTAGGCTGATCTATTGCCTGTTGTAGCTTTACTGCACCAAACTGGAATCTTTGTTTTGTAATTAGATCTATATTCTTATCCTTAATGGCAGTTTCTACTTTCATGTACCTCAGTCTGACTTCATGTAAATAATGTGATGTGTGATTCATACGTTTTTACCAGTTTTGGTTTTATTTTTTACTTTTAGGATGTTAATACTATCTCTAGGAAATAACTAAACAGTCAAAATCATATCTTATCTGTAATTATGAAAAATCTGTAGTCTGATTTTTTTTTTCTTTCTTTAATTGCCAAATGCAGATATCAAATTGGAGGATTTCTTACTTGCACTTTTTGACTATGTAAATTCTCAGGCAGGCCAGAACTCAAGAAAAAAATCTCACAGGAATAATAGTGTGGGAGCTTTTGTTCAGGAACCTAAAAAGTATTTTAACTCCCCCCACTTCTCTGGCCTGTAACTGACTGTAAATAATTGCTGTATCTTTGGGGACATTACAGCTGGATGCAAATTAATTTTTTTATAAGTAGAAGGTAGTGTTAGTAGGTGGGAGAAGCATGAAGCATGTTTATCTGCATAGTTTGAGAACCTTAAGATTTTTTTTACTTCAGCAGAGAAACTGTTTAGGAGGTGAGTGTGTTTGTCTGCTAATGTGGAATGTTGTATTGTGTTTAACACAGACTGGCATAGGAGGTTGTTCTTGTACTTCGGAGGGTGCTGGCATTTAAAGAATGTACTGGCAGTGCAGTGAAATAGTAAGTTTTGGACAAATTCAGAAAGGCCATTTGAGAAGAAAAATGTACCTGGCTCTCCCTCCAGTGGTGTATCTTGCAGGGCATGTCTCTGCTAGCTCAGCACTTTGTGCTATTTTGTTCGGGTGTGGCTTGAAAAGAAGTGATTAGTATATTCTAACTATAAAACCAAGTTCCAGGTGTATCTAGTTCATTTTTATTATTGGAGAAATTTGTGAGCATAAAGATGCAGAATAGTTTCTTTGTTTACTAAGACTTTTCAGTTCATCTGTTGGAGTCTGCCAGCATGGAATTTTCATTTGAGATTTTCTGTCCTGGCTTCCATATGCCCCCTACCCGCCTCCCCCCAGTTTCTGGTGTTAATAATAAAAATCACTTACAAATTGGTAATTTTTGGAAGTTTTCCAGGTTTGAAAACCTCCAAGGATGTGGCTCTTATGTTTAGGCTCTAATGCATTAATTGCTGTTAGAGGTTACTTACTTCATAGGACAGTGTGGTTTGTTCTAACAAAATAATGTGAAAGTGACACTGAGCTGTAAAAAATAATGTTGTAAATCTAAATAGATACAAACTATCTTTACTGTAATTGTAGTTAACCAATTACAAGTGAGATTGCACAGGGTTTTCTATAATGGTAGGGTAGACACATGGGTATAGGAATGCACAACTGTATACTGGTAGTTAATATCTGCTTTATATCAAATGTTTTGCCTTAAAGAAACATTTGTTATATCTACTAAGGTCTAGGTTCACCTCAACATTTGAACTCTACTTTTTTATCAATTCTTTAGTCCCAGTAGGTAGCCTCTCCTTTCCCCAGGCCTTGTTTTATACATTGAAGCAGCTGGACTTGTGGAAATATCTTTTCTGAAAGAAATCTTGCATGTTTTTTATTGTTCTGGGTTTAATTTTATTAGTTGATTCTTCCCTGTCTTGGACAGGGAAGGCACTTCAGGAATGTTCCTTGAAGGTGAGCTCTAATACATTGAGTGAAGGATTGGGCAGGCTCAGGGGGCAGTTTCACTTCTCTGCAGTATTGAGGGAAAGAACCTGTCCCTCAAAGTGGTGTGGCAGGCTGGAAAATTTCCAGTCTCAGCATTTGAGTATGTTTATTCTTGTGCATCTAAGAGTAAGATCAATTGAATTACTCAAAATGATGATTTTATTTTCATTTTATATTGTTACCAAAGATGTATCTTAAGTGGGAGAATGTAGACTCTTTGATTGAGGATGATACCAGTATTAGTGAAAATGTTGACCTTTATGTTTAAGGAGAGTTGTTCAGTCTGTGCAAGCAGATCATATTTATCTTTTCAAAAACTTTCTTTTTTTGGCCATTTTAATTAGCTTGTGTGGTGGATTCATAGTAAAAACAGAATGGAGATTTCATGTACATAAAGGAGCAAGTTAGTGAAAATATCTAGCCATGTGTACTAGCAGTTTGACCTTGTATTTTACAAAGCCTTTCAAGTCAAAGTAATAATAAGAAAAGATTAAATGCAACAAAATTGACATCAAACTTTATGACAACAGTGTTTTTTTTCAATGTACCAAAAAAAAAAAGACAGATGAGATTGGAAATCTGTGTCCTGGAAACTTAACAGGATATTATAACATTGATGCATGTGGAAGTGAAGAAGGAAGCTAAAGGAGGTGGTAGAAGATAGGGCTACTAATTTGCATATGAATTGAATAACTCACAACTCACCACCCTGGTAAATATGTGGTCTGAGAGCCTGTTTTAATGTCACATTGGTTTGTCCACAGGTGGCTACAGTGTCAATGGAGGATCTGGGGAAAATACTTATGGTCGGAAGTCGTTGGGGCAAGAGCTGAGAGTTAACAATGTGACCAATCCTGATTTTACCAGTGTTCCGCATGGGAATCGTGCTTTAGCCACAAAAGACATGAGGAAATCACAGGGTAAGGACACTGCTGATTTTCAGGAGGAGGATATCTCTTTTGGCAATATTTCTTGTGTTCAGAATACGAAAAGAAGTTCACTGTGGTTATGCAGTCTGTATGGATTTTATTTTTTGTGATACATGATTAGATGGTGTTGATGGAAACTTGTTTTGCTCGTTTTTTGTCTTGTTTTACTGTTCCTTGTGCTGAGGCTTCTTCCATAGGTTTGGGAGATCTTTCAACTACCTGGCTTAGGCTGTTAATCTTCCAATTTCCTTTAGATGGTTTTTGAGCCCTTACTTAGGTTAGCCAGATTTGGCAGAGACATCTCTAAGGAGGAGAACTTGCTTTGGGTTTGTTCAAATGGATGCCTGAGTAAAAAGTTGGTAATTAATGAGCTCCAGTGTGGGCAGAGCAGCAATGGTTGGGAGCAGCTCAGCTGTTCCCTGTTCTCCCTGGGCTGCAGGACAAGCAGTGGTCACGTCCTGTCACTGTGTGTGTCCTGCTGAGCCTGCCACTGCTCCTGCTCCCTCTTGCTGAGGAATAGAGGCCAGGGAGGAGCTGGAAGTATCCTAAGAATGTGGGCAAGGTCTGGGAAGATGCAGCAAGAACAAATTTGGAGTTTCAAGAGGGTGCAGGAATGCTGGGCTTGTGTTTTTGAGGAAGAAGGCTTCACTCTTCCCACTATTATTTGAGGTTTGAGTCATAGTTAAAAAAAAAAAAAACAAAAAGAAGTTATTCTAAGCATTTTTGAATGAAAATAGAAACGTTATGACTAAGCACTGTCACTTATTGCATCACTTAGTATAAGTAGTAGTTGAGCCACTGGTAAAATCTGCCTGCTTTATGCCAGGCACGTTATAAACATGAGGACAGGCTGTTTCTTCTCAATAATTAATATTTCAGAGGAGAAATAAGAGTGTTCAGTGCTTTGCAGGTGGAAGAGCTGAGGTGTAAGTGGTAACATGGCTGTTTCAAAAATGTGATTTTAGGAATGGGTTAAACTCAGACTTTAGAATCCCATTCTGGTGTCTTGGTCTAAAATTATGTAGTCCTTTTTAGTGTCTTTTTATGTTTACATAGAGGAAATAGTCTTTTCATTTGAAGAGTGTTCTTTCTGCCAGTACTAAATAATAGTTATTTCAGACTGTTTTCCTGGGTATGTGAGCATCTCTTTAATAGTTAAAATGTTAGGATATATAGTTTTGGATTACCGTAGTTGCTCCCTATGACTTGCATGTTTTCTCTCCTTGAAATGTCAGATTTCAAGAGTTTGTTCTTTTGAACGTGGTTGTCTTTGATTGTTGTAGGTTTCAGCAAGTCATTTTAGTTTTTTATATCTTCTTTGAAATACAATGGGATTCTGTTGCAGCAAGATTATGGGTTTTAAGTTCTTTGATATTTTCTTGTTAGTATGTTCATTAAACAATTTAAAAAATTGTCTTCTGTGAGTTAGCATGTGGCTGAGACCTTGCTGAATTTTCACAAACTGGGTGTCATAGGTATTTGTTAACTAGTGCTTTGATTAGTGTAGCTTCAGTCGTGTTTTTGGTTAGGGTTTTTTGCTTCTGTTTTTTTCTTAATGTTGTAATTGTGATCTAACAATTAGCTGACACTCTTAGGGAGTAATGGCAATGTAGATTAGCTATTAAGTGAATAAAGACAAAGGTGCTTTAGTCACATCAGATGACTGATGTCTAGCTGAGTAGAGCACAAAGCTCTGTAGCTGTCTTGGGTTTTCTCATTAGTCATGTTGACTAAGGATACCTCATCATATTCCATGAATCCTCTGATTTGAGCCACCATGAAACATCTAATGTTAAACTTGCTGAAAGAAATTTTGTTTCCTTTTTTCAAATGAGGTCAATTAATTATTTGTATGAATTCATAGGTAATTGTTCCTGAGGCAGGTGAGCTGCACTGTGACCTTCTTTGGTATGGTGTGCTGTTGGCCAGGTTTAATGAAGTGTTGCCTTAGGAGGGTGTTCATTCTCCACCATCATGAGCTGCTTTAGTGAACTGCCAGGTCCCTCTTCACACTGGGGGGCTTCTGTTCCTCAGTAAATGAAGAGCAGATCTGTTTTCCTGTTTGAAGCAGAACCCTGCTACCTATCAGAGAGAAAATATTGTTTGTAGTTGCTTGAACTTAAATCTGTTCTTTGCTTCAGGAAGCAACTTGTTTTTTCCACAAGGTTTTCTCAAAATATTGTTTGTTGAATTATTTCTGTTTATTCTACGAGAAGTCTGGTTTAATCTTACCCCAAACCATTTTTTTTAGTTC
The DNA here is from genome assembly GCF_022539315.1 of Serinus canaria. Lineage (NCBI taxonomy): Eukaryota > Metazoa > Chordata > Aves > Passeriformes > Fringillidae > Serinus > Serinus canaria. The sequence goes on along the minus strand of NC_066328.1, from coordinate 8,328,417 downwards.
CATTTATGTAGAAGGAAGCTAAGTCCAGGTTTTTGTGTAGAAAAACCACAAAAAGTGGACTGGGCTGTCCACATGAAGAAGTGAAATATTTTGGTAGCTAAATTGGATTTTACATTTAACTTTCTTTTTATGAAAGTTTAAAGCCAATCAGGATTTATTTTTGTTCTCTAAAATGACTATTATGACTTATTCCACTCATACACATATTGGACAATACAGTACTGTTGATAAATGCTGTAGGAAGAAATGAAGAATTGCTTTTTTCAGAGCGACCGTTGTCTTATTCTGACGAGTCTCGACTGTCAAATCTTCTTCGGAGGATTACTCGGGAAGACGACAGAGACCGAAGACTGGCTACTGTAAAGCAACTGAAAGAATTCATTCAGCAACCAGAAAACAAACTGGTCAGCAATTCTTCCTTTTCCATTGCATTGATAATTTCTTGTTTTATAAAACTGTCTTTTTCAAATCTGAGTATTGGGATATGTCTGCGAGATTATCTTATATACAAAGAATTTCATTCCACAAGAAAGGAGAGTGTATTCCTGGATTGTCTGTCTTGTTCCCATAATTCAGGAAATGTTTTATTAGGATGTATGGCCTTAAACTAAACTGCTGAATGCCTGAACTAATGTAGTTTAGCTGTTATAGGAATTGACGTGGCATGTGTGTGGCTTTCTTTGACTGGTGTTAGGAATAGCCTCTGGATCCCTCAGAAAGGAAGCAGAGGAAAAGGGAAGTAAAGTGTTGTCTTGTTCAAGAACTGCTTCTGTATTTTAAATTAAAAATACACAGGTATTTATTCTTGTGAACAGCTCATCTTAGAGCTACTCAGCTTTCTAACTAAACATCTCTGTATGTGGGAGGAGAACCAAGTAAATCTTTGTTTTCATTACATCTTTAGGAGTTCTGGTGGTTTGCTGAAGTCTCTAATGTCCTCAAGTGTTTTTTAAGGATATGGGGATGGGAAGGGAAGTATCCCACTGTGGGTATAAATTTTTAATATTATGTATTTTGAAATGAAATATTAAAGAGCATATTGTCTGACACATCTCCCCCACTGTTTTGGAAAGCTTAAGAGTTCTCCAAGTACTGAAAAAGCAGGAAGTGATGGTTTAATATCCTGCCACTCATTTGCAAGCAGTGCTCTGATACTTTAGCTGTGGGATCTGTGTCTATCCTTATTGATGATAAATTGGTTCGTTTTCTCATTGTATGTTAATTAACCAGTGATAATTGTGATCTTTTCCAAAGGACATGAGACTTCAATATGGGGAGTATTCTGGTCTGTGCACCTAAGTGTAAGCAGCCCTTGCGCAAGCCTAGTTAACACTTCAGCTTTCATCTTGTTACTACAAGGGTTTAGGAAGTAAATGCCTTCCACAGTTATTCTGTGGTTATTTTTAGTTACTCCCATTGTTCTCCATGAGGTTTTCCCCCCTTTTAAAATTTTTTGTAACTGTGTTTTATTCAGATTTATTGGTATCTCAGAATGTACTGAAATTGCCATTGTAATGTTCAAGTCAGCAATGACAAACTTTGTTGGTGGTCAGAATATTAGAAGTTTGTCACCTAGAAGCTTCTCTGAGCTCACTAATGAGAATAAGATCAGATGTCAAGTGATATCAAGGCCAGAACTTCATAGTGGACAGTGTTTAACCTAGCAGTAGTTCCTGCAGGTCTTGACACTACTTAGTGTAGTTTAACTGAGTTCTTTTCATCTTCAGGGCTGAAATATGAGTTCAAAGTAAAGTGGTAGAAGTCAGTAGTCTCTTGTCATCTAATGGAGTCCAGCTTTAGCTTCTAAATGATAGAGATGTCTTTTCCTTTTTAGCCTGTCTTGCAGGTACCAGACACATCTTCAAAATGCCCTTATGAGTTCTGAGGGGTCAGGCATGTGGGTCTCTGTCCCTCCACCCTCAAAAGCATGATGTTGCTCAAAACTTGAAACAAAAACTGGACACCATCCACTGTGTTAAAGAGGAATGTGTTTTTGAAGAAAGGAGAATAAACCTTATTAACTTGTCAAGAAAACTTCCTGTTAATATGTTACACAGTTGCAGCTAATGTGTAATTTTTTTCTATCAGATCACTAATGTGGCAGGGGTTTAGTGCATATTAGAAAAACAAGTCTTTCTGGTTATGTTTACTGGGAAGCACTGGTTCATCAATAATGCTTCATCTCCAAGATTGTATTCCATTTCACTAAAATGCAGGGTTGCCTAAGTAGAAACTTTAATACTTCAGATTTTACTATGGGTTCCATTAAATTTTCAGTGATACAATTGATTTATTAGTATTAGAGATTTGGGCTTTAGTGGATGCTACTCATGAGCTGTGTGATGAGTCTTCCATGGTGATGTAATGTTATCAGCAAGAACTAAACTTGGAACAAACCTTGATAGCAGGCTGCCAGTATTTTCATGGCTACTGTAAATAAATATCAAATATAACATCTAGGATAATATTGCAGTGTTGCTTAATTTAGTTGATGCTAGTCTGCAGTGGCCATGGAAAGCATAATGGCATTCTCTTGGCAAGGAGAACTGGGAGTGTTGTGTTTAATGTGGGTGTAAACAGGGCCTATTGTGGAGGCAGTATTGGGCAATTACTGTGCTTATGCCTTTTATGTGTCTTACATTACAGGTCCTTGTTAAACAACTGGATAATATCCTGACTGCCATTCATGATGTGCTCAATGAAAGGTAAGTTGAAGAAATGCTCTAAAGGGGAAAAATAATGTCAGCATTAGGTTTGAAATAGGGAAGAGTTTGAGAGAAAGTAATTTGTTTGTTTTGCATGGGTGTCCCATTGCAGGAAGAGAATGAAATTGTGGGGAGTAAAGGCTCTTAGGCATATCAACAGTACTGTTGGGCTGTCTGGAGTACACCTCCCCTGGACAGAATGTGGAGGCACAAGTGTGGCTTTGGTGCTGTGGGTAGTGTGGAGTCTGTCTCAGGTGTGTTCAGTCAGCTGGTGGAGCTGTGCAATGCTGTGGTGGTGTAGCTTCCAAAATGAAATGAGTTTTTTTACAAGCTGAGTCATTTACATCCAATTAAAAATGAATTTAGAGGATGCTGAGGTTTGTGTGGGCTATTAGGTGCTTAGCTCGGTGTTATTTCCCAAAGTCAGCTGCATATTAAGAACTATTTCTATTGGGTAGTGTGTTGCTAGTAAAACAGCACATTTGCCTACTTTTATTCAAATTGATTTACTCCACAGAAATAATATTTCTTCAAATTTTGTCTTAGCTTTGCCACTGCTGCCATTAAGTAGGAGAGAAGCAGCTTCATTTCTGCATATATTATATTTTGCTTTAGAAAATGCATAATTTTGTTCATGCTTCTGTTTTGCTATCATGGCTGGAGATCCCAAGTTTCTTTTTTTCTCTCCAAAAATACAGTAGCAAATTGCTTCAGGAATTGAGACAGGAAGGAGCTTGCTGTCTTGGCCTTCTTTGTGCTTCTCTGAGCTACGAGGCTGAGAAGATCTTTAAATGGATTTTTAGCAAATTCAGTTCATCCACAAAAGATGAAGTTAAACTTCTTTATTTGTGTGCAACCTACAAAGCACTAGAAACTGTAGGAGAAAAGAAAGCATTTTCATCTTTAATGCAGGTAAGATTACAAGTTAAAACATGATTATTAATGATTTTCTCAATGCAATGTTTGAATGAACTTTTTAAACTGGAATGAACAGTAAGTAATGCTATATTGACATAATAAGTAACTACCATTACAACTGGGAGGCAACTTTCTGAATGGGATTATTTGATTCTGGTTAAATTAGAGAAGAATGACAAGTCTTTGTGGGACCATGCATATTTTGATGCAACTCTCTAGTATTCATGGCAAATCCAAGAAAAATCTTTTTGAGACAAAAAGATAAATTTATGTGGAATGGTACACAAAACCCAACCTTTTGATTGTTTTGTGCCACCTCCTATTTACAATTTCTAACTGGAATTGTGGGTAGATCTGAGAAGGAGTGGGATGTGTGCAGATGAGATGATGCCCCTTGTACAAGTTTTAGGGTTTCTTATTTTGGGCGTAGAACAGCCATGGCCAGGTCTGTGCTCCAATTTAATTGTTACTTTACAGAGCCAGACAGCTTTGGCAGGAGAAAGAGGGCTTAAAAAACCCCAGTTGTTCTGTGGCTAAAGAGCTAAAGAAAAGTGTTCCTTGGCTCTGCCATATATCAAGCAAATTCCCCCTTGAAGTGATTATTTTCATCCAGTGTATGTGATGCCTTTTACATTTTGTTCCTGCAGAAGGAGTAGAGTTTTGTTGATTGAATCAAAGTAGTTTGTTACAATGTGTTCTCTGTCATGTTTTAATGTGAAATATGTGGTGGCTTTGCTTTACTTTTCAGCTTGTAATGACCAGCCTGCAGTCCATCCTAGAAAATGTTGATACACCAGAGTTACTGTGCAAGTGTGTCAAGTGCATCCTTTTGGTGTCTCGATGCTACCCACACATTTTCAGCACCAATTTTAGGGTAAGCTTTCTTTGTGCTTTGTGTTTTCTTTCTAACAATAGAAATGTTGGTGCATTAATTTGGGTAATGACTCTGTTTTCACAATTGTTTCCCAGGACACAGTGGACATACTGGTTGGGTGGCACATAGATCATACTCAGAAACCTTCTTTGACACAACAGGTCTCTGGTAAGTTTGGCCAGAGGAGCTCATGGAGGGTCTCACAGCCTGCTCTGGCTTGCAGATGTTGGGGGTTTACTTACACCAGTTTGGGTCTTGTGACATGGAAGTTGACATAAAACCAAATTGAGTTTCTGGCTACATAGCAAGATACTATGTTGCTAACTTTTTAGTAAATTTGCATTTTCCATTTTATGCTAATTCTGGAAAAATGGGATGCTTTATTCAGGGTACATTTAAACACCAATTGTTTTGTGCAATTTTGTAACAATCTTTAATAAATTTATAGGTCTTAATATATCCTCTGTGAAAGGATATGTTTTTTCCCATGTACTTTCAGAAAATCTTTGTCGTAAAGATACTGTACTGGCATTTAAAAAATGGGGAGAGTTTTTTCAATAGCTTTATCAGTTTTCTTGGAGTTATGCACAGCAAGTTTATTATGCTTCTTGTGTCATAATCCTAGATTCTGTCCTTGGTTTTTAACTGCTGTGGGGCTGAACTGAACCTTAAAATGATTTTTTCAAAAGGACAGAAGAGGGAGATACAATTTGTATTTCTTTTAAAAACATCTAGTGTTAGTATTTTCATGTAGATGACTGCTTAGCTCAGCAACTTTCCCTTCAGAAATACGCAACTAAAATTTAATGATTGTGTGTCACCCTATATTAATTGGCTTGGTATTTTTGTACAGGATGGCTGCAGAGCTTGGAGCCCTTTTGGGTGGCTGATCTAACTTTTTCTACCACACTTTTGGGTCAGTTTTTGGAAGATATGGAAGCTTATGCTGAGGTAAACAAGACTTTATGGTATATACCAGAGTGAACTGTTATGGTTTTCTTAATAAACCCACAGCTGTGGTTTTTATGGCTGTATTACTTTTGTAGGCTTTCCTGGGGAAAAGAGGACCATATTATGGAGTATAATTCAGTTATGTACAATGACCAACTGCACAAATGCTCATGAACTGTTTAATTAGTATCAAAACCAGCCTTCAGCCATTGTTGATTGAGAATATAGAGTTGTAGTAAAACTATAAACAATTGACCAAACAGGAATGCCTTTATTTTTCAAGAGCTGATGTGAAGACAGCTCATGATTTTTCCTTGATGCTTTATTTAATTGTCCAGCCTCAGAGTGTTTGAGAACTAGTAACTGTTGGGGAAGAGAGGAAATCTTAATGCTTCAAAAGACTAATGATAAATCTATCTTTTTAAAATAAAGCAGCAGATTACATTGTGCAGGAAATAGTGCAGGAGCTGATGGACAATGAGATTGTATTCATTTAATGTACTTCATTTTGACTTTGTAACCTTTGCTTAGTTAACAGGGCATAGAGTTTATCTGATGCTGTCATTAAAGGAAGAGCTTTGGGGTTGGGGGGAGTGCTGTCTTTTAAGGTGTATGTGCTTACATGAGTATGTACTTCCAGGTCAATTGTACTACATTGTGGACGTTAATATGCAGGTCCTGTTGGTAAAACTGTACTTGCAGCATAATTTGTTTCACTCAAAGCAGAATCAATAATTTGGTCAGTGTCCTCCTTTGTAGAGCAGGGCCTTTGCTGGGGCAGCTTTAGGATTCACAGGGCAGAGCAGTAAATCACTGCTTATCAAGCTGGCTGCTGCTCTGGTCAATGTGTGTATTCTTAGTCACGGAAAAGTTTTAAGATAACGTGTGCTAACATGGAGGAGGTGCTTCCAGCCAGTGTGTTTATCTCACAGTGGGGTAGAGCAAGGCTACAGCTCTACTAATGAGATCAGCACTTCTGGGAATGTTCCCAGGCACTGGTGCCAGCTGGCATGAGTAGTCTGTTAATGAACTCTTGGTCTTCAGATCAACATAGTTTGCATGTGTGATGGGAATGGCCAGTCAAACATCTCCACTCCAGTTTGGGAATGGGAATTTTTTGGAAGAGTGGTCGAAGTGTGCAGACAACTGTTGGTGACAGTGCAGCAATACAGATGATCATGTTCCAGAGACCAGGAACTTCATAAGCCTTAGTTTTAATTTACAGGATATAGTCTGAGTACTTTGTTTCAGTGGCTAAACTCACTGCTACTCTGTGACTTCTCCTTGTTGTTGTGTGCCTGTATTCCACCTTCATGTGTGTGTAGTTAAGAGATACTGGATAAATGCATCTGTAAGTGGATTGTACAGTTTAATGTCTGGAAAAATAGACGAAGTACTTTCAATCTCACATTTTGATGTTTTACCCATGTGTAAGTTAATGATGTGTGCTGATACACAAACCTTACGTGCTGCAGGACCTCAGCCACGTGGCTTCTGGGGAATCAGTGGATGAGGACATTCCTCCTCCCTCGGTGTCGCTGCCCAAGCTGGCCGCGCTGCTGCGGGTGTTCAGCACCGTGGTGAGGAGCATTGGGGAGCGCTTCAGCCCCATCAGAGGACCACCAATCACAGAAGCTTATGTAACTGATGTAAGAACTCCAATGCTTTGGCTTGCTTGGTTGCTCACATGTTTTGTCACCATACAACAATGCCACTCACTGAGTTGATTTAGGTTTTACAAATGTTACGTGAATATGCATATTCTCAGCTTTGAGTAAATCTATTTTTTCCTAGAAATATGCTACAATAATTTTATTAAAGTATAGCTTGTGATAGTGGCACATGGAAGTCATATCACAAACTAACTTTTTTAGATATTTTAACTTCATGTGGCTGGGTTTGCTTGTTATCTTTGAAACCATGTTACTGTTTATTCAGATGACTATGCCACTGTAGAAACTTGTATTCTAGTTATTCGATTGAGTTTGATTTTTATAAAATGTGATGGTTTTCCTTTCTGTTGAAATTTTATCTATTAAATCTGATAGCAAACTTTTCTAGCTCTATAGTATAGGATGGTGTAAACTCAGAATAAATATTATGTAATATGCTAAGTAGCTGATATAGTTCTGTAATGGGTGAGGAGATAAGATAAAAATACCTGCACTCAGTCTTGTGGTTGCTGGATGACCTGCACAGCTGGAATTTATTGAGAATAAGAATTGCAGAATTTTGTGAGAGACACAACTTCTTGGGTAAGTAAGTGTATGGATTTCCCAGTTGAAGACAAGACAGTTATGTAACCTCTGCATTAATCTGCAGGGGATTCTTGTGACAAAAACTGAAGAAAACTCATCTGTCTTTTGCAAGGGGAATTCTGGTGACGTTGGTTGGAACTGAGCAGAACTGTGGATGATGAACTTGGGTTTTGTAGGTCTCTAACTGAATTGGAAACCAAGCAGTTGAAAGTTTGTTTTTTCTCACACTTCTGAAGTGTAATGCCAAGATGACATTTTTCAGAATAGAATTGAGCAAGCTGCAGAGCAGGTGATGGGACAGGATATCAAATAGGTGTGAACACAATTAATAAGCATCTCTCTTTAATGGAGTTTAACTCAGTTGTGTTTCTAATTTTGCAGGTTCTGTACAGAGTAATGAGATGTGTGACTGCAGCAAACCAAGTGTTCTTTTCTGAAGCTGTGCTTACAGCTGCCAATGAGTGTGTTGGGGTTTTACTTGGCAGCCTGGATCCCAGTATGACCATACACTGTGACATGGTCATCACCTATGGATTAGATCAAATGGAAAATTGTCAGACTTGTGGCACTGACTACGTCATTTCGGTCCTGAATCTGTTAACACTGGTTTGTACATGTTTTTATTGTTGTAGAAAAACAGTGTTTTGATTAATCTTTAATAAAGAGTAAAAATTCAGGTAAAGTTAATTATTTTGGTTTTTATTCCCAGATTGTTGAACAAATAAATACAAAACTGCCATCATCATTTGTAGAGAAATTATTTATACCAGAGTCTAAACTACTTGTTCTTCGTTATCATAAGGAGAAAGAGGTAAGAGTTAGTAACTTCTACAGGTGTATTCCAACAGCCTTCATGCACTTCCTAGAATATATTAAGCAGTAAAACTTAAGCTGTAAAGCTCATCTTAAATACATTTCTTAGTCTAACTGAATATGTGAAACTTCTGAAAAGGCAGATATGGCTACTTCTTTGTTTTAGCATCTAGATTTGATAAGAAGTTGGTAAGTTTGCCATCATTCCAGGTAGAGAAGTTCTTAGTTCATCTGGCTTTGATACTCAGCATGTTAGGTGGATGATCTAGAAAATAATTAGTAGAGTCTGTAAGTAAGAGGTACAGAAAACTGAAGATAGGTATCTGTATCAGACTAAGCTATTCATAGATAAAGAAATGTGATTTTAAATCCTTTGTTGCTGATTAGTATATTTTATGATTTGTTTTAATCAGTTATTGCTGTAATTATGTTCTCAAGGTCGTTGCAGCAGCCCTTGCTGTATACCAAGCTGTATTGAGCCTGAAGAACATTCCTGTTCTGGAGACTGCTTACAGGTTGATTCTAGGAGAAATGACCTGTGCTTTAAATAGTCTTCTCCATAGTTTACATCTTCCTGAGGCCTGTTCTGAAATCCAGCATGACTCTTTCAAGAAGCTTATATCCAATGTGGATAATGCCAAGTTTGTTGTTATATTTGACCTGAGTGCTCTAAGTACTATTGGAAATGCTAAAAACTCATTAATTGGGGTGAGTAAAAACTCAACAGACAGTTCATGCAATAAGTGTAAAAAATACTTGATTACTTAAAATTAATGCATTACACCAGCAGGGTGCATATGTATAACTAAAATGATCATATTTGTCTCTGAACTTGCTAAGTTTTAGAAAAACTTCCAGTGTTTAAACTTAGGGAAGCAGTGGGTGGATTGTATCTCTAGTTGTTGTATAATGAAAAGCAGTTTCTGGGGAAGAGCATCTTATCGGGGTTATTAAGGATTTAATGCTAAGATCATCATAGTAATTGCTTTTGAAACTCAAGACAGATAAAAGCAGCTGTAGAGTGTCCTTTGATAGTATATTAGCCATATGAAAACACTTTCCAGACCTTTCCATATAAAAACATGAACTACTTTTAACAGCCTTCTAAAAAATGGGAAAGAAAATAGTTACAGTCAGAAAACAATAGAGTTAAAATATTTCCTGTGGGGAAGAAGGGAAAGACTTTATTTGTTGGTATGAAAATTACAGTTAAAAGTAGATCCTACTTTTTATGTTTCTGTGCTTGTGTTGCAATTGTTTTGTAGATGTGGGCCCTTTCACCAACTGTGTTTGCACTGCTGAGTAAAAACCTGATGATTGTTCATGGTGACATAGCAGTTCACTTCCCTGCTGTCCAGTATGCAGTGCTCTACACATTGTACTCACACTGCTCCAGGTATGAGGTTTGGTAATTCAGCAGTATTTTAAGGGCACTAGGATGGACTGATGAGAATAGAAGATATTGTTGGAGGGGTGAAATGAAATAGGCTATTACAATCAAGCTTTTACCCAAACTTCCTTAATTAGTTTTTACTTAGATTAATTTCATTAATTGTATCTCAACCAGGAAAGCATATCCTGGCTTAAAGTTGGCCTTTTATTCACAGGCAGATTAGAAATCTTGTTTGAATAGAGATAACTGAGGGAGAACTCTACTAAAAGCAAATTAGAAAAGATTATTTACTATTTTGCTTACTGAGAGATCTGGGGGGGGGGGTAATGAGATGTAAACAACAGATGTAAATACATTTTAGACTTTATTAGTACAAACTGCTGTTAAAGGGAATAATTTTAACTGTTACTCTTTACGTTCTTAGCTGTGGTGATTTTTCACTAAGCATTGGGTACCAGATGCAGTTGAGAGCAGGTTACTGGCCTGCATGGACTGATAGCAAATTGTAACTTTGTTCTTTTAGGCTAGGCATCAAAATATTTGGGTTTTGACAGAGTGTGGTTTGTGTGTGTATGTGTTCATTTAACTTTTCCTGCTGATTGTTGATGTTTACTCTCCTCCTGTAAACTTTAGGGAAGTATCTCTAATCTTGGGGTAGTTTCACAGTTTGTTTTTCCTTGCCTTTTCAGGCATGACCATTTCATATCCAGTAGCCTCAGTTCTTCCTCTCCCTCTCTGTTTGATGGAGCAGTTATAAGTACTGTAACTACAGCAACAAAAAAACATTTCTCAATCATACTGAACCTTTTGGGGCTACTGCTTAAGAAGGATAACCTTACTCAAGATACCAGGTAAGGAAAATATTCTTAGAAATTGAGAAATTTTTTTTTTGTTCAGTAGAATACATTCATTGAGAAACCAGGGTAATTTGAATTTGTAAAACTTGGGGTAAATTTAACCTGTCAAATGTTTGGGGTTTTTTATACACTGTTAGTGAAATTGTGGAAAAAAGTACCTGCTTGTTTTTATATATGAAAACTAGAGAAGTTTAAACCGTCCTAAGATCTATCCAGTAGAAGCAGAGCTATCAAAATTCACTGAAAGAAAGGGTTTGCTCAAAATGCTGTGAAAGCTGAGGACATCTTTAAAGTTAAGAAATAACTTGTTTAGAAAGCATGAGCTGTGGTGTGATACTGATGTACAACGTGAACTACTTTGAAAATACCTTTCTGTAACTGTGTAGAGTGACTAAACTCTTGGTTTTTGAAGGAAACTACTTACAACATGGGCTTTGGAAGTGGCTCTTCTGATGAAGAAGTCAGAAACATATACACCGTTATTTTCTCTCCCATCTTTTCATAAGTTTTGCAAAGGACTTTTAGCAAACAGTAAGATATTGCATATTTTTACTTAACTGTCTTTTTCATTTCAAAATTAAGTACTTAAATAGCCTTGTCCCACTGACAGTAGCAACTGTACTTGTTTCATTTACTTTAAGGATGCTTCAAGGTTGTATTGTGCAAGAACTTAGACTCTTTTTATGACTTTTTTTTAAAGTGAATCCCTGCCTGTTACTTAAACAATTAATTTTCTTAAAATAAATTTCAATCTTAAGAGATCTGACACATCACTGACATTTTTGGTAGATCGATTTCCCAGTCACAAATCATTTATCAAAAGCACTGGAACAGTTCTGTGATGTATTCAATTCCAAAATCTGTAAATAATATGGGAACAAATGCAAAGCAGTGCAGAAGTTACCTAATTCCAGCAAGAATAACTTTTTTTCTTCTTTCAACTCCTTACTTCAGCACTTCTGGAAGATGTGAACATTTGTCTTCAAGCATGCAGTAGCCTCCATGCTCTGTCTTCCTCCCTTCCAGATGACCTTTTACAGAGGTACTTGCACAGAGTTCTGTATGTTATTAGAATTATGCTGAGGATGGGGATATTAACTTTTCTTTCCTTTTTGGTGTTGCAGGTGTGTTGATGTGTGTCGTGTTCAACTTGTGCATAGTGGTGCCCGTGTGAGACAAGCTTTTGGAAAACTGCTGAAGTCAATTCGCTTGGATGTTGTGTTGAGGTGAGTTGCTCAGACCAACTTCAGTGTAAATAATGGTTTAAGTTTCTTCAGAGACACTTAACCTGAAAAGTAATGCCAGTGGACTGTCATCATGCTGTTTAGTTCAAAATCAGCATGAGCTTACAGTGGTAGTTCTGGGTTGATGGTTTGGCTTGATGATCTTAAAGGTCTCATCCAACCCTCTATGATTCTAAGTGTCTTGCTATCTCTCCTATGCTTTTACTGGTCTAAGAACAGTATGTGATACACAAAGTAATTAATACATTTGATTAGCTGTGCATCACTTCTTGAGGGAAATGATGATTATCTGTAAAGTCCCTGTTATCCAGAGCTTCAGCACTATGTCCTATAATTTGCCTTGAAGACCTGAACTCTGAAAGCACCTGGTATTAATAGCAAAGCATGTAATTACTTCTAGTCATTACATATATAGTGTGTGTGTAACTCTCTTAAACAATTTTTTTTGGTTTATTCAAGTACATTGCAGCATGGGTTGTTTTCCCTCTCTTCCTGCAGTAACCGTACCCACACGGAAATACAAGAAATTTCTTTGGCTATAAGAAGTCACATGAGCAAAGCTCCAAGTAACACATTCCACCCACAGGATTTCTCTGATGTCATCAGTTTTATTTTGTATGGAAACCTCCACCGAACTGGGTAAGAACTCCTTGTGGAACTGAAATCTATGAATGTTGAATTTATAGGAAACAAGTCCAAGTTACAGTTAGTTTAAAATTTGTAATTATCATTACAAACTTTACTTTCAAACTTTTTTTATATTTTTAAGTATTTATAAACGTCTTACATACACACCTTTTGGCATATTTCCCTATATACATTGCTGCTTGGAAGTTAATTTTGTGAGAGATCTGTTTGTGAACAATAGGGAAATGAAGTGTGTATGGTATAAACTTGTCAATGCACTGATGTTTTTTTCCAGGAAGGATAACTGGTTAGAAAGGTTATTCTATAGCTGTCAAAGACTAGATAAGAGAGATCAGCCAACCATCCCTCGGAACCTGTTGAAGACTGATGCTGTGCTGTGGCAATGGGCTGTCTGGGAAGCAGCTCAGTTCACTGTTCTCTCAAAGCTACGAACTCCTCTGGGGAGAGCCCAAGATACATTTCAAACAATTGAAGGTAAAGTAAAAAATACACTTTATTTTGATGGGGTTTCTTTGGTAAGGTTGTGAGGCAAAGGTGTTCGTGTCTAAGGCAAGAGGCACAATGGCTTTATTTTTCAGTGCTTATAGATTTTAAAGATGTTGCATAATTACTGTTAACTTGTGGTAGATTTTGAGAGATAGCATTGCACATTTAAATACAATACCATTTGGTAACTATTTTTCCCCATGTTTTGGTAAAACATGTAGGTATTATTAGGAGCCTTGCAGCCCACACATTAAACCCTGATCAAGATGTCAGCCAGTGGACTACTGCAGACAATGATGAAGGACACAGCAGCAACCAGCTCAGGCTTGTTCTCCTTCTGCAGTATTTGGAGAACTTGGAGAAGTTGATGTACAATGCATATGAAGGATGTGCCAATGCCCTTACCTCTCCACCCAAGGTTTGTCTGTCTTGCAGCGCTGATGTTGCTTGGAACAGTCTGAACAGTATGAACAGTGTCTTCAGGATTGTTCAGTTCTTAGCCATGGAATTCCAGAAGAACTTCTCAAAGTTTGAGGCTCTTAAAAAACTCCGGCTTTAACTTTGGCATATTCCTACAGAACCTGCTAAACCAGGCTTTGTTTCTGGAGTACCAGCTTGCATAGTGATACAAATCCAGTAAGACTGTAGTACCTCTGATTTGTAGCAGTCACTTATTTGTAGATTGTCAGCAGCCCTGTTATAAAGCAACACAGTTATTTAAAGCTTTAATTGCTTTTTGGGGAGTGTAGTAATTATTTATAAGCAACATACCCCTTGTGTATTTCTAAGTGCAAAGCATTCTTCACTGTTGAAATAAGCTGTTCAATTACCAGACTTTGATGTGACAGTAATACATGATTTATAGTCAGTTCATAATAAGACTTCTGGCCAGCCAGTGTGCCTGGCCAGTTGCATGCTACATGTGATTTCAGACCACTTACATTAATAAAAATAAAGATTAATTGAAAACTGGAGAAAATAAACCTTCCTGCCTTTGATATCAATCTTAAGTACTAAACTGTTTTGGTTTGTGCAGAAGAATGTTGTTGTGAAACTTCTTTCCTGTCTCTGAAGGTTATCAGGACGTTCTTTTACACCAATCGCCAGACGTGCCAGGATTGGCTGACACGGATTAGACTTTCCATCATGAGAGTTGGATTGTTGGCTGGCCAGCCTGCTGTCACAGTCAGGCATGGATTTGATTTACTCACAGAAATGAAAACTAATAATAGTATCTCTCAGGTACTCTCTTTTCAAACTCTGTGGACTACTGCAGAAATGTTCACCATGATATTCTAAAAGAACTTAGCTAAGGCAACCAGTAGTTACTAAACCAAGTGGTATGTAAAAGAATGAGTTATTTCATGCCACATTTTTAATTTGTATGTTTTTATTTTGGTTGTGATGCTGTGGATTGGAGGTTAGGATGTACTGAACACATGTGGTCAATACAGAAATGAATGCTGTAGCTAATTCACGGTTTTAATTGAGCAATTTCTAATTTAGTGGAAACCTTGTGAAACTGGTGCTGCATTAGTGTGAGGCCATCCCAAGCTTGTGGTAGTGTGATGTCTTTGCTTACCTGGGGGTGTGAGAAGTAGGGTTGTGTCATGGGGGTATCCTTCCTCCAGCTAGCAGCTATGTTCAGGGGTGGGATGGGGAGATAAAGTTGCTAAAGCCTTCTTGAAAGGGTTGAATAGTTTCTTCAGTACATGACTTGATTTGCTTAAATGTTTTACCAAAGGTGGTTTGATAGATATTCGTTACTTTGTGTTTGCTTACGAAAAGTGAACTAACCACTGGTGTTCAGGCTGGGGGTTCACAGCACAAACTCTTCCTTTGGCTCCCCTGCTCTTCCAAAAGCAGTGCAGTGGATGGATATCAGGAGCACTTGCAGATGTCTGTAGTGAAATACTGCTTCACCACTTCTGAGTACTCAGCCACAGACATGTGGCTCTTGCATTAGATGAGTTTTGCTAATGCTTTTGGTTTGCATTTAGGGAAATGAATTGGAAGTGACAATTATGATGCTGGTAGAAGCATTATGTGAGCTTCACTGTCCTGAAGCCATTCACGGTATTGCTGTCTGGTCTTCTGCTGTAGTTGGGAAGAGCCTCTCCTGG
The DNA here is from genome assembly GCF_022539315.1 of Serinus canaria. Taxonomy (NCBI): domain Eukaryota; kingdom Metazoa; phylum Chordata; class Aves; order Passeriformes; family Fringillidae; genus Serinus; species Serinus canaria. The sequence goes on along the minus strand of NC_066328.1, from coordinate 8,313,147 downwards.
ATCAATTCTGTAGCTCAGCAAGCAGAAGGACGGTAAGTGTTCACAAATTATTGGATGTTACAAACTTGGATGTTGTTTCCTTCTAGGGAAGGTTCTGCTTCTGAGTCTTTTAAACTGTGGCATGGGTGAAGGCTGCTGATGAATTTTCATGTCCATTATACTCAGTGAATCTCTTCAGAGATGTGATATGTATTTAATCAGTATCCAGCTCTACTCATTCAGATTAAAATTGTGACAGTCAAATATAAAACTCATTTGTTTCCATCTGTCTCTACTTATTTGAAGTTTACATTAAAACTTTTATGGACAAGCTTTTATCAAATGCTATAACCTGGAAATTCATCCAGCATCCTCGTATCCTATCTTAATTCTTTTCTTTTGCTGAAGGTGATATGAGCTTTTTGAGTGTTGGAGTAAAATAATCCTCAAAATCTAGTTTATTTACAAAAAAACCCAAAAACCCAGCCTGGTTCTTTAAGATGCTGACTGCAATATTGAACTGTTTTAGGTTTGAAAAAGCAACTGCAGAATACCAGGAGCACCTCTGCTCCATGACTGGAGTGGATTGCTGTATAACAGGCTTTGACAAGACTGTTCTGAAGTTGGCCAATTCAAACAGTGTGAACAATGCCAGCCCAAAGCATTCCTTGAATGGTCAGTGTTTGTTTTCTTTTTAAGAGAAATACAACTGTGTAAATGTGTACATAAAACAAGAACATTCAGTGATACAGCCATGGTGATGTCTGACTCTGAAATCTGAAAACCTGTTTCTGTCTGCAGTTAAACTGAACCACTTAATGCCCTTGAAACCAATATTATGTGTAGATAGGAGGGTTTGCAGTACTGAGGTCTAGCTGAATGAAACTAAAGGTAATAGGTAAAATTTTGTAACTTATTAATTTGAATCTAGTCTATGTTAGATCATCATAACTTAAACCTTAGTTTGACATAATTGTAAGTGCACTAGTTATTCAGAGGTTTTTAACTACTAAGACTTAGTTGCATTATTCTGTTTCATCTTTGAAAATGAACTTCCTTTGTTCTTAATTTAGTTGTTCAATTTTTGTTTTGATGCTCCTTTACAGACATAAACTATTTTTTTTCAAAACCTTTTTTGAAAAGGTTCTTTTTTTCCTTAGAAAAAGTGTTAGTGGAAGAATACTGTTAAAGTTGTGTAACTGTTTGATTTTTTTTTTTAATTAAGAGTTTTTCTTGATAAAAGACATAGAACTGCTGTTTGAAAATATATATTTAAGGGTGTGTTTATGTAAAATTGTTTTATTTCGTAGGAGAAACTAGAAAAACTGTTCTGACTAAGCCAAGTGACTCTTCACCTGAAGTGATAAACTACCTGGGTAACAAAGCATGTGAATGTTACATTTCCATTGCTGACTGGTCTGCTGTTCAGGAGTGGCAAAACATGGTCCATGAACTGAAGAAAAGCAATAGTAATACCTCAATCAACCTGAAAGCAGATTTTAACTACATAAAGTAAGGGTATAATTCGTTTTTTCAACCTTAGAGTAGAGTATAGTACCTTGGAGCTCATTGTTTTACAACTGAAATATTAAAAGGTTAATGGATTTTAAAAATTGGATGTCAGTTTGGAAGTAGAGGCATAGAAAGGAGAGAGGTGTGTTCTTGGGAGGGTGAAAACTTGGCCATGGCATTTACAGATGGGTGAAGAGATAAATAACATCAATCTAAATAGCTACTGTAGCTTTCTGGCTGCTGAGGCTGCTTAGTATTCAAGAAAAAAAATGTTTCACTGAAGAAAAAAGATACCAAATTTATTCTGCTTTCATCAGCAGAAGATGAATCCTTTTGCAAAACTGAAATAAAATGTATCTCAGTGGTTCTTAAAAATATCTTTAATATACTAATTTAATGGAAAAAGTATAGGAAAGAAGTGGTCTTGGCCACTGAGGTTTTTAGTTTTGTTTCTTTTTAAAATGAAATTTAGAATTGTAGCTTGTGTATTTATTTCCTGACCTTTGATATTTTTCTAGTTCATGAAAAAATACTTGTGACATTGGGTAGACCTTCAGAGTTTAAGGATAGTTTCTTTTTATTTGACAACTTAATTGTGTTCCATTCCTGCATGATTGTGGTAAACATAGGAAAATCCTTTTGGCCGAAATTTCTTGACTTGAAAATTAAAGCACAGAAGGAAGCAGTGAAATAAAATCCTGCAGGTCTAAAGAGGTGACTGCTTCTGTCAGAGAAAGGGGCTCTTTTTTCCCTTTGGTACTGGATTCATTCATTTGGTACAGAACTAGTGCCTTTTATTGAACTATGTGATAATTGAGATTTATGTTTGGAATTAATCATTAGTGCTCTGTAGTATTTGGAGTTACTCTTGAGTCTTTTCTTTTTGCTGCGTATTATACTTGGCAACTGAAGTGAAGTAAGAAATATGAAAATTAAACTATAAATGTTGAATTGCAGATCTTTGAGCAGCTTTGAGTCTGGACAACTTACTGAATGCACTGAACAACTAGAATTATTACCAGGAGAAAATATCAACCTGCTTGCAGGGGGATCCAAAGAAAAAATAGGTATAAATGCATAGATTAACATTTATTTCAAATGCAAAAATAAGTATTTCTTTGTGTGTCTGTCTGTATAAATGACAGACTGAAACTTCTGAACGCAATTTGCTGTGTTCAGTGGACTGACCATAACCCTTATGAATCAAGCTTCAAAGTGATTGACAGTGGTCATCCTAAATGTTGATGCAAATGTGTTTTCTGGAGTTAATGTGACTGTTTGTAAGTAATCTGTGATGAATATTCATAATAGAATATTAGACATATAAAATATATATGTTTTTAAAAGAGGGGGTTTTTTCCCTAACTTCCTTACTGTGAGAAATGCATTATCAGATGGTGAAACATGATAAAATTTGGCAGTTTCAGTTGGTTTCAATTGTTTAATCTCCATGTAGACATGAAGAAGCTCCTTCCTAATATGCTAAGTCCTGATCCAAGAGAACTTCAAAAGGCAGTTGAAGTACAGCTTTTGAGAAGTTCAGTATGTCTGGCAACAGCTGTAAACCACATAGAACAAGAGCAAAAGTGGCAGTCAATATCTGAGTAAGTTGAAATGTGCTATGAATTAATGTGAAAACTGTGAAAACCTGTTCTAGTTTGTTAAACGTAACTTTGTGTAAAGCTTCAGCATCCATGGCAGTTCTAGCTGTTGTGAGTTAGAAGCTTACTGAGGAAAAATAAGATTGTTTAACATGGAATTCATATAGTTTATAAAGTACTTGAGTTGATAAAGTACTTCTGTGTCAGCTTAATAATAAAGTATTGTAATGTAACTTGTATGATACTGCAACACTTTCTCACCATCCTTTTAAAGGTACTGATTTTGTTTTTTCTTCAGTAATTTTGATGTCACTATTAACTCTTACAGTCTAGCTAAGAAAAATGACTGTCCTGATGCTTTAATTTCAGAAATCTTGTAAAGTACCTGAAGCAAACCTCCCGCATTGCTATTGGGCCTCTGAGGCTTTCCACGCTCACAGTGTCTCAGTCTTTACCAGTGCTGAGCACTCTTCAGTTGTACTGTTCTTCTGCTTTGGAAAACACTGTATGCAACAGGCTGACATCAGAGGTAAATCTGTGTGTTTAAAACCTGAATTGGGATAATGTCTTTTGCCATGTTATATTGTGGAGTGTTGAATGTAAAACATGCATTAATTGTTTTCACTATTAATCGTACTGTAAAAAGACCTCATTTAGTTTTCTAATGTGCCTTGGCCCAAGTTTTTATACGGTTACATTTCAATTGGACTTCTCTCTATAGTTATAAATACACCTCTCTTTCAATTACACTTAGAGTATTTTTGAGCTGTTATTGATAGTTGCCTTTTAGAGTGTTGGTATTTCTTCTGTGAATACATTGTAGCATACACTTAATTTACTTTCAAACCAACTTAAAAATCTTCTAATAAAAAATCACTTCAGCAATTAAAAGCTGAATGTCAGACTTCAACCACTATGAATGTTCTAGATGGAATTTCTAATCACTGTTCAGAAGACAACAGTTCTTAGTGTTGTCCTCTCGAAATCAAACATAAAATGTATTTCTCTTAGTTACAGTGTAGTTAATAGTATAAATAAGAATGTTTGCTCTAAAAATGGTCTTTGGTTTTAATTAATGAAAATGCATTGTAGCAAAGTTGTCTCTCAAGACAGCTGTGCAACTTCTGTGCCTCTTGCAGGACTGCCTTATACCTCTCTTCAATGAAGCGTTGAGGTCATGCAAGCAGCACGATGTAAGGCCATGGATGCATGCCCTGAGGTACACGGTGTACCAGAATCAACTGATGGAAAAGCTTAAAGGTGTGTAACTCTCATTATGGTGTTGGGAAAAGCCAATGCAGAATTTGAACTTAAGTTGTCTGTGAAAGCAGCAGCTGTGTCTTTTTCTAGTATTTTAGATTAAGTATTTCTTAAAAGCGAAGTTTTTTTCCTTCAGGTGTCTTGTTTTACTAGTCATTGTCTTGATTAGTGCTGTGATGTAGACAGTGTCAAAAAGGAAAACAACATTCTGAAGCATTTAATAGTTGTATACTTCTCTCCTAATAACCCATTAACTGCTCATCACTTCATACTTTAACTGCTTTCACTTTTGAACATTTCAACATTATGAATAACAGGTCTTCACAAACAGTCATGAAAGCCATTTATATGTGCAGTATGATAAGAAGTAATGGGAGAAAAAAAGTTCTGTCAGGGGACAAGTAGGCTTATTAGCTAAGAATGGTTATAGTAGAAAAAAATCATATGCCCAGCAGATAATCTTTTTTGTTTCAGATGTGATATATAAATATTCTAGGCAGAAATGAAGTAATCTAAATTTCTGAAGCAATTTTTACTGATGGCCATGTACACAATATATTGGGCAGACATTCTCTGTGTGTCAGACAGTGGTTTGATACTCTTGTTTACAATGTCTTGCTCCCTTCTTTAGAACCAACAGTCCCAATTAAAAGCCATCTAATGGAACTGGGCTTAACAGCAGCGAAGTTTGCACGGAAGCGCGGAAACATCGCCCTGGCCACGCGGCTGCTGGCCCAGTGCAGCGAGGTGCAGCTGGGGAAAACCACCACTGCACAGGACTTAGTCCAGCACTTCAAAAAATTGTCTGCACCGGGTCAGATAGATGAAAAATGGGGTCCTGAACTTGATATTGAGAAAACAAAGTTGTTATACACAGCAGGTGAGTGTTATGTTGTAGTGACTTCAGCTTTTTTTTCCTTATAACCAGGCTAGTTCCCCTCACCTTGAAGTCACAATAAGGCAGTTTCATTAGGAACTGATTTCATCCCATTAGCCATTGTCTGTCTGAAAGTGTTTTCACAAGTTTTTTCATGCTTGTCATTCTTCAGAAGAGAATTTTCTGTGTAAAAATACATTGCTACAAGTTGTATCTGAGTATGCTGACTTTCTGAACTGTTTTAAACAATAGCAGTGTACTGAAGATCTGCTTTCTGTGATATGCAGGTCAGTCAACACATGCCATGGAAATGCTGAGTTCTTGTGCCATATCTTTCTGCAAATCTGCCAAAGCTGAATATGCAGTTGCTAAATCTATTCTCACACTGGCTAAATGGATTCAAGCAGAATGGAAAGAGATCTCAGGACAGTTGAAACAAGTATATAGAGCTCAACAGCAACAGAATCACACTGGCCTGTCTACCTTGTCTAAAAACATATATAATTTGATTGAGCTGCCAGCTGTTAATACACTGGAAGATGAATATCCTAGGATTGAAAGTGAATCTACAGGTATGTTTGTTCTCATTGTTCTTTTTTAAAATTAGTTACTGATAGTAACTAGTTAGTAACTAATTAGTTAGTGAGGGATAACATCAGTTATATTGATAAAGACTAAGTCCTCCATCACTCAAGTGTTTGTTGTCTTAATACATGTGTCAAGAGTGTGCATTTTGTGCAAGAGGTAACTATACACAGTTAAAAAACCCAAACACTTAAATATTGATATTTCATATTTGTCACATTTTTCCCCTTCAAGTAATGGTGGCCTGAGGAAGAAACTGGGATATGTTTATTTTGCATTGAAGATATCAGTTATTGTCCTCTGTGTGTTTGCTTTCAGCTTGTGTATTTGCTAAAGTTTGAATTAGATCTTTCAGGCTTAAGCATGGACAGGATTTATGTTATGAAGGCCCCCATAAGTGTGAAAAGTTCTTTAGGTTTTTTCCATTATCTTTAATCTGTAATTAATCTGGACACTTCTGCTGTTGCTACAGAATGTGTTCTCATTCCTGATTTCCAGCAGACTTTTCTTTAAATGTTAAGATAAGTTCTGTGTTGCTTCAAACTTGGATTTCATAAATAATTCATTCCTCTCATGCAGAGCCAGCATTTTTGTAGAGCTGTTGGTGGATGTTTAACAGTAGGTTCTTTCTGACTTAATGGTGAAGAAAATAAATATATACACAAAAACAACCACAGTGCCCTGGGTACTTCCTAGAAGTCTTCTCTCTGAAGCACTGTGCTCCTTTGGAGGTCATGAGTTCCTTGCCTCAGTTCCACCTCTCTGTGAAAAAGGAAGGAATTATAGACTGTCAGCAGTGGTTGTTGGCAAATGGAAACTAGGCTTTATTTTAAAGCTGTGTCAGAACTGAAAAATAATTGCATATTGGAAAATTTTGCACTGTTGGGTATTAATTTTACTAAAAAAATACAGTATACCCATAAGTTTTTGGTGTTATTTTCTGTGCTAAGGAAGGCAGAAGTAGGTTTTACACTGTAACACCTATTACTCTATTTCTCCCATCACAGTAAACATTGGAGTTGGAGAACCAGACTTCATCTTGGGCCAGCTGTATCATTTGTCTTCAGTACAGGCACCTGAAGTAGCCAAGTCTTGGGCAGCCCTGGCTAGCTGGGCTTACAGATGGGGCCGCAAAGTAGTTGATAATGCCAGGTAAATACAGCCTAATGTTTGAATTTGTACAGTACAATTGGTTTTCTAAAGATAAACCTTACCTGTGTATTTATGATTACTGTTGTATGTGGTCTGAAGTTTCCTGTGAGCAGAGAAATGAATATTCTCTTGGTTAGTTGCCTCTGTAAAACAAAGCTAACTTAATTCTGAGATAACAATGATTTCTGCCTTCAAAAAATTTTATACATAGACTTGCAGTAACTCTACAAATACTCATGTAATGGGGATCAATAATTCATTAACTGTTACAGTCAGGGTGAAGGTGTTCGGCTGCTGCCCCGGGAGAAATCTGAGGTTCAGAGCTTGCTCCCAGACAACATTGCAGAGGAGGATAAGGAGAAAATCTATGGCATTCTTGGGCAGGCAGTGTGTCGGCCAGCTGGGATTCAAGTAAGTGTGGATTTGTTTGAAAAAACGTTCATCTTCAGCATGAACCTTATTTTCCTCTTCTTGCAGCATGTTAACTCTTTTAAGTGTCTTAAAGTAAAAATTCAGACAGTACAAGAAACCATCTGTTGGCTATGTGGTAACCCACCTGTTGGATGAACTGTGGTAATGGGATCAAGTGATGCAGTTGCATGAACTGCTAGGCAAAAACTGACTTAGGAACTAAGACTGCTTGTAGAAATTGTTGGAGGACTTAATCAAACCTGCTTTCCCTTTATTTGCATTTAGGATGAAGATATGACTCTACAAATCACTGAAAACGAGGACAATGAAGAAGACGATATGGTGGATGTGATATGGCGTCAGTTATTAACAAGTTGTCCCTGGCTTTCAGATCTTGATGAAAATGCAACAGAAGGATTAATTAAAGTCTGGAGGAAAGTTGTAGACAGAATCTTCAGTCTGTATAAACTGTCCTGCAGTGCATACTTTACTTTCCTCAAACTCAATGCCGGGCAGGTTAGTGTTGATGTGGAAACCAAGTTACAAAGTTTTCTAAATGAGGCTATGAGCTATATACTTAACTTGGAGTATTTCTATGTTTCAAGGTTCCACTTGATGAAGAAGATCCCAGACTGCACTTAAGAAACACCTCTGAGCAAAGCACTGATGATGTAATTGTGATGGCAACCCTGAGACTGTTACGATTGCTTGTGAAACATGCTGGAGAACTTAGACAGTATCTAGAGCATGGGCTAGAAACTACACCTACTGCTCCTTGGAGAGGTAAGCATATGTTATCTAGCTGTTAAAATTGATTTTGAGACATTTTCTCTAAATGCAGAAAGCTGTTCTTTGCACTTTGATAAAATTTTAATTTAAGTGTGAGGAAAAGAGACCCTGTCTTTTACTAAGTCTCTGAAGATGTTAAAGTCTGCCATATACTCTGTAAAGTTTATAAGTAGCACAGATTTTGATGCCCTCCTTCCCCCACTTGAAGGCATAGAAAGGAGAAAGGGGATGTGGGTTGTGAAGTATTACATCACATGACCACTCTAAAAAACAAACCAGGTGGGTTTTTTTCTAGTTACAGTTGAGAAAGGTGTGTGATTAAAGCCACATGTTTCAGAAGTAGTTGTTTGTCACTGCACTGCAGGTTCTGATTGTTGAGGGACTTCCCCCTAAAGGTTATAGAGTTAGTGTGGGAGGCAGAGAAGAGAATGCCACCTATTGCACTTTCTTTTGGACTTTTTTGTAAATTAGTACTTCTTTGATTTACATTCTCCCTATGCAAAAAAAGAGGCATGCTTTTAAAAATGAAATTCTATCTCATTTGAAGAGGAATGAAGTGAATCAGCACATTTCCTTTTCTTCTTTCTGCAGGAATTATTCCCCAGCTTTTCTCCCGGCTGAATCACCCCGAGGTGTACGTTCGTCAGAGCATCTGCAACTTGCTCTGTCGAGTTGCTCAGGATTCTCCTCATCTCATCCTCTATCCTGCAATAGTGGGAACCATTTCACTTAGCAGTGAATCCCAGACTTCAGGTATGGAGAAAAGGAAAACGTGTTCAAATAAACTTAAGCTCCTATATTTTTATATACTGGGTAGGGTGATGCTGAGGTGGTTTTTATGTTTTCTCAGTTTTGATTTTAAGAATATTTTTATTATGGGAATTTACTGATATCCTTAATCGAATTTTTCACATTCTGCAAATTTTTCTTATGCTTCACCAGTACTTAATGGGGACCTGATGCTGAATAAATTGGAGTGATACATCTTACTGTAGCTAGGAATTTATCATCTGTTTTTAATTTAGGAAACAAGCTGCCTTCTGCCATCCCTACTTTGCTTGGTAATATACAAGGAGAAGAACTGTTGGGTGGTGAATGTGATGGAGGGAGCACTCCAGCTTCCCAAGAAAGTAGTAAAGATGATACAAAAGCTGGGTTAAATGAAGATCAAGCAATGATGCAAGATTGCTACAGCAAAATTGTGGAGAAACTCTCTGCTGCAAATCCAACAATGGTATTGCAGGTAAATAATCCAAATGTATGTTACTTGGGTGCTTGAGCCACAAATATGTAATTTATGTGTCTTGGGTTTTGGCCTACTAAAAGTTTGTGTCTCCTTTTCCCAACTTGTTCATCTACTGAAACAAATCTGAATTTTAGTTCTTTTGAAAAGAGACTCTTGCCTTCTCCAGGTTCAGATGCTTGTGGCTGAGCTGCGCAGGGTTACAGTTCTCTGGGATGAGCTTTGGTTGGGAGTTCTCCTGCAGCAGCACATGTACGTCCTCAGACGGATTCAGCAGCTGGAAGATGAAGTCAAGAGGGTCCAAAACAACAACACTCTACGGAAGTATGTCAGTTTCCATAATACAGGGGATAATCATAACAAATTTTTATTCTTGGGGAAGTAAACAGTCAAGTGAATCAGCAGTGATGTTGTTTCTGAATCCATTCTATCCCAGCTGCTGCTTTGTAAGCCTGGGACCTTATTTCAGGACCATTTTATGCTACAGCTACTTCTCCAGTCAAATGGGAGAAACAGTCTACCTGTGAATCTATGCTATGATTTCTTTAGTAATAACATGTTAGAACCCAATGTATATTGTATTGTGGATGATGAGATCCTATAGTTCTCCATTTCCAAGTCAGATGAAATGAGTATACACCATTTAACATGCTTAATCTATTTAGACATCACTGTAAATGCAGATACTTGGAGCAAACAAGACTGTCTTGATCTGATTTTAGTTTTCAGTGTTGAGCAGGTCTGTGTTTCTCCCTCACCTGGGTTCTCCTGTGAACAGAGTAGTGGAAGAACAGATCCATTCACTGGTCACTTGGCTAAACTTAAGAATGCCTCTTGTATTTCTGTAGTCAGGACTGACATAGAATGGGAGAACAGAATAATCTGAAAGTCTCTTCTTTATAGTTTGGTGCATCCTCAACAAGTAGTAGTAAAAAGGTCCTTTTATTAAAGGAAATCGGTTGCTTAAAGTGATTTCTGCTCAGAGCTTCTAATCAGGGTTTCTGGTGGTGAATAATGCAAATTCCAACTGGTTTTTTTTAAGAAAAGGTGTGGTTCAGAGGAACACTTATTCAAGGTGGAATGAAATACTCTTCATTTTAATATAAGCATAACTGAAGACCTCATTTTAGAGAAGTAATAATTTTTGTGAGTTCTTCAATGTCTCAGTTATTGTTTAACGCTGTCCTCATGAGAACTTGGTTTTATGGCATTAAGAGGTTTTTGTGTGTTTTTTAAAACAGAGAGGAGAAAATAGCAATCATGCGTGAAAAGCACACAGCTCTGATGAAGCCCATTGTGTTTGCTCTGGAACACGTGAGGAGCATCACTGCAGCTCCTGCAGAAACTCCTCATGAGAAATGGTTTCAGGATAACTATGGAGATGCAATTGAAAATGCACTGGAGAAGCTTAAGAATCCTTTGAATCCTGCTAAGCCTGGAAGCAGCTGGCTCCCATTTAAAGAGGTATCACATGCAAGAGTAAGAGTACAATGATGAGGCTCTTGCTGCTCTTGCTGCACCATGTGCTTGACCCTCTCCTTCTCTTGCTGTTCTTTTACCATATCAAAATTGCTGCCTCAGACTTTGTCTTAGCAGTCAGCACAGGCAAACACTAAAGCACCATATTTTTTGCCTCTAGCCAGTCCTATTGATTGTCTGTTATTGCATTTCTACCCATTGAAATTACATTTTTCAAATCTTGCAGCTTCTTCTGTGTGGGATGCTGTCAGCTTTGGGAGCAGAGGGCTTTCTTTCTTTTAAATACTGTCTTTCTGAAACTCTGGTATTTGAGTTTAGTTGATTTAAGAAGTTAATTCTGTTTATCTAAGCATAGTCTTTGGGCTGTGCAGCAACCTTCAAATGATCAACCCTTCCCAGAGGTCCTTTGTCAAGTATGTCATCTTCTCTTAGTTTATGGGTCTGAAGAGAAACTAAATATTCACTTCTCTCCAGAGCCTGCCTGGTGTTTTTAAAACCAGAACAGAGGTTTTACATGCAAATAGACCTTTTTTACTTGTACGTCTTCTTCTGCTTTGTAGAACAGACAAGCATTCAGATATAAACAGGAGGTTGCTGAATGCTGCTGCCTTTAACCACAGCTCAGATTTTTATAAATACAGGAGCAACCCTCTTGAGGAGCATGATTTGTTATGATTTTGCTTCTTGTCACTGCACAGGGTATATTTGCTGCATAGAGGATGTTGTTTAGTTTTTGTAATCTTCGTCCTAAACTGTGGATTAGCAGCATGGCAAGGGTGCAGAGGAGTTTAGGAAAAACCTTTGTTTTCTGGAAGATGACCACCATTAAGTCTGGTTTGATGGTGTTTTTGTTCTTACTGCTAACTCTTAAAGTGAACATTAACCTAAAAGAAAAAAAAAAAATTCTTTGGAATAGGTAATGCTGAGCTTGCAGCAAAGAGCACAGAAACGGGCCAGTTACCTCTTAAGACTTGAAGAAATCAGCCCTTGGCTGGCTGCCATGATGAACACTGAAATAGCACTTCCTGGAGAGGTGTCCACCAGGGACACAGTCACCATCCACAGTGTGGGCAGCACCATCACCATCCTGCCAACCAAAACCAAACCTAAGAAGCTGATGTTCCTGGGTTCAGATGGGAAGAACTATCCCTACCTCTTCAAAGGTAACTAGTTATATTTGCCTGAATGATAGAGAGAAAGAGGAGTTTGAAGCATTTGCTCTATCTCTTCCCTACCTCTCACTTCACCAGATAGTTTTCAAGGAATTTTGCCCTGTGAAACTGTAAGTCAAATCCCTTCTTTACAAGGCTTTCATCAGAAGCAATGCTCTGCTTGGATATTGATAGGATTAGCTGGATGCAGTTTTCCAAAGGCTTAATGTAGCCCATAAAAGACAACTTTAGAGACTTCTTGTTTTTGCCTGCAAGGGCAAGGCCTATTTGTTCTGTTGTAGCCATTGTGTGTACTGCTCACACAGCAAGCTGGCATAAACTGGTAGGTAAATGCCATGTAAACACTTTGCTTTAGGCCAAACAACTCATCCTTAATCTACATATTATGAAGATAGTCATAGTCTGAAATGTAGTAGGTTTAAAAAAATACTAAATTTTGGGCTTTAGGAGAATTTTTTTATCTAGAAGCTAAATTTTAAACAAATTTCTGGCAGGTTTGGAAGACTTGCACCTAGATGAGAGGATCATGCAGTTCCTATCCATTGTGAACACCATGTTTGCCACGATCAACCGGCAAGAGACACCACGGTTCCACGCCAGGCACTACTCGGTGACACCCCTGGGGACAAGGTCAGGCCTCATCCAGTGGGTGGATGGAGCCACCCCTCTGTTTGGGCTGTACAAGCGCTGGCAGCAGCGGGAAGCTGCTCTGCAGGCACAAAAGGTAATGGCTCTGTTCTGTGCTGAGTGGAACAAGGTAGAAGAGAAATGCTTGTTTTGGTTTGCTTTGCTAAGTCACGTGGTCTTACAAGGATTGTGTTTTGTTCATAATAATGCAGGAGGGTTCTGTGTATTCATGATCTTGGGGCTTCACCAGAAATCAATAGAATTGCATGTCTGTTATTTATATATAATTACAGTATGTAACATAAAAATGCTTTTCTGGCATAATAATTCATGAGAACTTGTTTTTTACAAATAGAATTAACCTTGATTGAAATTATTTTAGTTCCATATCTTGTTTACTCATTCTCATTTCATTCTAAATACAGTTCTTGCAATTATATTTATGAGATCTACTTGGAGAGCAGAATTAGACTGAAAGCACATTGTTTTGGCCTATTTAGACCTTAACTACTGAATTTTGAAACCAGTCCCTGAGCTGAAGAAGTCATGCTCAGTCAAGGCATTGATTTAATATTTAGTTCTCACCAAAATTTGGGATATGTTTCTGTGCTAATACATCAACTACCATTTTTATCTCTTCTAGGCTCAGGACTCTTACCAGACCCCTCAGAACCCTGGAATAGTTCCTAGACCTAGTGAACTTTACTACAGTAAAATTGGACCTGCTTTAAAGGCAGTCGGGCTTAGTCTCGACGTGTCACGTCGTGACTGGCCCTTGAATGTCATGAGGGCTGTTCTGGAGGAGCTGATGGAAGCAACTCCCCCAAATCTCCTCGCTAAGGAGCTCTGGTCATCCTGTACCACACCAGATGAGTGGTGGAGAGTTACACAGGTGAGTTACAACAGCTGTATTTTACATAGGAGAGGCTGTGGTTTTAATGGGATGAGGGACACCAATTGCCTGAGGTGTGGTACTTGTGAGTTTGGAGAGCTGGTGCTGCTGTGAGTTTTGACGAAGTGTTGGCAATTGTGCCATTGAATTTAAACGTGGGTATAGACCAGATAAGTCTATGTTATTATACTAGAATTATCAGCCTGAGAAATGAAAACTCTTGTAAGATACCATCAAACAACAAATAGAAAACTGCTTGGAATAAGTTGGGCTTGATTTGTTTTACACTTACACTTAAAGTAATGTTTTAAGATGGTAGTCAGTCCAATGTGTTGGCAGAGGATTCCCACAAATAATTTTTTCCTGAAACTCTCTTTTAAGTCGTATGCAAGATCCACTGCAGTTATGTCCATGGTTGGCTACATCATTGGTCTTGGAGACAGACATCTGGATAATGTTCTTATAGATATGACTACAGGAGAAGTTGTCCACATAGATTATAATGTTTGCTTTGAAAAAGGTAATTTAAAAAATGCTCTATGTTATTCAAATAAAAGGTTTTCTTTCTTAGCAATTAAAAGAAACAACTTAATTTTTTATCTTAAAGGGAAGAGCCTTAGGGTCCCAGAGAAGGTTCCGTTCCGGATGACACACAACATTGAAACAGCCCTGGGAGTGACAGGAGTGGAGGGGGTGTTCAGGCTTTCTTGTGAGCAGGTATGGTTGGAGATTTGAAAACTGAGGGCCATCACTGCCCAAATACTCTCTTAGAACTTTTCTATTCTACATTCTGCTGCTGGTTTATAGAGCCTTCACCTTTCTGCTGTAATTGTAATTGGGCTTACTTTAGCTATATCCTATGGTAGGTATTTAAGAAACATGAGATTGTCTGATAAATGCACATGCAAGTAGTGGTACAACTAAAATTTAGGGTGAAAGGGGGACTCCAAGTTGTGGATTAAAATGTTTGTTTTTCCTGAATTTTTTTTTTTACTTGTTTTTCTTGCCCTCTTCCTTTGGGACTCATCCCGCTCAAACATGACAGATATGTTTTTAAAAAGATAAAGGCTCTGAGGAAGGGAGATTTTTTTTCTCCTTAAGTATCTGTGGCTTGTGCATAGAGTTTATGTGGAAGGCTAGATCTTTCCACAGATTTAGCTGCATTTCTGTACCTACTCAAGTACAGTCTTTTGCCTTTAAGTTTCCACTGTTCTACAAGGGTAACACAGAATCAGAACGAGTCTTTTTAAAATATGATGCAGGTCCTTCACATAATGCGGCGTGGGAGAGAGACTTTGCTTACGCTGCTGGAGGCTTTTGTTTATGATCCACTGGTGGACTGGACAGCTGGAGGAGAGGCAGGATTTGCTGGGGCTGTCTATGGTGGTGGTGGCCAGCAGGCTGAAAACAAGCAGAGCAAAAGGGAAATGGAAAGGGATATTACACGGAGTCTCTTTTCCTCGAGAGTGGCTGAGATAAAGGTGAGTTTACTGGAATAATTTTTTAGTTTTAATCCAAAGTAGGCTCTGTGCTTTCATTTTATTTATTTGCATTTTGGGAGTGGGGGAAGATATGGTCATATATCAGCAATAGTTCATGAATTTTATTGTGATAAATTGAGTTTATGTGAAGAGAAGTGTTTCTATTGAACTTGCAAGTTCAGTAAATTTTCAGTTTCTGCATGCTTAATTCTAAAATATGTTTTAGTGCTTTGCCTGAATCTGGGCTAGGAGAATAGCAATAGAGGTTTAGAGAGCAGTTTAAGTAAAGAATGTCTGTTAAGGTTTGGCAGTTGTAGCACTGGAAGCAGTGCTATATGAATGGCATTGTTGAAGGGTTAAGTTCTGCCATAGCCTTACCTTCTGCTGTCAGTTTGATTTAATGCAGTTTGGTAACATCTGTGTCTTGATTGCAGGTTAACTGGTTTAAGAACAGAGATGAAATGCTTGCTGTGCTGCCAAAACTGGACAGTAGTTTAGAAGAGTACCTGAACCTGCAGGAGCAGTTAACAGATGTAGAAAAGTTGCAAGGAAAACTACTGGAAGAGATAGAATTTCTGGAAGGTGCAGAAGGAGTGGATCATCCCTCCCACACACTTCAGAAGAGGTACAGAGGAGACAGGAGTTCTGTCAGAAGTCTCATAGTTCAATACAGATGGTGTTTTAGCAATGTACTTATGGATTAAATGTTAGGAATCTGTATATGAGTGAAGAGCTGGGTAAAAGCTGTTGCAGTAAGAAGGTCACTCCTTGTGCAGAAGAACTACTGAAACCTTTTCCTACTGGATAATCTTATTCATATCTTGCACCTCATACTCCATCAATATAACTTGTGCTAGTCCAAGTTCCACACTTGATCCTCAAGGCAAGAGAGGGCATGTTCTGAAAGTGGTGTCCCATCATTATAATCCACATAAGGGAGCTATTGATAAATAGCACAAAAATATTTTCTTGTAGGTTTCTAATTTTTTAAGTTATTTTTGAAGATTATTTGAAAATAATCAAGTATTTCAGAATTGCATGAATAGGCACAAGCATTAATTAGTTTGTAGGAAAACAATTAATAATGCAACACTGTTAGTTTAATGTAATTGGTGAGAACATGTTCATTTCCTGGTTAACAGTTGTATTTTCAATACTGTTCTGTATTCTATAGTGTTAAGTATTTTCTTTCTTGTAGTACTTACTTGATTCTGTGGCTTCATTAATTCAGGTATTCTGAGCACACACAGTTGCAGTCTCAACAAAGAGCTGTCCAGGAAGCCATCCAGGTGAAGCTGAATGAGTTTGAGCAGTGGATAACCCATTACCAAACTGCCTTCAGTAATTTAGAGGCAACACAACTTGCAAGTCTGCTCCAAGAAATTAGCACACAAATGGACCTAGGTACAAAATAGTATTTCTGGGGGTGGTTTTAATGGTTTGAAAATAACTTGAGTTTAATATCAGGAGGCATTATGAATCTCCTCTAACTTAAAGACAATGATCTGTATGTAATAAGTTAAAAGAAAGGGCCTTCTTCAAAGAGTGATCTGGAGCTCTTCAAGGTTTCAGTGCCAAGCTGTCTGAAGGAACTTGTCTGTCTTATCCTACCTGGGCATGAGATTCTCTTACCTTGTGCTCAGAATTCTCAATATGAATTCTCTATGCTTCCTTATAACAAGTAAAAATTTTCTTTTTTAAAAGTTGTTAATGCTCAGTATTTGTATTGTATAAAACATGTCTTCATACATATCTTTATTTTTAACCTTCTTTCTTAAAAGGTCCTCCAAGTTATGTCCCAGCAACAGCATTTCTGCAAAATGCAGGCCAGGCACATCTAATCAGCCAGTGTGAACAGCTGGAAGGAGAGGTTGGTGCTTTACTGCAGCAGAGAAGATCTGTGTTACGTGGTTGCCTGGAACAATTGCACAACTATGCAACAGTAGCTCTGCAGTATCCAAAAGCTGTGTTCCAGAAGCACCGAATAGAGCAGTGGAAGACCTGGATGGAAGAGCTCATTTGTAACATGACCATAGAACGTTGTCAGGATATCTTTAGGAAGTAAGTTGACAGAATAATGACTTGGTCAAAGAATGTAATGTTCAAGCTACCACCCTAATTTTGTAATTTAAATAAATACTTTTGCAAGGACCTATCTAATTATAAAGCAAACCAACACTAAGTTGTAATTCTAGAAATTTGGAGTGAATATGAAAAGTGCTTTAAAAATACCATTCCAGAATTTAATATGTGTACTTCAACAAGAAAATCAAGTAACACTGTTCTGTAATGAACAAATGGAGAATTCACCTTTGTGGCTTCAGAGTAGGGATATTTTGAGTTTTAGAAACTTCTAGCATTTAAAAATCAATAAGGAAGTTTTTTTTTTTTTTTTTAAATCTAGTAGATTTTCAAGCAGTTTCTAGTTCTTTTTTTCTTCTTAAGTCAGGCTGTTTCAACATTATTATGGCTTGTCTTAAAAGATCTAGATGATATTTGAGCGTTTCCTGTGAAATCTCTTTCCTTTCTTTTTATCTTGTATACATTCTTTGCTTGAAGGACAGTTATCTTATGTCCTTGCAAATAAGTGTGGGATATGGTGCATTTTAGGACCTTATGAAAGCATTGTTAGGGTAGTCATCAACCTCTTGCAGTATTTAGAGTTAAGAATCACAGAATAATGAGGTTGGAAGAGACCTCTAAGATCATGGAGTCCAACCTGTACCCTAACACCTCAACTAGACCATAAAACCAAGTGCCATGTCTAGTCTTTTTTTAAACACATCCAGACATGGTGATTCTGCCACCTCCTTGGGAAGGAGTAATTTATTATTCTTTCCATGAGAAAAATTTTTCCTGATATCCAACCTGTGCCTTCCCTGATGTAGCTTGAGACTGTGTCCTCTGGTTCTGTCAGTGCTGCCTGGTGGAAGAGACCAACCCCACCTGTCTACAGCCTCCTTTCAGGAAGTTGTAGAGAGCAATGAGGTCACCTCTAAGCCTCCTCTTCTCCAGGCTAAACAGCCCCAGCTCCTTCAAACATTCCTCACAGGGCTTGTGTT
Source organism: Serinus canaria (assembly GCF_022539315.1). Taxonomy (NCBI): domain Eukaryota; kingdom Metazoa; phylum Chordata; class Aves; order Passeriformes; family Fringillidae; genus Serinus; species Serinus canaria. Next base: position 8,295,025 of record NC_066328.1, on the reverse strand, counting down.
CCAAGCCCCTCACCAGCCTTGTTGCCCTCCTCTGGCTGCGCTCAAGCATCTCAACATCCTTCCCAAACTGGCCCAGAGCTGCACGCAGTAGGTGATTTAGGAATGGTTCGAACACAGAGTGTTTTTCCTACCTGCAGAGCAGAAAGCAATCTGTTCCCACCTGAGAAGGGGAAACGTGGTCCCTGTCCTTGTGTTCCACAGGTACGAGATGCAGTACGCGCCCCAGCCCGTGCCCAGCGTGTGCCAGTTCATCACGGCCACGGAGATGACGCTGCAGCGCTACGCGGCCGACATCAACAACCGGCTGATCCGGCAGGTGGAGCGCCTCAAGCAGGAGGCCGTCACCGTGCCCGTGTGCGAGGAGCAGCTCAAGGAGATCGAGCGCTGCATCAAAGTGTTCCTGCACGAGAACGGCGAGGAGGGCTCGCTCAGCTTGGCCAGCGTCATCATCTCTGCTCTGTGCGCCCTGACCAGGTGAGTTCCCTCGGGGAAAGCTCCCGGCGGAGGCCACATCACAGGAACGGTCAGTGATGGATTCTGTGAGGAGTGGCAGCGGGCACTGTTTCTAAGTGTCTCAATTCATCCAGGCGGAACCTGATGATGGAAGGTGCAGCGTCCAGTGCTGGAGAGCAGCTGGTTGATTTGACTTCCAGAGATGGAGCCTGGTTCCTGGAGGAGCTTTGCAGCATGAGTGGCAATGTCACGTGCCTTGTGCAGCTGCTGAAGCAGTGCCATCTTGTACCCCAGGACTTAGACATTCCAAACCCCATGGAAGCATCAGAAGCTGTTCACTTAGCCAATGGAGTATATATCTCACTTCAGGTGATTCTTTTATGCTACTCTTTCCCCCATCCTTCAAGGCTTCAGCGAAGTCATTCTTAATGCATTCTTCCTTAATGAGCTAAATGTTTGTTTATGCTGCTGCAGAGATTTTTTCCTAAGTTTTGCTCCTGATTGCTTTATTTGATTGAGCTGAACAGGCAGTTGCTTCTGTCATTGGTTAAAAGAAACCTTTTTGATCTATACATAAGAAATTGCAAAAAAACTGCTGTCAAGTGGATAACCATGAGGAAGACATTGGTATCAGCTTTATAGGCACACCAGCTTCATGTCTGCTTTTCATTTTTCTGTTCTGTTGCTGGCAGTCCAGATCAACTTCCCAACTCTTCAAACTGTGTTCTTTCTGTTTTCTGCTCCTGCTAAACTTTATTTATTTTCTCCTGAATCAAATTAGTTTCAAATAAACTCAGAAAAGCTGTTGTACATGCCCCTGTCTCCAATACTGAGTAAGAGAAAAATGCATTTATAATTTTGTGGTTCAGAAATGTTTCCACATTAATAAAACACAAAAACCCCATGAAGGGCAGTCTGAGTGAAATATCTGCTGAAGACTAATGTGCTTTATAAACTGTGGCTGGTTAAATAGATTTTTGAGGCTTTTAGTTCCATTGTATTGTATTTGAGAAATATTTTCCTCTGAAGCTGCATAAGTGCATTTGGATTTTCATCACTTTATTTTTTTTCCCTCTTTGAAGTTGTAACATTTCAGAACTGTTTCAGAAATGTGCATGGCAGCAGTTTCACTGCATTGCAGTGGGGATCTTTCACCCACACATTGTTGTCCTCCCTGTGAGCTCTTAGATAAGATGTACTCACTGAGCTCCCTGCTCACTTGGCAGTCAAGATAACCAGTCTTTTTGGTGTGTTTCCTCTCCTTTTGGAGACAGAGCACGTTGGCTCTTTCTGTAGCTGCCTTTAGCCCTCTGCTGCATTCTGCTTGGGGGAAATTGCTCTGTGCCACAATGTTTTTCTTCCCTGTATTGATTTCTGTGGCAAATTTATCACTACCTGGCAAGTTTCTGCTGCTTTTTCTTTGTCTAGTCCAATCAGTTTAGCAAATCATAAATTCAGTAAATAATTTAATTTGCTCATATTTATGTAATGGAAAAGAAAAGCTGACATTGATGAAACCAATTGAGAAATTATGAGCTTTGTGTCCCCCCAGCCTCTGCTGTGGAGATGGCTGTCAGGTGCTGTGGAGATGGTTGTTGCTACCTTGCTACAGATGTCAGACCTTTGGCTTTGTACAGGGTTTAATGTATTCCTGATTTCTTCAAACTTAATCCAAGAGCAGATTTTGGACTCTTGGCTGACCACCATCATATTTTAGATAATGTCTGCTGCATGGTAGTGTAGTACTAAAATGACAAAAAATGTTGCATGTGGTACTTTTTGAGGGGGAAAAGTTCTTACTTTTTCATACCTGCTTCCCAACAGGAGTTGAACTCCAACTTCCGGCAGATCATTTTCCCCGAAGCACTGAGGTGCTTAATGAAAGGAGAGTATACTTTAGAAAGTATGCTCCATGAATTGGATAATCTCATAGAGCAAACAACTGATGGAGTCCCTTTGCAAACGTTGGTTGAATCTCTTCAAGCCTACTTACGAAATGCTGCTATGGGAATAGAGGAGGAAACACACACCCATTACATTGATGTTGCAAGGTAAATCACCTTTTTTTTCACTTCATGTGTGAGAGAGTAAAGACTGAAGAATATTAGTCTGTCTAAAATTATTTTTTGTTTGATATACAGGCTTTTCTTGCCCAAGAATACCTTCAGCAGAGTGCAGGGTGTAGTGTGCACTTGTTTCCTCCTCTGTGTTTGTCTGTTTATCCACATGCATACACAGAAATATGGAGCTGTGGCAATTTACATTTACATCTGCTTAAAACTGACTTTTGGTAGTCAACTTCTTCCAAAATATGTAGTTGAGATTTCATATTTGAAGTGAAAGGATGCTAAAAATAGGAACTTGTTCATTAGTTTGTGGGAGGAGCCTGTGAAGAGGAGAGCTTGTAACCATGGCACTCCTTATCAGGTGGTTTGATGAGCAGCTTTTGCTTAATGAGTCAGTGACTTGATTAAAAAAGCAAAATGAGACAAAACACTGAGCAAACAAAGACTTGTGCATCTTGTAATGTGGGACAGTAAATTTCTGGGTAGGTGCTTGGTACACAACAAACCAATTCAAGATCTTCAAGTGGTGTTTCCCTTGAGCCAATTGTGGTGGGTCCATCTGTGGTACAGTGAATCTGTGGAATCAGTCAGTTTAAGAAAATTCTTATTTTAAATGTTTATTGTGGACTAGGTGAAATCATGTAAATTTTCTTTCTTTTTTTCCTGTTAAGGGTACTTCATGCTCAGTATGGTGAACTGATTCAGCCAAGAAATGGTTCAGTTGATGAAACTCCCAAAATGTCAGCGGGTCAGATGCTTTTGGTAGCTTTTGATGGAATGTTTGCTCAAGTGGAAACTGCATTTGGTTTATTGATTGAAAAGGTATGGATTTGTTCTTTCTGGAGTACTGTTGGAGTCAGAATTAGGAAACCTCCAAAAAACCCAAACTAATTAATTTCCTTTACATTGCTCAGCTAAACAAGATGGAGATACCTCTTGCTTGGCGTAAGATTGACATAATTAGGGAAGCCCGCAGCACCCAGGTTAACTTCTTTGATGATGACAATAATCGGCAAGTCCTGGAGGAAATTTTCTTTCTGAAGAGACTGCAGACAATTAAAGAATTTTTCAGGCTCTGTGGTACCTTTTCTAAGACGCTGTCAGGTAAATAAATGTTATCAGATATTCACTTTGCCTTTATCCACTTCTCATCCTGTTCAGAAGAACATAAAGGGGTCACTTTTGCTGTAACTTACCCTGGACATGTGGTAAGGAAGCAGCAACTAAAAATGAATTCCTGTGCCTTTGCTGTGTTTACAATTTGGGTGTTATTCTTCTGGATGCATCAAATGTTTCATTTATAATAAAAGTATTATTTCTTTCCCTTTAAAAGGAATCAGTTCAATTGAAGATCAGAATGCAGTAAATGGACCTGTTCAAATTGTCAATGTGAAAGCCCTTTACAGGAACTCTTGTTTTAGTGAAGATCAAATGGCCAAGCCAATTAAGGCTTTTACAGCAGACTTTGTGAGGCAGCTTTTAATTGGCCTTCCAAATCAAGCTTTGGGACTGACCTTGTGCAGTTTCATCAGCGCTCTGGGTGTCGATATCATTGCTCAGGTAGAGGCTAAAGACTTTGGAGCAGAAAGCAAAGTTTCTGTGGATGACCTGTGCAAGAAAGCAGTGGAGCACAACATCCAGATTGGCAAATTCTCACAGCTGGTGATGAACAGGGCCACAGTGCTGGCCAGCTCCTACGACACGGCCTGGAAGAAGCACGACCTGGTGCGCAGACTGGAAACCAGCATCTCCTCGTGCAAGACCAGCCTGCAGAGAGTGCAGCTGCACATTGCCATGTTCCAGGTGAGAGTCCAGCACAGGCTGGGGAAAATGAGCCTGAGTTACAGTGTCTGAGCACAAGAAACATGATATTTTGTCGAATAAGTTCTAACAGTATTTTAATGAACTTTATAAGGTATTTTTGGTTATAATTATCCTGTAAATATATAAGGAACTGTGTTACTGTTAGCTCTTTTCTGGAAGACTGGCTGCTTTACAAGAAGCAAATTCTTCAACATATACTTTTTTTTAATCAATACACGTAATTTTTTTCCATAGCCATTAAGTGTGTGTTTAGAAAATGGGTCATTCTCTGGCTTCCTTACCAGCATTGCTGTCTTGTTCTCCCCCTTTTTCTCAGATTATGACTTTAAGGAAAGAGATGGCTTGGAATTGAGGGTATGAGGTGCTGAATGTAATTTTGTACCTTTCCTTCCAAGTTTTAATGCATTGACTGTCTCCTTGCTCCACTCTTTGCTTCATTAAAAATACAAATAGCAGCAGTATCAGTCCTGAAAAATGCTCTTCTGAGGCTTTAGATAAATCCCATAGTGTACCTTTACACAGGTATCCAGTTGTTTTGTACTGTCAGTGATGTTAATTTTATAAGGGACAAGGCTTTCTCCAGGTCAGTTAATAAACCATTTCATAGACCAATAAGCAAAATTGTCTTGGTTTTAAGGTATCACAAGTGAATTGTTTCTGAATATTGATGGCTTTTCCTTTAGATTAAAAAGATGTTTGTAAATCACATCTAGTAAGTTAGTGGACTGATTAATGGTATAAACATCCAAGCCAGCAAAACATCATTTAGAACTACTTGTATAATTTAATGCTCCTGAATGATTTAGGACTTTGAGCTGTGCTGGTAGTGTCTGATGTGCAGCCCTTTTAAATGCCCTTACTTATAAAGGGTACCAGAGCACTGGAATTGCTGTTTGTGATGCAAAGTATTTTGTGCTGAGCAATATTGATAATCAAGTGTTGCTGTTGCTTTCTTAAAGTGGCAGCATGAAGATCTCCTCATCAGTCGCCCCCAGGCTATTTCTGTCACTCCTCCACCTCGTTCTGCAATTTTAACCAACATGAAGAAGAAACTTCACACGCTCAGTCAGATTGAAGCTTCTATTGCAACGGTCCAGGTATGGCTGTTTGGGGAGGGTTGTTCAGCAGCACTTTGAAATGTGGCAAACACAAACTGCAAATCATCTGCCACCTTCAAATGGTGTTATCTGGCTTGCTGTCTTACACAAAGCTGTCTTACATGTGGGGGTATTGTCATTGATCTCTTTCAGTCTGTCTGATGGATACTGTCATATTGTTTGATTTTGCTGTCTCATCCAAAATGTTCTTTTGAATAGCAGTGAATGTCTTTGAAGAAAAATACAAATCTGTGAAAGTACCTTTCTTTCTGAAGGCTACTAATGCTCCTTTAAGTTTGTGTGCCTTAGATCATCTCTACTGTCATTTTTCATAGCTAAATGTCAGAAGTTCCCTTTGTAGAAATGGGCAAATTTATTCTTCTGTGTGTTAAGGTTTGTATGCTGTGGCTTTGCTCAGTATTTTAGATTTCTTTGGTGCCAGTAATATAGAATGTTTAATTGTTTGCTAAATACTGCTTAGCTTCCTGAATTTTAATTTCCTTTTTTAGTTGTGAAGGTACAGTTTATAATAATTTCTTGAATTATTTGCAAGATAATGGAGGAACTCCTATGATGTTATATAATTCTTAGTCTAGAAATCTGATTATTTTTGCCTTTTTTTTTTTGGTCAGGTAAAGTCTAGGCAGGTAGACCTTTTCTATAACAATCAAATCCAGTTGCAATGTGTACTGGAAATAAACTTTTAAACAGCATAAACTAACATTTGTTCATCATGAATGCCACAGTATTTTACATATATGGCATAAGAAAATGTCTGCATGTGTTATATATGCATAATTTATTTAAAGCCAGGCTTAGAATGCTGTATATCACTATGAATTATCTCTATGGGCTTTTTTCTTCCCCAATGCAGGAGAAACTAGCAGCACTTGAAGCAAGTATTGAGCAGCGTTTAAAATGGGCAGGAGGTGCTAATCCTGCACTGGCCCCAGTCTTGCAAGATTTTGATGCTACTATTGCTGAAAGAAGAAACCTTGTACTGAAAGAAAGTCAAAGAGCAAGTCAGGTACTATGGATCAGTACAGTACTCTTGCTTCCTTGAGTGTGTTCATTCTTCATTTCCTACTCGAGGTTTATGTAGAAGATATTTTTCTGCTCTGCATCTAAAGAGTGAGCATAGATAACCAAATACTTCTGGGAATCCACTTGAAAGCAATAGGAATAATCTTTGTGAGAATTGCTGCAGGGTTGGATGACCCTGGGATGATACTGCTACTGTAACAGAGCAGTATCTGTGTGTTTAAAATCCTCACTTCAAAGCACATGAAAAAACCAGTGTTTGTCTAATAGACAGTTGAAGTGAAATAATTTTTCTCACTGTGGCTTTGATTTTCAGGTCACTTTCCTTTGCAGTAATATCATTCATTTTGAGAGTTTACGTACCAGAACAGCAGAAGCCCTGAACCTGGATGCTGCATTGTTTGATCTCCTCAAGCGCTGTCAGCAGATGTGCTCCGTCGCATCGCAGTTCAACAGCTCCGTGTCCGACCTGGAGCTCCGCCTGCTGCAGAGGGTGGTAAGCACAGAGCAGAGCAGGAAACCTCTCAGAATCACTGCAGGGAGCTCTCAGCTTTGTCTTCCATTCTCAGGGTTATGTGTACCTGCAGATGGAGTGTGGCTGCAGAGTTTATGCTGTCAGTTACACTTGGCAGTGCTGTCTACACAGCCAGTGCGTTTTATCTCTGGGTACAGATAAAGAAATGTTTCTGTTGTTTTTAGGGCACTGGTCTCGAACATCCTATTGGCAGCTCTGAATGGCTTCACTCAGCTCACAAGCAGTTGACCCAGGAGATATCTACACAGAGAACAGTACAAACAGAAAGAGAACAGCAAATAGAAACAGTTTGTGAAACAATTCAGAACCTGGTGGATAGTATTAAAACTGTGCTCACGGGTCATAACAGACAGCTTGGAGATGTCAAACATCTACTGAAAGCTATGGCAAAGGTATGCATGAAACATCCTTCAATTTATTCCTCAAACCCATGTCAGTACAGTTTAAGAAGAATAACAGTTGTAGTTATGTGCTTTGTAAAGTAACTAGAAACAGTAAAATGTTTATGCATATGGAGTTGAAGACATAAAGTTCATGTTTAAGAATTCATAAAAGTTTCTAGCATTAGCCTTAGCAGGCTTTGGTTGAACTGAACCTTTTCTCTCTCTTGGCAGTTGAAACATTGTGTTTATAAATCCTTTTGGTTCTAAATCTGTAAAAAATTTTATCATTAAAAATTTATTTCTTCATACATAACTACTGAAAAATATAGTTGTTTGTAATCAGATGACAAACTGAAGGACTGAAAGGGCTTAGAAATCTCCACTTTATTCTCTTAGCCAGAATGTAGCAGTTGACCTTTTTGTACATCTTGGTTCCAGGATGAAGAAGCGGCTCTGGCAGATGGTGAAGATGTTCCCTATGAGAACAGTGTTAGGCAGTTCCTGGGTGAATATAAATCATGGCAAGATAATATTCAGACAGTTCTGTTTACATTAGTTCAGGTTATGGGTCAAGTCCGCTGTCAGGAACATGTTGAAATGCTGCAGGAAATAACTCCCACCTTGAAAGAACTTAAAACACAGAGCCAAAGGTAAGAGAGTCACCTTGTCTCAGGTGAGAAAAGGCATTTTGCATACCTGCTTTCATGTAGCAGGAACACATACGGGGCACATGCTTGATGTTTTTCTTAGAACTCAGAAATCTTCTTGCAAAATTTGAATTAATTTAATTTTTGGGTTTTCAGTAAATCAAGTAGTTGCATGAGTATTTACCAACTCCATTATGTTTCCAGTGTCTACAATAATCTGGTGGGGTTTGCATCACCCTTAGTCACGGATACAGCAAATGAATGCTCCAGCCCAACTTCAGCTGCTACATATCAGCCAACCTTTGCTGCAGGTAATACTTGCAAAAGTACAAACATGAAACCACCAGGAATTGATATTAGAAAGGGAATCATAGCTCTTACTGAACTTTGACATACAGACAATTTGCTTAATATAAACAAATTCTTAGCAGTGGAATAAAGCTTCTTGTTTATGAAGCAAAAGAAATTAGAAAATGGAAAGATTGAAAACTGGTGCAGAATTTAAAATGCAAATTTAAAATGCATTTTTTCTGAAAAACGGATAGGTCTATTTGATATGCATTTAATTGTGCTTTTTCTTGCCTCTATAATGTGCTGTTATTTTGAAGACTTTATGCACTTTTAAACTTTCTTTACAGCTGTACGTAGTAATACAGGGCAGAAGACTCAGCCAGAGGTGATGTCACAGAATGCAAGAAAGCTAATTCAGAAAAATCTTGCAACATCAGCAGATACTCCACCAAACACAGTCCCAGGAACTGGCAAAAGTGTTGCTTGTAGTCCCAAAAAGACAGCCAGGGACCCTAAAACAGGAAAAGGTAAATACAAACCTTAAAAAAACCAACTAGAAATAAAACCAACAACCCTACCAATGGCAGCAACAAAAAAATACCTCAGAGGGTTTCTATGCAGGAGTGTCAAGTTGCATTAACTTTGTTTTCTACCTGTAGCTGTGCAGGAGAGGAATTCCTACGCAGTTAGCGTGTGGAAGCGAGTCAAAGCCAAGTTAGAGGGCCGAGATGTGGATCCCAACAGGAGAATGTCTGTGGCTGAACAGGTGAGTTGAAAATAAAGTTCCAGTACTGGTCCTTGCTTTAAATATACCCTAATTAGCAGGTGTGTATGCTGAAGTGTGCCTTCAGGGCTGAAATCCTGTTGTGAATGGGGGTTCCTTTGGGGTGGGAGCTATTGAAGTGTAAATCAAGGTTGCTGCTGCCTTGTGTTGCTGCATTTTTTTTTTTAACTGCCATATGCTTTTGTTTTTCATATGGGAGGTTTATGTAGAGCCATAAATCAGATAAAATGGTCTTTTGTCTGTCAGTAAGCTAACATTTGTTCCACAGCTGCTGGTAACCAGGGAGAACACGAGATCTGTACAGCTGCCCAAGTGACAGGACTTGTCTGTGTTCACTAACATAACACAACCACTCCTGTCTCTGGGCAACGGAGTCAGGGGACACAGTTGTCCACGTCTATTTGAGAATGGTGTGGCTACTTCCAGGATAGGAGCTGTGAATGAGATGATAATGTGATTTTTTTTTTGCAGTACAGCTTCCTGTTTCTTATATGGACTGCACGAAATTGTCTACAGTTACTTCAGATTTTTTTCAATTAAATATTTGCAGGTGGCATTCGACAGTAAATTCTAAGATCACTTAAGCACTTTTAAAATTCCAGCTTATTTTTAATTCCTTGTTTGACCTTTTTAATAGGTTGACTTTGTGATTAAGGAAGCAACTAATCTAGATAACTTGGCTCAGCTGTATGAAGGTTGGACTGCCTGGGTATGAGTAGGGAGACAGCAGCTCGGTCTGGTTCAGCGAGGTCAGACATCCACCAGAATCAACTCGGCCTCAGGCATCCGTAGCCGCACCACAGTCGGTGGTGATGCATACTGGGGCTTAATCTGAGGAAACCTAGGAAATCTCGGTGCACTGGGAAGTGAATCCTGCAGGATAGCTGCACTCAGGGATACGCTCAACACAATGGTCTGCAACCCCCACGGTCAAGGGTGAACGCTCACCGCTTGAGCAACACGGTTTGTCTTTCTGCTACGGAAGAACTGCAAACGTGTCTGGGGGTCAGCTGCAGAAAGAAATCAGGATGCTACAAACGGCAGAGTGATTTGGAACTCAATTCCACCTGACCCTGTGAACAATTCAGGAAACACCGAACCCTGTTCTAAGAAAAACAGAAAAATGGGGCCATGAAGAAATCACAGCAAGGGCAGATTTGATGCATTCAGATCCTCGTTCCTCTTGTTCTGTGGCAGCAGTGCTGGTTGAGTTGACCAGTTAGTACGGGAAAAGGCTACAAAATGTAAACTTCAGAAATGGACTGAAAGCAAAGAGCTGTACATCAGATACACGCTGCATTGGAAGAACTTCTGAGATAGAAGAAAAAGCCTTTGTTCTCTTCTCCCTTTCCTCTTTCCTTTCACTCCTCTCTCCCAGCCTCTCCTCGCATACACCCCTCTTGGCTTATTCTTGTAGGTTAGGCGTACTTCCAATATACTTTTTATTTCAATCCTTCTACTTCACGGTTTAGTCAAATTAACAACTTAAATTCTGTTTGGTAAACAATTTCTCCAAAAGCACTGAAAATATAGAACATCAACGATTACTTATGAGTTGGATGGTCAAATGCAAAATGTAATTTTGGTTATTTTAAAGTCATTTTTGTGATTCTATTATGTACAGTTTCTCAAAATTGTCACTGTGCATTTAAAAGTAATGATTCCTACAGGCATTTGATTTAATGTGCACTTCCCTCTGCTTGCAGTGTACACTTTTTTGTAATTCAAATTGTCCCTCCAATCTCATTCTACTGTGATTGCTGTAGTTTCTTTCGTACGACTAGCTAATCCAATGTAATCTTTACCTTTTTAAAAACCAGGATAGAGTATCTAGTAGAGTTTTACATTGTTGATGACAGATAAACAATAAAGTGATGTTCTGGTGGAGGTAGAGTGATATGCTTTTTACTTCATTTTCCTAATCCTTTTAGTTCACACTTGTAAATTCTAGTGCTTCATTCACAGGGGTAAACATATAATCCAAGAAATGAAGGACTCTCAAATTTTTGTTCAACTAGATCTGTAAAGATTTCTGCAAAGTAGTTTTCCTTTGCCATATTTCTTCTATACATGGCTATTCAGTAATGCATCCATAGGGAATCTTCCACCAAGGTTTTTTTAAATCAGTTCTCAAAGTGTGATTATGGTCAGAAAAGTCTTTCTAGAAATGGCATCATCTTCCTTGGATCAAGGTCCTGCTTGTCTGCTGGTTGTCTAAAAATCTTCTTCCTTTGTTTTTTAAGCAGGACACCTTTAAAAAAAAGGCAGCTTCCTTTTCTTAGAGAAACAAACTCCACAGAATTTAGTTACAACTGCAGAACTGTGAAGGTGCTGATAGCTAAAGCAGAAATGCACCCTGGTGTTCTGAACCCCGATAAATTCATTGTAGCTCTGTATAAAAAGTTTCTCTTTTGTAAACTTGGTAAATTCATTATGGACAGTTGCTGAAAAATGTGGGAATATCCTTAATGCCGTTTTAGTCACTTTTCAGAGTAAAACCACACTTTCAATACAGCATTTTTTCAGTCAAAATCCAAGTATTAAAATATTTGAGCCAAGCCCACTACTGGCACAAAATTAATTTAATTGAAAGGGTTTGCAGCAGTTCATCTGAGTAGGAAGCTTGGCTGGTGATTTTTGGATAATGCCAGCAAACTTCTGTTCCTTTCAGTATTTGCACTATGCTGACTGCTCTGCCTCCGCACTAGGTCTTAGAATTCACTTTCTCCTCTGTTGCCAACTTTTTGTGGACATGCACTTTGAAGTGTAACAGTTTTCAACAGTCATATGGCCTTCCTTGCACTCTGATTGCCTGATTACCTCTAGGGAAGTCACAGGCTTTGCATCTAACAGTACCCGTGCAAACGCATTCCACTGCCACTGCTTCCTGACCCTCTGCTGCTCGCTCGTCGCAGGAAAAGCTGTTGGAATGTTGCAGTGAAGAACATTCATATGCAGAACAGGACACTTGACACTGTTGGTCCTTTCCATTTTTCTCCAGTTCGAAATGACCTTATGAACAATCTGTTGGAGAAGTGTAGTGACAGGAGTGTGTTGTACCTGCTGTTTTGTTTCTTGGAAGCTGGGGGGAAGGGAGGGGTAATGCACTCACCTGTGGCTCATGTATTATACCTCTGCCATCCAGAAATGAAACACTTGTGTGGAGATGGGTTCTTACTGCGTAATTTAATAAAGTTTTAAAAAATAAAAAAGAATGTGTTTTTAATTTCCTTCTACGCAATGCTGTGTGGTTGTGAAAATTACAGGGAAGAAGAAAAGTGCCTGATACAAACAAATACAAACCAAACCCCAAATTAGAACAGGATTCTCCAGAGACTTAAATTTGCATAAGTAATGCAAGGGAGACAGCTCAGATGTGCAGGAGTTAGTGGGACTGTCACTGTTGGCTTGTGTGCTGACACATTTTTCTTGGAAATGTTGACAGTATGGGAGGTTGGTACAGTCTTGATGAAACCTAAAATTCAGGTTCTGCTCACATATCCTGCATAGTAAATAAGACTGCATTAGTTGCATTCTCTTAAAAGACATAAGGGTCCTTCCTTCATTTTCAGTAGAACTGGTGTTTATTTTCTTTGCAGTGAGGCACACCTAGGATAATGCAAGTCTAGAATACATACAAACCAGCTGAAGCTATAGAAGTCAAATAGTTCAGCTGGGGGCAAAAAGTTTTTTGCCTGTTGTTTACCTGCAGTAAATATTAACCAAGGGACCATGCTATAAAGTGATTTCTACAAGCCAAATTGCACATACGTTCAGCAGTTTTGTTATGCCCTCACAATTCTATAGGCTTATGGTTGAGATGCCCTTTGAAAATCGACTTGGGTGTTTGCCTCTCTTCCTTCTCCCCTTTTGGAAAGCCAGGATGTGAGCATGGCTCTGCCAAATGGGTTGCTGGGGTGTGTTAAACTGGAGTCATTAGTGGTGTCCTAGGTTATTTTGGTAGGATAATGGCACAGTCAATACAACAAAAGGAAAATGCAGCAGATCTATACAGTTAAGAAAAATTAGGTTTTTTTTTTAGGGACTTCATGGTCTGATTTTGTTTTGCAACAATTGGTTTTGCCCTCAAGGATTATCCTATTTAAATAGAATCATATTTTGTCCAATTTTTCAAATGTCTGTAAATGACTCAAGTCCCCCAAACTGAAGCTCTGTTTTTCTAAGCGCTGTAGTCTTTAAGGTTAATTTACTTCAATTATTCATTAATATGTTCTGTGCCTGGTACATTAGCCATTCTGTTTTAGTGCACTCAAGTACTTCAAAGGTTTCTTTGCTCTCTTTTTTCCCTTTTTTTTTTTTTTTTGTCAAGCTTTTCCTAAAATTAGCAGACACACTTTATGCATTAAAGAATTTGACTAGGAAAAATATTTGAGAGGACACTTGCTGTCTGTGTGTTTGTTAATGTGGTCCCAAATTATAAAATGCGTTTTTTCTTTAGTGAAGTTGTGAGCATACTGTTAACATTTTAGCTATAGGATTTCACAGAAATTACAGATATTAGCTACAAACTACTGTTCTGTACATAAATGCATAGCTGATTAGAGCAATTCTGCCATTCATCAGGCAAATTTTTTATTAATAGCATAATAAACAGGTATGCTGAAAGGGTGGAGGCTTGATATTTAAATTTTGTGTGCCTTTCCTAAGTGCACAGAGCAATTGCACTGCCCCTTTTAAAGGTGCTCTGAAGCCAGCTTGGGGATTTAATTTCCTGGCTGCTCAGCGAGGGAGGGGTGGGCAGGTGGCAGGGCCTGCCCTGTGCTGTGTTCCATGGCCTCTCTGGCATTTCTGGGCTTGAGGGCACCCAGCAACACTCACCTGCTCTTCTGAGGCATGGAGCAACACCTAATAGGAGGGAAAGGCACCTCCATGGGCCCTCTGGGATGGAGAAAAGCTGCATGGGCACCAGGCTGGGGAGCTGTGTTTGAGAGACTGGCTGGAGATGGTGGCAGTGCCTGCTTTTCTGTTGGTAAGTGCTCGGGTTTTCTGTGGTGAGAATCACATAAATGGATGAAACCAGGAGCTGGCTGATGGTATCTCATAGCCAGAGCAGTGTTGCTGCAGGGACTGCAAATATCTGTGGAAACGGTAATGCATCATGGACCCACACAATGGCGAGGGGTTGGAATGGACCTTAAACACACTCTAGTCCCCACACCCCTGCCATGGGCAGGGACATCTCCTAGCGCTCAATCTCCCTGGGCAAACCTGTTCTCACCACCCTCAGTCAAGAATTCCCTTCTGATATCTAACCCAAATTTCCCCTCTTTCAGTTTGTACCCTCTACTCCTTGTCCTGTCACTGCAGTTCCTGATGAAGCATCCCTCTCCTTGCAGGCCCCTTCAGACACTGGAAGGTGCTATGAGCTCATGCCTCTATATGACTCCATACTTTTAAAAGACAAATAAAATTGTTGCTGGCATCACCACTTACTTATGAAATCACCTTTTGTGTGAGTTTGCTGTGGTACAATTACAGATTTTGAGAGTGAACTCCACCATTTATAAGTGTAAAATGTTACATGAAAATACTGTTAGCTTTTAGTGGCATGTGAACGAATTTGAAAGTTATTCAGTATGGTATCTGTTCTTTACATATGTTCTAAGGTGAGTGAGAAGCACCCTGTGAAAGACCAAACCATTCAGGACAGGCATATGTTTGCTTTTACACTGTCCTCCTTATTCCTTCTCCTTTTTTGTCTCCATCAAGCTGGTGCCAGAGCAGTTTTGGTGCCTGAGATGTTTTCTTTGCTCTCATTATAGCCTTGCATTGCAACCTGGGCAGGGTGATTACAGTCATTAACTCACGTGCCTGAAGCACTTGGAAAGCTGAGTCAGAAACAATATTTATATCCCAGTGCCTTTCTCCTGTATTTATTTCCATGCTGCCACAAGTTCTGAAGGAAATAAAACACCTTGCTGGGCTTTGATGTTACCAAGAGAATTGGCCCAGTGCTGGGCCCTGCTGAGGCCACACCTCGGGCGGTGTGACCAGGTCAGGGTCCCTCGGTTCAGAACGGACACTGAGGGGCTGGAGTGAGTCCAGAGCTGGGGAAGGGCATGGAGCAGCTGAGGGAGCTGAGGGTGTTCACTGGGGACACAGCGAGTTCAGGGCATGGAGCTCGGAAGGGGCTGGAGCGGCTGAGGGAGCCGGGGGCGTTCACTGGGGACACCGGCAGGCTCGGGCTGACCTCAGGGAGCTGGTCAAATGGGGCTGGAGCCGGCCCGGCGTCGGGCTCTGCTCCCACGAAACAAGGGACAGGACAAGGCGACAGAGTCTTAATCTGAGCCTGAGGAGGTTTAGGTTTGACATTAGGAAGAATTTCTTCACAGAGTGATTAGATATTGGAACGGGAGGCACAGGGAAGTGGTAAAGTCACTATCCCTGGAGGTGTTTTAAGGAAAGATCCGATGTGTGTCACTCAGTGCCGTGGCCCAGTAGGCAAAGTGGTGCTCGCACCACTCTGAGGCTGGACTCAGAACTCTTTTCCAGCGTGACTTTTCGGTGGGGTGCCGCCCCTCTCCGGAGCCGAGCACCATACCCAGCGCGGGCCCGGCGCCGCCTCAGCTGCACTGCGGCGCGGAGGGGGGCGCGCGCACGCCCCGCGCGGTTCGAATCCCAGCAGCCAACCGGCGGCCGGCGGAGCGCCGGAGCTGACCAATCACAGCCGTCAGGCGGCCCGCGGAGGCTATAAAAGGAGGCGGAGCGGGGTGGGGAAGGCGGGTGTGGCCGGCGGTGCGGGAGAGGCGCAAGATGGCGGAAGGGGACAACAACAGCGTCTACCAGCTGGTGAGGGCGGGCGGCCGCTCGGGCCTGCTGGGGGCGGCGGCGGAGGCAGAGGCAGACCCGCTCTGCTCTGCTCTGTCCTGTCCTACCCGTAGCGGTGGCTGGCGGGGTCCGCTCGGCCCCGCGCTGTGTGACGCGGTTCGGCCCTGGGGGTTCGGTGTGGGGCGGCTGCTGCGGGAGCGGGCCCGGGGCGCGGGAGCGGCGGCTGCGCTGCTGCTCGCGGGCCGGAGCCCCCAGCAGCGCTTGGCGTTGCGTGATCTGCGGCGGTTACCCCGACTGTGTCTGTCTGTGTCAGTCTGTCCGTGTCCGTGTGTGTCTGTTTGTGTGTGTGCAGCCTCCCGCTGCGGGACCGAGCGCCGCAGCGATCCCGGAGAGCGGCAGGCGTTGAGTGATTCAGCTTAACTAAACGTGCCAAGATATGCTTGAATAGTTAAATAAACACAAGGCTGTATATATAGTGATGCCTCAGTTGGTAAGCGGCTGCCGTGGGAAATGGGGAAATCGCAGTAAAAACCTGTGAAGGGGCAGAGGCTGGAGGCGTTCGAGCTCTGCGGTGCTGCACACCCAGACTGGGCACAGGGAGCAGCTCCAGGAGCTCCGAGCTTGGAGGGAGGCTCTGGAGTCTGTAGAAAGTCCACGAGCTGTGTTGTGCTTGTTATTCTGGTGGCGTCGGAGTTCTCATTGGAATTAAGTGTAGCACATAGCTGGGAGCGAAACCTGTTCTGTTAGCTCTGCACGGCTGACGTGCGTGTCTTCATGGCTTTTCACCTCTTACAGCTCGGGCAGCAATCGGTTCTGTTCACGGTTTACCTGAGTTCTGTAATCTCTGAAATGCCATCTCCCACTGAGGGGAGACTGTTAAGCTCTGTTAAATGTGGAACACCTCAGGTGAACTGCTTAACAAGCTGATGGCAGCACAGGTGGGGCCTCCTTGCAGGAGGGGTGTAGCGGGGAATGTAGGAATCACATAGGAAGTGGAGTTGAAAGGCTCTCTTGGGCAGCTTGTGGGAGAACTTGCTGTCCAGATGTGATCAGTTGGATAGCTTTACTGTGGATTCTGAGTCTTTATCCATATTCCTCATAATAAACTGGCGTTGGACAGCAGCCAGAAAGCTTCAGTTTAATGTAGTAGAGTTGTCTTGGAAAATACATTTATTTTTAAACAGTTCTCATATTACAGTTTTCCAGTCGTTGACACTGAAAACTTGAGAGGCTTTAAAACCTGACATTTTACTAATCTGGAGGGATGGGGTATGGTAAATGGGAGATTAGGGGAAAAATCTGGGAGGAGGAATTGTTTGGCCTATACATGCTGCTAGGATCTTAACTATTTAAAGGCATCACTGCTACAATGTCACAACTTAGTACCAAACTCACAGTATTATTACTAACATAATTACTCAGAAAGATCTGTGTCTGGGATCTTTAATTATTACACTGGGGGTTTTTTTAGCTACTTCGGTGTGGGAATTAATTTGATAATCTGGTTAGTTAAAGGAGTTTTCTTTTCTTTTTGTGTAGGCAGCTGAAACTGCAAGCTTGGAAGAGCAGTTGCAAGGATGGGGAGAAGTGATTCTGATGACCGATAAAGTTCTGCGCTGGGAGCGAGCCTGGTTTCCTCTGGCACTGATGAGTGTTGTTTCCTTCTCCTTCCTGTGAGTCCCTTCTGGAGGGAGCCTGCAACATCATTGCATCTTCATGGCTGGGACCAAGCCTATTAAGAAAATTAGTAG
This sequence comes from Serinus canaria, assembly GCF_022539315.1. Lineage (NCBI taxonomy): Eukaryota > Metazoa > Chordata > Aves > Passeriformes > Fringillidae > Serinus > Serinus canaria. Next base: position 8,277,364 of record NC_066328.1, on the reverse strand, counting down.
GACATCTGGAGAAGTCTGATAGAAAGGCTTTTACTCTAGGTTCTTTTTCTTAAAATGTGTGAACTTTGTTGGAAATTAAAAACAGAAGTAGTGAAAGCGGGAAGTAACATGATTCACATCCTGCTCAGAATGGTTTCTGCAAAAGCTGTTTGCCAGCAGTAGTTGCTGGGGTTTTTCCTGTGCTCAGCTGAATGTTCTTCAGTGGTGCATTCATGTTCTGCCCTCATTCTTTGTCCTCTGATTCTTGGTCAGATCCCATGATCTCCTTTGGTTCCCCCCCACACCACCAGCAGTATCCTTACAGAAAGCTTGTTTCCAGTGAGCACAATATCCTACGCTGACTCTTTGCTGTGGGTTCAGGATCAGTTCAGGGTTTTTTTGCACAGCTAGGGTTTTTTAATATTCTCTGTCATGTCTTTTGAGAAGAGAGAAAAGGGAAGACTGCAGGTAACTCCAGTCAGCAGGGTGGAAGGAATGTTGCCTGTCTGATTGGAGGTGCTGGAGGCACTTGAATGTGCCTTTATGTAACATGGTAGTGAAGATGACCTGACTGCCTTGCACAGACAGCTGTTTGTGCCAGCTCTGCAGTTTGCCAGCTCTATCTATTCCTTCGATAAGGAGAGAAATTACAAAAATAAATGTTCAACCAGGTGAGGCAGGGAGAATTCTTTTGGTGAATGTAATTTTTTTGCTTTTAGGGGAGATGAGGAAGGTGGAAATCAAATGGAAAGTGAAACATAACTTTTAAAATAAGTAATTGTGTGAAGTTAAGGGTATTCTGTTATAAATTCTGTGATTATAGCAGGGAAGATCTTTTGCTGAGTAATGCTTTGTGGAAATGCAGAACTACTTGAGTTTCTGAACTCAGTAAAATGACCTTGAACACTCAGCACAGTGTCACTGTGCAGATGTACAGAACACTTGGCCCTGCAGTAGCACTCTGCAGATGTACAGAACAGCCCCACCGTGGGTTGGGTCATTTCTTTGCTTTTACTGTTTCACTTTTCAGGAAGTTCTGTGAAGTGCAGTTGCATAGCAGAGGGCCCAGCTGGGTGTTATCAGACACTTAGGAGATCAGCTGGTTCTTATCCAGTTGCCCTTCTGCTGTGTTTGAGTGATGGCAGACTGAATATGGAGAATGCAGCACTGCTTTAAGTGGAGATTGATGGCCAGAACAGGTTTGGCTGGCTCTCCCAGGAGAGACAGAGCAAATGACAGCCTCTAGTGGATCTGAATTCTGTGACTTGAGCAACAAAATTAGAGCTTTTACTCTACCTGGTTATTTCATATGTTCACTCATCATCATTCCTCAATCAATGTTAAGTTCACTGTTGGTCAATTTCTGAGAGAATAATAATGATGAAATTTTACTTCTACTGAACTTTGTACCTTATTTGCTTGTAGCATATTATCTGGTATATTAAGAGAAAAAGGCATTTTTTGTAATTTTTTTTGAGGTTAAGGAAGAGATAGGTCTGCTGTTGGAAGCTCTGAGCCAGTCTGAAGAGGTGACCAAGCATGTCTAGTATTTAGCAGTTTGCGTACTCAGAAATAATTTCTCTTCTTTCTGCAGGATGATCTACTATTTGGACCCATCAGTTCTCTCAGGTGTCTCCTGTTTGGTTATGTTCCTCTGTTTGGCTGATTACCTGGTTCCTGCTCTTGCTCCTCGAATCTTTGGCTCTAATAAGTGGTGAGGAAAGCTTCAATTGAAAGTTCATTGAGTTGTAATTATGATTTCTATCAAAATGGATATCTGATTTGTGGGCATCAAATAGTTACTTTGTAGAGTCCTTGTAGTAAGAAATCAGCAATCTCTGTAATACATGAAATGAGGACATGTAGCAACATGTTCTTCATTCTTTTTCTGGAAGATTACTACTACAACATACCTTTATTGTTCCTTCTCTTCTAGAAAAATCAGATTGTTTTTTAAGAAGTAGGCACATTCTTTGACTCTCCATTAAGGAGAGTAGTTAGCAGGCTAGTTAGTTCTGCTAGATTAGTTTTTAGTAATAAATGGATAATGTATACTGAAAAGTGAAATTGTGTGTTTGGAAAAAACAGTAGTAAATGTGATAAAAAAAGAGAGTAATGCAGAGAGTATGAATGTGATTGTGATTGAAACAGATTTGAAAAAGGCAAGGCTTGTATAAAAGCAGTAACTTGAAGAAGAACCTAATTTGAACAACATTTTGAGTTAAAGGTGAATTCTAGTGTATCTGCTTTAGGATGTCTAATGGATAAATGTTTTCATGTAGATAAGCATTATTTATGTGTCTCACACTGGTATCAGATTAAGGTCAGGGAGTGAATTAAATTAACAGTCAGCATACAGGAAAATTAGATGGGCACTTCCTTGCATTGCTCAGTAAGGTTGAAGCTAAGCAAAGCAAATGCTAGCATAAGCACTGGGTACATTTTTACTGCTGGAAAAATGCCAAGGGGGGTTTTTTAAACAATTTTAAATTAAATCTTGAATTCATATTCTGGCTTTTTTCCCTTCCTTTAATAAAAGGACCACGGAACAGCAGCAAAGGTTTCACGAGATTTGCGGCAATTTGGTGAAATGTCGCCGCCGCATTGTTGGCTGGTGGAAGCGCCTCTTCACTCTGAAGGAAGAAAAGCCTAAGATGGTACTGAGTTCTAGGAATTAATCTCTGTTGTCTTAAGATTTTGTGTGTTTTATCTTTGTCTGAAGTATTTTAGCAAGGCATGTGCCTGAATGACCTGGTATTCCAGATGAACAGCTGGCACTTCTGGCTGTGGTTTGGTACTGGTCACACATTTATTCAGATCTGGAGTGGTAAGATACAAAACTTAAAAACTTGCAGTTCTATGTAGTTTAGGAGCATACCCTTGATAATAAGATAAAGGAAGACTGGATTTCTCTGGATAGGTAAATTTCTGGAAACAAGCTGTTTCCAGTGTTTGCACAAACTGTCCGAAAACTTGGATCTTCAGTAGTGTGTCAGCTGGTACATGAGGTACTGAGCCACTGCCCCAAAACCAGCTGTGGGTGCAGCATTGGGGATGGCACAGTCTGGCACTAAGGGATACCTGAGCAAAGAATGTTGATGGCCAGCTGATGGTCTGAAAATAAGTGAGAATAGACAATTACAGATCCTGTAATCTCAATTTTACATGCATGGGCATAGGTACCATGTGTGGAAGAGCCAGAAAGCTTCACGTTAGTTTGAAATGTTGAAGTGCTGCCAAACACTGAAGGGAAGGGAGAATCCCTAACAGGTCTGTAGTAACTCTTCCCTTTTCACTTCTAGTATTTCATGACCATGGTCTTCACTCTTGCTGTGGTTGCCTGGATTGGACAGCAAGTTCACAATCTCTTTCTGACCTACCTTATTGGTAAGTGTGGGCATGCAAAACACAAAGAGCTCTTTTGTTAGCTGTCTGAAATGGATTGAGACTGGTAGAAGTAATTTTTGGTTAAGTGTGGTGGGGTGTTTTTGTTGCAGGGTTATGTTTTTCTCTTTTCAAGCAATTAATGGGGCTTAAGGGAAGCAAAGAATTGCAGAGTGACAGAAGCTGACTAAGGGTGTATTAATGATTTTTTTTTTCTCCTCCTCCTCTTTAGTAAGCTTCTTGTTACTCTTTCCTGGACTAAACCAACATGGGATCATCACAAAGTACATTGGAATGGCGAAAAGGGAGATCAACAAACTTCTCAAGCACAAGGAAAAGAAAAATGAATGAAGGCTTAAGTGCTGTTCACTCTAGTAGAAGGTTTTCTTGGGAACAGTTTTGAGAATTAATGTATAATTAAGACAATAGAACTTGTATTGCTCACTGACTTTTTTTTTAATTGGCTCCCTGATGAAGTGAAAAAGTCATTCCACAGCTGCTGTGGGTTTGTCTCTTGCTGTGCTGAGTAGGGTTCTGCAGCCTGGAGCTGATCCTGTCTGAGACATCCTCTTCTTTGATGCATGGAGCTTGTTAAGTGTCTTCATCAAACAGACCCTGGGCATAACTGCCCCAACAGCAGAGCTGTAATGCCTGATAGTATTTCTGTGACTGTGTTAGATTTGCTGATCATTAATTGTGGCTACAGCAAGTGTGAGAGGCAGTCCTGAAGGCTGATGCTTCTTGGAGGCTTGTTACTACTGATCCTTGTGGCAGGAGGACAATTGGAGTGAGAATGGCCATGGCTGAGGGTGCACATCCAGAATGGGGGCAGAAGGTTCCATTGTTTCACTGAACCTCTTTGCTTCTTGTGGCTGCGTGTACCTGAGAATGTGTGGAGTAGGGATCTGGAATATATAAATTTGTAGTTCAGTTATTTAGCTGTTGTGTAAACTCATTGCACTGAGACTGTAGAAAATGAGTGAGGGTGTGTGTAACCTTAAGAGCTGATTGTTCTGGAAACTGTTGTTGTCATGGAGCCTTGTAGCACGTTTGGTTTTATGAATGTTTGTCTGTATACAAAATCACTCTGACTATGCTGAGTTTGACTCTGTAAATAAGCCTGAATTGTTTGTGCTTTTCTATGATCTCTCCCTCCTTTTTTAAAACTGAACTGTTTTTCTTTAAAAAGCTAAAACCTGTGTTAATGTTTTAAAAGTTTACTGTTTTAAATGAACTCTCTTCAGTGTCTATTGTAACTGTTGAATAGGTAAATACAGACTAAAGAGAAACTACTTGAAGACTGGCTCCTCATCAATGTCCAGAGAAGGGTGTCAGTGCATTTTTTCAGTGTAGCAGGAGATGTGGGAAGGGTTGAGGGAGTGCCGTGCTGAAGGGCACAGCCTGTCGGTGGGGGAGATACTGGGTGTGCCCAGCCGAGGGGTGACAGCGACATGGCGCGGTGTCCCCCCCAGCCTTGTTCCCGGCAGTGGAGAGCCTGACACCGGCTTGGGTGCTGCTGTCACAGTGTGTCCCTTCGGAGTGCGAGCTCAGTACGGATACGGCCCATTCCTCAGCGGGGGCCGTGCTCCCCGCAACCCTGTGTCGCGGTGTCCCCGCTCCCCTCTCCCGGGCCGGGGGCTCAGCTGCGCACTCTACTCGGCGGAGCGCAGCTTTTTGTCCCTCGCGCCCCGCCGTACGCGAGCGAAGCGTCCCCGTTCCCATGGCAGCCGGGCGGCGGCGTCGCTCCGGATGTGCGTCGCGCGGCCTCGGCCAATGGGGAAGGCCAAGCCTGTGAGGCGAAGTCTCGCGATATCTCCGCCCACCGATGGCCCTCCCATCAGCCCGCGCGGCCCGGCCTCTTCCTTTTCCGCCATCGCGCTCTCGGTGAGTGGCGCCGGAGCCGCGGGCGCGCCGCATCCGCCCCGTCCCGGCGCCATCCGCGCCCCGCGCCCGCCCCGCCCGTGCCGTCGCGGGCAGCGGGCACCGCGCCACCCGCCTGGCCCGGTTTGAGCCGCCGGCACCGGCCCTGGCGCCGTCCGGAGCCCCCGGAACGCGGGCTGGGGGGCGGCTCCTCCCGCCGATGGCCCCGCGCTCTTCAGCGATGCGCGGCGGGAAGCGGGAGCGGCGGCCGGGCCCGGGCTGGAGCTCTGGGCGGCTGGGCCGGGCAGGGCGCGTTGCAGCCGCGGAGCCGGTGCTCTGTAGGGCGTGCGGATCGTGCGGCGGGGCCAGGGAAGAGGTAGCGGAGCGCGGGGAGCGGGCGCGGTCGGGGCCCCGGGAGGAGGCGGCCCCGGCGCGGGGGGCTGGCGGCCCTCACGGGAGGCGGGAGTTGGCTGGCGCTGTGCTGGTGGCTCGGTGGTGAAAGTCCTCGTGTGCCAGAGGACCTGCCCCGGTGCCCGGGGACGGCTCTGGACACGTTGCTGGCAGCGCCCGGGCTCTGTCGGAGCGGGGGCAGTGCCAAGTCATCCTTGCCGGGCTGGGGCCGCTCCAAGGCTCCGAGAGCTGCTGCCGGCTTTCCTTTGCGAAGCGTTGTGTTTGTGCGTCCTGCAGGTTTTTTGCAGATCAGTAAGCCAAGTAGCATCTGTTGATTTAATACCACGTAGGATCTAGTTATTGCCCAGGATTCGTACTGTGCAGTTGGGTGTTAGTTGGGTTTTAAGGGCAAACTGATTTACCTGAGGAGCTGTCACAGTGCTGACATGGTGTCTGGATGGTGGTTTTGGAATCGCGTGTGTGCTTTGATAAAGCCGAATTTAACTGTGTCAGGTTTCCTGACGTGTTATGGTAGAGGTGACTCTTGGTCACAGCTGAGCGTGTGACTCGGTTCGCTTCTTTAGCTTGAGAGTGCTTTTTAAGGTTTAACGCAAATTTCGGTCAGTGTTGGATCTTTTCGATGTAAACGTAGCCCTGAGAGCAGCGCTGCTCGGCGTGTCTGTGCCGAGGGGCCGGTGCAGTAACTGCTGCCCTCCTGCAGGCACCATGGTGCGGATGAACGTTCTGGCCGATGCTCTCAAAAGCATCAACAATGCAGAGAAGCGCGGCAAGCGCCAGGTGCTCATCCGGCCGTGCTCCAAGGTGATCGTCCGCTTCCTCACCGTCATGATGAAGCACGGTAAGTCCCGGCCCTGCTCCCCTGGGTGTCCGTGGGTGCTGCTGGGGTAAAAGAAGTAAATCGGGGTGCTTGAAGTAGTTTGGTGCAACATAGTTAATTAGTTGTGTTATTGTAGCTAAGTGTTGTGTGTGTCTCTGTCTGCTGGTCTGCTGCAGGTTACATTGGTGAATTCGAGATAATTGATGATCACAGAGCTGGGAAGATTGTTGTCAACCTCACAGGCAGACTCAACAAGGTAGGATTTGTCTTCCTGAATTCAGTTCTCTAAAGAAGTGTTTAAATTAGACTTTTTTTTTAACTTTATGTTTGTCTGCTCCATTTCTAAAAGAACTTCTTGTAGAGGAGCTGGTATCTGTTGAATCCATGTAAATAAGAGTAGCATTGATGTTATCAGTTGAAAGGGTGGTTAATTGGTCTGGATTCAAAGTGGTATGGGTCACTAGTTATATTTCTTTTAAACTCTGACTGTGTAAGATATGCTTCCAGGGAAGTCTGCTTGCAAGTGCTATGTATTTTTCTCCATTCAAAGGCTTTTTGGCTACCTAGTGCTTTCTCAGTTTATTTGATATTTAAGCTATCTGGAAGACTTGTCTTAAGAGATAAGGGCTGAGTTGGTTTCCAGTTGGTGTCTGATAGCTGCAGATATGGAGAAGACAGATCTTTCTCCTGCTGCCAGGTGGGCTTTGCTTGCAGTGAGGAAAATTGAATGTTACATTAAGTGGTGCCTGTGAGGTTCCTGGGGCATATGAGGCATTCATGAGTGTTTTGGAAATTCTTAAATGCTTATGTCTCAAACTACTGTGTAGTTCTGTGTGACTTGCTGTACATCATTGTTTACAGTTAAGCTCATCCAGTGAGAGTTGGCTCTTCAGTAAAGAAATAAAAAATATTTCTTGGTCGGAATATGTTTGGGGCTGTCCTCATGATGAAGATGCCATCTGAAAATTGCAGAGTGTATAAGGCAGATAATGCTGACACCCCCAAGTTACTGTAGTAGTTACAGTAATTACAGTAGACACAGTGTTATGTGTCTGTAATAAAAGTGATGTAGGTCAGGTTTGAGAGTAGTGTTCCTTGAACTCTTCCAGGATGATATGGATCTTCCAGGCTAATGGATATAATGTTTCTCCCAATCACTGCAGTAAGGGAACAGTTGTTTAGTTCAGAAAAATGTGCATAGTGCAGGAAGGTGTGCTTCTGGGTTGGTGTTGGATAATTGTTAAAATAATTGGAACCAGTGAGGTAACTGGTGGTGCTGGTGGTCAGTAATACAATTACCTTGAAAATTCCAGTAACGTGTTAATTTCTTCCTGGTTAAAATCTTCGTGGGTTTCTTTTTTGCTTACCATGTATGATGGTTAGAGGTGGAATATCCCTGAGCAATCCTAGGAATGTTCCTAATGTTACAGTATGCTTTTGTGCTTGCCCCAGCTGTGGGCATTATGTGGCTGGTGTGGCTTCAGCAGCAGTTTAGGGCTGTTCAGGTGAGGAGGAGGAGTGAGGCTGGATGTGAGGTCCTGGTGTAACGGAGTGTGTGTGACAGCACTTGGTAAGGTCCTGCAGGCAGGGAGCTGGGATCACACATCTGCAAATCCATAAAGTTCTTCAGTTTGTAATGGAATCCTCTTTTACAGTGTGGTGTAATCAGTCCCAGATTTGATGTGCAGCTGAAGGATTTGGAAAAGTGGCAGAACAACCTGCTGCCTTCCCGTCAGTTTGGGTGAGTATGAGGAAGGGTCAAATGTGTGTTTAGTGTAAAAATGTTACACTCACAAACTGCCTGAGTTAGACTCACATGGCAACTTTTCCTCTGATAGCCTGGAGTTAAATTCTAGTGTAAAAATGCATCCTCCATATAAATGCCCTTTTAAACCAGCTTTACAGGGGCACTGCTAAGCAAGGATCTGTTTCTGTTTGGCTTTGGTAAAATCCTTGTTTCACCATTTCACAGTTTAATGGAAAGTAGGACTTTTCTCATACTTGTTTTGGTTTTATGAATGGCTGCTCTTAAATGAGGAAGGATTTATGTAAGTTACCAGGCCAGTGAAAATAAATTGTGCTACTTGAATTCACATGTCCAGACTGTGTGCAAGTTAATCAGATATGAAGTGATATGGAACTTGGAGTCTCTGTTGAATGAACCTCCACAACATAGGAAATCTTATGTGCAATGTACCATTTCTTCACAAAGTGTATGGAATTGAGAGCTGTAATTCCCAGTGCACCAGGATGGCAGAACTGGAAGAGTCTCCAGGGCCTGAGCTAGTGTGTCCCATCAAAAGAAGGATTGACTAACAGTTCTGTGCTGTTTCTGTTCTTAAAGCTTCAGCAGTAGCTCCTGCTTCAGCTGACCCTGTGTAGCTACTCTGTTGTCATTGGGGGTTTTAAGAGTATTTAGAGTTGTGGGACAGGAGGTTCTCAGACATGGAGGTGTGTTGGTAATGCAGATGCTGGCATTAGCAGTGGCAGCTGCTGCAGGTGGAGATGCTGCCCTGCACCAGGCAGTGTTCAGCACTGAGGCAGAGATGCCAGCTGAGGAGCTGTCTGGTACTGTGGCACCTCTGCCTGCACTGGGGAGCAGCATCTGTGGAGGATAGAAATGGACTTGGGCTAGAAACCTGTCCATTGCCCAGTGGGAATATGCAGGGAAAGAGGCAAATAGTTAAAAACAGAAGTCTGTCAGTGCCCTGTGTGTGCTGCAGAGCTGTGCTCGTGAGAGGAGCTGCTTTGCACTGCTGATAATCAGTCTCACTGTGTTGGACCTGTTACAGGAACAGGCCTTGCTGTTTGTGACACAGATGAAGGTGGTGCTGTCAGCTCTGCAGCAGCCTGGAGCAGGGAGATAAACTGAACATTTGCTCTCTCTTGGCAGGTATATTGTCCTGACAACCTCAGCTGGCATCATGGACCATGAGGAGGCGAGACGAAAACACACAGGAGGCAAAATCCTGGGATTCTTTTTCTAAAACTTGTAAAAAAAGAGGATACTAATAAATTGTTCAAATGGACTCTGGTGTTTCCAGTGGGTATTTTAATGACCTCAGACACTGCTTGTGACAGTTCTTCAGTAGTGCTGGAGGCCCAGCTTCACTTCAAATGATGTTTGGGTTCCACACCATCCCTGGTCACAGTTCTATTTCTGTTAATGATATAATGGTACTTCTGAAAGTTTCCACAGGAGTGGCATTTTGGGGTCACTGTACAGGAGAGCCTCAGCAGGGGAGCTCTAATGCTAAACTAAGGCTAATCCCAGCTGTCCTGCTTGGGCTCACCTCGCAGGTGGTCAGTACATGTCTCTGCAGTTACCTGTGTGTGATTCTAGAGTTTCACCTTTTGCCTCAATTATAGAAGATGCCTTGCCAGAAGGTGCTTCCTGTTTATGGTCAGAAAAGTTGTGGGATGTGGGATTCTGGAATAATTAAAATGGTTGAAGTTTTGATTTCAGATCGCAGACTTGTTCCACATTATATGGTGAAAGGAGTAACTGAGGTTAGGAGGTGAATAATTCTTTTCCTTCAAATTTTTACTTTGAAAGTGTTTTGAAACCCCAGAATTTTGGGTAGAGTTGTTCTGTGCAGCTGCTTTGTGTGTTGGCACAAAGAAACAACTGTTTGGGATTTCTTTACATTTTCAGAGTGAGGAAATAAGGTTGTCTGAACCTATAGGTAGGGAATTTTAGTATTGAATGAGCTTGTTTTCTTCAGGCACATGACAGCACAGTGTCCTTGATGCAGAGAAATCAGATGTGTTTCAAGGCAGTACATGGACCAGTACATCTTGGTAGAGGATGGGCAGCAAGCTGGGCTGATTGCATTGTCCTCCATCAACAGCTGGAACTGCCCTGCCTTGTTTCATTTTGTTTGGAGTCTTACCAAGAAGAAGCCTTTGGAGATGTAGCAAGTGTTTCAACACTAAACTAGCTGGTGAAATTTGTGATTCCGATACAAACAGTTGGAAACCAAGTTTTCCTGCTTGGTGATACATCCTCATGCCCACCATGTACAGTTGCTTGGGCTGGAAGTGTCCTGCCTTGAAGGTGATACTTCATCACAGACCTCGGCATGGAAGGGGCTCTTCAGGCACGGAGTGAGCTCAATAACTGTAACCTCTCTTGGTTCAGTCTGTTACTCTTCATGGAGGAAAGGAGAAGGTGATACTATTAAGTAGAAGGTCTTTACTCTGGGCAGACTCTGCAGTGTCACTGATGTGGTTGGTGCTTCCCAAGGAAGGTGAGAGCCAGCAGAACTCTGAGAATGCTCACAGGAGATGTGGTGGCAGCAGCACCCTGACCTGAGCCTGGCTGAGAAGAGCAGGGGCACAGATTAAAGCTGGTTTACCTGCTGGGTCACAGCTGTGGTGGATTGGAGACAGCGTCAAAACATTCAAATGGCATCACTGGTTCTCAGTTTGACTGGAAACAAATCTGCTTAGCTGCAGGTTGTACACTGAATTAGAGTAGTTACAAACTCAAGAGTCTTTTTCAGCCCTCACTTGTCAAATGGAGCTATTTAGTGACAGCTGGGGTTTTTCCTATCCTTAATGGGTTTCATTCTGCAGTACCAGGCTCTGACAGCTGAGATTTTGTACTTCTTGCTCAGAGTAACCCTGAAGATTGTATCAAGATTCACTATTTTTTATAAAATCTGTGCTGGAGCTGCCCTGCCTGCAGCCCCTTCCTGCTGCCCCCCTGCTCACAGCCACGTGTCAGCATCAGAGTCCAGTCCCAGGAGCACAGTGGGGTCAGAACTGAATTTGGTTGTGAAAATGAGTAAATTGGATACATCTGGGAGAGGGTTGGTGATGCCCCTGCGAGGTACAGCCCAGTCTCACCTTGCAGCCAGATCAGTATTTTGGGGTGCCCTGCTCCTTATGCCATGGCTAAGGAAGAGGATGAAGGGTGTTCAAACGAGCTGCCCGCTGTGGTTCCAAACGCCGATTTGCTGGTGCCTGAGAAGGTGTCAGCAGAGGGCAGCAGCCGACCTGCAGTCACTGGAGGTGGAGAGGAGTATCCTGGCTTCTGTGCCCTGATCCACAATGAGAGTTTTCTCTGCCTTTGATGCTTTGAGCCTACTTTAAGGTAATACTGGAGGTGAGATTAAGTGTGGATCTTCAAAATACTGCAGCAGGCTAAGGAGCCTGGTGTGTGACAGTGGCTTGATTGGAAATGCTCGTTTTTCTACTCATCCTTTTTTCTAATGCTATTTAGCTAATTTAGATTTAAGACGAGGCTATATCCTACTGCCTATTAATGTAAGGATCCATCTGTCAGTAAGTACCTGGGTGGATTTAACCACAGTTTAGTCTGGAGAACTGTTCTAGTGAAGTCAGGGGCTTGCAGAGGCTGGTGGCCTCCCTTTTTGTTCATGCCTCTGATGTTTTCTCTGCTCAGGTGCTGCTCTTGTATTATTAATGCAGTAATGGGCTGTAATTATCCTGATCCTCAGGACAGCCCATCTGATCAGGCATGTGATGGGGTTGGGAACAGTGATGCTGTTGGTACATTTGTGCTGGAGCAGGAATTAAGTTCCTAGAGTAGTTTAGTTACGTATTGTGAGGCTTTTATCTGCTGCTGCTGCACTTAATCATTGTGTATGCATTCCTGTGGCACTGTCTGCTTTTGGACAAGGTGCTCTAGCAGGGTATGTGACCCCCTCCCTCCCCAGCTTTCAGACTGCTTTTTAAACAGATTGGGGATAAATCTGTGTGAGGGCCATGGAAATGGAGACCATTCCTGCCACTCTGTAATCCATTGCTATTTCCTCTTGGAGTTTTATAATTTATGACTAGGGGTTGATTTGTTTAATATTTTATTCACTTGATTTATTGTTCCCACTATGTGAACAAACCATGCTACACATTCTCCAGAAAACTTTTTCTCTAGGAGCTTGCAATGCCCTGCCTGTCATCCCTAGATGTCTCTCTTGCCTTAATGTAAGAAAATATGGAAAAGACAAAAGTACTGAAATACTTGGTATGTGATTCTGGATAGAAATGTGTATGTGCAGCACTCCTCCATCTTCACCTCCCCATTAGCTTAGAGTGGGATTGGCCCCTTCATTTGTGGGGAAGAAACGTGGCACAGCCATTCTTGTGTTTCCCTGACGCAAGTTAACTCTGCTTTCAGCTGGACCAGGCTGTAAGCAGGAAGGGGCAAGGTTGTATCTGGGAGTAGGGGAAAAGTAAGTAGGTGATGGATGAGTTAAAGAAAAGCTGCAGCCGAAGCCCACCTCTGGGCACTGTCTTAGTGGAGCTCAGTTTGTGTTTGGTCCTCTGCTGTTTGTGCCAGTTTGAAAAGCAAATCCAGGAACATCAATGACAACTTTAGGTTTTCAGTATCTTTACAAATCAGGCCTTTAACCATAAGAATGAAAAAGAAGGAGAGAAATTAAAGGTTATTTTTTCCTTTTCTCCCTACCCCTCTGCAATTCACATGGGTGCTTGTCTCCTCACTTGCAGTAACATGCCCAGCTGTATTCTTGCATAACAGGATCCTCAGCACATGATCCCTGTGTCTGTGTGGGCAGGTAATCAGCTCTGGCCCTCCTTCAGTCCTTGGGATTTCTTCCTTAGGGCAGCAACATTAGCCCCTCAGTTAAGCATCTGCCCTGCTCAAGTTTGAAACCATTTGTACGTCACTGGGGAGGCTGTGGGTGTCAGAACTGACTGCACACCTCGTGGTGTTTGTGCTGGGACCTGTGTTCTGTTCAGGATGGGCTCATGGGTCTAACCCTCTTGGGCAGAAGCCAAAGCCTTGCTTGTTTTTCGTGACTGGAGGTGATTTCTGGCTCAGTTCTATTTCCAGTTGACAGTCCAGCCCAGGTAGCAGGAGTTGGGGTTTTATGTGAAGCCTTGTGCAGTGTGTGTTACATCAGGGGAAAGAGGAGATGTGTGCATAGGGCCACTGAATTCATCTGCAGGCAGGTGTTTGCTCTGGGAGGGAAGCAAAAATCAGGAGACTATTTTTAGCTCTGAAATACTTTTCTTGAATGACATTCAGTCCTTGCCAGCCTTTGATGAGCAGAGAAATAATCCCTGAAGGGAAGAGCCTGAGGTGCCTGGATCTGTGCTGGGCTGCTGGCAGCTCCCAGTGTGGCTGTGGGAGGGCTGAGACAGCTCCTGGGACAGCTCTTGGGCCAGCAGCCACCTGCAGCCACCACCTAACCAGGCACGGGCTGAGAGAGAAGTGCTGGAGTGCAGGAAGGTATCTGAGCATGAACAAAAATGATTCTGAGCCCATTTTCCTGAGAGACCCTGTCCTGTGGAGCAGGATGTGGGGCTGAGAGCCACAAGCCCATGGCTCATCAGGAGTCAGCCCAGGCCCAGGCCAGAGAGCCCATCTTGCAAATTGCTAAATTACAAAGCCAGTGCTGGTAGGTGGTGGCTCCAGAAATAGATACAGAGGTAGCACATAACACTCCCTGATAGCTGAAATAAAAAGAATTAAACTGTACAAAAGTGTGCTTTAATTGCTAACTCTCTCCTGTCTGCTTAAATCACTAGAAATAAAGGTCTCCTCCTTAGTGATGAGCAGTTCCAGGCAGAACAGACGTGATGGGGGAAACATGTTTGGAATAAATACTGATGTGAATGACACTTATTAGCTACAGTGTGGCATATTTATTTCTCTGTAGTTAGCATAATAGCACAGCTTGAAATGAGAAGGGTTCTTTACTTGTGTCTGTGTGTGCGTGCATAAAAATAACAATGGCTTGTTTTGGGCAGAATGCAGATGATTCTGCTGTCTCTGCAATTAGCACTGGTGTTTGGGTGGTGCCAGCTGCTGTGGCACTGAGAGAGGGGCCAGGCATGGCTGTGCTTTGGGCAAACCTTCCCTTCCCTGTGGCAAGCAGGACTATCGTGGGTATTTGACCCCTGAGGAAGGGGAGAGAATGATGGATCTGACTCCATCTTATCAGAAGGCTAATTAATTACTTTATTACACTATATTATTCTATACTGTATTACATTACATCTAAACTGAATCTGCCAAACACTCAACTCTGCACACACTGCACAGAATCTCGTGGCTGTCAGTGACAGTCCCCACACACACACACACACACACCTGGCCCTGACAGGCCAAGGAAACAAAGCACCGTCACTCTGGGTAAACAATCTCCATACTGCATTCTACTTTGGCACAAACACAGGCACAACAAATGATAAGAATTGTATTTCCTTTCTCTGAGGTTCAGAGAATGTGAAACCCAGAAATATTCTTGGGAAGAATTGTGCCTTGCTTTTCTCTGTGAGGAGACACAGGACAGAAAGCAGAGCAGCACAGCTGGCTCCTCTCCCCCCTCAGTGCCTGCCCCTGGTGGCTCTCCTCTCCTTTGGGTGCTGCAGGGCTCCTGCAAGGGCAAAGCAGCTCCTGGCAGGGTGACCACAGCCAGCAGGCTCAGCTGGAACTGTGCCTGGACTGGGAAACATTCTGATTCTCTCCCAGGAATTCAGCCCCAGGTGTGAGGGGGACTGGGTGAAGGCTTCCTTGTCTCCTGAGGAGCCAGGTGGGGAAAAGGCTGGCTGCTGGCATGTGCAGGTTACCTTCCCTCCTGCCCGTGGGCACCTGCCCACCTCAGCCATGTCCTGCTGCTCTGTTCCAGGTGCCTGGTGCTGGGTGGTGCTGGCTGTGCCAGGGTCTGGCAGTCCTGCCCCTTCTCCTTCCATGGCTTTGGCATTTCTCACCCCCAGGGATTTCTCACCCCTGCAGTGATTTGAAAAGCACTGAGCAGTTCAGTGAGGGCATCAGACACCACTGCTGCCATATCCTCCCTCCCCAAGGTCCTGGAGCAAGGAGGGAGGGAAAGCTCTGCTGGGAGTCTGTGCTGGGCAGACACTGCCAGCCAGCACAGGGAAAAGCTTGCAAGAGCTCTTGGAGCTCCTTGCAGGAAGCTCCTTGCAAGAGCTTCCAGACAAATCTGGCAGGTGAGTGTTTCAGGGGGCATCATCTTTGTGTTGCTTTGACACAGCAATTTCTCTTCTCTTCTGCATTTGAATGTAAGAATGTGTGGATATGGACAGTCTTGGACCTCTACTGTCCTCCTCCAGCTTTGAGTGAAGGTGTCTGGTGGATTGCACAGCTGCTTGGGGAAGGGGAGACAGGAGGATGGACAGACAGACAAAGGGACTGCTAGAGCCCTCTTTCCTTAAGAAAAGCCATGAGGCATTTCAAAGAAGAAGCCAAGGTGGGCTGTGAGCACTGAGCACTGTCTCAGGAGCCATCTCACCCCTTTTTGTTGAGGGGAATAATTATACTGTGGTAAAAGTATTTACTTGTTAGGTATTTCCCTGCCTTATTGTACTGTATTCTTCCATTGCTGAAATGTGAGATGAAAAACCTGAGAGTAACAAACTTTCTGTTTTAAGCCCACTTGATTGAGTGCTTGGTTCAGAAATACCATAAAAGTGCCAGACCAGAGCTTGAAATATCACATTACCAGGTGTCAGGCTGCTTATAACTTCCACTCTGGGATTGTGGAGGAATTTTTTTCCTGTTGGTCTTTTAATGAAAATGCCAAAGGGGGAAAAACTATTACAAAAAAATAAAAAATGCTGCTTTGATTGAAAATAAAAATGCTGAGGCAGCAGCAACTTTCAGTAGCACTTGCTCTGTTGCATTGCCCTGACAGATTATTTCCCAAGCCTGGGGGATGCTGTGAGGGTCTGCTCTGGGCACAGTCCTGCTGGCTTTGGTTTTGGCAGGGAGAGAAAGCTCTGTGCTGAGGTTACAGTGCTGTGCCAGTGCAGCGATGTGAGAGAGCTCCTGGCACTGCCAGCCTCTGTGCAAGGGCTGGGACAGAGCAGGGAGGGACTTCCACTGCTGGGGGCTCTGAAGGGTGGCTGAAGGAGCAGCTGTCACCTGGGAAAGGTGGCAGGGGAGTGCTGTGGGGCATGAGCACCCAACAGTGGTGCTGGGAAAGAAGGTGGGCAAGGCTAACACTGAGTGCTGCTGGAGAGGAGGGGAGGGCGTCTCTGACTGAAAGGAGGAGGAAGATGCTTAGTCAGAGTTGGAGATCCATGTGGCAGCTCAATAAACCCCCTGGGGTGGAGAAAATGGTGCTCTAGGAGGATAATCTTGGCCAGGTCCAACTCATAGTGACTTTGGGTGGCATCAGTGCCTTTAGTCCTGGCCTTCAGCAGTGTGTCCCTGTCCTTAGGGTTTAAAATGTGACACAGTATGGTAATGTAATGATTCTTCTAAGCTGTATGTAAAAGCTATAGGATTTGTATCTTGTATTAGATTGGTTATTTTGTGCTGTCAAGGATGGAGGTGTCCCAGCCTGTACCCCAGCACTGGAACATGCCCCTGCTGGGAGCTGTGATCCCCTGGCTGTCCTGTGCCTGTCCCTCCTGCCTGGGACACACAAAGAGGTGCTTGAGGACACCAGGAAACCACCTGGGGAGGCCACAGTGCCCCAGAGCAGCCTGCATCAGTGGGGGTTCTGTGCTCCTCTCCAGCTGAGCAGATTGCTCCTCTGGGGCTCCAGAGGCTGGAATCCCTCCCTGCAGGAATGCTGGCACCTTGCACAGCAGGGAAAGGGAAACTCCCAGACGTGGAAACAATCTGCAGCAGTTAAAGCTACACCAAAAGCATCTTGCATGGAAAATCAGACAGAGCAGGAAAAACAGCATTTACCATCAATATAACACAGCTGAAATCTCTTTCTTGGAGATAATCATCTCTGACTCCAGCAGTAAAAATAAAGGACAGAAGGAGCCAGAAAACATGGTCGTGGGAGTGAATCTCGGTGAAATGAAAATTAAAAACACAATGAGAAGCATGGAACAGCCTTGAGTGAAACCAGCTGGCTGCCCAGAACTGCACCCAGGATCCTGTGGGAGGCACAGGGGGTGTGAGGAGCAGCGGGGCTGGGGCTGTGCCAGCGCTCAGCTGGGAGGGCACAGGAGGGGGGGAGAGGAAGATCAGGATCTCAGGGTTCCCTTGCAGCCTGGAGGACATTCAGGTGCTTGTCTTTGGCTCCCAGTGGGAAGGAAAAAGTGATTTCTTCTGTCTGAGGGACAAGGGCTGATCTTGGCTCCTGCCTGGAGCTCTGCCCTGAGCTGTTGCCCTTCCTCAGCAAATCCCCCACGTTTAGGGCTGTGCAAGCCAGACCCATGCAGGGCTCCCAGGCAGTGGAAGGGAAGGTTTCAGCTGGCCCAGAGAGGTAGCACTGCCAGCTGGGCTGACCTCAGAGCAGCCATGGCATCCTTATTGTCCCTGCCATGTGGGACCTATGCAAATCAGAGCCACAAAACTGGGCTCCTCATGTTGTCTCCTCCTTCATTTTTAAGTGCTACAGGAGATGCACAGCCTTTTATCAAAGGATGCCAGTGTCTGATGTGAATATGTATGTCTTTTGACTATTTCAGGCTGACCTTGATGTGTTTGTTATGCTAAGTGTCATAAAAATCAAACTGCTAAATTAACTAGCTGCTATTTCCACAACACCAAGGAAGCACCTGGGGCCCTTTTGCTCCCTGCAGACAATGGCTGAGGGAGGCTTATGCAACTCCTGCTCTGCTGGTGGCTGCTCTCTTCCAGAGCTGCCATGGTATTTTTAGATGCAAAGGAGAAGTGTCTCCTAACTATATGCTAATCACATTTTCAAAGCTTCAGCTGATATTAAAATGATTCAGCCGTGTCCTGAATTCACATACTTTTGTTTGTTGCCTTTTGTATGCTCTGTGTAGCTTTTCATACAACTCTGCCTATTCTCTACCAAAATCATGGCTTGGGAGCTGCTGTATGACAAAGGATGTTTTTATCCCTTTTTGAAGATCTTTTGAGTTATCCTTAGCCCCAGCTATCTGAAATACAGACTCATGCATATATATTCTCTCTGCAGGCAAAGAACAGAGGCAGGAGCAGACTTTACAGCTGTGATTCTCAAATTTTATTAAAGGGCTGCCTGACCTTCAGGGGAAAGGAAAGTATTTGAGAGCCATCATATCTGATGCTGCCACCCTGATGTTCATTTATGGCCAAATAACTTTTTGATGGGATTTTTTTATTAGTTTTTCTTGCCCTTTTGTGTTCTCTCTTGCCTGCTGGGAATGTGCTTGATAAATGTCTTTGTGTGTGTCTCCCACAGCACCCTCAGGCCTGCGCTGAACTCAGGTCTGCAGCCCTCGTGGCCTCTGCCCCCTCAGCCTGATGTGCTTTGTGCCAAAAAAGTCACTTGACTGCAGATAGTCTGCTGAAATTAGTCCTTTTCTTAGCAAAAAGGTGCCACATACTCAGCCCAGGACATTGTCTGGTGCTCAGGAGGTGTCCCCAAATCCAGTGCAGCACACCATGAAGTCACCAAGTGCCGATACAAACAGGGAACACAACAAGGGAGGGTTCCAGCTTCTGGTGAGGGCTGCTCTGAGAGCAGGGCCCGTGCTGCTGGGGTCATTGGGAGGGAAGGGGAGTGATGGCAGACCCAGCTGGGCTTTACTGGTGGCCACTGCTGTTCCCGATCCCAGCCTGGCCTTGCTGGTGTTCCCGATCCCAGCCTGGCCTTGCTGCTGTTCCTGAGCCCAGCCTGGCCTTGCTGGTGTTCCCGAGCCCAGCCTGGCCTTGCTGCTGTTCCTGAGCCCAGCCTGGCCTTGCTGCTGTTCCCGATCCCAGCCTGGCCTTGCTGCTGTTCCTGAGCCCAGCCTGGCCTTGCTGGTGTTCCCGATCCCAGTCTGGCCTTGCTGCTGTTCCCGAGCCCAGCCTGGCCTTGCTGCTGTTCCCGATCCCAGCCTGGCCTTGCTGCTGTTCCCGATCCCAGCCTGGCCTTGCTGCTGTTCCCGAGCCCAGCCTGGCCTTGCTGCTGTTCCCGATCCCAGCCTGGCCTTGCTGCTGTTCCCGATCCCAGCCTGGCCTTGCTGGTGTTCCCGAGCCCAGCCTGGCCTTGCTGCTGTTCCCGATCCCAGCCTGGCCTTGCTGCTGTTCCTGAGCCCAGACTGGCCTTGTTGGTGTTCCCGATCCCAGCCTGGCCTTGCTGCTGTTCCCGATCCAAGTCTGGCCTTGCTGGTGTTCCAGGCTCAGCTGGTGGGGCAGAGGAGAGCCATGAGCAGCTCTGCACAGAGGGAGGTGATGCTCTGGGGATCCCCACATGGGATGGTGCTTCCAAAACCTTGGAAATGGCCTTTCTGTGGCCAAGAAGCTCCTGGGTTTGCTGTTCCCTCCCAGGCCACCTCTGCCCGTGGCTGAGGGGACACTGGGCCCCTCTCCCAGGGATTTGGGGATCTTTGCTCTTTCCAGGCTGCTCTCCTGGTGCTGAGCCCAGCCTGTGGGCTCAGATGGGCCAGGCACCTCTGGAGGCCCTCACTGCCCCTGGTGAAGATGGGCTGATGGCCCAGCACAGCTCCTGGCCCACACAAGGCTTAAGGGGCTGCAGGCAGGACCCCCCAGCCCTGCCAGCTGGAGCTCCCTCATTCCTGCTCTCCCATCTCCCCCATTCCCCCTCTCCATCTCCCCCATTCCCCCTCTCCCATCTTCCCCATTCTCTGTCCCACTCCTGCTGTCCCTGTGACTGAGTGCTGCTGGAGGATCTGTGCTGTGCCCCCTCTCCTCCCTGCTCTTCTCTTTTTCCCCTCCTCCTCTTTTAATCTCTGTCTTTCTTGGATTCAACTTTTTTATCCTGATCTTCAAGGACCAAAGCAAAATGCTTCCAACAGCTCAGGAAGCTGGTCAGATTTGCATTTAGCATATTTAAATATTTAAATATGTAACATATTTAGGGTTGAATTAAAGCAAATGGAGACAAAATTGGGAGCAGACTGAAGAATGATTGTGTGTGCATGTAGGGAGGAATAAAGGCAATGTGTGCAGATACACAGGGAAAATAAAACATGGAAAAGGAGACAGAGAGAGCCTGGTCCCTCTTTGTTGTTGCATCAAGCACACTGTGACTAATGGTGATAATTTCCCATACCCCCCAGTACCATAACAGAAGAAAAAACCTAATTGTCATCTGCCACCCACTGCTTGTAAAGCAGCTTCTCTTAAATAGTTCTTATGTATTGAGTTCAGCTGTCAAAAGGAGAAGCTTTTTTTCATGGTCTGCAGAATGCATTTCAGTTTGAACACAGCTCCATGCAAAGGTCACCCCATCAAAAATGTTTCCCTCAGCAGTGAGCATAATGGCAAAGTCCAGCATTTTGCAGTCTACTCTCACAATTTTACTTGATGTTTTTTAAAATGTTAGACAGCTGGAGATTAAATTCCCTTTGATGGACAGGATTTGAGGGAAAGTGTTTTACAGAATACTATGGGTTTCCCCCTCCTCTCTGCCATGCTGTGGTATGGGCTCCTTAGTAGCTACTTATGACAGGTAGTAGAGCCATAAAAAAGACCAGGAGACAGAGGAAAATTGCCTATTGTTCTTCAGATTGGCTGTAGTTCCGTAGGATATCAGTATGTGCTCCTGTGTGTGCCAGTGTTTTAATGGTAGTTTGGATTCTGGATGCTTAAATTACTCTCCCTGTGTTAAATTACTCTCAGTGTTTCCACTTGACACGTTCCAAAATGGAAAGACTTTGGGAGTCAGCCTACAGTGAGAGGGAGACTACAGGAGTGAATGCCACTGCAGGCAGTAGGCAGGGGTCACACAGCAGCAAGAGGAGGTTTTCTGCTTCCATTTTCCCAGGAGCTGGGGCTGGGCAGATGAAAGTGATAATTCCAGGGGTGCCTGCTCTGTGTGTGTACCCTCCCACATAACCTGGCAGGGAAAAACAAGACATGGTCAGACTGGCTTCTGCTGGGCATCTGAGGGTGGTTGCTACATCTTCAAGGATATAGCTTGCATGTTTCATCCACACTTTTACAAAAACTTTGCTATGTTGTTGAGTTGTGGAGGAGAAAGTTGGAAAAGGTTTTATTTGCCCCTAGAGGAAATGTTCTGTGCTGTTGTGCTGCCTGGGTTAACCCGTGGTGACTTTTGCCCAAAGGACTGTGTGTAGACCATGAAAACAGTGCTCTGCATCAGCTCCTACCAAACATGTGCTGAGTGAGCTTCTGAGACAGCAGGGACAGCTGGGACAATGCCAACAGCACCTTATCTACAGGAGATGCTGCCCAATACATCCCAAACAGGTTCTCTAGTGGTACAGGTGTTGCATTTTCTCAGCATGCATCAGGACTGAAAACTTCGTGTCTCTCCAGGCCTTATTCTTCTTGTAAATGTTAAATTTCCCTTTTTTAAAGGGCAACAGTACCACATGTAAAAAATCTTAGTTACAAGATGTGCATTGAAGGCAGCAGAACCTGCTTTGTTATGTTGTACTGGCAAAAATGACTTGAGAGGGACTGGCATCGAGGTCCTGGCCTGAATAAACTGGCCTGGAATTAGGCAGGGCATGTTTTGCAAGGGTGTTCCAGCTGGGGAAAACTACACACTCTGGTCTCTTCTTGCTTCTCTGCCACTGTGCAGTTCAGAGAGCTTCTTTGTATTAAGCTGTGTTGTTCATGGCTGAGTGACAGGGTGAAGGAGCCCTTACTTGGGCCCCTCTGCAGGTGACAGTGCCACGAGGGGGCAGTGGCCACCAAATAATGGCTGGCCAGAAGCAGGATGCCCAGGAGTGCATTTGTTGAGCTCTTTGCTCTATGATTTAAGAGTGGGAGCACAATCCAGCCCCTAAATACCAGCTGAAGCACTGCTCTACCTTATAGCTGTCTTTTGACTTTTAAGAAGACCCAAATTCCAATTTTGCCTTTTTTTTGAGCACTTCATCAAAGTCAGGGTGAGAGGAGACCAAACTCTTTCTGGCCTGTGCCTTGCTCTTCTGTGTGCACCCTCAGAGCCTTGCTGCTCCTGGAGAGCTTGCTCCTGGTCAGGCTGCACATTCCCTGCAGGATTTTTTGGGTGTTTAATGTAATTGTGCTGCTATCCCTTTTCCAAGATATTCCATGTCTGGCTGACATTTTGTTTTACTGTGCCTGGGCTGCCTGGGGTGGACAGTGGGAATTGCAGGGCAGATAATTCTACGTTGCTTAAGTGATGGTGGCTCCACTGCCTTCTCACAGGTCTCTGTGTCTGAAGGGGCAGAACTTTCCTGCAGTTTGCTGGAACAGAATTTTAGAGTAATAGAATCTTTTAGATAATTGGACAGAATCTTTAAGATAATTAAGTCCAGCACTGCTAATTCCACCATTTAACCATATCTCCCACACATCTTTTAAATAACTCCAGGATGGTGACTGCACCATTTTTATGGGCATCCTGTTCCAATGCTTGACAACTCTTTCAGTGAAGAGATTTTTCCTTATGTTGAACCTAAAACTCCCTTGGTGCAACTTGATAGGTAGAGACATCTTTACCATGCAGTTGCTATTTTTTGCCATCTTAGTGTAACCAGTGTAAAGCAAGAACCAGTCTCTCTAAGGAGAATGGCTGAGAAAGGATTTTGCATTCTGCAGTCAAGCTACTGAATAATCTGAAGGCAGGCCAGGAGGGTGGAAAGAAGGCAGGAATCACCTCTGTTCTATTTTTTCTGCTGATAAATCAAGCACAACAGCAAGAGCTTAATAAAACAATGTGACATTTTAGGTAGAATGTTGCACAATAAAATGAGTTAAATGAATTGCCCAGCTGTGATGGCAGGCCTCACTTCCCAGCCAGGGGCTCTGCACTGTGACATCAGAGATGGCAGATTCTGTGTGCCATGGATTTCTGTAGGCACACACCCCATTTCATGCTCCTCTCTGTAAAATGGATTTTGCTTCACCCACCAGGGGTGATGTGAGGATATGTTTGTTGATGCTTTTGGGGTCCTAATCTATTTTTGGGAGAATGCCATGAAGGGTTTGAATGGCAAATTCTTCCTGTCAGAGCACACCTGTAATTAAACAGGTCTGCTTATCCGTGAGACAGGCTTATTACTGCTTTTTCTAACCTTGATCTAACAAATTGTGCAATGTGCTCTGGCACACATCTGCTGCTCTGTGCCTGCTGGGGAGGGTGGACACCTGGTGTCAGTGGAGGAAGAGCAGTGGAGTGGAAGCAGTGGCCTCAGTGGGAATTTCCTTTGAAGGTAAAAGCCCTGCATGGCTGTTTATGAAACGCTGCAGCAGGGGTAGGTTTGTTGTCAAGCAAGAGACTCTGTAAAAGCAAATAACTGCAAATTGGCCAAGTGCTGGCTGAGGATCTGAGAGCTGTGACCGGTGAGCTCAGCTGGCAGCAGCCTGGCTATGTCACACACTGGTGGCTGCTTGGCACAGACACATTTGTGCAGGGTACCTGGTGCACGTGCTGCTGCTGCCCAGTGCCAGACTGGGCTGCTTCTGTCCCACTGTGTGCTGGGCTGTGGCATTCACATTCTTTGAAAAAATCCCTTCAGCCAGGATTTTTCTCCTGGGAAGCTGAGAGGCCTCAGAGAAAAGGAAAACAGTTCTTATTTGCTTCTCCTGTGTTTAGCTCATGTGGAATGTGTTTGGAGATTGTTCACCCACAGGTGATTGTTCCATTGGATTCTGGTGTGAGTTGTTTTGACTCTCTGGCCAATCAGGGCCAAGCTGTGTTGGGACTCTGGAAAGAGTAATGAGTGTTCATTATTCTTTATTACAATATTATAAAGTAATTAGCCTCCTGAAAGCATGGAGTCAGATTCATCATTCCTGCCTTCATTGGGGCATTTCCCAGCAAATACAGTAGTGGGCCAGACAGGAAAACGACACACATCATCATGTGCAAGGACCATGACTGGTTCTGCTCTCCTGAAGCTGAAGGGAGAAAGGGGAATATCCCCTTGTGGACAGAGCTGGGTAGGAAGGGGAAGCAACTGGCTGGAAGAAGGGTGGATGCCAGAGTGCTGCATCTGCCAGCATGGACACTCGAGCCTTTGCAATGTATAAATCATGGAAAACGTGTGTGCTTTTCTCATTGTGTCAGTCAGAAAGGCCTGACCCAGCTGGAGGAAAATAACAATTTAAACAGAGATGTCACCAAGCAGGATGTTCCAGCTCGTTAGGAAACAACTTACAGTATGCTTGAAAGGCGCCTGCAATGCATGAAAAGCAGCAGCTCACTCCTGCACTGGAAAATCTAAAGCACAGTAGGCAGATATGACCTCATCTCTTCATGATGGAAAATTACTCCTTCTTAACCTGATGTTCTTGCCATCCTAAAGCAGTTAGTGGGAAGTCAGTGATATAGGAGAAAGTGTAAATGTGGTTCAGCTGCTTATCTAGTTGGAGCAGTCTCATGGATCTAAATATGTGTAATTCATGGAAAAACAGTTGAACAAGCAGGATTGTCCCCCCTTTTTGCTGGCTCTTCCAGGTGCCTAAAAAGCTTGTAAGGGAAGAAACTGAAGTGTACTGTGTTGCCTGACCCTTGCATTGAAGGCAACTATGGTCTTGCTACTCAAACTTCTGCTGGGTGCCCTAGCAGTGCCCTTGGGAAGCACATTCCCAGTGCAGACACTGCCTCAGTGTTTGGGAAAAGGAGCCAGTTCCATGATGCAGGCACAGTGCACGTTTTGGGGATGATCTAAGTGGTCTAGCCACAGATGGCACAGATGGCTGTGTCTGTCTGTCCTCCCCTTGTGCCAGTGCAGAGTACCAGCCTTTTGCTTTCACTGCAGAGCTAGGGCAGACTTGCAGGTGTGCTCAGCTCACAGGCTGTGTGCTGCTGGGATGAAATGTAGGTCTTGTTCTTCCCACCTGTTCTACATCTCCACTGTCTGCAGTGTCTGAGTCTCACTAAAGCTGCTGGGATTTCAGTGCAGTTCTTGGCCACATGCATAGCTTCTGATTTCTCACATTTAGGAGGGACTTGTGAGATTTAGGAGGGAATGTGAGATCTTTCAGCAGGAAGAAAAGGTACAGAAATCCAAACCAGAAGGCAGGGTATCTTTTATTTTTTAACATAGCTTATATTTTCCTGTTTAAATGAAATATTTGTCCTTGACACCCTGCTTGAGGACAAACAAAGTGATTGCTCCTTGTGGCTGTGCTGATTTTCTCATTTGAGTCTGCTGCTATAATGGCAGTTGAATTAAAAAAATAATTTAAAAAAAATGGCAGAGGATTGGGTAGAGATGGGATGTTAAATGTTGTGGAGAGCATGGAAACCCTGGGTCAGCCCAGAACTTGTAAAGGGAAAACCATCCTTGGCAGAGACAGCTTAATAGGCTTGTAAAGTCTGGCATAATCAAAACCACAATTTGGCTTTTATCAAAGCATGGCAGTGGAGCCTTGAGAAATGACAGCTGTATTATCTGTCTCCAGATCATTCTGAGAGCAACACCAGGAACAGGCTGGAAACACTTCAGGAAATCATTTTATACTGAGGGTTTGCTGGGGGCAGAAATGTATAGGGGAAATTGAAATGAAAGAATTAATAACAGTATCAATAACCTTCCTACCACAGCTATCAGACATTACATGAAAATTACTTGAAAGTTGTCATCTACTGTGTATTTTATTCCCATCAGGAAGATTTGAGGCATGAGAGGAGAATCCAAACAAGGCAATTAGGAGCATGTAGAGAAAGGAAGAAATGACTAGTGTGGAGACCTTTGAATGCAAATTTCCCTGCCAGACACAGAGGCTGGCCAGATTCTGATATGGTGGAGCAAGCATTGGAGCCTGCAGATTTACAGAGTGGCAGCAGGGACTGCAGTGTCAGCTGCTGTGCCCAAGGGTGGTCTGTGCAGGATGCTGATTGTTGCAGGAGAAGATATAATGCAGCTCATCCTAGAGGTGGATCCTAGGGGCTGAAGATCCCAGCTAGAGTTTCTGACTCACCACCAGAGTGATTTAAAATCATCATTGCCAATATTTCCAGTGCTTTTTCTGGGCTGTGAACCAGTCCTGCTTAGTGCAGTCCAGTTTGTGTGAGTGCAGGGGATGGTAAAATGTCCTACTTTTTTTCTATCCCTGTGCATTGACTCTGAGCCATTTGTACTTGTTCTTTTGCTCCAAGAGGACTTGACTCCCAGCCAGGAGCTCAGTGTACTTGTCCAGAGCTTTGGGACTCTGGACCCAACTAGAATTGTCCATAGCTACTGGGAAAGAGAGCCTAGCACGTAGGTTAAACCACTTATAAATGATGGCATCACAGAGGCAGCCAAGCTCTATTTCTGCAAGTGACATAGTCACCTAAGCACTGAAACCACACTGGGAACACTCCCCTTCCTGTGGTGCAGATGCTTTTCAGACATTACCTAAGCCCTGAGGCTGTGATGGGACAGACTACTGGGACCCATTTGCCAATTCCAGGTCATTAATGTGCAGAGGAGAAGGGATTCAATTTTCAGACTTTCCCAGAGACAGTGAGTTTCTATTGGAGTTTATTTTCAAACTCAACCTGTAAATCATCCAGAATCAATGTTGTTTTTTTGAGCTGTATTTAGGTATATTTTTTGCCACATTTTGGCAAACTTGGGGTATTTCCAAGGGAAAGGGGAAGAAGTGAAACTTGGAGGCTCCATTTTCTGAATTAGCAATTGTATGTCTGAGAGGAGCCAGTGAAGAAGAGAAACCACTTGCAGGAATGATGGTGAATGCCAAGGCACAGGCTCAGTTGCACAGGGCTGAGAATACAACAGTCCTTATGTACAGAGGAGAAAAATTGTAGCTTGCTTCTCACTTTAGGAAGCTGGTCATTACTTTCTTTTTGTTCTCAGAGCAGTCTCTCAACAATTAATTGGTTATTCCTTAGTAATGGAGACAGAGAAGAGGTTTATGCTATCAGGTGGAGCATGGGCACTGAGCTGAAGAGCAGGTCCTGTCTGTGCTGCAGAAGATGGGCTGAGAGCTGCCTAGGAAGTCACTGGGGAAACAGGGGAGCAGTTTGACAGCTGGAGGGAGGTTGGACACTTGTCTGCAGCTCAGTCCTGGGCTGGTGACAGCACCCTGGGCTGCCCTGGTGACTGTAGGCACACAGTTTGGGCTAATTGGGAGTGGGGCTGGCCCAGCCTCATCCCTAATGAGCTACAGCTGTGAGAAGCAGGTGAGCAGCATTGATAGCAATGAGCCATGGAGTGCCCAGGTGCACTGAGCAACCACCAAAGGGAGCAGAGAGCACACAGGTGGAGTGCATAAACCATCAGGGGCACACAGGTGGAGTGCATAAACCATCAGGGGCACACAGGTGGAGTGCATAAACCATCAGGGGCACACAGGTGCAGTGAATCAGCAGGAGGGTATAAAAGGTTGGGCTGAAGGACAAAGAGGGGCAGATGCTTGCAGCTCTTCGAAGGGACGTTACTCTGTGTGGGCAGCTGCCTGAAGCCTTCTGATGAGGTAAGGTGTTACTGTGTTTGGGGGATGCTTAAAGCCTTATGAAATGGTGTGGTGATGTTCTGTGTATTGTGGCCATCTCAGCTGTGACATATGCTGTCCTGTTGACAGCAGCCTGGGCTGTCCAGCCCTGGCCCAGGTGTGGCAGTCTCAGATGTGCTGGTGCCCAGGGCTCTGATGCCCACAGGCATCCCTGGGGGATGTTAGTGCTGCTGGGGAGCTGGAGTGGCTCAGAGGGAGAATGGGGTGTTCTAAAGCAGAATGGGGCTTTCTCTATGTGTGTTCCTGTTCCTGTAAGCCTGGCAAAGAAGAGAAAATGCCTTTGCAAGGGAAAGTACTCGGTGTATTCACTGGTTCCAGCAGTTGGTGGGCTCATTTGCTAAAGTAATCCATGCACGCCCAGAGTAAGAAAAGACTGCTGTGGCACTGAGTCTGTGATTCTGGGTCCTTTCTTCCTTTGAACATTTGCTTTTCTTCTGCAATCTGTAGTTGGTTGGGACTTATTCAAAGGTAGCTTCAAAAGATCAAAGGCAGATGCAGTCTTTATAGCATTCATGGCTCTGCCATTCAGTTCATGCAGATATTAATGAGGTGTGTTTTATATGGCCTGACAGTCATGTCTTTCTGCTCACCCTAATGAGATTGTTCTGCTGTCCCTCTTGTTCTAATAAGCAACAGAGTCTCCAAGATCAATTTCTAAAAAGATATTTTTCCACTTAAATATTATCAAGAGCAAAACTAGGATTGATAACTTTAAAAGGCATAAACCACCAGGATCTTCTGTCTGATGCCTTCAAAGCAGTACATTCTCCTCTGCTTAGCCTATCTGTATTATCAGAGGTTTCAGGCTAACACATAAATTTCTTGGCCTTTTATCTCTCTAATTGTTTTCACAAGTTCATTAATGATTTTGCAAAAGCTGTAGTGAAACTAAATGACATGCTCATAAACCTTTAAAGGAGAACATACCCATCTGCTGATGGGAAAAGTCTCATTACTCTTTTCAAATTGCTCCCAGCAGGTTCAAACTTGTTAGGTGCAGATTCAGATTCAAAACTGTTAGGTGCATAAATATGCTTCTCTAATTCAATTGGCTGTGCTGATTGTGTGACAATTGAAGTTTGCTCTGCTTTTAAGTAGCCACAAAAATCACCTTTGTAAGGCAGATGTTTTGAGAGCCAGAAATGTTCTGAAATCTGAAGGGTTTTTAACAAAAACTGCAGAAGTTCTTGGCCTACTGATGTCACATGTTCTTTTCTTCCAAGAAAATCCTGTGCTGGCTTTTTGGAAGAGCACTGGGTTGCTCACTGAGCTGGGAATATTCAGGTGATGATGCTAAAGCTTCTGCAAGGTATTTTCAGGGCTGCAGATGGTGTGGGATTTTTGCTGGGACAAGGACTAAATGCTGTCAAGTGATTTGGGGTCTCTGGCATGTGTGGCAGGGAGGGGAGGAGAGCTGGGTGTGAATGCAGGCAGCTGCACCTGTGAGGAAAGGTGCAGGGTGTCCTAGAGGACACAGCCCAAACCTCAGTGAGCAGGGCCCTGGCATGCCTGACCCCACCAAGGTGATAAGGGAAATTAAAAGTGTTTCTCAGTTCTTCAGCAGGGCTTGGGGCATCACCAGTGGTGGGAGGAGAGCCTGGTGCAGCAGTTTCAGCACAGCAGGATGTGGGGGAAGGCTGGCTCAGCCAAGGAGAAGGAGAAGAGCTGAGGGCAGCCAGGGCCAGAAGGTCCAGTGCTTCTGCAAAGCACTGGGGACACCCTGAGCTGCTGGAGGAGCACATCTCCAACCTCTCTCAACTCAAATCTGTTCTCTCTGTGCTGAGATAAAGAATGAAAATGATTTTTGAGCCTTGAGAGAGCTTTCCTTTGAGCTCATTTAGATGAGGATATTTCTATCACACAAACCTTAATTAAGTATTTGATTTCACTTTTGTATATGGAGTTAATTTATGTGACATGATTAAAATACATGTTATTTATACAATAGGAACTTAGAACTGGAATAGATGATTAAAACAACTGAACAGCCTCTTCTGAAATTCTAACTTTGCTTTATCCTTTGACAGGATATTCTAGCTGAGCTTTTTTGAAAGTAAAGTTAAATGTAAGAGTGCATTTTAGATAAGTACATTACCATGCAAGTTCTATTTTATGCCTGACACTAGAGGTCTCAACTTTGACTGGTGTGAGCAGAGGATACTGATACACATTTTGGGCCCTACTGCTCCCAGCTGCCTGAATGAAGTTGAGCTGTCTGGTAGTGTTACTTCAGAGGGGTGAAACCCCTCTGGCTGTGTTCCTTGTGTGCTGTCACCTCTCTGTGTGAAGCTACTCAGCACCACCCTGGCATTCTCACATTAGAAGGTGAGGAGACCTTGGTGACATAGAGGAAAACAAACCTCTTTGCTCAAGGAGGCAAAACAGACACATCCAAGTGTCCATCAGAGCTAGAGACCAAAATGCACCGAGTCAGGTTTGTGTCACTACCAGTGGCAGAGTGCTCAGCGTGGAGCTGAGAAATCAGTTTCCAGTAATGGGGAGCAGAGCTATTAACGTACCTGTATCTCTTGGAAAGGGGATTCAGCTGTAGCTCCATGTCTAAGGCTTCACTTTTTGTGAGACTTTGCTGGAGTTGTAAAGGCTATTTTTGGTGGCTGTAACCAGCAGCTGCTGTCACCTGCACTCTCACACAGAGCTCTGGATCTCGATGACGTGCAGCCATCAGCCCAGGCTAGCCCAGAAACACAGACACAGCTACTCATGTTTAACCTCACTCTCCTGCAAAAAGCAAAGCCTTTCCTGGGGCTAACTGCTCAGCTGAAATGTCTTGGGCTGGGTGCTGCCTGTGCAGGGCTGCCCTGGCCATGGTGAGCTGGCCAGGTGGGGCTGCAGGTGACCTGAGTGTGCCTTGGCACCTTCTGCAGTAAGACTGGGCTGGGCTGGCTGCTCTCTGAGCACACCTGGGCTCCCTGTGCTGCTGTCCCCTCTTGTCCCAGGAGGGTCAGAGAGCTGTGGCCATGCTCACCCCCGTGCATCCTGCCTCAGTTTTATCAGCTGGGTGGTTCTGATTGTTGGAATTCTCTGGACTTAGAGTAGGAACTCCTAATGTTTTACATTAGAGTGAAAAATGCTCTAGTGTTTTTCTGAAAGGGAGGTCACAGGGAAGTACTGGTTTCTTCAAGTCTCCCAAACCAGATTTTGCTGGGGACTGTCTGAAACTGCAGAAACAGGATTCAAAGTTGTGTTTTTAAAATGTGTTTGGCAAATATGCTTGATTCTGCAATAGAGCATTCAGAATAGTTGATGACACTCCTCAAAGCTTGTTTGTGTTGTTTGTTTGTCTGTGAAAATGTTGAAGTCTTGACCTGACTTTTGTGATTAACTATGGGAGGGGAAATGTCTTTTTTTTTGGTCTTCACTTTCTTTTTTTCCCCTTGCAGGACAAGAAATGTTTCCCCCACAAATCTTTTGAGCTCTCATTATCTGAAAGTCACAATTTCCATTTTCTCTTGGGTATTTTAGCTACTTCTTGGTGCCCAGCTTTGGTACATTGTTTTCAGTTTCTATAACAGAGCAAGTTTCTCCTTTCTGACAGTGTAGTTGTGCTGCTGAATTGCTGTGTGCAAAGTGTTCTGAAACTTTTGCATAGGAAGTACAGCTCAGTGGAAAGTCCTTCTGTTACACATGAGAAATTAATTTGCAATAAATTAAGTTGTTGGATGAATTCCTCCTTTGTTCTGTCTGAAAATGGCCTGTGAGCAGATCACTAAATTCTCAAAAAATTCATTGCAACAAATTGTGAGTTTCTTCCCTAAATAATTCCTAGCCTGACCAGAACAAACAGTTCATGATGTGCAAGTGGAATTCATAATTTCTTAGTTTCTTGAGTGGCTAATGTATGGACTGAGGTTCCCCAGACAGTGTGAAGTGCAGGTAGCACAAGATAGGACTCAAAACTTGCTTTTAATCTGTGCTTTAAAACTGAGATGTTGGGTTGTGACCTGAGTTTTGATTAACTTGAGGAACTGAGCCCAAAGAATAGAGGGGGGTATTGTTTAGAACCTGCCTTCAGGTGGATATTTGCGGAGGGCAGGTGGCTGCCTGTGAAGAGGGCCCACAGACTGGGGTTTTAGCAGGGTGGAATTAGTCTCTGGCAACAGATATTTGGGAGTTTTAAAAATATTACAAGAGGAGAGAAAAGAAATATGGACATATTCTTTGGTGAGGGAGGGGAAAAGAGCGAATGAGAGGTGCTGTGTGGCTGGGAGCTGAGGAAGAGGCAGCTTTGGGATGGGAAGCCAGGACAGCCTGGCCACGTAGCCTGTGTCTGGTGGTGCTGCTGTGGCAGAGCCCTCCAGTGCCAAGTCACCACCCAGCCTGTCCAGCTAGTAAATATTAGAGAAGCTGAAAAAAAATAATGGGAGCCTAACAGCAAATGTCACCAGCTGTGCCAGCAGCTGAAAAGGGCTGGGCTCGGTGCTGTGATGCTGGCAGCCCTTTCTGCCACTGCTGCAGCCTCAGCTCGTCCATGCTCCTTGCAGGCAGCTGTCAGATAGCTCCATCTGCATTCCTTCACCCCTGGGATTTGCAAACACCACAGGATGTTAAAAAGGAGACACCACTTTTTCCTTTATTGCACTGTGCTGCTTTCTGCCTGTGGAGGTTTTGTTGCCTGACTTGGTATGAAGGCTGGTGTGACCATTTTCTCTGCTATAGTCTAAATTTTGTTTCACAGCACTTTTCATCTCACAAAGAGCTGCATGTGGCCCCACTACAGCCAGTGCCTGGCTCAGGATGGGCCATTCACACAAAAGCAGCACTGCTGGTGAGGATGGAAGTGCTGGCATTCACATTGCTGCTGCTTTACTCCTCTCTGCTCTCCTGCCCCTGTCCCCCTTCAAGCCAGCTCGGTGGCATGTGTCACAGTGTAAAGCCTTGGCTGTCCTAGGTTAGTGCAGCTCCCACACCAACTGCATTGGCATCAGCAATTTGTTCATTCTGCCTCAGTTCATTAAAATAAGCGAAGACTGTTACATGCTATCATGGCTTTCAAAGGCATGGGGACACACCTGTGTCTGTCAGCCTGTCCCCAATAACTGAGCCTTGCTGAGTGGTTTGTGCTGCATCTGAGTGATGGTTGCTGAACCTGGAGTGAGACAGGAGCAACAATTAGTTAAGCCCAAAGATTCCTGCTTCTGAGCTGTCCTGGCTGGGTGCAGGGAAGTGCATGCACCCTTGTCTGTGATGCGAAGCTCTGGAATTGGGGAGCAGTGTCCCTGTGCCCAGGGCAGGGTCAGCAGATGGCACTGTCACACCTGCCATGCGGCACCGCTCGGGAAGGGCTCCGTGCTCCGCCTTGGCTTCTCTCCTGGACAAATCTGCTGTAAGTGACAGGTGGACCTTTTGTCACCTTCATCTCTGCTGCCAGGGCCCCGTGGTCAGGCGGGGGCTGTGTGGCCGTGTTTGACAGGGATCCCGCGGGAAGGCTCCAGTCCCGCAGTGCTCAGTGTCACCTCTGCCCAGCGCTGGGGCAGCTCAGGCTGCTGCTGCTGGCTCCAGACACCTTCCCCAGGCACTGAAGGGGGTGCCCAGACACCTTCCCCAGGCACTGAAGGATTGTCCCCATCCCTGGGCTGGGGGTGCCCCGATGGGTTCTGGAAGGGGAGAGCTGACCTCTCAAAGTTCTGATTTCTGCAGAGGTCACAGGGTGTTTCCAAGGGGCAGGGACCAGCCCCTTGGAGGCTGTGTGCCATGGAGAGCTGCGCTGCCTTTTCTGGGTGAGCCTGGCATGTCCTGAGTGGCAGTGGCTCTCCAGGGGACCAGCAGGGAGCCTGTGTGCCATGGAGAGCTGCACTGCCTTTTCTGGGTGAGCCTGGCGTGTCCTGACTGGCAGGGGCTCTCCAGGACTTCAGAATTGCAATGTGGCTTTACAGAGCAGCCAGTTCTGCACTGCTGATAAGATGGTTTTCTAGGAATCATCCCTTAGGAAATGAGGCTATCTAGCACTGCTGTGAAATGAGGATTTGTGGTGTAAGAGTGATCATGAGAGCAGCTCCAGGAATCCCTCTGCAGCACAGGCACCATCCTGCACAGGCTTCTGTTCTCCACACAGTGCTTTTCTTCCAGCTTCTGGAGCAGACATGGAGCTTGACATCCTCTTCATCTGTCCATGTACCATCATATTGCCAGTGACATTCAGTACTTCAGGGATTTTTGGCTGCTGACTTTCAATGACATTAGGAGCAATCTCTATGGCCAGTGTGAGATCCTCCTCTGTGCTGAAGAATATAAAAGAGACTATTGCATTTAATATATTGGAGTACATGAGACACAGCAGCAGTTTGTGTGATTTATTGGGTAGACAAAAATGCACCATGGCATGTTCTGTAAATATAAGCACAAACATATTGTGCTACATCCCCCTGTAAATTTCCTTTACTGCTAAAGTGTCTAAATTAATGAATGCAGGAATAATGGGTTATTTCAAACAATAGGTTCTGTCACAAGCTACTTGGCCATTAACATGGGAGCACACCCAACTGTCCTGACAAGGACTTCAGGGGATGGTGACCTGGAACAAAGCAGCATGTCTCTTAGGGTATGGGTATGATGCCCTTGAGCCTGCCAGAGGTGGTTAGTCCTGAGGAGACTTGGAGACAATCACCTTGCCTTGGGTTCTGTGCTGCAGACCACCCTCTCTCACTTCTGCATCTCACAGAAAAGACTAACTTGCATCTCTCACAGGATAGCCTCCCTTCACCTTACACTGTTAATGTGTATCCCATACCAGACAAGTGATTTCTGTTCTAGTGTCTGAATCCCTCTCATACTGCATTCTTAAGTGCTTCTGATCTCTTTTAATCTAGAGCTTAGGAAAAGGAAGAATTGCTTTCAGTTTCTTTGGACTGATTCCCAAAAAGGAAGAAACAAATAGATAAATACATAAATTTTTAAAAACAGCATAATTTTTGCTTGTGATGGGGCTGACAAGAGCTGGCTGATGGGAGGCAGTGTGGCATGTCTGTTATCACACCTCATATGAAGTTTGATGGAGCCAGCTGGCAAATACCAGCGACTCTCCTGAGTTCATAGCTCACCCTGTTTGTGTTGACATTTCTGGCAAGGAAAGGTAAAGAGCTATCCCAGCTGCAATAACCTGGGAGCTCTCCCTGTGCATTTCTCTTAATTTGACTGGAATGAGAGTCTCCCTTGGCAGGAGTGAATCGAGTGCCAGCATTTGCCATTGTGGCTGCTTGGCTGGGGGACCTGCAGGAGGGGGGTGCTGTGTGAGATGGCACCTGGGGACATCCAGAACTATGGCACACCAGTGGCCTCATAGCTCTCACCTTCCTCCCTCCTAAACCCAGCTTTGCTGTCACCTGGCTGTCTCCAAGCACAGGACAGGGCTGGTGTGAGGTGCTGCAGCCCCCCAAGGGAGTTTAGGCTGAGCCCTGCCTGCTGCTGGAAAGGAGAGGAAATTAAAAAAACAAAAGGAAACCCAAATGATTTGGCTCTCATGCCAGCATCCTATGTTTCCTTGGGCTTTGCTCCAGTGTTTGCTTTGTCTGCACTGTTAATAACAGTTTCCCTGGAAGTTGGCTAATTTTTTATTCTTGCCTCTTAAAATTTTGACCATTTGTGTTTGAGCTTTAATAATTGCTGTTAATCTGTTCAATAAGGAAAAATAATAGTGAAGGCAAAAATCATAACCTGGTCTGTCTGTGTTCAGTCTTTGAGCACTGTTTTCTCTTTCAGACATATTCCCCCTCCCTTGGGAATGCTCACCCCTGCCTGGAGCACTGCTGGGAGCTCCTCCTGTCTGCATCCACTGCAGCCTTGCCTGAAGGCAAACACTGCTTCTTGCTTTGCATTAGTCCTGCGTGTCCTGCCCTTCCCACTGCCTTTCTGACCTGGTGTCTGTATTCAGCAGCCACAGTCATTGACCAGCTCAGCCTCCCCAGCCCAAGGGGCCTCTGTGTCACACCTCCCCGGAGATGTGCTGGGGTGCAGCTTTCTTATTCAAAACCTCAGGTGCAAGGTGATACTCCTGTGATCAAAGCTGGTCCTGAACTACCTTGTACTTTGTTATATGCTTTGTAACTTCAGAGTTTTAAAGGTCCACATATTTGAGTGATGGGAAGTTGTTTATTTCAACCCTTTTCAAGTCATTTCACTCTGTCATTGTGCTTTTCCTGGGCTGGATCCAGACCAGTCCCTGTCCGCTGAGTGTCACTTTCAGAAACACCTCACACGGTACAAAGTGAACAAATGTTGAGGAGAAAGCTGGAGGCCAGAAAATAATTTCTTTCCTCTCATTTTATCCATGTATAAGATGAGAAAATCTTTCCAGCACCTGATGCTTGAATAATTCTCCTCTTTAATGCCTGAAAGCTCTGGTCACCTCTGCCTTGCTGGCTAACTGAACTCACACTGCTTGCATCTCCTTCCAGGATGACAGCCAGGAAATTCTTACAGTGCAATTTCAAGACCATAAAGTGCAGGATGAGCAGATGGCAGGTCACATCTCCCCCTGTGAGCAGCCCATGTCACCGTGGCACTGCTTCAGCCTTGCTGAGCTGCACTCACTGAGTCCAAACAAGGAGCAGCACCAGTGGAGATGATGTCTGTCAGGGCAGCATCCCAGCAGCACAGACCTTACCACTGTGGCAAAGAATCTGGGCATTGGCAAGAAGCTTCAGTGACAATGAGCTTTAAATACCTGCTGTTAAGATAATCACAATAATCTGTCTGCCAGCTTTCTCCTAATGTGCATTTTCTAATTCATTGTGGGAGGCAAAATCCTTTGACTAGTGGAATGAAGACATGGCACTGTGACTATAATTTACATTGTTAAATAAGTGGAAGGAGCAGCTATCAAAAGCTGAAATCCTACCCAAAGCAGGATGGCTGCCTTTGCAGACTAATTTTTTTTTAAAGACAAGAAATTAGTGTTTTCATAGAAAGCAATTCTTGATGGGAGGAACCCTCAGTTCTGTGAAAGGGATTTAAAAAGTGAATACTGCAGTTGCAGGATTTGCTGGGGTCCTGAAATCTTAGAGTCTGCCCTTGGAGCAGAGTATCTTACCCTCTGCTTCTCATTTACTGCTCAGTGGACTGCTTTGGAACAAGAGGCTGAAATAGCCATTATGGTCATTCCTGTCATCCCAAAGAGGATGTTTCTGAGAAAATTAATTTCTCTTCTATCTAATTGGGAAACTCAAGCAGCGATCTGTCATGTATTGGCCCTTGGTGCAGCAGTCAGGTTGATCCCCCTTATCCTTGCAGCATTAATTCCAAACCCCTGTGCTCCTGTGGCAGCCCTTTGCCCAAGAAGCTGTGTTACCATTCATCAGCAGCACAGCTGGGGGTGTTTGGTGCACAGGGACACTCCACAGAGTCAATGTCATCCTTCCTTGGCTGCCTGTGGTGCTGGAACAAAAGACAGATCTGGGATTTGCTGGGATGGAGTAGAGTGGAGTTAGAAGTTTGATAGGGAAGAATCCTCTTAAAAGAAAAAAAATTGAGGAAAAACACTACATCTAATTGAAGCACTGAGCCTGAACAGCAGGGCCAGCAGGTAAATGATGTGTACTGAGAGAGGCACAGCTACCCAGAAATCATTGCTTACACAGTCTGTCCTCAGTTAATGAAGATGATTCTTCATTTTCTACCTTTCACACTCAAAGCCCCTTCTTTTTTCCTTCCCCCCAAGGTGAGTGAGGGTGGCAGGGAGTGAGGAACAGCTTGTCACCCTGTTGCCCTGGTGGCAGCTCAGATCCTTGGTCCACCAGCAGTGCCAGACTTGCATGAGACCTTCTCATGCAGATTTGGATGGGTAGAGCCTGAGAAACACCTTTCTTTGTTCCCCTTCAGGTGGAATCTGCTGTACCCTCCCCCTGTTCCCTGGTGAGAACATCTGTGCCCTGCAGAGGCTGTTTGACACTCCTGTGGGCAAAGCCCTGTGAGAGGCAGATGTTTGTGGAGCTGGGACTTGCAACTCCCTGGCCATCTCTGGGAATGGCTCTTTCAAGGACGTTTTCAAAACATGTTTGCAGAGGCTTGCATTGCTGCTGCTCTGCTCATGCTGAGGAATAAATTGGATTTGACTATCTGCAGCTGCTTTTGGCACCTTTCACTAGTGCAGAAATTCCTGTTGTGATCTGTGAAAAAACAACCACCAAAAATCCTTAATTTTACAAGAGGTATTCCTGGGGAAAAAAAAGTCACTTTCCATATAGGGCTGGCTAAACGTAGCCAGTTGTGCTGTTTATTCAACAGGGAGCATTATAGTTTGCATTTTGCATTTCTAAGAACTGAATTTGCTAAATGGAGCACTTCCCACTGACAGAGCCAGCTTGGGCTCTGCTCTTTTTTTTTTCTTTTCCTTGCAACTGGAAACCATTTTTGCTTGTATCACAGAGCTTCTTAGTCCTGTTGAATCTGGCTTAGTGTTTCTCAGGGGACAAGGCAGGATTACTAATAGCTTTCCAACCCACTTCAGTCTCTCCCTTCATAACACAAACTCTCAGCAAAACAGGCTCGAGCAAGGTCTTTGTCCTGGATGACTTTTTGCTAAATAAGTTAGCAATGCTCTACTTAGCAAAATCTCTTCTCCCCCATGGGTGGTTCAGACTTCCTGGGAGCCTGCAGCAGGGCTGAGAGAAAAGCTGTGTTTAAACCTTAATGCAGCCAATTCCCAACGTGTGGCCTCAGTCCTGCTGGGCAGATACAGAAATATTTTGATCTGAATCAGAAAAATCTGTCATTTTCTCACAGAGAATCTGAAACAGGTCCCTCTTTTTCTCTCTTTCACAGATGAACAGACAGAATAAGCTGTCTACCTTCAGAGCATGAGCTGACTTTCATTTCGAGAAGAACATTTGTTTCTTCTGCATGAAATTTATTAATAAATGTGGTTTTCACAGCAATCTTAGATCCCAAAAATATGTATCCTAGGGTTTGTTAGATTTTTCTAAAGACTTCTATGGAAGTTGAATGCTGTAGGCTCATGTAAAAAGGAGCGAGTATGTGTGAAGCATATTGTAAATGTTTCCAGATTAGATTCTTTTATTTAAAAGAAAAGCTTTTTCTTATTCCCATCATTCAGTGAAATGAATCTTTGGATGACAGATACTGGACTCTGACAGGCATCTCATTTTGTATTGAGGCTAGTGACAATCTGAAAGAAATGGCTCATCTGAGTCAACAGCCAGCTTCTCCAACTGTGTTTGTCTTTGATGCTAATTTCATTTCTTTGCTCTGTTTTCCTGGAACCTGGGCAGGCACACTGACCTGATAAATAACTGGAGCCAGCAATAAAGATAAAGGAAAGCTCTACACTTCTGAGGTCAAGCTAGCCTCCAAATCATATTTGCCCTAATGGAGAACAAATTCAACACTACCAAAAGTCAAATGAATGCTTAGTCACCTGAGAAAATACCATTATAAGCTGAAATGAGCTCTCATTATTTTTTCAATTTTATTTCTTTAATTTCTCCTTGGCTTCTGCTACAAAACTAAAAATAGGGGCATTAGTCACAGGGTACTTCAGAGGCACCCTCAAGGCAGAAGCAGGGCTCTAAGGTAAATCATAGCTGGTGACTCTTAAAATGGATGAAATCACTTGCATTAGGCCTTCAGGATGCATATTTTCATTTACTTGATTTATTCCTATTGTTTAAGCTGTGATGTGAAGTGGCACAGGCACGATAGAGCTGGGCTGATGAGGAACTTTATAGTGAGCTGTCAGGGCAGAAAATCCCATTGCAAAGAGATCCTTTCCTCAGGGCTGTTTGTGAGGATGGTGCAGCAGAAAGCTGAGAGAATGATTTAAAAGGGGAGAAAAAAAAGAACAGGAGATGGGGAAGTGTAAGAAATAGGCAGGTAAATTACCTGACATGCAGCTGCACCAAGTTCCTGGGCCACCCCGGTGCAACCAGCTGCAGAGCTGGGCAGAATCAGACCAGGTTATCCCTTCCAGGAGGTGAATGAGGTGTCTCAGCCCCTCATCCTGCTCCTCACAGGAGCTGATTTGTCACCAGAGGCTCCCCATGAGCTGACCCCTTCCTTCTCTGCCCAGCCTGGGAGGTGCTGGTGGCTTGTTTCCCAGGTGTAGCTACAAGCCTCCCTCTGCCTCCTTACCTCCTTTGAGTGTGTCAATGCTGTCTAATGCAGCATTTCTGACAGCCAAACCTGCTTGTTCTGGAGCCCAAAAGGAAATTAGTAAATGTCTTTTTCCTGTTGTTGCTGATGCCATCAAGTCACGTTCTATGTCATTGTATCACCAGCATCCTAGAAAGGGTGAGGCACATTGGCAATAACAAGGTCTTTGATTGAGAAATAAGCTTCTTCTGGAGAAACACTGGAGCCACCAGGGCCAAACAATACCTTAATGGCATGTCCAAGACTTCCTCTTGCAATTTAGATCTTGGCAATTCTGTAAACCACATTTATGTTGTGAAACATTGAGAGAAAGTAAGGAGTTACTGTGGAAGCAGATATTAGCAGGGACTGGGGGAAAGCAGAGAACCTTTTATGTATCCCACTGTGCCCCTGTAAAATCCCAGCACTGTCTCACCTCACTTGATGTTTATTTTGTGGGCATGCAAATCTTCACTTGTTATGAGAACTTTTCTACTCAATTTAAGTGCATTTGTGAAATTCAGCAAGGGCACCTGCAGGCCTTAAGTCTGTACACAAAGGATGGAATATTTTGTGTTCTGTGGGTGTCAATTATTTATCAT
The DNA here is from genome assembly GCF_022539315.1 of Serinus canaria. NCBI lineage: Eukaryota > Metazoa > Chordata > Aves > Passeriformes > Fringillidae > Serinus > Serinus canaria. Next base: position 8,236,929 of record NC_066328.1, on the reverse strand, counting down.
AGAAGTATCTTTGTCGTGAAACTTCATCTGATTTGTTCAGGATGGCAAAAGTGACTCTGGATGATTGACTTGTGTGTTGCTGTGGGACATGGAAGTGTGGACACATCAGCAGTGTTTGAGCTTCTGTGCTACAAAACATATGTACACCACATTAGAGCTGTCAGCAAGTTGTAATGAAGCTGATTTTACTTCAGCTGATCTTTTTCACCTCTGCAAGATAGTGTGTGGGTTTTATAGCAAGTTACATTGGATCAGCTAAGTGAGGGCTGTCTTACTGTATTTTATGGCTTTTGTTTATTCATTTGTGCTGTTTTTGTAATGGGAATTCATTTGGTAGAACTTTCCTGTAGATTGGAAATGAAAAATCCTCAGGCTAAATGCCCAAGCAACTCCTTGTTTTTGCTTCCACAAAATAAAAATGAGTTTGGAGGCAAAAGTTAATTTTAGTCAAAAATTATTTTCTCTTCAGGAAGAAAAATCCAGGGGGATATCATGGTTTCAATATAAACAGGTATTGATCTATCAGAGATCTTAGTGCTTGGCCAGCTGTATACAGAGGTCAGCAAGAGTTGGGGTTTTTTTTTCCTATTTCCTCCATGTGGGGGTCAAACACAGCTCCATGAAGGCATATGACCTAACAAAATGCATCCTTAAGGACAAATTCCTTTCTGGACAGGCAGGCTTGATGATTTTTAGTTGTAATGACACGTTTATTTCAGGGCTAAATTTGGCCAAGTGTTCATAGTGCACACAACACCCCAGATGTAAATGCAATGTATCTTGTTTGATAAAAACAACCAAGGGGGGTTAATTTGCTATCCTGGGCACTTCTCCATATATCAGTCGAAGGAAGAGTACTAAAAAGGCTGCTTCTCAGATTTTAATAAGAAGCTCTGTGAAGATTGCATTTTGGCTTATAGCACAATACTTCATTTTCCTCACTTCTTTAGAATCTTTTCTAACAATGCATCCATGTGCACATTTTGTGGTCATGTTTTAGGTCATTCAGTCAAGGGACATTAAAAAAAAATTGTTAACAACAAATGTAAAATGTTGCTGGTAGATGGGTGCAATAGCTCATGTGGTGAACAAGCTGTTAGTGAAAAAACGTCACTGGTGCTGTGGATGACAGCTATGGCAACTGGAAGTGTTGGTTCAGCTCCATGTCAGCAGTGCCATCAGCAGGCAGGTGGCTTCGAGGTGAGCCCAGTCTGACTGGCCAGGTGCTCCAACAGCAAAGGTAGAGTTGTTTTTTTCCTGTCCCTGTGTTTAGCATAGCCCACACCAATCCAATAGCCTGGTAATAAATCTCAAAACTCAACCATTCAAAGCAAATCCTTTGCTCTCACCCAGCTCTCTTTCTTGGATCTTAGAATGGAGCTGTGTGAAGCACTGGGCTCCTCTTCCAGCCATGCAGCAGAACCAGATTTCCTGGAAGCTGAAGGCAAGAGAAATTCTTAAGTGGTGTTGATTTGAGTTTTCTTCCCAATATTTGGATCCTGGCTGATCAAGTATTCACTGCACCAGTGTGGTGTTTCCTGGAAAATATTGGCAGTGGTGGGAAAATATTCTATCAGTACCTGAGCTTGGCACAGCACCTGTGTCAGCACTCCCAGCTGGGTGAGAATGGTGCATTCCCTGCTAGCAGGCAGCAGGACAGGCAACCCAGCAAGTGCAAACTGCATCCCTGAACGTTTCTGTAACTCTGTCTGGGGTGGCAAAGAGTGACTTTACTCTCCTGAGCTGAAAGCTCAGAGCTGGCCATTGCTGCTTTAACTCAGTGTGCAGAATTGAGTAGAAAATGTCATTACTTTTATGTTAAGTGAGCAGAAAAGTGCAAATTACAGTATGCAGCAGTTTTTAAATTTTCTTGAGGAAAAAATAGATCTGTGTAAGCTCTGCTGTAACTTATTTGCTTCTACATCTTCCATTTTATTGTTCATGGACACCTCTATTGCCAGAGTTTAATTTAGGTAATTTTCCAAGAAAAGACAAATTCTTTCTGTGGGTCTGATGAAACAGAATATGTATAAAAAAACAAAAAAACAACCAAAAATTATTTTAAGATGAATCAGAAGTGTTCAGTTCAGCTGGGAGAACTGACACCCAGAAGCCCCTGACACACAGAGGTAAACTCAGAGCAGCAAGCACACCAACAGTTTAGGTTCTCTTTATATCCACCTTGGGAGTTGTCTGCACTCTTGAATATATTAAGCAGCTGTTAGTAATGAACAAACATGTAAAAATTAATCTGTTTTTTGGAGGAACAGTTAATGAGCTGAAGAAGGGCTAAATTTCTTGAACAAGTAATTTATTTAATGAACAGTTTGACTCAAAAGTGTGATGCCTCACTTGTAGCTGGACCTAAGGGGCTTTTTATATTTTACTCTGATATAAACTGCCTCCTGTACATTTCAGTGCTGCAGCAGCTCTCTGGCCTTTTCAGCAGGATGTGAACAGCTGGAGAATGACAGCAAGCAGAGTGGGAACAGTGGGGTTAAGTTCTGGAGCAGCAGCACTGCAGCCAAGATACAGAAAGAATAAAAAGGGGATTGAACTTGTAATTGCAGTAGCAAAAAACATCCTGAAGGCTGATGCAAGGGACCTCATGTGCTGTCCTTCAGGCTGTAAATGAAACTTCATTGGTGGAATGAGGACATGAGCTCCTGTGTCCTGCTGCAGCCTGTCCTGGAGGGGTCTGGAGCTGCCTGCTGTCCTGTGGCTGGATCTGTGCAAGCCAGAGACTTGGTCTGGTTTTTGGCAGCTCTCATGCACCTTTTACTCCTTGTAGACACTTCCAGAGCAGCCATGGTGAAGGCAGGGGCAGCAGAGTGTGATGGAGAGGCAGCTTGTCTGTTCTCATGACAGGCTGTTAATAATTAGCTTTTCTCAAGGTGTCTGGGACTGGTCAGCAAATGCTTGATTGGGCTGGTGAATCCCATACAGAAATTCCTGTTTTCAGCCTTCCTGTGCTTAAAGCTAGATTTTCTGGGAGAACAACCCAGATTTCTGCCTCTTTGCTGCCTGCAGTGGTGTTTCAAAGGGAATGGCTGACCACAACTCACACAAACCAGGCAGAGCAAGTCCCCAAATGAGCTGTGTGGGATGGTGCCGGGAAGGCACCCCTCAATCTGCAGGGGGAGCAGGGGGCACAGCACTGCCCTTTCCCAGCCAGGGGAGTGCTTGCTCCAAGTCACTAACAGGATTAATGAGGGATTGTTTTGTTGATTAAAACCACGTAGCTATTGTGGGCTGTTGAGACAATCAGGTGCCAAGATGAAAATGTACTAACTTTGCTTTTAGAGCAGCCTTTGGAACTGGAAAGGATATGGTAAAGAGCAGAAAACAGATCAGAGAGGGGTTCTTGGGGAGGAATGTTTGGTGCTGGTTAAATGGTCAGCCTGCAGGGAGCTAGAGAAGGAAAAGCTGTATGCAGAAGGGTGAGGACAGCTGTTACAAGAAAAAGGGATTTAGCTGTTAAAAGCAGGACCAGACCTAAATCAAAATTTTTTTCATTAAAAAAAAAAAAAAAAGAAAACCCAGAGTGAATAAAGCATCAATTTTCCTATGTTTTAAATGAGATCTAAAAAAGAACTCAGTAATGGTATTGGTTGCCATGGTGTTTAAAGGTGCAGCTCCACAGACACTTCAAATAACAGGAAATGCTTTTATCTGCCTCTGTGGCTGAGTTAATTTTCATCTGCTGGAATTATTCATTTAGCTTGCTTTAATTATTCTATATTGGCAGTACCATAAAAGGGCCTGATCCTGCCATCCCAATGCAGACAGTACTCTTCCTGACTCCAGAGCAGGAAAGGAGGGTTAGATGCAAGCTGAACTACTCAGGAGATGCAGATGGGAATGCTGTGGCTCTGGGCTTGCAGAGATGCCCAGAGGTTTCTTATGCAGTGGTTAGGGCAGAACTGGGCAGGAAAACATTGTCCAGGCTCTGGGGGGTGCAGGTGCATGGAAAATGCACAGAAGAGGGGCTGTGTCCTGCTAGCCACAGGCCCTGATGCTCTCCCAGCTCTGCCCAGGGGGACTGTTGAGGCTGAAGATTCTCTCCTGTGTCCCACCAGGTTTTGCCTGTTTTTCTAAAGCAGGAACATCCCCAGCTGGGCCAGGGGACCTTGGAAAAGCTCACAAATCCTGTCCCTTGCTTTACTCACCTCCAGCCCTGCCCCAGCCAGGCCATTGAACTCCCTCCTTTTGCATGTCTTCTGTGGGCTGGCAGTATTTCTTGACCAAATAAAAAAGTCTGCTAGTTAGATTGCCAAATCCCTGAATTGCTCTTAGATTGCCATATCCCTAAACTTTGAGTTTTGAAGTGCCAAGCACTTGCCTCCATCCTTGGTACCTGCTGGGAGGTTGTTGATGGCAACACCACTTGGGTGAAGGCTGAAGTCCCTTCCCCTGCAGTCTGGATTGAAGCTGCAGCAGCAGCTCTGTGCCCACAAGGAGCCTGCAGCTTGTTTCAGATCCTGGCTACATACAAAGTGTGTTGATCCTGTGCCTTACTACTTCTGTGTCTCATCAGCTTAGCTCCCTCTGCCTCCTTGTCTTTTGGCTAAAAGCAGCCACCAGTACTGGCCTTGCATCTCTCAACACAAATACTTCTTTCCTATGCTTGGCTTTACTTAAAAAAAAAAGAAAAAGGAATGGCCCAGAAGAGGAAGAGTTAGAAACTGATGGTGTGAGATGATGCAGCCCTGTGTAACTCTAATATGGCTGTTGCTTGAAACAGGATATCAATAAATACATTTATAGTGTTTGCTCTCACAATAGTGTCACATAATCTGCAATGAAATGGCATTCAGAGTCTCAAGATCTTTTCCAGCACCCTGTCTATGCTTTCCTTTATTGATGTTTTTCCTTGCTCCCCTAGAAGCATGAGTCAGGAACCCTGTGTTATTAAAAGCAGTCCCACTTGCACATACCTTTCATTTCCTTTGGATTACATTAATTGCCTGACAGCTAAAAGTGATCTGGGTTTTTCAGTCCTCAGCTCTGGACCAAAGAAATATTTACCAGCTACAGCAGATTTATAAAGATGCCACTGAGATGCCTTGAGACTAACAATCAGAAAACACAGCAGCAAAACAACACTATTTTTCAAGGTTAAATGCTCAGAATGCTAAAAAAGGAATTGCACATAATAAAGCCAAGCAAAGGTTTGGATCCAGCCCATATTTTCCTCTGCTTTTGTCACATTAAAAAAAAAGGTGCCAGTGGTTTAAAAATGATTACACAGCATCACACTACAATTAGAAGTTTAATAAGGAAGCTTTAGTTTTAATTTAGTTTTGGTTTTGTAGTTCAGATGTCTGTTAGTGCCAGCCCCCTGCCTGCACTGCACAGTCATTTCCTTGCCATGCATGCCTGGCTCTGAGTCTCTGTGAGGCTCCTTTGGCTCAGAATGGCTGGATGGTGCTAAATAAAGACCAGCTCAGTGAAGGGGGATTGCCCAGGCTGATGGAGCAGTCTGGAGCTCAAACCTGTCCTGCAGGACTCTGAAAAAGCCATTTAATCTTTCTGCATCCCCTTCTCCCAGGCACTATGGCACCAGGGCCAGGAAAGGGATTGGGACAGAGGAAACACCCAGCAGATGTGTGCTGGGGTATGAGGCAGTGATACCAAATTTGCAGGCTTCAATTGATCATCAACCTTGCAGCTTTGCTTCAGTGACAAAAAAAATTGGCCTGATTCTCATTCAGCCACACCCAGCACTTCTTGTGCATGTGAAGATCCATCTCAAGGCCCTGCACTATGGCAGAGATGCTGCCCATGGATGTATTTGGGTCTTTTTCCCTCCCTTGAAGCAGGGACTGGGGTTCCCATATCCACAGTATGAAGATGTTCCCTGCCTTGAGGTGACTTTGTGTTTTTTCAAGTGAAAAAATGGAACTTTAACTTCAAGAAATAGAGGCTTACTGATCTTGGTGTAAGTTATAATTCAAAATGCAATGCTGTGTGTACAAACACTATAGAATGGAACCATTTAAAAGTGGTCTGCAAAGGCAGTAAGAGCCATTCTTTACTGGTACCCAGAGGTGATGTGAAGTATTATAAATTCTTGTCTGAGTGACCTTGCAGCAATTGTTTGTGTTTGCCAGTGTTCCAGATAAATGCTGCACACTTACATATTTATAAATTATTGTCATTTGAAGGGACAGGGCTTGCTTACAGGGGATGACACTTGAAGCAGCACACCTGATCCCTCCTGCAGTTCTGAGAGCCAGGGAGAACTGAAGAACCTCCCAAGGTCAGTGGGATTTTAAGCAGCAGAGGTGTGCACACCCTGGCTGTCCTGCTCTTAGTTTGGAGGCCATCAGCATAGAGGGGCAGCAGCAGGGAACATCTGGAACTGGGAATTGTTTCTTCCCATCAATGCCTCACTCTGAACCTGAGAGAGGCTCTTGTGGACTGCCAAGCTGGCCAAGTGAGCCTTCTTCCTGGGGACAGACAAAACTGCCCCCAAAGGCAGCTGAAGCTTTCTCAGGGGTGAGGAAACTGTTGAGCCCTTTGCTGGTGTCTGAACCACATCTCTGTAGCACCAGGAGCCTGTGCTGGGAGCAGGTTTGGATACCACCCTAACAAGGAAAAAGGGAGGTGAAGATTCCACAGAGCTTCAGCCTTCCACTAAGAACACTTGAGACATCACTGCCAGGCACTGCTGTCTTTCCAAGCCTTCCCTGAGATTGTCATTTCCCTTAGGAGGGGGATTAGGCTGAGTGCATTTGCTGCTGGTTTTCCTGCAAGGTGCAGTGTCTGCAGACAAGGGGTGAGCCCCAGGCAGCCCAGTTTGGGTGCCCTGTCCCCCAGCAGCTCCTGGAGCTGCTTTGCAGCAGGCAGGTGGGGCAGGTGCTCCCTGCAGGGTGGGAAGCTGAGCTGAGGGAGCCCTGCAGGTTGTCTGTCAGCCCTCACCCCTGTGCTCTCACAGCACAGAGCAGTTTACAGGGGGCTTTACACTCTGGTTAACATCTATGCCACCTGCCTGTCTGTGTGAGGATGAGGTATGCATTCCAACTATTTTAGGGAAATACATCAGCACTATGAATTAGAAATACCTACAGAGGCCTGAAAATTTGGTTTAAACTCTTGTATAAACTGCAGATCTTATTAATTTTGTGTGGGTATATCATGTTGTGACTCCAGGTTTATTCTTTCTGTAGTGAATGTGGAAAGCAGATTTTCAGTTCTCAATGCACTTGAACACCACACCTGTTATTTTCTTCCTTTCCTCCCTCTGCCTTTCAAGTTGGAATGAAGCCCTCTACCTTGGAAATGTGTTTGTGTGGGCCTTCAAAGCCTAAGGCTGGCTGCAATAATCCTGCTATATCCATTCTTTAACCCCTAGGAAGAGCTGATCATGTGAATCATTGCTCATGTGAATCTGCAGTACTGATTTTGTTATTGTTCTCAGTCCCAACTTTCTCTGCTTTTGATGATTCAACTCAAAGTCTTATCACATGTTCACATTTAGGGAAAGGCTTTGGGGGACTTAATTCTTCTTTAATCCTACCTGCAGCTAACAAAATACTCTGAACCTTTAGAACAGAGGAAGAGAGTGTGTGTGTGCATGTCTGTGTGGGCTGACCTGCTGGAGAGATCATTTCTTATCTGTTTACAGATCCACTAAGGCCAGGGAAGGATTATACCCAGTGATCTTTGGCTCCAAATGTTTAAGTCCTCTCTAAAGTGGAGGTGCCTCAGCAGTGGGCAAGGGAATTGAATCATTGCTTTTGCAAATACACTGAAAATGGTTTATTTTCCACATAGCTCATTGTTAAAACAAATTGCTTTGCAGATCAGGTGCTCAGGAAGAGTACTTGTGTTTGGGGGGGTCTGCCCATGGGGACTTTGATTTTGGTATTTTTGTTCACCTGTTCTGTTAACGTAAAATCACCAGCTAAATTATTTAATCCCTTTGTATTGGGGGAGGATGGGGAGGAAATGGTCTTTAAGTTTTGCACAGTTAATCCAAAGTCCTCTGAGGCTTTGAAGAAGTCCCCAACTTTGAGGTATGCTCCTCCTTCACCCTGCACACTAGCAGCAGAACAGTCCAAGCAGCTCTGTGCTCCTTTGTGCTCTCAGCAGCAGATCCCTGCATCAGCCCCTGCTCCTCAGCTGTGCTGTGCTGGGAGGAGAGGGGAAATCATTGAAAGTGGGGGAGATGCCCAGGGACAGGGATTGTCCCCTGGGGGACACAAATGGGTCCCACAGCAGTGAGGGAAGGGAGCAGCAGTGCCCTTGATGAGCTGGGAAGAGCTCCACAAGCAAAAAGCACCAGTGGTTTATTCAGTCCATTTCCTCTACTTCAATTCAAGAAAATTAGGAAAAGGTAGGAGATTAACTTATTTCCCTGAGAGGAACAATGCTCCAGGGAGAAGTGACTTAGTCTCCAGAGCAGCCCTGAGATATGAGGGCTGGTTCTGATCTTCCCATTAGGGTGAAGAAATCATCCTTCCCATTCTGAAGCAAAGCAAATGAGCATCTCACTGAACAATCTGAAGCAAATAGCTAATAAAATCTAAAATAAATGAGATTACTGAATCAAATCACAGAATGCAAAATATTTGTGTAATTGTGTAATTCAAAGCTGTTGCAATATTAATGAATTTTATAATAGAATGATTAAACACAGGATTCATTTTCATTTTGCAAATGTGCTTAAGCCTTTAATCTAGCAGGGTATTACAACACAGGTAAATTTTGTTAAACCTTTCTGTGAAAGTATTTTATTTAAAGAACCACAACAAACCTCTTCCTCTTCAAAGCCCTCATCATCACTCATTGTTTTCTTTAGTCTCCTTCTCATTGTTTTCTTTATTCTGCTTCTTCCCATGGCTTCTGGCTCACCTACTGAAGATAAAATGAGACAATATGCAGCTGACACACTGAGCAGTCCAAGGATATAGCTCAGCACAGCTGAAGTCCAGTTGCCTAAAGCACCCTCTTATTCAAATCCTGACTTTTCCTTTAGTCAGCTATAGCCTCTTGTAGAAAGAGTGTTTTCTCTGAATAATTTTGCTGTTCACCATGAACTGTTTCAGGAGCGAGGTCCTACTAATGGCAGGAAGCATGGCAGAGAATAGATCCAGGAGAAACACAAAACTCTTCACTCAATCCTCACTTATCTCAACCACTATTTGTTTAAATTCCATTTATACAAGCTAAAGAGCCAAGCAGAAGGGGCAAGCTGTGGGATTTTTTCCTATGAGGTTTTGTTTTTTGATCATCTTCTCTTCAATAGGTTAAAAAATGATGCTCAAACACCTTTGTCTTTCTTCTGAACCCGAGGAAAGTTCCAGAACTTCAGTCCAGACTGAGCAAAATTGATTACTCCTATCTTCTGTCTGGTAACTAATGGAGCCTTGCTTTGAGTTGCTCTACAGAGCTTTTGTGCTGCTGTAAATCACTGCTGTTGTCAAGATGGAAAAGTTTTGAGCTTTCATGCTCAGCAGTGCAAGGCTGCAGGCTGAGCTCTGCCTGCTGGGTCCTGGCAGGGAGAGAGGGGCACAGGAGAGAGAGGAGGGCTGCAGCATTGGTGTTTGCACATTTATAACCACAGCCTGGGTCTGTGCCCTGGCAGGGGTGAGGCTGAGGTTGTGCAGCCCTCTGAGTACCCTCCCATGGTTTGTCTGACTCTGCTCCTGGCCAGGCCACAAAACTGGAGCAGGGTGTGCAAGCATCTCCTGGGTACTGGAGAACAGAGAAGAAGGAATGGATGTATCAGACTTAGAAATGTGTGAATATTTTTGGTGCCTGGGGAATTAGTTATTTGAGCAATTTACACTGGGTTGTGCTGGATTCATTGTTGTGTGTAGTCCTAAAGACTGAGTGCTTTTTCTGGAAATAAGAACATTGCTGAGATGGTGTCTGGTGAAGGACTTGCTGGGGAAATGCTGTCACAGGCAGGGTGGAGAAACCAGTGACCATTCTAGTCCCTTTTTAACACTAAAATGGATGTGAAGCAGTGCTAGGAAGGTGTGTGAAGCTCTCCTACCCCTGGGCCACCTAGAAATCAGCTGTGTGGTGTTACAATGGAGGTGTGAGGTGTTTCTGTGCTTTTCACTCCCCACACCCATCCTGTACTGCTCCCTCTCCACTCCTTTGTGTCTTCATATATCTGCAAAGAAGGGATTAATTGTCCTTTTTATGCACAATTCCTCCAAAAATATTGTGTATCAGAGAGGTGACTAAAATCATCCCATTCATCTTTATAACCTTGCAATCACTCCACCATCTTAGAAAGGTGTGGGCACCTGTATCCAAGACAGCAATTCAAATAATGTGCTTTGATGCAGGAGAATAAAAACCTTCCTATAGCAGCTGTGATACTTGCTGGGAATGCTTTTTGTCATAATGGAAATACAGCCCATTGTTTTTAATACCAGTGGGATGATGTGGTGGGATCCATTCTCTGCAGGCTGATGAAAGGATCTGTGGAAATGACTTGGTTCCCAAAACAAATTGAGATATCTGTAGATCTAAGCTGTACATGGATCTGCAGCTCCCCTTTCTCTGCTCCCAGCAGCAGAGCAGAGGTAGCTGTCATTTTCTGTGGTACACAAGCAGCCTTTTGTGCATCCATTTGTAAATGTAAAACAAGAGTTTGGTTCCTGGCCTCAAACCCTGAACACACCAGCCTGAGGTTCCTTGAAAGGCAGTGGGTGCCATAACCCTGCTATTGCCTCTTACAAGGACAACATTTGAAAAATGAATTCTGGGGGAAATGCAGGTAAAAGGAAACCCAACATCATTCCAACCCAGATGTTTTATTCAGCTGGAAATGAATAAGTAATTTTATTTTCAAATGATCTAAGCCTTTTGCTTTTGCTGCAAAAAAGAAAAGAACAAAATTTCTGTGGAATGCAATATCAGTAATGAATCTTGAAAATATAAAGTAAGGCCAGCAGGCTTTCAGTGCTTCTCCTTCTTTGATTAAGTGCTGCCTGAATTCAATCCAAATTTACAAAGCGTGAGTTTGCTATTAATTCAGTTTTCTTTAGCCCAGCTTACAGCACTGAATTACTGAATCACAGGTAATAGTTCAGTGCTTGCTGCCAGCAGACAGGAGGTCAGGGAGAGTCTGGGGCTGCTCCTGTGCTGTGGGGACAGAATGCAGAGTGAGCCTGGCCCCTGCAGAGGCCCTTAGTGGGCAGTGACAGCGTCGTGTGCAGCAGGTTTTGGGCTCAGCCCTGAGGTTTTGGGCAGGTTTATGTTCAACAAAGGGCTGGCAATGCCTGTGGGGACTGGCCCTGTCCCATCACTCATGACTGTGGTAACAGCAAATCCTATCTCCTAACAATGATTTTCTGAAATAACTTCTTCTTTTCCCCCTCAAGCTCAGTTTTGCACTAGAAATTACACAAACCAGTAAATGAGTTGCAGGAACAGATGGGGCTAATTGCACCTGTCTGACTGCAAATTTTAGCTCTCTGAGCCTTCACAAGGCTGTGGATCCAAATCACAGTCTGCAAAACAACTGCTGGAAAGCCTCTCTGAAAGTCAGGTGTTTGCTGGGTATGACTGGGCTCCTCCTGAAGCTGTTCCATCAGTGACAGTGATGAGCACTGCTGGAAATTAGGCTGTGAGAATTTATATGTCTTAGCTTTTGCATTAAAGAAGTATTTGAGCATTCCTGTCATTTTCCTGCACTTTTCCTCATTGTGTATGCCCACCTTGCCTCTGCAGTTCTGGCTGGGTGGGTTTTTTGTTGTTATTCTCTCCCAAGCCAGCAAAGCCCTTGGGTGGGCTGTGTGTCACTGGTGCTGCAGAGGGGGAAAGGTGAGGAGGGAGAAGAACCTGTGGAGGTGGGAGCCTGAGCAGACTCAGGGACCTGGGAATGCTCTGAAGGAGGCCAGAGCAGGCAGGCAGGGGTTAGAAGAAAAGCAATTACAAGGAACACTTTGCATGCAATTCCTTTCTCCTTGTGGCCAAAGGGATTGTCCAGGGTGGCCCCATCAGCTTGGACACAGGGGTGAAGGTGGGGCTGGGTGGGCCCTGGGGCAGCAGGACTGTCCCCAGGCTGAGCAGATGTGGGGTCAGCCTGAAAGCTGGCAAGAGAGGAATGGAGTGGGAAGGCAGAGGGGAACAGGGCACTGGAGGTGCTGGGAGGATGGATTTGTACCTGGGGATGAAGGGGGATGTGGTCAAATCACCAGGCAGCTGCCTATGGGGTCAAACTGGGAATATTTTTTCCCCTGCACTGGCAATAACTGACCTGTGTTATTGATGTTCTGTGCTCTCCTGGCAAGGGGATGGGTTTCTCTTTTGCCATGGTCTGTGAAATCCATGCTCAAGTACTCCTGGGCATCCTGCTTAGCTGACACTGTATTGTCACAGCCTTGTGTGATCTCACAGCTGGGAATGCTGGGCACAGATCACTGCTGGATCAGGGCTGGTTCTGTGTGTGGCACTGGCACCAAGTGAGGCTCAGCTGTGCCCAGGATGAGGGGCTGAGCTGTGGCTGGGGCAGAAATGCAGTGGGGGAGCAAGGGCAGCTGTAAACTCTCCTGCCCTGCCATGGGAGCTCTCCTGCAGGCTCTGAGGGATCCATCCTGTGCCCAGTGCTGGCCTGGGGACAAATCACCCATCCTGAGACCTGCCACCTGACCCAGAATTTACATCTTCTCAGCATTTTGAAAGCACGTGCTCCAAGGACAAATGCTCTTTGACTGTGAATGTGGCCCAGCCATCATTTTGGATGGCAGAGGAATTGCATTCCTCCTTCAGGAGGAATTGCATTCTGCTGCTCCACTGAGGTGTTGGACTGTTTGCTGAGCATTTCAAAGCTGGATCTCTGCCATGATTAGTACCTCTGCACACAGATCATGTGGCTCTTCCACCTGAAACTCCTCAGCTTCCAGCTTGTTCTTGGATTGCTTAGACTCAAGCACCACTCTGTGTTTGGGTACTGAGTTTTGAGATGGCCTCTGATGTTCAGACCCACATCCTCATGTATCTCTCCCCAAAGAATGTGGTCCCCTGGCTTCCTGGAACTGGAGCTGTTAGAATTTCCCAGACCTGGGAAGATCTAAGCACACAAGTCACCTTGGAGAGCACAGGCTCTCATCCAGCTCTCCCTGCAGTCATGCTAAAATAAATAATAAGTATTTTTCTTCCCAAAGTTTTGAAAGAAGATACAACTAGTTTAGGAGGACTGTGACTGTGCTACCTGGTATGAGGGAGGGATTGCTTCCTGTTTTATCAGAGCTGGAATAGCCACAAGAGCTGACAGGTTTGGGCAGGACAAGAAGAGCTCAGTGGTGAGGAGCAGTGACATCCAGCCAGCTCTCAGCAATCAGGCACAGAAGCAGAGACACCCACTCTCCTCTCTGAGGGAGAAGTGGGACAGAATGTCAGCAGCTCCTTGGGTGACCCAGGGCTCCCAGGTGCTGACACACTGAAGGGGCTGCTGCAGTGACAGTGGAGCCTGGAGCTCCTGCTGCCTCCAGAGAGGAAAATCAACCTGTTTGCTGCAGAGCTGCACTGGGCTGGCTCTCCTCCCTTGGAAGGACTTTGATTTTATTGACAGCACACTGAGACCTAGCATTAGGAACACTCAGTCTGCCTCTCAGCCAGCATTCTCCTAGCAGTGGAAGCGAGCATCTGTGCAACCACCAAAATCTGGCTGTGGGAGCCGTGACCTCATTTGAGATGATTTCATTTCACAAAGCAGATGCTGTGCCTTTCTCCATGGCAGGGCTAATTCCCCTGGAAATCCTGTCCCTCACAGCTGTATTGCCTCTGCTCAGACTGTGGGCTGCCTGTTAGAGCTGGATTTGCTGTGAGCATTTGTGGGATGGTTCCCTCATTTCCAGGCCCTGGCCCAAAGGCCATCTTTGTCATCCTCAGTCTCATTTGGCAGGAAGATGTTTTCCTCTCAATTCCCTGGTCAGATATTTACCACTGAAACTCTGGCCACAGGAAGGCAGAATTAATGTTTCCTCTTGATGTTGCATCAGGGTATCACAGAGGAAGCTGAGAGTGGAAGGCTGGAAGGAGCCTCCAGAGGCTTTCTAGCCCAAGGTGCTGCTCTGAGGAAGGATCCAGTCAGCCCACACAGCTCCCATGACACATCACAGTTTAACTGCTCTCCACAGCTGCAGTCAGGGGATTTTGCACATCCAAAGGCAGTGTTTCTCAATCCCTACTACCTTAAGAAAATATTTTTCTTACTATCCAAAATGAGCCTTTTCTGCTAATAAAGCCCTTTTTTATTTCTCATCCTTTTTTTCCTGTTTCCTCAGCCACTAGGGCAGACTATAACCTAGACTTCATCATCCTTTAATAATTATATTTATTGTATAGAAAGACTATCAAGCTGTCCTATTGGCTTTAATTTTTGTAGATCAAGCAAAGTGAAGCCACTCATTAGTGCTGATTTTTCCAACTCTTTTCCAACTCTTTCCCCATTTTGGGCTTTCCCAAAAAGCCCAAATCTCAGAGGATGATGAAAGGTGAATGAAGCATCACTTCTCTTGGCTGCTGGGCCCCATTCATTTAAACTAAGACTTCTTTTTCTTTCCATTTTGGATTGTTGAACCTATAAATATAAAAGGGAAAATCTGGAAATATAAAACTCTCACAAACTAAAATCTGTCTGAATTAATATGAATTTTTTAACAAGCAAAGTTTGAGCAGCTCATCTTCCCATGCTCCAGCTCTAATTCAGACACTGCAAGAAAGTTACTTTAGGCAAGATCTATTTTCTCAGTCAGCTGGCTGCTTTTCTGGAGCCTCCACCTGCAGGCAGTGCTGTCTGCAAGCCCCCTGTCTTCTTCAGCCTCACTCCTCATCCTCAGCCTGTGCTGGGCATTGACTGCCAGAACCACTCGTTTGGTTCTTCACACAATCCACACATGCTCTTTTCAGAATGTCAGTTTAGACACAAAGAACCACACCCCAGCTCTGATACAGGTGTGACTTTAACATGATGGACACCATTTCTCATTCTGTATGGTGACATTTCTTGAGCATCCTCACCTGCAGTGGAATCCCAGGAGATTTGCCAGTGTGCTGCAAGCACTCTCTGCTTGGGAGTGCACTCTGGGGGTCCAATCCTTTGGAGTGACACTGATGGATAGCCTGAGCAGTAATCCTCCCACTGCATCCCCTGGCTGGCTGAATGCACACAGAGTAGTCAGAAAATTCTTTGCTGAAGAAAGAAACAATTAGAAAGCATTTTTAGAACAGTGAATGGAATGTTTTTCACAGCTGGCAGTTCTTATTTATGACAAGTAATAATTGCCTCAGCTGAAAAAAAAGGCTCTGGAAAGGAAAAAGAAGGTATTTTTAAAGGGAATTTGGTGCCCTTGGATTTGCAAGTTGGATTGTGCAGGTACTGGGTAGCTCCAAGCAAAAGAATGCAAAAGGACTGGGTGTGCAACCAGGCACTGCCTCCAGAGCTGGTGCCAGACCTACAGACAGGTGCAGCATATCCTCACCAGATGAGGATGGAAATAATTGGGGGTTTTTGTGTTTGTGCTGGGTTTGTTGTTGTTGTTGTTGTTCTGTCGTGGGGTTTTTTTGTTTTGGTTTTTTTTGGTTTTTTTTTTTTCTGTTTTGGTGAGGCAGGGATGAAGGATTCTCAGGGTTGGGTCTCTCCAGAACATCCAGGCATGAAGGAGCACCTGCTACAGTGGTGTAGAGATCCCTAGGCTGCAGAGGATGTAATTGCAGGAACTCCCTCAGAAATGGAAAGAACTAGACCCTAACATGATGCACTTGCTTCCAGGCCTGTGGTTTCTGTTAAAGGAATTTATGAGGTGTATTTGCAGCTAATGGATACATCTTAGACAATCATGTGTAAATATATGCTGGAAATCAA
Source organism: Serinus canaria (assembly GCF_022539315.1). NCBI lineage: Eukaryota > Metazoa > Chordata > Aves > Passeriformes > Fringillidae > Serinus > Serinus canaria. The sequence continues at coordinate 8,221,094 of NC_066328.1, read as the reverse complement.
AAGAGGTGAGCTCCTGTGGCTGCACAGAGATTTTTTTTCCCAGCAATACTCTTATAAACTACAATTTTCCTTAAGAAATTATAAGACTTAAAATACATCTGTAATGCTGTAAGATTATAAATATCATGGCCTTTGAATCTGGACTCAGCAGAACAACTGTTTCTGTGTCTTGTTTCTCATTTGGGTGGGTTCTGTGAGTACTGGTTAAAATAGAACACATTTTAAAGTGTCCTGGCAAATACTCTTATCAAAAAACTTCCCAATGAATCACCTGACAACACTTACAGCCAACAATGAGCAAACAGGGAGATTGCTTTTCAGGGTGGAGATGAACTTTCTCCAGCTCTTTTGTTGAGCTTCTCTTGGTGGGGAGGGAAAATCTACCAAGGCATGCTGTCCATAGTATCTCTAACTTGTAAAGATATTTTCCTTTCTGCTAAAGACTGTTTATTTTTGTGCAGAGAACGTTGCACAGCCCATTTTAAGTGGAAATCATACTTTTTGTGTTTCTTTGCTGAATGGCAAGCACGGGTTGCACATAACCTTGGCTGAGAAGAAGGGTTCTCCAGCCCCTTGGCAAGGAAGGCAGAAAAGAACTGCCAGGACAATCCTGCAAATGTAGGAAAGCTCAGGGAGTGCCTCTGCTCTGTGCTGTGTTTCCAGACATCACAGTCTGACTCCTTCCAGTCTCTTCCTGTGCACAGGCACAGAGAAAAGGAACAGATCTGTGTTTTGTGCCTGGGTGTGGCATCAGGGTTGATAACATCTGAGAAGTGGCTGGCAAAGTGTGAGCACCCCGTGGGGCTGGTCTTTTATTTAGACTGAATTATTCTCTGCAGAAATCCTGCATCCCATCGTGTCATGTGACTTTCTGGGCAGCATTTCAAGACAAATAAATCAATACATAGAATCAGCAATAATTCCCTTGCACTTTTCTCTCAGCTGCAGGAGTTTGGGAACCCCCAGAACACATTTCTTCTTGGGCTTCACTTTTGAAAGTGCCTAGAACAGCGAGAAGAAAAACAAGCCTTTGGCTCTAATAAAAGAATGGACAGTTAATCTTTCCAATAGATCTCACACAGACAAAGCCCAAAGCACCCCAATTTCACATCAGTATTAACAAACCCATAACAGCAAGCAGTTTCCTGGAATCTGAGGCCCTTTGGGCTCTTTAGAAAGAAGTCAGCAGGACTTTCCACATGCTGCAACTTAATATGTTTTATGTGCTTTCTTGGGCTGAGCAGTCTCATCATTGTTTTCTGCTGGCACCTTGGAGATTTTCTGGATCTCTCTGCTCCATTGTACAACTGACTACTTCTGAAAAAGCCATTTTATTGACAGCCTAAAAGGGCTATTCCTGGAAGAGAAATAAGTAACATATTTGTACACCTCTCTGTCAAACAGCAGGGCTGTTTGTGGGGCCACACCTGACTTTGGGTTCCAGGGCTATCAGGACACATTTTCATCTGACATCTTGAGCAGGAGTCAAAGCAGAGCTCTGCCTGCTCACATCAGCTGGGGATTCAGCCTTTAGAGAGAGCATGAGAAATTACTTTAACTCCCATGCTGCTGCAGCTGCAGAAGTCGATCAGAACTGGTCAGGAATAATGCTCTGCTGCTTTTTGTCTTAGGCTGCACAGGTCTGGAATCTCAGAGAAAAGAAACCCCCCACTGACTCTCTCCCTAGAGCTGGGTTTTCAGAGGCAAGACAATCCCAAAACAGAAAAAACTCTCTGGTGGAGGGAAGGAAAGAGAAATGGGAAGGCCCAAAGCATCTGAAACATTCATGTTTTTATTTTTTTTTTCTGTGAGTGAAATTTCTGTTAGAAAGGGCCCATCAAATAATGAAAGGTTCTCCAGTGTACTAGCATGTGATTTATTATGCCCAAGTGTGCTTTGTGTCTCCCTAAATGCAGCCAGGCAGTGGCTTCTACTATTAGGATGTAAAGATTTGAGCATGAAAAAGAGAAGTCTGAGATGGATTTTGGAACCTGGAAAGCAAAATTTGCCTCTGAAGGGGGTTGTGTGTTTTTGCTGGGAAGGTTGGCATGGGTGGAGAGAGGAGGGGAGAATTGCCTGGCAGCAGAGGTGCAGCTCCTGCCCCTCCAGAGGTGACTCCAATCAGGTTTGCTGCTCACTGAGACCTGGCCTGGGGCTGCAGGGGTGTTGCAGAAGGAAGATAACAACCAGCTGCAGTGAGGATTGCCTTGCTGGAGGAGAAACTGTGAAACAGTTTTAATTATATCTCAGGAACCAGATATTATGTGATGGGCTTACCTACTGCTCTGGAATTTTCCTGTTTTGCTTAATAAATACTATTTTTCAACATGGGTTGCTGTTTGGGAGTGGAGAAAGTAAGTTACTGAACATTGCAAAGAGTTTTTTACAACTTCACAGGTTTCTGGATAGAGACCTGAGCAAATGGTTTGCTTGTAACCTTTCTAAACACAACCTTTTGGCAGTCAGTCAGCTCTTGGCAGGAGACTTGCAGTTACTTATCACAAAAGTTTTCATGTAAGCATGTCAAATTTAACTACACTTCCCCCCACCCTTTTTTTTTAAGTTTGGCCTTGATTCTGAATTCTCTCCAAATAAGATTTTTTTAACCTCTGGCTAACTAAGTCTCCTGGATAATTATTTCATTACTAGTTAAATATAGTTTGTCATGTAGAACACACACAGCTGGTTTGCACTTGATCTAAATATCTGCCATGTTTCTTTCCTGCTGTATTTTTTGCTAGGGTTTGTATCTGCCACCATATGATTGTGCTCTTCTCAGAGCCAGCACTAATAATTCATCAAGGATCACAAAAGCATCAGTGCACAAGTGATGGTGCTTGGCTCTCTTTGCTAAAAGGGGCATCTCCTTGGGAAGGTGATGCTGAGCTTGGTGCTCTTTTTGCCTCTCTGTTTGCTCTGTTTCAAGGGGAGGAATGTGCCCTTGTGCTGGATTCTTCCTCAGGCAGGGGGTCATGCCTGCTTTTGGGGGAGAATTTGAAATGGTTGGAGGAAGGGGATTGTGTGTGTCACCTGCCTTGTGCCTGTCTGCATAACCCACCTGCAGCTGTTCCAAGGGAGAAAGTGTTGACAAATGCCAGCACTTTTCCAGAACACATTGTAATATAAAACCTGAAATATATTTGCTATTGTTTTCTGCTGCCCTGGGTATAGGTCTGTTCCTGGAATATGTATCAAGAGCAACCCCTCTGTTTACAGTTTAAACATGAGCTATAGACTGCTTACTCCAACTGTCAGTTTCCTGGGAAAAATGTTTGCAAAGGCCATTTATTATCTTGGCTGCAAAGAAAGCAAACTCTTAACTGCATATGAAATTAAGCAATTCTTTTCTAGCAATTGGAGTTTGGGCCTGGTGATAATAAGTGTGGGTTTGTGATTTAATAGGTCATTACCTACTTTGCCCATAATCACAAAGTAATAAATAACTATTGGCAAGATGGATAATAGCTGGGTCTGAGAGGCATGAAAAAGATAAAGCAATAGGCACAAAAATGTAATTTATATTCATAGAAAATGGGTCCTGGCCAGGAAATCTAAACTGATAGGAGAGCAGATTTTTATTAGATGTCTCTGATTTGGAGAATGGCTGAACACCTGCTTTCACAAGAGCTAGTTGTCTTTCTGGGTTATGGAATGTGTTTTGGATGTGTTATGTGGGAGTTTCCCTGTCTGAAGAGGAAATTCCATATTTCCTCTCAGGGACCCAGACTCATGGTCCCATGGACCTAGACTTCCCCCTGGCAGATTACTTCAGGTTTTTGGGCCCAATTAACCAAATTCTGTCAATGCTTCACTGTTCATTTGCTGCCCCATTCAGCATCTGCTGCAGCTGCTTTGAGTTTTTCTGGCTTCTGGGGCACAAGGTGCAGTGCCTCATCCCTTCCTTTCTTGTGATACCTCACTCAGTTCATATCACACAATCAGTGGCATCATTTATAATTTTGTGTTTTCCCAGCCATTCTTGTTCCCTTCTGTGCAGTGTAACAGTCATATTATTGCAGCAGATCATATTACATCACTTGTGTCATAAACTCATCGTGTTTTTTATTATCTCTAGACATGCTGTGCAGAGCTCCAGGCTTTCTCTGTAGTGTGCAAGAAAATACATGAGAAACTGGAATCCAAATGTGGCAGGGAGGATGGTGTGGCCATGGTGCTCATCACTGACTCTTGGGCTGAACATTTCTTTCTTCTCTCCACTTAATTGGTGCCAGAAAATGAAGATGCAGGCAATGTGCAGATGCCTTTGATGTGGTCTGGTTTTGAACATGTGAAAATACAGTTGTGCAGTTCTGAGCCTGACATCAAGGTCAGCTGTGGCTTTGTTCAAATTTTTGGATTAATCAAGAGGAAGTGCCCATCCTATTTCTTCTCAGAGAGGTTCAAAGAGAATATGTCTTTGCATATTTTAAGGAGGTGAGGTGCCTGAAGAAGTGCCAGTGGATGTTTGCTCACTCTGGAACAGGGAGAAACAAAAAAAAAAAACTCTTCCATATTTCTCACCAGCCTCCCCCGTTTCCAATACGTTCACTTTATATCAGCAAACTTTAAGAACAAAATGTGCTCAGGGAAAAGAAATTAAAATTGCAAAGCAGTTTCCTTTCCTATCAGCAGAACTGACAGAAAAAATGACAAAATGCTTGTGGGAATGATTAGAGAGAGTGAATGTTCTCATTCATGTCGTGTCGTATATTGCTAATTTATATGTATTTGTTTTTGAACCAATCTGGCAAATTTCAGGAAAGAATCTGCCAGGAATCAATGGGAAAAATAGGCCTGTATTCTTTTGGAAATTAATAATAAGTGTTTGCTGTGTTTTCTTTGGATTTTAATGACATCTGTAATGAGTGATGGCTAGCTGGAATGGAACAGCCAGTGAGGAGAGGGAGGAGGCTCAGGGCAGAGCTCTGCAGATTTGGGGCCTCTTGCTGTTCCTTGCTGGCTGCCCTCCATCAGCCAGGGCACCCTCCTCCACTGCTCCAGCTCTTCCTACAGGAAAATGAGGAGGGGTGAGACCTCCAAATACCTTCCATGAGGGAGGAAGGCTCCAGGCTTTCCATACCTGTTAAATGTACTATTGACTTTTTGGGGTTCCCTACACCCTTTCCTCTCCTTCCTCCTTTCTCCTTTTCTATCTCTCAAGAAATGGCTACTGAGTGATGGAGCAGTTAATAAATACAAAATTTCAATGGGGTATAAAGATTTCTTCACTTGCTAGGACAACACTGTCTTCACTCATCTTTTGGCCCCTCCAATTTTCAACGTGCCACTAGTCTGCAAATACAAGATTTTCACCTTACACTTTGACCTTTTCCTTTCATTTTTACCCCATTATTTGGTTACATTTCCATCGATCACTCTAAACGTCCTCTAATTTCTTCAGCTGTAATTTTGTTGCTTTTTCTGTAACAAGTAGGGAGCTATTTAAGGTTCCAGTGACTCTGATGATTTCAATGACACGAAGTTGAAACAAAATTCTCCTCAAAAGCCTGAGGAGAAAAAAAAAATTAATCTGGCATGTTCACCTGACTTCTCAGAACCATTCAGGGGCCCAAATCCTCTTGATTTCTGTGCCTTTGGAGATTTGCCTTTAATGCTTCAATATCCTGTAAAGGTGCTGATTTAATTTAATTATCGTTCAGCCTGGTTATACAGATTATTTTTTCCAGTCTTTCCTGGAAAAGTAGCACCTACAACTCCTTAATCACTTCTGTTAGTGATTTTATCTCCATTACATCCCAACCTGAATTTTTTGGCAAGGTTGTTGCCTTCTAGGTTTTTCAGCCTGATTGTCAGGAACATGTCATGGCCAAGAATAGACTGGAAAATATGGTTCTTGCTAGGCTGTTTCTACAGAGAGGAAATTAAATTCGGTGCAAAGAGGCACTTGCTCTCTAGCAGAACTCAGTTAATGTCATGAAAAAGGGACCAAAAAAAAAGTGCCTGTGAGGGTTAACAGTGAGGAAGTTAATGAGAACCCAATATGGGAACCCAAGAGAAACAGCAGGCAGATGGTAAATCACCCCAGCAAATACCTGGGCTATTTTCCTGTCTGAATCCACTGATCTGATCTGAGGAATGAGCTGTCTCTAATCTGTGCAGTCCCTTTTTCAGAGATGCTTTGACAGTGCCTCTCACCCCGTGGTTCCCATTGCATCTCCATCTCCAGGGCTGCAGGGCAGGGGCAGCTCCCTGCAGGGCCAGGGTCTGCTGCCCAGGGGAGATCTGCCTTCCTGCCTGGCCACGCTCAGTCTCACAGAGCACTCATGTCCTGGGGGATCCTTGTCCTGGATAACCCTTCTTTTTGGTTTGTGGCAATGAGAAATCTCTCAGGTAACCCAGGGAATGGCTCAGGTATCCTGCATGGGCTGCAGACAGCAGCACAGTTGAGGAGAGGGACCCCTTTCCTCATCAGAAACTTTCCTCTTTCCAAGGGACTTACACTGGAAAGAAATGTTTGATCCAGTGGTGGAACTCCTCCATCTCCCTAAGCCACTCTGTGGTGATTGTTAAGTCTTTTTTCCTCAGTCCTGTGGGGCTTTTCCAGAGCTGGGTATGTCTGGTGTGATCATGTCATATGCTGGGGGTGGAAGGAACATCAGCTCAGCATTTTCAAAGGAGCCAGAACTAACCCAGAACTAATTTATCTGACTAATTAACTTATCCAAAAGCTTGTGTATGGGAAAGGGTGGAGGAGGAGATCTTGGTCTTGGAGGGCTGCTGGATTACTGGAACTTTTTGAAGCCTTTCTGTTTGGCCTGGCTCTTCTGTGCCTTGCTGTGACACAGGAGTGACCAGCCAGACAAATCCATGGGAAAAACAGAAAGGAAAGGACACTAAGGGACATGATCTGTGAATTTTACACGTTGTTCTGGGAGAAAAAGTGTTGTAAAGAGAACACAATCACTTGGGGCATATGCTGAGTTTGTTTATCTTCAGAAGCATGTGGTAGGTGTGCCAGTGCACTGGTGTTCAGCAATTAACAATAAAGGCAGGCAGCAATTAACCACATGTCTGCTGTGAGTGGTAATGCAAGTTATTTGTATTTAACCTTCATGATTCATGAACCACTTTCATTCTGGGAACTAAAGAGAAAGGGAAGGAACATCTTAGAGCCTGATGTCACCAAGTGAAAAATGATCAGACTTCAGAAGTCAGTAATGAAAGAACTTATATACATAAATAAAAATAAATAGATTTTTTTCCCATTATTGTCAAATAAAATATGATCATTTATCATACATATACACATATATATGCATACATACATATCTGTGAACATTTTTTTGATAATAGTGGAGTTCTATTTCTGGGAATTTCAAGCTTCATTTGCTTTTAGAATCTCAGCTTGTATATATACTGAAACCAGTGGAAAAATTCTTATCAGTATCAGTGACTGTTCCATTTGGGCTGCTGATATAAACACCACCACAGCAGCTATAGACATTAGAAGTGGTTTTTGTTGTTGTTTTTTTTTTGGTTTTTTTTTTTTTTTTTTGTTATTCTTTTTTCCCCATGTATTTCTGAGGAAATTAGACTTATTTAGGAAAAGCAGCCTTTATAGGATTCAGGATTCAAAGGAAGCTGATGGGACACCCAGACTGTTGGAATTAAGCCTGTTCTGATGCCACATCTCGTTCAAGGGTTTTTGAGTTGACAGCCTTAATGATTTAACTGCCACTGGGACAAGAACAGAGCTGAGGTTTTTATAAAAAAATATCCTGGCTACAGGAGAAGAAGAGCAAGAAAACCAAAGGATTCCTGTGCTATCCTCTGTTAAAGAAGAAAGAGCCACTGCATCCAGGATTACACACACTCTAAGATCACACTTTTTCTTTTTCCCTGAACTAGAGTTCTGTCACAAAGCTTGTTTTTAGTGGAATGAGGCTTAGCACTAAGTTCATCTCATTATAGGTAAACAGATACATTTTGGACAGTTTTCCATTGAGCAGCATATAAATCTAGCCTTATATGTAATGAACTGGCACCAAAAAGTGTACTGGAATATTGATTTTTGTGAATTAATAAGACATTTTTTTCTCTTTTTTATGGATTAATACTTAGCTACAAGCTGTTCAGGATTAAGGTGGAGAATATCCTAGCAGTAAAATGCAATTTGATTTTGGAGAAGGAAATGCTTCAAGATGGAGCAACTGGGTTGGTGGACAGATTGTATTAAAGGGTAGCAAGGGAGAGACACAAAGTGCCTTTATTGCTTATTCTTTCAATACAAGTAATAAGTATTGATGACCTAAAAGAAAAGCAATGAAAGGGTTTTATGAAAATAGAGTTTGGAGGGCTGTTGGTCTTGTCTGTGCCTTAAAGTGGCCTCTTAGAAAAACCAATTAAAATAAGGTATTTTGGCAGGAAAACAATAATCTTTTTAGCATATAAAGAAATAATTTAAATTGTGTTCCCATTTATGAAAATGTATAAATTAGCTTGGAATCAAAATCTTATTTAACACTTCTAGCAAAATGAAATCTGCTTTCCTCCTGCTGTCCCTGTTTCCATTGGGAACTCCCAAATTTTCCAGTAAGAACTTTTTCAAAGGTGAATTTTCTCAGGGGGATTTCCTTTCAAATCCATCTAATAACCCATGTCAGGGAGAACTTCAGATGTTCCAGATGAGATGAAAAGAGGTCAGGGAATTGCACAAGGAGGTGCAGGATGAGAAGAGTGGTTTGAGCTGCAGCCTGCCAGATTGGTGGGGCAGCTCAGCCATGGGCTAAGCATGATGGAGAGGCTGGGGGCAGAAACAAGGACACACTGCAGTGTCTGGGATCTCCCTGGGCAGTGCTCTGGGTCCCTCTGAGCTGCCAGGCTCTGCACCAGAGGAAGGGCACTGCTGTCAGCTGGCATCAGTGGGAGCAGTGTTTTGGGCTGTGCTCCTCCAGAAGGATCTGCACTCGGCCTTTGGGAGCAGGCAGCAAAGCCAGTGGGTTCTGCCATCCTTGTCTGTGACTGCCCAGCTCTGCTGGTGCCTGCTCTGGTCTCAGATGCAGGGCTGGGGTAGCTGCACTGCTGGCACAGGAGTTCATTCTCAGTTCTTCAACCTCTGCTCCAGAGCAGTCACAAACACAACAATCAGCCACAGGCTTGGCTGCAGGAAGTGTGTTCCACCAGCTGCTGTTCTCCTGCCAGGAGAAGACCTGGAGTGAGGCATTCCTGTGGGGAACAGGCTGCACTTGAAGTGGAAATCGAGTTCAATATCATCCTGTTAGTAGAGTTTTGGTGCTGGTTGATAAACAGACAGCACATGGAGCCCTGACCCTGGCTGGCATTCATAAAGCACTGGGTCCTGCAGCAGGTTAGCTGGGAGAGAGGGAGCAGAGAGCCTGGGGAGAGCCTGAGCTACTGCCTGGGGGTGCTTCAGGAAGGGTGTGAAAACCTTGAGTGTCCTTTGACTGCCAGCAGCCCTTGCTGCATCCCAAGGACAGGACTGTGAACATCCCTGCTCCTCAAACCCCAAACTCCTTGTGCAGGGCTGCAGGAAGCACAGCTGAGCACAGCCCATCAGGCAGAGCTGAGCTCTGGGGAGGGATTTGGTGTGCAGCCACAGGATTGCCTGTGAGAGCTCCTTGATCAGAACAGAAATATTTAATCAGGTCTGTCTCCTGTAACTGTCATGTAGAGAAAACAAGGCTACAAATTGGATTTGTGTGATCAATGGGCAAGAAAGACCACTTTATCCACCTCAGCAGTGCTGATGTACAACACCAGGCTTTGGTGCCACGTTCTGGCAGGACAGACTCTCACCTCTCTGGGGACACAGGCTGTTCTGAAACCATACATTAATCATTTTTAAATTTTAACCACAATGGTGCTTTCTTGTATGTCAGTAGAAAATCAGCTGCTGAGTTTAGAAAGAGTAGGATTTTTCTTACAGCAAAATCAAGGGAAGAATTTGCCCAGATTGCACAGCCATATTTAGGTACATAAAGATATGGTTGGGAATTTATTCATGTACATGGGTGAATTAGGAACTTACACACAGATTGTTTTTGAAGTTCAGGACTCCAGTGGAGAGTGGGGTACAGGGGTCTGACCCAAACAGAAAGGGGCTCAGAGCCGGAGCAAATCCTCAGCAGCCAGGTCTGCTAAATAGATGTTCCAGACTTGACACTTCACAGTTCCCAACACTTGCAAAGCATGAGCACCACAGCAGGTCTTACAGACCCTAATGGCACAGCAAATTTAGTAAATAAATAAATAACATACAGCAGAGAGGATGGGAGCCGTGTCTGAACTTTGTGCCTTGCAGAGAATTGGCACTGTGACTTGGCAGGGTCTTTGGAAGGTTTTCAGTTACCTTGAAGAATAGCAATTGTATTTTAAAAATTTTTTTCTCTTTGTATTTTATAAATGGGCTTATAAAAGAGGGACTGTGAGTTAGAGTCTGTCACCCCATGAGTCTGGAACAGATTGAGAGGAGGAAGAGTGCAGCTGTGGAACCCCCCCAGGGCGTGAAGATCTGTAGGATCCATTTGGAGAGGGGCACAACTGAATCCAGGGGTGAGGGGGAAATGGGTCATGGATACCAAATGACAGGTGCAGCAGCATCAAACTCTGCTAATGTTTGCTCTGTAAAAAAAAAAACCACAAAAAACACCTAAACCCCAGAGATTGGGATCTACAGTGACAATTCCTTACTTCAGGAAATGAAGCTTTTCTGAACAATACCATCTTCTGTCATGCCTAATCAAACTAATTAAAGAACACTACCACACTTTATTAATGTAATTTATCTCCTGCCTGAGGTGAATTATATTTATGCTCCAGTTACTCAAACATCCCTGTTCTGTGTTTGAAGGAATGATGATATTCAGTGATGTTTGTGTTCCACAGTATCTGGCAGTAATTGAACAAGAGCCTGGGAAATTGGGTATTTCCTGCTCTGGAAAAGCTTCTCTGGGGAATGAGCTGTTGCACAGGTGTGTTGGTGAACAGGCTGGACTTGGGCACGTCCTTATTTGAATGGCAACTGCAGCCCTACACAAGCCAAACCTTCCAAGCCAGGCAAGCCAAAATTCATCTCTGAGCATTAAGGCTGTGAATGGCCTGTTTAACTGAACACACATACTCACAGCATTTAATGAATCAGGGCTGGGAGGCCAAATTTATCCCAGCTGAAGATCTGGCAGGGAAAGGCTAACATGTACTGAAGGAGGAAGGGAGGAAGGAAGTTAGTTCTAGAGACTAAAAACATTTAAGAAAATGTCAATAGAAAAAAAAAAGTATTTATTTTAAAAGATATTAATGGACATCCTCTGATGTGGCCACAGCTGCAGGGCTCACAGGCACAGTATCCACCCCCCTATTGCTGGAAGAAGCAGTTTAACATCATTTCTGGAGTCATCATCATGAGACAACAGAAAGCATTGCCCTAAACTGGCTGAGGGGTTTTCCTGGTGATTGCTTGCAATTTGTTGCTGTCTGCTTGATGAAAGCACAAGAGAGGGGAGAGCAAGGGGAGCAGCAGAGAGCTGTCATGGTCCTGGCCTGGCCAGAGGCTGAGACAGCTCCTGGGTGTGCAAGGCTGGAGGCACAGGGAGCTGCAGCCCTCCCTGCACACCTGGCTTTGTCAGCTGAGCTGGCCCAAGGCCATTTTGGCCACCTGTCTCTGCTGTTTGCTCTTGTTTGAGGCCTGAGAGAAAACCCCTCTGGGCTTGGTCTCAAAAGCACACGTGGAAGGACATTGCAGATGTCCTTGTCCACCCCACCCCACCCACACTGTAGGTGGGTAAGATGAGCCCTTCCCACCAGGGGTGGCTTGGGCTGCTTGAGGGCACCTGGGATTTGCAGGCATCTGAACCCAGAGCTGGCCCAAGCCCAGGTAGGGCATGTGCAGAGCCATGGGAGAGACTGGCACAGAGCAGAAGGTGGGAAGGAAGCCTGGTTAGGGATGTGGAAAAGCAGACATCCCACCTTGAGCTGCAGCACGTGTCATCTCAGGCCTGTGCAGCAATTTCTGTCAGCTCTTTCCAGAGGGACTCTGCTGGCTCTCTTCCAGCCCAAGCACTGGGCACTGAAGCACTGACTTTGCAGCTTTACTCGTGTTGATCTAGAGAATTTCACAACTATGTTCAGAGCACTGTTGGTAGGATGGATGTGGGGAACAGTACCATGCTATTTTATTTTTTTAAAACTTGGGTTGTGTATTTACTGCTTTCCTAAGTGAGTTCTTAAAAAATATCTGACAAGTAGATTCTGTCTTGTAAATAGGTCCAAATGAATTTTATTAAGGTTTTTGGGTAAATCTTTACTACTCTGCTCCCAGATAGATTTTTGGCAGTTTAAAAAGCCTTCTAAGAATGAGGAAAAAGGAGTTTTTATTCTTTGTGAATAAATGAACTGCAAATTTCCTTGGGTAGTGGTTAAAACTGTTTTGGATTTTCCTAAGGAGAAGAATGACTCACACCCATTGATAAAGTACACCTCAGTTCTGTAGGAATAGCAAGTGCAGTGGGCTGGAGCAGATTGCATCAGAACACAGAGGCTTGTTTGGAGGACAGAGCAGGACTGAGCTCCCAGCATGTCGTGTTTATGGCTCCAAAACCAAGATTGGAGATTTGTCCCAGGTCAGAGTCTCCTTGGCAGCCTGTGCACTGCTGCATATCAAGTGCTCTTCCATAAAAAAGTTGGATGGCAAAAAAAAAAAAAAATTCCTGGTGCTTTAGAATAAAAGGCAAGTCCTGATGTCTCACACAGTTTAGGAATATGCCCCCCCCCCCCAGACTGCCAGCTCAAAATTTAGGGTGAAAACAAAAAAAACCAGCCCAAAGCCACGATGAAGATGGAGGATGATGTGTAAGGTGCAAACTGAGAGAGCCCGTGGTAAAAGAATAGAAATTATTTTGAAATAGAAAAACATGACAGAAAGGTAGCTGAATAGCATGTTGAACTTGCTGATTTGTCTTCCTGATGATTAAAACAAGAAAAATCACACTACAGAGCTGATCATTAGTGTAACTGTGATTTTAGTGCTATGTAGGATAATTTCTTTCAACAGTGGAGAAATGGCAAGAAATATGCCAAAGATAGAGGATCTATTAACAAGTGAGTCAGCTGGGACAAGCAGAAATTCATGTAATAGGCCACGAGCATGGTGAGATTCAGAAAAAAGGCATGAGGACTGCAGAAAATGGTAAAATCCATGTCATGGAAAGAGGTCATTCTGCTGGGAAAAGCTGCTGTAGAAACCCCAAGCTTTGGCAGTTCATGCAATCCAGAAACAGGAGAGGTGTTCTTCCAGATGCAAACCTGGCTTTGTATTTAGACAGCTTTTCTTGCTGATTTTTATCTGGAGGCTGTTCTCACATTGGATCTACCAAGTCCTACCTGTCAGGCTCTCCTGCCATTGCCACAGCAGCTCCTGTGGCCACTGGCCCTGCCTGGCACTTGGTCCTGCCTTGTGGCAGGTGGTGGCATGTCCCCACACCACCAAGTCAGTGTGATCCCTCTGTGGCACAGGGAGGCAGAAGTGGTTCTTGCTGGAAGGACAACAGCAAGTGATTTCTGGTGGCATCACCTGGGACAAAAAGCTGGCAACAGAGATTTTCATTAAACAGGAAACCTGATCATCTGAGATTTCTGTCTTGAAATCAGTGACCTGTGCTGGAGGAGGGTGAGGTACTGTAGTTCAAAAGAGTCTCAGTCTTGCTCCCTGCCTCAGTAAAAATGAGAGAAAGCAGGATTGCAGCTGAAGGGGAATTGGTTTTGGATGCTCCACAGCAGGGCACAGAAACAAAGCCCCCTGTCCTTCCTTCCCCAGAAGAGTCTCCCTGGGGCTGGGGCAGGCAGATGAACACAGCAGAATTTACCTGGTTCAAGAGAAGCTGAATGAAAGGGTTTGGTCACCCTGCCAGATTTATTGCTTTATTCATTATTTATGCAGACAGCAGCTGCAAAGCAGATATTAACTGCAGTCAATACCTGGCTGACATGGCCCAGCTTTGGCACTTCATGGCTGTTGTACAGTGTGCTAATTTTGGGTCAGATACTGGGATTAGCAGCAGCCCCCACCCAAAGGTAGTGACCCCATTGCTGTGGGTGACAGCAGCAGAGCAGAGGCGGAGAGTGCCCTTGTCCTGGGGCTGGGGGGGTGTGCACAGCACAGAGCAGGGGCTCTTCCTCCAGCATCTGTAAGGAAATGCAGACACTGCATGGCAAACTTCTTGCTTAAGCTATGGGGTATCTGTCCCTTCCCATGCTCCCAGTGCCCTCAGGGACCTCACTGTGTCCTCCCCTGGACATGGCTGCTCACAGGGGTCACAGCAGCAAAGCTGCACCTTGAAAAAAGAGGGGAGCTCAATTAGTATTGTTATTATTTTTAATGAGGCAGATAATGCATTTTGTTCTAGTTGGTGTGATGTGTTTCATACATCTGTCTTGGCCAAAACAGAGCTTTAATCATAGATGTGGGGAGAAAACACTGACTGAAGGTTGTGTTGGTTGTATTAAACTCTTGCTGAATGTCCAGTGATGATACAGCTTCTTGGCATATGATTTTAGGAAATTTATCCCATTTATCCCATTTAAATCCCTGTCTGTCTTCACTGGTGCTGTCCCCTGGCTGCTGGGTGGGTTTGGGGATGGCAGCAGGCTGTCCCTGCCTGCCCCTTGTCCCCAGGGGAGCTGTGGCAGGACAGCAGGCAGGTGGAGATGCCCGGCTCTGGGTGAGACCTGCTGCTGGCACTCATTGCCATCCTGTGGCACTTGGCAGCAGCAGGGCCATTAACCTTGATGGCCTGGCCCAATTCCAGCCTGCTAATTGCACTCTGCCCAGCAGGCTGGGTATGCCTGGGGAACACTCAGGTGAGGAAATTGCTCTTTGCTCCCTCTCCTAAAGGATGTTACACAAAGGGAGGTTTAATGCTGAAGATGAAACCTGTTTTATTCAGAAACCTAAATCTGGATTTAAGGATGTGACAGAACACAGAGTCTTCAGAGCAATGCCCAGGCTCCTGAGCAGGCCCAGGGGCAGAATGTGGTTTTTGCCTTCCTGCAAATTTTTCACATTCCTTTATTAATAACAAATCTCCTAAAATCTGTTTAGGATCATTTCTTGCAGCAAATAAAAATACTTCACGCAAAAAGGAAACAGATGGTCCTGAATGCTGAAGATCTGTTTGAAATGTATTTTCAGCCCACTGTCTGGAACTTGTCTTGAGCTGTAAAGGAACTGAAGTTCAATTTCAGGCTCTGCAACACTAACACTCTGTATGTAACCAGAGGATTCTCCCATCTCTGTGTATCAACCTAAATAATGGTTGCTAAACAAAAATATTTATGCATTTGTTGGAAGGAAAATAATGCTGGGTCTGGGGGCTTCTTCTCTGTGACCAAATTGTTTTTTCATCAGAGTCAAGAAGTTTTGCTGTTAGGCTGGAGCAGACAGAAAATCTGCATTATCTGGGCAGACCTGGCACCCTCCCTGTGGTGCTCCTGGCTGGTCCCTGCTGAGTTCACATTTACACCAGAGACTGAAAGCTGGGCAGTTGTGCCAGGAGCCCCAGACAGCAGCTGTAGCCTGTGTGCAGCCTGCAGTGCCTGAGCCTCTCCAGTGTCCCTGAATTTAAAGCTGTATTTGGGGAAGCACAGCCCTTTAGCAGAACAGTGGTTATGGTTTTTCCCCCACAGGGGCACCCCAGGAGGTTAATTCAATCTGTGTCACTCAGACTCCATGCTGGCACATCAGCCAGTTTTCATGGTCAATGTCCTGCTTCCAGCTGAAACAGAATATAGTGCTTTAAAAAAAAATGGAAAAAAAATCACCCAGCTGCTGTCATGTAGGACATTGTGCTCTTGGATGAGCCATGGCTCTCATCAGGTGGGTGTGATCACCCAAAATTAATGGGGGGAGGAGGAAAACCTTCAGCCAGAGCAGGGGCTGCCTGTGGGAGCCCAAGGGCAGCACTGCAGGGCAGGTTTGCCAATTCTTGGATAATAATAGTAATAATAAATTATCCCCCAACTGGTCAGGGCAGAGCTCATGGGTTTGACTTCTCTCTGCCCCACCAGAAGCTGCTGAGCAGTTGGCAGGGAGGGTGTGAGTGGTGCTGCCTCTCTCCAGAGCCAGGTTTGGCTCAGGGTTGGCCAGAGCTGCAGTGCCTGGGATCTCTGATGCTTTCCTGCCTGGGTGGATGCTGGGTGCCTCTGTGGCAGGACTACAACAAATGGTGAATAAAGTCCATTGATTTGAAGCTCTAAATGCATAATTTCAAGAATTACAGACTATTGAATGAATTTATATTTGAGTAACATCAGTGAATACCAGGCTGGTAGTCAAGAACCTACAAATAAAAAAAGAAGTTGTCATGTAAAAGGGGATTATTTTAGAATTAATGACTTGTAGGATTTTTATGTAATGTATTTTTGTTGAAATCTTATTTTGTTGAAATCTTATTTTTGCCTCAAATCTAGGACTTGGGTTTTCTCACTTCCTCCCCTGATCTTTTCACAGGAAGATTGGAATAGCTGTAAAAAGTGAGGGTTTATGGAGGAGGCACTCTCAGCTTCTTTCTAATAAAATTATGGATAAAGAAAAGGTCAAGCAAGGTTTCACTTACCAGATTTTCTATCAGTTTTTTTCCTTTACCTTAACTGAAAATAATGAAAAATGAAAGGTATTTTAAAAAATAATCAAAATGAAAAGTTCTGTTTTCCAGAAAATAATAATTCAGAATTTTCTCTTGAAGGATGCTGAGTGACAGGTTTCTAACCTTGAAAATACTGATTTTTTCCCCCTCTGTCTCCTTCACCCCCAAGTTCAGCCAGCTCTGGCATCATGCTCCAGTGAAGCACTGAGATGTCTCATGCTTACTCTCTTTTGCAAAATAATGTTTTTGACAGTTTTTTAAAATCTGGATGATGATGATTATTTTGTTTCTGCTTGTTTGTTCTTGTTGGAGACCAAGACATCTCTATTATTGCAAAACAAGCTCACTTATCCTCGTTTATCCTCAAGGAAAAGGAAATCCATCCAAACTTGGGTGATGGATGCTTTCCTGGCTGAGCCCTTGGGCTGCTCTGGGGTGGCTGCAGGTGGAGAGAGCACCTGGCCCAGGGCTGGGATCCCTGGAGCACCCTCCCACCTTTGGGGCTGGGACTGGCAGATCCCTGGAGCACCCTCCCACCTTTGGGGCTGGGACTGGCACATCCCTGCTGCACCCTCCCACCCTTTGGGGCTGCTCTGGCTCTGCAGGGGCACCAGCACTGCCCAAGTGCCTGGTTTTGGGGGGTTTTGGTGACAGGCAGCACAGTGTGGCTGGTTGAGGGTTTTTAATGGTTCAAGCTCTGTGCCTGGGGGAGGGATTGGGATCTGCTGCATCCTCAGCCCAGGAGCTCCTGCAGCTGCCCAGGGCAGGGGTTGGTGCTGTGACATTGTGGAGGTTCAGCCAAACCCCTCAGTAGGGCCTCTAGGGTTACTCAACTCAGACCCATTTCCCAGGGTTTTTCCCTCAAACACACACCCAATTTTATTATTCCATTCTCAGCAAAGGGCACATTATGGCATTCACATTCTCAAAAAATCCCTTCACCCAGGATTTTTTTGCTGGGAAGCTGAGAGGCCTCAGAGAAAAGGAAACCAGTTCTTATCCCATTTGCTTCTCCTGTGTTTTGCTCTCATGTGGAATGTGTTTGGGGATTGTTCACCCACAGGTGATTGTTCCATTGGATTCTGCTGGGAGTTGTTTTGACTCTCTGGCCAATCAGGGCCAAGCTGTGTTAGGACTCTTTCCAAAATCATGAATTTTCATTATTATCTTTTTAGCATTGTGTAAGTATCCTTTCTGTATTCTTTAGTATAGTATAGTATTCTTTAATAGAATATAGCAATACAATGTAATAAATTTGCCTTCTGAGAACATGGAGTCAGAGGCACCATTCCTGCCTTTGTTGGGGCATTCCCAGCAAATGGAATAGCACCTCTCCACATACCCATTCCACACTGGTGGTGTGGGAATGCTTTCTCATGGGTGATTAATAAACCCCTCTTTATGCTTGTTCTCATTTGATCCCTTCCTTGCTGCTCTGCCTGCAGCAAAAAGATGGTATGTAATATATATATATATATATATATATATATATACACACTCAGGACACTGATGGAAAATTAGATTTCTTTCAATGTGATATCAAGTAATGCTCCCAGCCATGGGGAGAACTCTATATTCAGTCACCTTTTAGATGCTGTCCATGAAAATCAATCTTCTTTGGTCCCAGTGTTCATATTTTGTGTGTATTGCTTTGTGTTACTGTGCATTTTGGCTTTGTCTACTTACTCCTAGCTCTGGCACCTTTATCCAGGATGCAAGTGTTATCTTGCTTTGCAGATGGTCCCCAGACTCTGTACCAAGAATCCAAATGATGGCTGCTTCCCTGAGAGCCTGGCTTTGCTGCTGCTGAGATGATCTCCCTCTCCTCCCTCCATCCTTTGCTCTGAGGGTGTTAATGAAATCTGTGTGCACCCTTGGTGCTGCTGAAACCTGCCTCTGCTGTCAAACCAGGAGCTCCAGTGCCTGACCAGCCCTGTGAGGTCCTCCCAGGACAAATGGTGAGCAGTGCTTGCCTGGCTGAGCCACCATCACATCAGCACCTCTGCACTCTGGGGTCTCAGCCCAAGCACTCTCAGCAATTTTAGCTTTTAGCATTTTTAACAATTCTTAATCTGCTTTGTAGTCTTCCAAAAGATGCATTTTGCAACTTCCCCCCCAAACATGTAATCTGAAAACCCACTTCAGAGCTTTCCTGGTAGATTAATGCACAAGGAATGGCATTTTATAAAAATACAGAAAATTAACTAACCAATTTTTTGGATTGCCAAATACTAGGAGTTTGCTTTATACAAACATCACCAACCCCTTCTTGGAGTGCTTTCTTGCATTTGGACCTGTGATCTAAGATCATGCATAGCAGAGTTTTTCTGCCAACCTTGTTGCAGACACTTTCCTCCTGAACATAAGCTCATTGTTCTCCAGATGTAATTAGACCAAGTGTTATGACAGTTGGTAGGATTACAGCACTTTGATAAATGACTTGTTTCTCAGAAGAGAAGGTTTGTGAAAACAAGGCCATCCATCTCATTTCTCATCATTTCCTTTGCCCAGCTTCCTTCTTGAAAATCTGCACATGGGCTTGGATGTGAGCTGAAGGGAAGGTTTTGGTGTCTCCCACAGCCCATGGCTCCCTCTGAGTGGCAGCCCTGTCCTGGATCAGCTCTTCCCCCCAGGATGGTGTCATTTCAAAGCTGGCAAGAGGCTCTCAGCTCCTGCAGCTCTCTGATAAAGGCCCCATCGAGGACAGACCCTGGTGCAGACTCCTGCCCTCTACAACCCAACCATCCATTTCTTTCCCCTTCTAGCTGTCTCCTCCACCTTTTTTAAGATACACATTAAATTGTATAAAAGGCTGTGGGAGGTGGTGCCAAAAGCACAGTGAAAGTCAGGGTGAATGAAGGTCAGGGCCATCCCCAGCTCCCCCTTACCTGCAGCTCCAGATGTTCTCCCACAGCAGCAGTCAGGTTTGATCAGGCACAGTTCACCATTCTCAGCCCATTCTGGTTGATCCAAGCTGCTGCCTGCTCAGAACTCCGAGAGGAGCCTGGAACTTTCTCACCAACCAAGGCAAAGCTGATGCTCCCCAGACCATCTTTTTGGCCTTTTTTGCAAATGGGTGCAATGTTTGTTTTTCCCCAGTCATTGGGGACACCCCCAGTCATGACAATATCTCAGAGATGACAGGAGTGGCCTTCTCATGACCCTGGTCCTTTCTCACAGCACCCTTGGTACCCCTCATCTGGAGCCAAGAGATGGGCTGGAAAATCTTCACTTTGTGATTTTGTAACCACAAAATGTTGGGGTTTTTTGGTTGGTGAAACTGTGCTGTGGAGGTCAGGGGCACTCAGAGCCATGTCCCTTCCAGCCACAGCTGCTGCCATGACCCTGGCAGACCTGTGCTTGCACCCAGGGCAGCTAGACTTGCCTCTCAGCACAAATTTTCCTCCTTACAGGCTGTTCTGATGACTGATCACCAACAGCTAGTGTAGCCTTTTCTGGCCATGCTGCAGCTTTAGAGAGATTTCAAGGTCATTTGGCCATGATGGCTTTTCCAAGGTGGTTGGAGAGAAGCATGAGGACTTCCCTGTGAAGTTCTGCATGCTGGTGTTAATAATTTATCTATTTTCTGAGTAATTTGTGTGTCAGAGCTCAAGAGAGTAGCTTTTCAGAGGTTTGAACAATGGTGACCATCCATTCCACTTTACAGCACAGTTTTTTATCTGAAATTGGGTTTTAGGCTTTCCTCTGTTGAGCTCTGTGACTGATCTTAAAAGCTTCTTGATATATTACCCAGGCCTATTAGATTCTACTAGACCTCTCCATCACCAAGAATTGATTTCCCCCTCTTCCCCCCTTAATGCTTGAACTCAGAAGGCCCTTAGGGCTTCTGGCTTAATTAAAAATTAAATTTACAGATCATTTCTCAAATCATCCCTTAAGCAGCCAGTAATAATATCACCTCTGAGTGGTGTGTGTCACTGTCATTTTAATGTGCTGTGTAGTAAATAGAAATGTGTCCCCTCTGTGAACTCTGTGTGGAGCAAGCTGCCCTGTGCTGCTCTCTGTTTATTTATGTGTATAACACAGAAATCAGTGTGCTGTGAGTCCTGGGGACCTCTGCCACACTCCAGCCACTTCTCCTTCTTGCCATAGCAAAGGAGACTGTGAGTTGTCCTGCATTTATGAACACTTCTCTTTGTTTTAAAAACTGTTTTCATCTCCCCCTGTTGTTTCTCCTACAATTTGAAGATGATTTTTTTTTGTATCCTTTTCTGGGATATTCAGTTTCTGGAAGTCTTTTTCTTTCAGTTGAAAGGAAACTCATCTTACACATGAAGGGAGTAGGAAAAAGCTGCCAACCCAAACTGGTACAAAAGGTCCTTGCAGTGATGCTTCACAGCAAACCCTGCTGAGGGTCTGTGAGGTGCTGCAGTATTACAGGTGGCATTACTCACTGCAAACAGCTCATCCAACCTCCTGTGAGCATTCCCTGGAAGCCAATCCACCAATGGCTTGCTCTGTAAGATTTTTCTTGGGAATAATTTCCCAAAATTTCCTTAATCTGTGATGAATCTGCCAAGACTTTTCTCTGATTATTTGCTATTCATCCTATGCATTTGATTGCATAAAGCATTTACTATATCTGCTTTTCTTTTGTTGTTATTTTGTGGGTTATCTGAGTGTTTTGAAAGAGAGAATTAACATTAATGAGTGGTGACTAGTTTTGCTGATGCTCCAGTCTCTGCCCTCATGCCATGGAAGGTGTTTGTATGAAGCCACTTTGAGTATTTGTGCAATAACACGTGGCTGAGCACAGATTTGTGCTGCAGACTTGTACAGATGAGACATCAAGGGCTCCATCCATGTTTGCTCTCTCTTCAGATAAGTGCTCTCCTTCCCCTTGTATATTTGTTTGTCCTTTCAACTCCATACTCCACTTATTTTTGTTCCCTTTCTGTATCCTTTTTTTCTACCATTCTCAAAGGGTCTTGCCTTCATATTTGAATTTGCTCTGGCTCTTGAGTTAAATGTGCTTTTTTCTAATCTGATCTCAGTAGTGCCATGTGAAGCCAGGAACTCCTTGTGCTTATTTCTTGATTTGGCCAGCTTGGCCATGTGTCAGAGCTCCTCACAAGTGTTTTGGGGAGCTGTCTGTGCTGTGTGACACCTCCTGGGCTGTTGTTGGTGGGCCTGTGCCCAACAGCCTCAGCTCCACCAGTCAGACCTGCACGGTGTTGCTCTGATCTGTGGCTCAATTGTGCTGCTCTCTTCCCTCTCCAGGCACCACTCTGTTCTATTTCCAGATCTATTTTTTACTCATTATACTCCTAAAAGAGAGGCTGATCAGAAGACAGTCCCAGGGAGGATTTGGCCCAGAGATACTTTTCCAGATCCTCTGCACTCAAGGTTGAATTTTGATGGGGATGAACATTTAACAGCTCTGCAAGTGGTCTCTGAGCTGAAACCCTGCAGTCATAGTGAAGAACAGACTCAGGAAGAAAAAACCTGACTCTTTGAAACCCTTCTTACCAAAGTAGTACATAGTTAATAATGTTTGAATTACTCCTGTGGAAGCCCCTTGCACTCTAAGAAACATCTCTAGAGAACAATAAGTGAGCCCCAGCTGATTGCCAAGCCATTAACCTCAGCTGCTGAATGCCTGTTCCTGCCTGTGTGAGTCAGCCATTCAACTGGAGTCACCAAAGGAGTGGCTACCCTCCACATTCTGGGGGCCAAACATGCCCAGAGTATCACCTAAACCAGCCAGGGCTGCTTTAGAGCAGTGGCTTGGATCCTCTGGGATTTGCAGAACCCGAAATCTCCCTCAGTGAAAGTTTGAGCTTTGCCTCCAAAGGGAGACTTTGGATCAGATGCCCTGGAACAGTGCAGAGGAGCCTCTCCCAGCCAGCTGAGCCAGGCTCAGGGACCCCTGGCTCTGATCCTGTGCCTCCTGGGGCTGGCCATGGCAAGGACTGTCCTAGAGCCAGGGGATGCTGAAACTCCTCTGAAAGATCCTCCCCAGGGCAGATCAGCTGAGGAATGGTGGAGTAGCATGAGGCCAAAGGAAAATGCTCACAATTCCTCTCTCAGAGCTGTTGTCTATGGCAGAGAGCAGAGGAGTGTCAGTGTGCAGCCCCTGCTGTGGTTTGGGGTTAGGAGGCAGGGCACCACTAACCTCCCATCAGCAATCAGTCACATTTTCATTTCCTTCCCAGCTGTGCAGGATGAACTCAGCGCTCCCAGCTGCAGGAGGGCTTGGCTGCTTGTGCCACTGCCATCCCTGCACTGGTGTCTGTGCCACTGCCATCCCTGCACTGGTGTCTGTGCCACTGCCATCCCTGCACTGCTGTCTGTGCCACTGACACCCCTGCACTGGTGTTTGTGCCACTGGCACCCCTGCACTGGTGTTTGTGCCACTGGCACCCCTGCACTGGTGTTTGTGCCACTGGCACCCCTGCATTGCTGGCTGCCTGTGCCACACCCACCCCTGCACTGGTGGCTGTGCCACTGCCATCCCTGCACTGGTGTCTGTGCCACTGCCATCCCTGCACTGGTGGCTGTGCCACTGCCATCCCTGCACTGCTGCCTGTGCCACTGGCACCCCTGCACTGGTGTCTGTGCCACTGCCATCCCTGCACTGGTGTCTGTGCCACACCCACCCCTGCACTGGTGGCTGTGCCACTGCCATCCCTGCACTGCTGCCTGTGCCACTGGCACCCCTGCACTGCTGGCTCCTTGTGCCACTGGCACACCTGCACTGCTGCTTGTGCCACTGCCACCCCTGCATTTGTCTATCTGTGCCACTGGCACCCCTGCCCTTGGCTCCCTGTGCCACTGGCACCTTTGCACTGCTGGCACAGGGCAGCTCCCATGCCAGCCTGGGGGTGTAGAACATGGAGACCAGATGGACAGGTCAAGGTAAACCACACCAACCTCCTGCTCCAGGTAGCCTGAAGGCTCTTGGAAGGAAGGAAAAGGCTTCCCCTGAGTGCTGCTCTGGAGTCTGCCTGTGTGTATGCCACACACAACCCCAGGGCTTTCTCACAACTTGGACTGTCACAGCAGATAGACTCAGAGTCTGAAGCATCTCTTGCATTGCTGATTTGCTTTTTCGTCTTCTCTTCCCTCAGTTAAGGATGTTACTGCAGGAAAGTCCTTGTTCCTGATCTCAGCCCACTCCAGGGGCTCCTGAATTTACAGCTGAGGTTATTGGCTTGGCAACTTAGTTGTTGTCCTCTTTGAACTTGCTTGACTGATGCTCCCAGGTGGGAAGGCAGGAGAGCAGTGTCCCTGCAGGCTCGCCTGAGGCAGCCTGGGCATGGCAGCCTTCCCTTCCCTTCCCTCCCATGGCTCAGGCCAGCACTGCCCTTGGTTTCCCCCAGCCCCTCACCAAGGATGTGCCCCTCTCACGTGGCTGCTGCTCCTGGCAGTGTCTGCCAGCACCACCAGGCTGGTCTGGGTACAAATCCTTGGTGGAAGAGAAGCCCTGCTGCAGCAGGGAGGGGAAGGGATGCTGCACCTGCTGGTGTGGTGCTAAATAACAGCCTGTTTATCTGTGCTCCTTGATAGTGTGTTATTTCCTAGAGTAATGTTGTGTATCAAAATAGCCCAGAAACATCTGATTGCCTGTAAAAGAGAAAAACTATAGATTGCAAGTGCTCTGGAGCTGTTCTAAAGTAAATCTGTTCTGTGTAACTGCAGAAGATTATTGAACACAGCTAGGAATTGTGTCTGTGGGGCTCCTGTCTTAGATTGGTGCATGTTTCTGGAGTGTCCTAAAACCAGTTCAGTCCTAAGGGCACCTGTATATGGCTGAAATACAGCACTGTACTAGGCTCTCTCACCCTGTCTTCTGGGATCCCCAGCTCTCTAGGACTGCCTGATGTGAACTGCCTGAAACCTTGGCAAGGAAGCCTCTGACTCGCACAATCTTCCCCAGGAGTAAGATCTGGGGTGGGTGAGAAGAAGAATGCTTGTGTGGGATCAGTCAAAACAGGGATTTAAATTCTGATCTGTTATCATAAGGCCTGTTCCCATGCCAAGCTAAAAAGGATTCCAAGTGAAAAGGAGCATTAGGGAAAGAAAAAAAAAAGATAATTTTTTCCAATAATGCCTTATTTCCCCCATTCCTTCCACTTCTCCCTCCTCCTTCTCTGTGATATTCTGGCAAAATTTCTGGTATCTTGCCAAGTATTTAGCAAGAAAATTGTTCAGTTTAGTATTTTTTTGACAGATCCATCACTGATCATTCTCTGGAGTCTGCCCTGTCTGCTCAACAGCTGGCTCTGCTCAAAGAGTCTACTGGAACTATTTGTGCATATTTGTAAATGATGGATTTAGATAATACCCACAATAATTGTGGAGTCCTGCTGTTTGGCACAGTAACATTTTGCATTTGCTTTGCACAGGGATAAAGGATGATGCCAGGTACCCAGTATGGGACATGAGCTCTGCCTTCCTTTAAAGTCATGTGAGGTCATGGCAGGGCTGACTGCTGTGGAGGGAACAGCTGAGCCTTGCTGGGCTTTAGGGGGGTTTATACTGAATCAAATGAGCCCTGAATCTTCCAGTACTGCTTTGGGGACTGGTTTTGAGCAGCTGTAGCTTGGGCCAGTCCTGGTGTTCAGATAACTCTTCCAGTGATGGATGCAACAGGTATCACTGGCACAGGAACAGAATTATCCCACTGTCTGAAATGGCCCTCTTTGGCTGCATGTGGGGTACAAACAGAATTTCTGGGATTCAGAGGCCCTGTTTCAGCTCTTGGGGCTGTTGGCTTTTGGGGATGTGCCAGTGCTGAAAGAATGACATTGACTTCAAACCAGGTGCCTGTTGGATGTGCTCATGTGTCCTTATCCCAGCTTCTCAGGAGCCCCTGGCATGCACCAACCCAGCAGCAGATTTCCCTCTGTCCCTCAAGCTGAGCAGCTCTGATTTCTGCCTGTCCTTCCAGGTGAAGGCACAGCTGGTGTTCCTGTCCCTGGCTGCAGGCTCTGGGCAGAGCTGGTTACCTGTGGGCTGCTTTGCAGTGAGGCAGCAAAGCAGCTGCCATTCTCTGTATTGATAAAAATGCACAGAAATTCATGTGTGTGTCTCTTTAACAAATACAATAAAACCCTACTTTCTCCTCTGCCTTCTGCTGTTCCTCCTGCCAATCTGTGCCACCAGTCCCACTTGGAGACCCAGTTCCACTGATGCTGTGCTGCCTGTTTTTTGTACATACTTGTGTTTGATCTGGTTGTTTCAGAGGAAAACATTGGAGTAGCCCCTGTGCTGCACACACTGCTGTGTGTCCAGCACACCTGGGCTCTGCTGGAGCAAGATAAGCAGAGCAGCCCTTTCAAGCTCCCCAGCAGAGCTCAGATGGTCATCTCAGGGGACTGCTTTGCCAGCAGAAGTTTCTGCTTGTCCTGCTGAGCCCTGTGTCTTGCCTCCAAGCTTGTTTTTCTCTCTACTGACTTGAACTAAATTAGCTCCTACTCTCTTTCTCTCTTTCCTCCCAAAAATAAAACAGGAGAGGAGAGGAAGGATAAGAGTAGCTTGGGAGCTGTTGCATATGTGAATGCAGTTTTAGAGTTCATCTGTTTTTCTTGGAGGCTGCAGTCAGTGTGTGCAGCCGTGCTGTTTTCCCTGCTCCCACCAGGCTCCCATGTCAGTGCTCCCAAGTCTTGTGAGGGTCCAGCTCTGCCTCCTGTCCTGCACCTGAACCCTGATGCAGCCACTTGGGAAAGTCTCCTGCTTGCTCTGCTCCTGACTGCTGCTCTCAGCTCGGTTATTGCTCAGCCATGGTGATATTGCTGCCTGATTTATATGGCCTCTCTCCTTCTTGCTCCTCTGCTGCTTGAGTACAGCCATTATAAAAGCCATCTGCAGCTTGTGCCTTTATTCCTTGGGTTTCTAGGCTGGCAGATGGCATGGACAAAAAAAGAGCCTTCCTCTGTCTAAATTAAGCAATAACACATCAACTTCCAATCACATTCTTATTATCACCTCGTGATGGCACTTTCATAAAATCCCTGTTTCCACAGCTAAGCATGATAGATATTTCTCAGCCTTATGGCTTGTGTCTGAAAGGAGTCTCTGTGCCACAAGCCCTAAAAGGACATTTCAAGAAATTACACACCTGTCCTTGCCTCCTACTTTGCAGTTTGCAACAGCTCTGCCCAGCCAGCCATTTGTTGCTGCTGAAATAAAACCTGGATAAATTCCTGTGTTTTGGGGGGGTCAGAGCTCAGCCTGGCTGCTGTGCTGGTGCCTGAATGGGCTGCTCACTGTCTCCTGTGCCCTCATTTGGTGTGAGTTTGGGTATCACTGCAATTCAGAATTCTTATTTCAGAGCTTTTACCTTGTCACCATAAAAAGCAGTATTTTGATTCTGTTCATTTAGAGATTTTTTTCCCTTTGTTTGACCTGCTGGTTTATTATCTTTTCCTCATTTGGCCTAATTAAAGTGCTGTGTACAGCAGCTTGTTAGACTTAACTACATTCCTGCATCTCGCCAGGAAGGGAATCTTCACCGATGGCTTCAGCAGCAAGATTGGCCCTGGGCAAATAATTTGTAGCAAATCACTGGACTGACTGAACATCACCTCCTTCTTTGGGTTAGGATTTGTCTATGGCAGATCTTTGTTCTTGTTTCTTGGAATGATTTCCCAGCTAACTCCTGGGACTAATTTTTGGGCTGGGGTTGCTCACCCCTGGCTCCCTGTGACCTGGATTTGTGGCTCAGGCTGCTCCAGCTGGACCTGTAATTTGTAGACAATGCTTTGGTTGCTTGATTGAATCAGTCAAACCACATCAATGCTTGGTGTAAATTCCAAATTTTCTTGAACATTCTGAATATTTTATTCAATCTTTCAGCTTTACTAAAGACTAAATACAGAAAACAAAAATTACAGAAAATGTTTGTTTTAACCCTGGTTACTTTATTATACTTTCTTTCCCCCAGTATTCCCTTGGTTCTAGTTTCTAGTATCCCAGACCCCATAAAAAAAGCTGGTTTTTTTCTAACTTGGAGAGACACCCTGTACCCAAAACCTGGGGGAGCAGAGATGATGCTCAGGGGAGACCTGTGGCCCAAGGTAAACCCTTCTGTCTTTTTTCTGCAGCAGATGCTGGAATTTGCCCACAAAGAGCAGTTACCCCTCCTTGGTTTTGCCTGAGTGTGAGCAGGCTCACAGCAGATGAGTTTTGCAGCTGGGGGCTGCATGCTGAGGCACTCTGGTTCAGCACAGCTGTGCAGGGTCACTTCCAGCACTTGTGTCCTCCTCTGGGGCCTTCCTCAGCAGGGGCAGCTCTGTGCCCTCCAGGTGAGAAGTGCCTTACTCCCAGGAGGAGGCTTTTACTGTGCAGCAGGGGATAAGTTACAGCATAAATGAAAACAAAGTGCTCAGTTCTCTCTGCACAGCGCTCTAATGGAAAAATATGCTGACTATTTTCTGCTCTTCCCTCAAAAACTGATGTGTTTGTAAATTCTAAGCAAGTACTGACAGGTGACTAATTTATTTTTGTCAGCTTAGCAACAAAGCCTACCCTTTGCCACCACGTTCATTTGTTATGGCAGTGCGTTGGCTGACATTGAGATTCAGGTGGGTTTTTAATGGATCTCAGTGCTGCAGCATCACTGCCATTCAGCTGCATTCCTCTCTTTTACTTCTAAAACTAATTAATGCCTAATTTCTCCCCATTATTTCCTTAAGCTCTGTGTGCTTCTACAGACAGGCATTTACAGTTTTCCTGAGGTGGAAAGCCTAAAGCTGCAGTCTGGAGGCTCATGAGGTCATTGCTGACTTCCACCTCTTTTCTCACAACCCAAAACAAGGAGAAATGGAGAGGAATAGAGGCAATTTGATTTTTTTTTTTTTTCTTTCTGGAAGATGCAGCGTGCCATTGCCAAAAAAGATGGAGATTTATGTGCCATCAAGCCCATGGGTATGTCAGTGGGTGCTGCCAAAGTCAGTGGGAGCCTGGAGCAGTGACAGCACCGAGCTCGGTGCCAGCCGCTCCAGGCGGGGGTGAGAGGTGGGAGCACAGGGCTCACTGTGAGCACACCATCACCCCCCTTCTGGGGAGACTGGGGATCCTGGTGCTGCAGGAGTCATCTGGGAACACATCCAGGGCTGCTCTGAAAGGGGAAGGGCTGGGAAAGTAAAGGGCTGGACCTTTTGTATTTCCTGTTTTGCTTCTCCTGCGTAGCTCCCATCGTTTGAGTGAAGATCACCCTCTTGACCTGCTCCTGCTGTCACCTACCAGTGGGTGTGACCCCAGGGACAGCAGGACCCAGCAGAGCCAATGCTCTGATGGTCAGTCTGGGGCTGGCTGCAGTGTTTGACCCTCAGCAGTGGTACCAGGATGACACAAAGGTGGCTCCCATGAGTATTCCCTCCACCGTGGGCTGGTTGTGCCCCAAGAGCACACCACTCACCCAGAACCAGCCACGTCTATTCTTGTGCTCACTCCTCCTCCAGATGTGCTCTGCTCTGCTGATGGCCAAGTCAGCTGTGCTGAGTCCTGTCCAAAGCTCCAGGAATCCCTAGTGCTGGGAGAGGTAACTCACTGCCCTGCCTCCCATGCCTTTGGAGCACCTCATGAGGCCAAACATCCCCTGAGCTCACATTTGACAGGTTTGCTCATTAGAGCTTCCTGTCAGTCTCCAGCAGGAGCTTATGGATGCAATATGGAAAAAGCCAGAGGACATGGTAGGCATCACCTTGTGCTCATTTGTGTGCTGCTTTCAGCATGTTAGTGTAAAAAAGCCTGGTAGCAATCTTGGAAATTATTGGTTGAGGGTTTTTTTGCACATCATTCTTCAGTAAAGTACAGCAATGGCCTGAACAGGTCTATGTCCTTTCACCTTCATGCATAAATTTAAAGCAGCTGGACCTTTCTATTAATTTTCCATAGAGTTGCTGGAAACATCTAAATGTTATCAGTACCCATGTCAAAACATGTTTTGATAGCACGTTTCTAGACCCTTTAAGTTCAACAAAGCATTGAACAGCTTTGATGGCGCCATCTCAATTATCTGTCCTCTGTGCATTCCTCTCAGCTCTCAGACACAGCCCTGTGCTAACCATACATCATTATTAGACTGACTTCATAGCACTAATTGACACAGAATGAAATTCAGAGCAGGAGACAGAGACTTTAGCATTCAGTATGAACAGACTGCAAATTAGTGTTACTGCTGTAAAGGTTAACTGAGATTGAAAACTGTTCCATTACTGCCATGTAAGCTGAGTGTTTCCCTTTTTTGGGATACAGCCATGATTGGCATCTGAGGAGTAGAGGGGATGCAAAGGGAAGGAGAGCACCTGACCCTGAGGAATCCTACAGCAGATTGCATTTAAGTGTCAGCTTTAATCAGAAGTGGTCATCTGAACTTCCCAGGCAGCTGTGAAACTCCTGAACTGGGAGGTCTTCAAATCATCCCAAATCCTGCAGGGAAGGGAACAAGTAAATTACAGCTTAGTGAGCTGCAACTCTGGGAATCTGGAGCCAAACCAGGGCAGAACTGAATGCACAAGTGTACATGGGCACAATGTTTATTTCTATTTCTTACCTTTAAGTCACAGATTTGTATGACTGAAATAAAAAGTTAAGGAGCAAGTCTTGCCTTTCAGAAATTTGTCTAAAGTCCTCCTCCTTTTTTTTTTTTTTTTGGCAGTTTTATGTCAAGGTTTTACTGTAAACACCAGAAGCATCTATAGCTGAGTCCATAGAAAATTAGAAAATGCTAATTTTGGTTCAGGAGGAACAGACACTGAATGTTTGCTGCTGAAAGCAGACCACAGCAGAATCATCACCTGCATTATGCAGATTTTCTCATATGATAACATAGCAATCTTTTCCATGATTACAATATTAAAATTCTTAAAACTATGTTTTACCTTCAGTAGCAGTTTACAGCAATCCAAAAACATCAATTAAAGGGTTAGCAACACATATAAGAGCCAATAAAACAGTTACTACTTACAAGCAAGCTCATTAAAACAAGCTCATATGTATAAAATATATTTTTCTTCTCAGTTACTGTGGTGGCAGCTCATCCAAACCAAACACACAGCCCATGTTTCAGCTGCAAGGTGAATTTCCATATGGCACCAGGTGTCATTTCTGCTGGCATGCACACAGAGCAGTAAAACCCAATAGCAGAGTGTTGTGAGAGAGCAGGGGCAGAGCAGAGGTGGCCCAGCCACCCTTCAGTGCTCACAGGAGTGCTCAGACAGGGCTGGGGACAGCTCACCCATGACAATGTACTGCACAGCTTGTGAGAGCAGGGCAGTGCTGTGGAAATGGTTCATCAAATTCACTATAAATAAACCATAAAATAGAAACCTGATTACTGCTAATCAATACAGTTACAAGAAAAACTCCTTTAAAAAAACCCAAACCCTTTTCATACATGAAAAAGGCCTGTGCTTCACAAAGGCCTGTGTAAATGCTGCCTCACACCATGGACCTGTGATTTTTTCCTTCTCCTGGCTCCTTGCTCATCCATCAGCTGATGTGATGTAGCAGGAGCCCTTCAGAGATTTGACCCCACTTTGTGAAATGAACCAAATCTGCTTTGCCCATCTGCAAGTTACAGTGCCATGGAGAGTAGGTCTGAGTCCTACCCTTATCCCTTCAGCAGAAAGTGCAAAAAGCCAGA
Organism: Serinus canaria; assembly: GCF_022539315.1. Taxonomy (NCBI): domain Eukaryota; kingdom Metazoa; phylum Chordata; class Aves; order Passeriformes; family Fringillidae; genus Serinus; species Serinus canaria. Next base: position 8,189,861 of record NC_066328.1, on the reverse strand, counting down.
GTACAGTCTGAACCCCTCTCACATTAAATTCCTGCTGCTGTCACAGTCTTTAGCAGCAGGTTTTTAAGGTATTGGACTCAACATGAAAGTGGGCAAACACTCTGTAGCTTGAACTTGATAATGAAATAAGTTTTGGTTATAATTTTAAGTGGAAAGCTAATTCTGCATTACCTGCAGAAAGCATAAATGCATTGCTGCTTCCAGCCCTTTGGCAGGTGTTATGTCCAAGAATGGGCTTAGGATAGGTACTTGCAGCTCAGAAATTCATTCCTAAAACTGTCTGACCTCTTCTTCTGTCAGCTAAAAAAAGGAAAATAGTGTATGCTTCACTTCATTTTTTTTTCATTTTTGTTTTTCTTTAAATGCATGCCAGTGCACCTATTAAGTAATTCCTATCTCAGTTTTAAGAATAATTTATAGGGGGATCCTCCTGAGTTGAATAATCTTTTGTGAAAGATTGCAATGGAAATGTCTGTCTTCACTGTGATCAGACAGCTTGACTCTGAACAGCTGCATTTCATCAAAGATGACTTCATGCCATGACTTGCTAACAGCAGCCTGCTCCTGCCCTGTATCTGTGCTATTAGCTTACCAGGAGATGGGAGAATAATGTAAATATGCAGTGATGAATTTAGCACTGACATATTGCAAAACACAGATGCTGAATCTCAAAACTGTGAAATGAATGGTTCACAGGGTCTGATATTATCCCCAACATTCAGAACATGTTTTGGTTTATTTCTGAATGAAAATATCTTTTCCCATTTTCAGCATCTCCCTGGTGTGGGAAGCACTGACCACATCCATCCAGAGCACCTGAAAGTTGTGGGGGGAGCCTTGTCCTAACAATGTGATGATTCTAATCTCATTTAGCTGGACAAGGGCTTGATCCTGGCTGATCTTCATGCATGGAGAAGCTGTGAGCTGGGGACAGGAGTGAGTGTGGCAGGGCTGCTCAGCAGAGCAGCTGCCTCTGTGGAATAGTCACAGGTGGGTTTTGAGAAGGCTCAGCAATATCTAAACCCCACCTTTTGGTACAGCCAAATAAGCAATAGCACTAAGTGGTGGAAAAGCTGAATTTTCAGGAACTCAGAGTGCTTGGAGAAGTGGTGGAGGTGGGGAAGATGGGGCACCTCACCTAGCTGGGAGCTTTGATGAGTGGCCTTAGAGGCAGCTGATGGTGGGGCTGGGGAAGGGACAGGGAGCCCAGGGGCCTGGGGAGATCAGCAGGACACAGCCCCACGGTGCAGGGAGCTCTGCAGAGCTGCCAGAAAACAGCAGAGCCAGGCTGGCTGCTGGGCAGGGAGCAAGGGGAAGGTCTCTGGCAGCAGCAACACAGAAACTGAGCCATGCCAGGGCCTGTCCTTCTGCAGAGGGAGCCTCTCAGTGCTGTGCTGCAGAGCAGGGCTGTGCTGGGGGCTGCTGCCCCAGCCTGGCAAGCTCTGGGGGCTCTGAACCTTTTACACCAGTGTAATGATATTGAACAAGGTCCTGGTATTAAATAATTGTGTCAAGGTATAAGAACAGCCCCAGCACTAGCCTGTTTTCAATGTCTTGTAACAGTTTCCTTTATTATTTCATCTAATTTCTCCTGGAGGTGAATTTAGAGTTTCTTTCTTGAAATCCAGTGTTTGCCCTGTGCTCCTTGCTTCCTCCCCAGTGCTGTGGTTTACAGTGTAGCTGCATGTACACTCATTACTAACAGCAGATTTGGTTTCATGCCATGTACAAATTCTTTTGCTAAGAACCATGCAGTCACATCTTCTGTCACTTTGCTTTTTGGGTTGGTAATGCATTTGCTTTCCTTCCCCTCCCCAAAGAGCAGAGGGATGAGGATTATGCACTTAAACCAGAGTGTGTGCTTAAGGCTTGTGGGTAGGAGAGGAATTAGTGCATCCAGTGATACACACTGAGGCCAGTGAGAGTTCCCTGACTAAATAAAGGGATGCACCAGGGCCCACAAACCCCTCTCTGTAGTCACTAGGAATGACATCAAGGCCAAATTGCTTTCCCAAGGAAAGCAGCACCATGGAGCTGATCCATGTGTGTCACCAGGAGCCAGCCTTCAAAGTGCCATCCTGCCCATTAATTACAGCTCTCCAAGCTGCTTTCCACAGCTCACTGTAAAACACCTCCAAAACTGGAGTTTGGCAGCTGATGGAGAGGCTGGGTGGGCAGTACCAGGCTGCAGGTTCTGCAGCAAGGGTGTGGAGCAGGTGAAAACAGGATGGCATTGTCAGGCAGGGCTGCCTGAAGCTCTTGTCTCAGTTTAACTTCCACAGGGTTGCCAGAGGGATTAGTGGCTTATGGAAATTATTCCATGCTTCCATTTTTGCTTTAGAAACTTGTGCTATGGCCCAAAACTTGACTGTGCCCCTCCAGCTGTGAGCACAGTGCCCTGAGAGACACCACACACACTGGGCTCCTGCACTTCAGGCACAGAAAGATATTGAAAAACTTTGTCCTTAAAAGAAAACTCATTATAAAAAACCCACCATAGTTAGGGTGCAGTTTTGCATTGAAGAGAGATTTTTAACACAGGGTGAAATCTGTTGTCCTTCAGAAGCTGGTTTTGTTTACCTCAATCAGTGCTAAAATATTCATTAAAGACAGCAGAACTGCTTTGTATTATGCAAAGAAACTTCATATGAAGTGTTGTCTGTATGTGTTCAGCATATGAATACATTCTATTCTTAATGCTCAGACACTGCAAATAGTTGTTGGGAAAAGGATCCCAACAACTTTCTAAAATCCCTAACCTCAGAGATATATCACAGCTCTAGATAATTTTTATATGAAAGACTGGACAAAACTTCCTCCCAAAGTTTTCCCAGAGGAATAAATTGATCTAAACAGAAAATGTGAGATGGACAAAACCACCCAGCTGCTGTATCTCTTCCAATAGTTGTTGTCTCTTGTTGCTTTTGTAGGCACTCCTGTGTGTGTTTTGGTTTTGCTTTTGTGGATTATGGCCCTCCCTGCTGGGCTGGCTCTCCCTAAACCTGCTCCCCAGGCAACACCTTAGCTGCAGTCTTCCAACGTGGAGGAATGTCAGGAATGTCATTCTGGTGGCATTAGTCACATTTTTCACTGAAGCAAATTAAAAATGCTTTGCAAACTGCACAGAAATGGTTTATAATCCTCAGCCTAAGAAGCTAGGGAATTCCAAATTAAAACTGGCTTTGGACATGTGTGTTGGTAAATGGCAGATTGAGCTGATGCCCTCCCACCCTATATTTGTGTCCCACTGGCAGTGTATTTCTTGGAGCCTTTGTAGGAAAATATGTCTGATCTGCAGTACATCACATTATTAGGGTGGTTTTTTCCAACAGATTGTCATAATATTTTAGGAAGTTTGTGTTGATTTTGCTGTCAGGAAATGAAAGTGAGATTCATGAATAACTACAAACTAATTTGGCATAGAGATAAATCTGGTTTCTCTAACAGCAACACTGTTAACTCTGGAGTAACTGAGGGTAGCTGACTCCTCATAATCAGCTTTGCTTATTGTACAGGAGAGCAGAGCAGCACTTGTGCAACTTATAATAGTAGCTAATAGTATCTGAAAGAGAAGTAAAAAGAAATGACCTGATGGCCACATTATAAGGCAGTTTTTAGTCAAAATATTGTTTATCCCTTGGAACTATGCCATTCAAGCTCCCTAATTTGATTTTTTACTATTCTAGTAGACACTTAGTTATTAATACCATTATTGAGATGAAGCTGGGGTGGAAATTTCCTGAGCATTTTTATTCATCAAATGTCCTGAGCATATTCTTCTGGCTTTTGTCATAATCTTCTACAGAGCTACTTGCAAGTGAGCACTTTGCTATTCCCCAATTGCAATAACTCAATGTTATGGCTTTCAGTAATGGAAAGCCCTAAAATATGATGGAGTAAAACAAATTCCAGAGGAAATAATGTGAAAAATATTATTTGGATCAGATGTAGACCTTAGCTTTGGTTTTACCTGTCCATTGCTGCACTAAAAACTATTCTTTTTATGGTCCAAATCAACAAAATATAAAAGTTTTAAAGGGAAATTTCCTCGCCTGAGGAGTGAATCAGCATTGCTCCTTTCCATATATCTTATTAAACAGAATATCAATTAATGTCTCTTTAATGTGAGGCTTTTAAGCACACTTGGTGGCATTTGGTTTTCCTTGCTGCTGAGGTTAGCCAGAAGGAACAAGCAGGGAGGCTGAGGTGGAGGTAAGTTGGGATCAGCACAAGGCTGGCTTTTTGTACCCTGGTGTGTGTGCCATGGGTGCTATGGACAGAGCAGTCAAGGCTGCTCCCTGCAGGGCTGCAGCTGCAGTTCATTGCTGCTTCTGGCAAAACTGGAGTGGGAAAACTCAGGGGACACAGGTGGTGTCTGTGATTTTAGGTGTGGTCTCTGCATGGGTGTGATTACCTCCCTCCCATCTCAGGTGTCCAGGCAGCCTGTGGGGCACATGGGGTTTGTTTTGGCTCTGCAGGTGAACAGAACAGAGTGTGAGAGCTCAGTGATGGCTCTGGAGGGAGAACAGAGCAGAGTGTGAGAGCTCAGTGATGGCTCTGGAGGGAGAACAGAGCAGAGTGTGAGAGCTCAGTGATGGCTCTGGAGGGAGAGCAGAGCAGAGTGTGAGAGCTCAGTGATGGCTCTGGAGGGAGAGCAGAGCAGAGTGTGAGAGCTCAGTGATGGCTCTGGAGGGAGAACAGAGCAGAGTGTGAGAGCTCAGTGATGGCTCTGGAGGGAGAGCAGACAGAGCAGAGTGTGAGAGCTCAGTGATGGCTCTGGAGGGAGAGCAGAGTGTGAGAGCTCAGTGATGGCTCTGGAGGGAGAGCAGAGCAGAGTGTGAGAGCTCAGTGATGGTTCTGGAGGGAGAGCAGAGCAGAGTGTGAGAGCTCAGTGATGGCTCTGGAGGGAGAGCAGAGCAGAGTGTGAGAGCTCAGTGATGGCTCTGGAGGGAGAGCAGAGCAGAGTGTGAGAGCTCAGTGATGGTTCTGGAGGCCCCTTTCTTGCCTTCTCCATCTGCAGAGCCTGGGGCTGCTGGGTGGCTGTGCTCAGCTCAGTGACACTTGAGCCTGGCCTGGCAGAGGGACAGAGGATGTGCCTGTGGCAGAGGGGCACTGCCAGGGTCATGGTGCCTCATTTATCCTGTGCCAGGTGAGAGGCCCTGCTGCTCAACACCGACATAAACCCAAAGACAAGGATCAATGGCTGTGATTTGTACTCTGCATTATTGTGTGCATGATGGTTTTTGTGGAGAGAAGAGGGACCAAACCAGGTGATCTGTCCAAGAAGAAAGGCTCTGCTAACAGCTGGACTGAAGCCAAGTAAGTGCATCCTTTCCTGCAGCAGTGGCCAAAACCAGGAGCACCAGTGCTTAACTCTGGGGGTGCTGCTCTGCTCCTGCAGTGAGTGCCTGTGTGAGTGAACAGAGGATGCAGATAAAGAGGCTCCCCACTTGGTCCTTACCTGTGTCTGCACCCACTGCCTGACCTACGAGGTAGGCATAAAAATATTCAATAAAACTCTTTACTTACAAGGGGGAAAAAAAGGAACAAATGCTCAAAGGAAAAGAAAGTATCTTCAGTCTAGGATTTCTGCTAGAATAAGCAGGGAATTATTAACTGGTATTTTGGGAGAGTTAATAACATTTCAATGGCTAAAATTAAATCCTTATCTCTTTGGCAACAGAAACAGAAGACTACAGAGGATCTATTGGGAAATGTTGTATGTGTTATCCAAGTTCATGTGGCCTTTCAGAGCAGGAACACTTGCCAGCTACAGTACCAAAATTTCCAGCAAATATTTTGGTTTTGATAAATCTGAATGCTTTTCTTCCATGGCTGAAGGGTTACAGGAGGCTTTGCTGACTCCAGAGGGTTGACAGGGTCCTGGAAAAGCAGAAGGAGTCCTTGGGGAGGGTGGAGAAGGAGCTGTTTCTCACCACAGCCATATATAATTTTAAGATCTGAGGGAGTATCTCAAGGTGCCAGCCCACTCCCTAGTGCACAATGGTGGTAATTGTATTTACAGTTGGATGTAAGCAGATTTGCAGAGTCCCATCAGAGATGAAGAGGCTGATGTGGTGTGACTGCCACATGGAGAGAGGTGGGAGGTGCTGTGGGGAAGCTGCAGAGGCTGCTGGAGCTGTGAAGAGTCTGCTGATGGTATCCCTGAGTGATGGCAAAATCAAGGAGACCCTAAACACTGTTTTTCCAGATAAAGTGCTCATGATATGTGCAAGAGAAGCCCAAACACATATATCTTTCTTTGGCTCTGATAGGTTTGTTTTGTTTGTTCCCTTGATATTTTGTGATTCACACGTTGATTCCAAGCTTTGCCAAAAACTCTGATAAATTTTGCTTTTATTAGAACTTTCCCTTTTTAGTCCTTCTCTCCTGCATTCACAGAGCCAGTGGTTTATAGACATGGCCTCAAGCAGTTTCTGCAGCTTCCCAGCATGTCTGCCAAACACAGTGAGCACATCTAGTGCAGGTACAGCTCCCCTGGCTGTGAGGCTGCTGGCAGTGCTCCAGCCCAGCCCTCAGAGGCAGCTCCATCCCTCTGGCTGTTTCTTTCCTGTGCTGCTGCTCAGGGGCACCTCACCCTCCCTCTGTGCCACAGCCCCTCTGCCCCAGACCCCTTGGTGTGCATTAACAGCTGCATCCCCCTCGTGCTCTCCTGCTGCCTCTGGAGGTACCTTTCAGTACACAGCAACAAATCTGGGCCTTCAGTTAAATTTTGTGTCTTGCCACCTTTGCATTTGATTTTGCAGTTGAGGTAGTGTGTAGGAGATACTGATCTTGGCCAGATATTTGACCCAAATCACCAACACTCAATGTCAGGCAGCCCCTGGCTCAGTGTTTATGGACTGGGGGGCTGGGGCAGCTCTCAGCATCAATAAATTGGTGGAGCTGCACTTCCCTGAGGTGTGTGGAGATCCCCAGCAGATGAGTGTCCATCAGCCTGGCTCAGGCAAAGCTGGATTTCCTCTATTGCTCCTAAAAGAGCCTGAAGCAAGCAGCTCAGCCATAGGACACTGGGGGAGATGAAGACACTGAATCCTTCCCAAGCAATTTTGTTCTTGCCAAGTACTCTGCTTTCTCTGAAAATGAGTATTTCCTGGGCTGGAGAACAGAACTGAGGTGCTATTCTGGAGAGGGTTACTTGCACCTTTTTTTCCTGCATATTTTCAATTGAGTATTTTTATCTAAAATCCAAAGGGCCAGTACCAGTGCTTTTCACCAAGGAGAGAACTTTCCTGATATAAGTGCTCCATTGAAATATGCCCTGTGCTTTGCCCTAGAAGGGATGATTAACTTCTCACTGCTCAAGATGAGGGATTTTCCCACAGGGAATTTTCCCAGCCAGCTTGTACATGCTCCTGTATGATGTGCAGTGTGTTGTGGACATCTTTGATCTGGTTGTTTGCAGCCTTCTGTCCTGGAGGAAACTGCACTTCTGTAGTGGTACAGTTATACAAAAATAACATGCTTTAGATGTCTTCAGCCAGTAAAACACAAGAGGCCATGCCATGAATATTCTAAGACACCAGCCTGGAACCTGGAGTAGTTCTTGCTTCAGACAATTATTCAGCTGCAGGTTTTTCTGTGGCTGCAGTGATGGATGCTGCAAGGGGAAAAATATCCCTCAAACTTCATGTCCAGTTACTTGAACGAGAAAGGTAAAGAGCATTTATAAATGCTGCTGGAATTCTGAGAGAGGTTTGAAGGACTGTGAGTACATCTATCCTGTAATAGAAAACTGAGGTGTAAATCATAGTTGGATGAGAGCCTGTTGAAGTTGTCCCCACTGGCTCCCCCTTGCCATGAAAGGACTCTCAGTGAGTCTTGCTCCTCTCTCTCTGCTCTGTGTTCTTTGAATGCTTTTTTCTGTCAATTGAAAATGGGACATCTGTAATATGGAGACATTCTGGCAGGCAGGGTGTCAGCAAATCTGTGTGTGATGCTCTTGTAATGATGTTTTCTAGTGGGTGCAGCTTTTGTCAAATGAGCATGGACATCCATCCATGGTAATATTCCATAAATACACGACACAGCCAAATCACTGGGCAGTGCAACACATGGGCTGAAAAGGATTTAGCCTAGAGTTGAGCATTCAATTTATGGTAGCTCTTTCCCAAGCCATCCTTACTTTGCTTTTATGAGCCTCAGAATAACTGGGAGAGTGTTTGCTTCCAGTGGCCCCTGCATTGCTCAGTGGTGCTTTGGCTTCTGGTTTTGAGCAAGCTTTGCTGTGTTGGTTGTCATCACCCTCCTGTCCTTGGCACCCCATTTTGTTCTCATTATACAGATGATGATGTGCTGTGCAGTCTGGATGAGTTCTCCTCAGGTCTCTTGCTGCCATATGTCTAATGGCAGATAAGCAGTGTGCAGCTTGTTATCTCAACAGAGAGGCAGAGCCTGACTGTGGCTGCTGGAGCCAGGATAATCTGTATTGGCTGACTCTAAAGCGTCACTGCAAGTTTTTGGTTTGCTTAATGCACTTTCCTACAACTGAGCTGCTGGATGAGGGCAGCTGGGTTGGTTTTTGAGGTGGTGATTTGAGCAGTAGGAGCAGCAGAAGGTGTTTCTGAGCAGCTCTCAACTCTGGCTTCACTCTTTAGCTGCAGTTGTACCCTGGCCCTAACTCCATTGCTGTTGTGAGGAGGTTGATAGAATAACACTGGAATACCCAAGAATGCAGGGTGGGAGCTGAGCTCACACCCTGTAGGTCTCTCCAGCTATCATCAGTTCACCCAGGGAACACGTGGTAATCTCCTAGAAGAGTACATTTCTGCCTCTCAGCTAAAACCACATTGAATCTGATCTTTTTGTGGCACACTATTACAGAATGCTGAAGTTTCCTTGTGTAGATTTGATTTGTTATTTTTCACCATCTGACTGCTCTAATATGTCAGATTTATGATCTAATTATTTTACTTTACTGTTAGATCCCAAATTAATTAACATTGCAGTGTTGCTGGCTCATTAGCAATATTCATTGGGGTCATCCCACACACATAAGCACACCACCAACCTAAGGACATGCATTTCCTTTTTAAATTGTCACATTACTCACTTGTCCTTCGTGCCTCAGTGGCACTGTGTTACTCTGGAGCACCAAAAGGGCCCACTTCTCTGTCTCACTGTCTGTTCTCCATCATCACCAGCTCCCATGTGTGCTGCTGGAATGTTTCCCACTCCTGCTGGGCAGTGTATCTGTTGCACAGCTCACTTCTTTCCTGAGCCCTCTGCCTTGGCTGCTTGTGTGCAAACCACCATGCCTGATGTCTCTGTAGGGATCAGCTGATTTATTTTGCATGCAAAAGAGAGATATCTCCCTGAATTCTCCTGCTTTGGCAATAACTAGGTATCAATATATCAATTGTCAGGTCAGGTCTCCTAAATAACATCTGCCTGAGTGTGCTGTTCTTTATTTGCTAATAAAGCCATTTTTCCTCCTATCATCTTGCAAAGTGCTATTGCTCAGAGCTTGTGTTTTCTTTATGTTGTGGCTCTGAGTCTCATTTCAAAACAAACCTCTAAGCCCCAGTTGTGATGGGATTGTCTTGTCAGAGGTGGTGTTTATCAAATACTGCCTCCAGTCTCTGCAAAATACTAACCCCCAATACCTTAAAGTACTGCATGGCTCAGACACTTCAGGAGCCTCATAGCTACACATCATGGTCTGAGACAGCTACAAACTCGTGTGCTGGACTCTAGATATTACCTAAAGATTTGAAAAATGTCTCTCTTTGGGAGGTTTTGACAGACACCCCTGCCCTGTGTTAGATTAAGTGAGGAAGAGCTCTACTGAAGTTTTGCCAGGCTGGCTGCTGTAATCCTGTTGGGGTTCCCGAGGTCACCACTCTCCATGAGCTTGCAGAAAGCCAAGCCTGCCTGGCCCTGGAAGTGGCACCACTGTCCTCACCTAATTCAGCCTGGGAAACAGAGAGCCAAAGGCTTCTCAGGTTAATTCTTGCCTGCACTGGGTCACCTGCTGCAGAGAGCAGGAGCCAGGTGCAGTCTGGGCTGCCCATCCTCGAGTGTGTGAGATTTGTAAACATGCCTTTTTCCCATCATCACCAGACATTTGTTTGCTACAGAGCAGCCAGGAGTTGGGAAGTGCCCCTCACCCATGGCCAGTCAGGTGCTTCTATCACTTGGGGAAGGGCTACAGGACAGGCAGCTGAGTCCTGCAAAGGGAACAGGAATGTGTTGCTGAGCTTTAGATTCTATCACCAGTGTTTTAAGAGTTCAGCCCATCTGTCAGATAAAAGTCAAAAGGAATGGATTAAAATTTCCCAATATAAATTTGACCTCTTTGAAACATTTTCATCTCCTTGACCTTTATTTCATCAGTGTCTTTTGTGTTCCAAGTCACAGCCAGATTTTGAAGCCTGAGAACTTCCCAGGGATGGATTTTGTTCATTCCCATCATTTGGAATGAACACGAGGACATGGTGGCTTGTGGTGGCCTGCTGGGGATGGAGGTCTGGGCCCCAGGAGTGCCTGTCAGCAGGAGCTGCTGAGCAGTGTCCTGGGACTCTGCTTTGCTGAACTGGGCAATCAGTAAGGCAGGACTGGGGCACCAGCTGGCCCTCCCCAGGGTCACAGCAGCTCCCAGAAGGGACTGCTGGGTGTGAGCAAATGTGTTTTAACAGTGGCACTACAGTAGGAAGGGTGACACACAGACACTGAGAGTAAAAATGTGCCAACCAAAACAGGAATGTATTTTCTACCCTGCAAGGAGTGAGAAGTCTCTGAGTAGTGTAGGGGTTGTGCAGTCAAGTACAGCCCTCCAAGTGGAGCTTGCAGGTGATGGTACAGGTAGTAGATCCAAAGGAAAGGGCAGTGGGCAGTATTTTGGTCATGATGCTAATCAGAATTGTCCTCCTTTATCAGATCTACCCAGTAGCTGGGGTGCCTTGACCTCCTCTGCTATAGCTTCCTTGGCCTATTTTGGAAATGTCAAAATTAAATTTCCCAATGACCCTGAATCAATAAAGAGCTCAGTCTCCCTCACAACTAAAAGATGCTAAGGAGAGCAGAAGCAGTTTGAGACTGTACAAAGCTCCTAAGCCTTCCATTTAGAAGAGTTGGAATTGATGTGCTTTGCTATCTCAGAAGTTTCTTGCTACAGGCACTGTATTGACATTGCCAGTATCTGCTGCTTGTGCAAGGAGAATGCACCTTGAACAAGGACTTTGGAAGTATCAGTCTGTTCAGGAGCCAGACAGCTGGGAGCTGGAGCCAGATATCATAAAGATATTAACATTTCACTTAATTGCAAACTGCTGTCTCTTTCAATGAGCAGCTCAGGAATATGTCCAGAATTTCCACTTTTCACTGAAGTCTAAAACAGGAATTGTATTTAGGATTACAATTCCAGTATGCACTGATGGGCTAGAAGAGGTCTGAAGAGAAAATAGATGTAAGCAATTTATTATTGTTGTTAGAGATATCAGGGTTACACCAAGAAAGTTACTCTAAGAATTTGGGTTCCTTTAAGGAGGGACAGATATATATGTAATAAACAGAGAAGAAAAAATTCTTGAGCCTTTAAAACATGCAAACCAAAGCACCCAGATCCCTGATATGCCTCAGTGCATGTCTGCAACCAGTCTGCAAGCGGTTCACTGCAGTTGTCCTTCAAAGTTCCCAGGCTGGGATTGCAAACAATTTGGAAACAAATTATTTAGAGAGAGGAAAGAAAAGCTATGGCATCCAAAAGTGTAATAAATCCTTTGGAGCTTCATCTGGGGTGGAGAAAATACTTGGGAATGTCTCCAAGTCAAACAAATCTTAGAGGATTTTGATTAAGTGAGACCCTAACCCTGCTGGCCCTACTGCCAATTCATTAATTGCAGCCACCTAGTGCCATGGCACTGCTCTCCTCTGGGAGTGTGCCTGTTGTGAGGCTCATAGGATTGGGATTACAGCTGTCCTGGGGAAGGAAGGGATAATGCCACTCATTGGTATGCACTTCCATTGTGCAGTTGTTGGATCTCGAAATGAGAAGAACGGCAAAACCTCTGTTTAACTAGAATTAGTTTCTTTATATGAAAGGGAGAGAGACTTCACTTGATTAATTTAAGTCTGCTTCCTGCCTTTCATTAGCAAATAAAAGCTTCTTTGTGTGCTGGGGTGGGGGATATTGAGGTAGGGAGAGGGAGATCAAAGGCTGCTGTTTTCTGCCGGGTTCTTCTCCGGATCAAGCCCGCAGGAAGCGGCCGGGACTGGAACTGCTGCGAGGGGACTCAGACACAGATTGGGGCTGGCAGGTTTGTGCTCCAGGCTCCATGAGAAGTCTTAGTCAGAAACTATTTTTGTTTAAAGCATTTCTCACCCTCTGCATTATTCAAGACTTGAGGCCTTTTGCAGAGTCCCTCCGGCTTCCCCCTGCACACAAAAGCCCATCTGTGCCCTGGCTGCCGGCCCCTGCCGATGGCCAGGGGAGCTTCCGTCCTTCCAGCCCACAGAGCAAACCCAAAAAGCAGAAAGAGACCTTGGCACTGATGACTCCTGACGTTGGGGACAGGGCAGATTTGCCCCAGAGTTTTACCACTGCCTTATGGGATTGCAAATGTCTGCAGAAGTCTCAAAAGCTTTGTGTTTTAGGTGAAGCTGGATCCAAATTTATACCAAAGTTACATCTGGCAAATGCAATATGAAGTTAGACTAAGGCAGTGGTTTCTTATTTCTTTTTCTTCTTTTTGCTCATGAAAAAGTTACCTGTAAGAAGCACCATGCTTTTCCTGGAGAAGTCACTCATCTTGGGGTACTTTGTTAGTGTTAAAAGAAAGAAATGTCTATTATATTATGCAGACTGAGTGGTTTATACAGACATGAATCTCCATTTATTGTCCCAGAAGGATGTTCAAGACTATTTTCTAACTGGTAGTTGGGAAAGCAAGAATTTCTCTGAGATTTCTTGTGCTTTTGAAGAGGGGAGGCCTTATGTCCCATGGATGGTGCAGAACACAATGAGAATTGCACCAGAGCCAGTTACCGGGGTGGAATATTGCTGGTTTTGACAGTATCCTTAGGTCAAAAAGCCTTGGGTACTCATGTTGGTTAGGCAGACAGCATAAAGATGTTGGTTTTAATGATGGGGTTTCTTTAATTCAGATGTAAAGGTCACATGAAACATGCACTGAAGGAAATGATACCTGAAGGAAATGAAAAGAGTGCTCTTAGCCTTTCCCTCCTCCACCATGGGCAGAAAGGGAGACTGAAGCAGAGAAATGCTGAGCAGCTCTTGAAAGCCACAAGACCTTGCTGAGCATTGTTGCTGGACATTGCTGCTCTCTGGCAGGGCACGTTCTCACACTGCACTTTGGTGTCTGGGATTGCTTTGCTCTGTCCATAGCCCTGAATATCTGTGATCTGAAACCCTCTGTGGGGTGAAGAGGATCAGAAACAACACTGTGGAGAAGTGTTAAAGGAGGTGCTTTAAAAAGCACACATAAGGGAGCAGGGATCTCTCGCTGAATCATTTCCCACAGAAAGGAAAGCTGTGCACTGAACCCTCTTGACTTGAGCGTGAGTCAGAGCCTCCAGCCCCACTCTGGTCAGGAGAAGGGAGTGCTGGTCTCACAGCAGTGACTCTCAGCTCAGGATGATCAACTGCTCCTTGGAAGGCTTCTGGAGATGAGTCACAGCTCTCCCTTTGCTCTGCAGCCTGAGCAAAACCATGTGATGGGGCAAGAGGGAGAGAGAGAAGATATTGGCCACGGAGCATCAGGCTTTTACTGTGGGTGAAAATTGCCAGGCTCTTGTGGAGCTGTGCAGTCTGCCAGCATGACAAACTGTTTCCCATTATTTTGGTGAAAAGAAAAAAAAATTTGAATGGAAACAAAAATCTGATGCGTTTTTACCATTTCAAACTGTGACAGTACCCAATATTTTTATTTTTAATGAGCTGTTAACCCTCCATCAGAACATGAATGCAGTGGTTGCTAGAGGTGGTGCAGATGTGTCTCTGCAGCCTGCTGTGCTCTGCAGGGCTTCCATGGCTTGTGGCTGCAGGGTGGGGCCTCTTGGGCACCTGCCTCAGGTGGGGTAACCCAGGGGCTGCTGTTCTGGAGGAACCAGCAGAACAGGCAGGTGTTATGGGCACAGGGGCTGCTCTGAGCTGCTGCTGAGCCCCCCTGTGGTATCAGCAAGGGTACCACTGTGTGCAGCTTGTCAGACATTGGGGGCATTAGAAACCTTACTTAGAGTAAAAATTTTACTCCTTACTTGGAGTAAAAATGATCCTTCCCATTGGGCTATGAGTAAATTTTGAGTAAGTGTGTGGTACTGTAAAAAAAAAAAAAAAAAAAAAGATAGAGGTCAGAATGGGAGAGCAGAGTTTCTAAAGGCTCCAACACATCTGGAAGTCTGAAAAAGATTAAGCAGCATTTTCCTGTGTGTTTGTATGAGCTGAGCTCTGCCACAGAGGAAGATGGCCAGAGGGAATGTTTCTGGGAGTGACAGCCCTGATGCACTCACATGTTTGCATAATGCTGGAGTAGCAGAGAACCTGGTCTGGGGCAGAGGTTTGGGGATGCCCCTCTCAGAGAGGATGATTTTCAACTGAAGGATGTGGAAGATGTGTGGGGCTGCAGCAGAACCCATGAGTGACTGAGGTTGAAGCGTCCATCTGGAAATCTTGGCAGGACTCATGGAGTTGGTGAGGAAAGACTGGATTAGGACTGGGATGTGGAGCAAACCAGCCCGAGATGACCTGTTGGAAGATCTTGAATTAACAATTGAAGTGTGGTGTGACATTCAGCTTGCTGTGGAGCAAAGTGCTGCTGTGACCTCTCCACCAGGCAGGTGACCCAGCACTGTCGGGTGGGGGTCAGCAAAGCTCAGGGGCCCTGCAGACAGGAGGGGGTGAGGAGGATCCTGCAGTGCTCAGGGTCACAGCCTGCAGGAACTGCTGCCTGCTGGCTGCCACAGAAGCATTTCAAGCACCATGGTGGTGTTGCATGGGAGATGACAGCCCAAGCTGCACAGGATTATCCATCAGATTAATATTATCACTGCAGCAGAAGATGAATGGGCTGGGAACCTGAAAAGGAAAGGGACTAGTGCTGAGTTAAACTGAAAATTGATACTCAGTCCCATGTATTATCAGAGACAAAAATTGTACTACTGAAAAGGGAGTCATATGGGGTGGAAGGTGAGCAGGTAAAACTCTTTGGTTTTTGGGGATCAGCTAAAGGAATGTGAGCCAAAGGAGGCAAGGGTAAATAACTGAAAAAGATTTTGCCATGATAACACCTGGGAAAAGTACCTGTTATTGTGTTTCAGTGTATTCAAGTCCTTGGTGTTTTTAAATCTGGGAGTTAGTTCACTGAAAGGTCAGAGACTGAGTTGGTGAGAGGGAATTTAAGGATGTCTCCAGGGAAAGAGAAAGTCTCAACAGAACACGCCTAGAGCTGAGAAAGCTCTGCTGCCTGAAGCCATGTCTCAACAACCTTTCCCTTCTGCTGTGGCAGGAATGAAAAGATGAGCTGAATTTCTACTGTTGGTGTCAGATACTGGAAATAAGTGTATTCACTTTGGCTTTTATTGGTTATAGCAGGGGAGAAAAATGGAATATTTAGCTAGTGCTGAAGGAGGCAAATTAAAAGTGAAAACTCTCTACTGCTGCTGAAAACCTGAATTGCTGGCTTGAGAGGAAGCAAAGCAGAAGGGGCTGCTGTGGGCAGTGTTGCCTTATCTCCCTTGCACCAAACAACGTGCTCAGCACTGCCACATCTGCAGCAGAGCACCAGGGTCACTGAGGCTGGTTCTTGGTGTGCACCCCGTGGTTCTCTGGGGTACACACTTCACAGGATGGGATCTGGAAGGGCTGGCAGGGAGCTCTGAGAGTCAGGTCAGCAGAACTGGCTGTTCTTGCTCTGTAAAGGCCTCCAGACCTGGATGTGTGCAGGGCTTTTAAAAGCAAGGGGAGTGCCAGGCTCCTGCAGGATGAGCAGTGTGCAGGCTGAGGGTTTGGTAGAGGAATGAGTGGCAGTGTGTGCCTGGGTGCCCTCCCATCCCACGGAGCTGGGTGTGCTCAGAAGGGACAGGAGCAAGGACTGCAGCACGTTGTCCAGAGCAGAGCAGATCCATCAGAGAGCTCTGCAAGAGGGAGCAGCAGCCCCAGAGCCAGGGATGCTGCAGCACACGATGTTCCTGGGCTTTGTTTCCCTGCAGGAATGGGGACCAGAGTTCAGCTATTTATGTCCTTGCTGGCACATACTGGAGGGCAGTCACCATGAGGGCAGGGGGGTTTGCAGAGATTTAAAATCCCAGTAAAATGTTCTGCTCTTTCCATCTTTGAAGGAAGCAGGGACAGAGTGAGCTCACACATGCAAATGAGGATCACATTTAGGGACAGGTGAATTAACCAGGCTTGCTGTGGACAGGAACTACTAATGGTTTGTCACAGAAAAGATGTGATTTCCTCTCACACTGCTCATCTGAGTGCTTGGACAGGGTGTGAAAGGGAGGATTACATTTAGTTTCTCTTTTTTTGAGTTTTAATAATTTTTTAGCACAAATGAATGGGAATTTATTTCCAGAAACGTGTTTGCAGGAACTCCTAGGAGGCATTGCAGACACTCAGGCATTCAGGCACACCCCACAAAGAACAAATGGGGAATTGACAGTTGTGAACAGACTGTAGGTCTGAATAGTCATCCTCTCAAATTCTCTCCAGGGAATGCTGTTAGAGTCTGAACATTGTGGGAGGAGAACTAGGATTTATTCGGTGAAGATTCACTTGCCATGAATAAATAAAAATAAATAAGTAGGCTAAATTAGTAATGAATAGTTCAGCCAGCTCTAATGCTAAATAAACACACTGAATCATAATGAAAATACTAAAGCCTGTTTGAACTGGAGCTAGAAATCCAAGGAGAAATAACTGTGTGGCCCTTAAATTAGCACTCACCATAAAATATAAATATATGGTATAAAATATAGAATTTTCTTTTTTTACCTCATGAGATTTTAAAGATTCTTCTGTTCCCTGTGTTTGGAATGCTTGGACTAGACACTATTGAGTTCTATAGAGTAACATAAATCACTGAAGAGTTATAAAATCCCTTGATGTATGCTCTCGGACAGTAACTATATTTGTAGAGGCTTTCATGGGGGTGCATTTATACTGATAGGAGACAGTTTTAAATTCATACAGTTATCTCCATATAAAGCATTTTTATAGGATTTTCCACACTATGGGGGGCTGTGTGACTTTAATTATACAACTCAGACTCTATTGGTAAAAATTATAGGCAAAGATAAGCCCCTTAGCAAGGCAGACTCCTGCATTTGAACTTAAAAGAAAATAATTTTCTTCTTGTGAGTTCCCCTAAGAACAGCTGGAAAAATCAATATGTGCTGTGGCAGGCAGGAGAGGCTGTGCTTGCAGGCAGCCCAGGGAGCTGTGGAGCCAGCCTTGCCCTGGGCTCCAGCCCCTGTGGCTGAGCTCACTCCCCTCGGAGTGGCTCGGGGCTGCTGAAGGGCCACCAAGCACTAATCAGCCTTTTGTGGCCACTTTAGACCTTTATTAAACTCTGCAGAGCTGCACTGGAGCTGCAAACTGTAGAGTGAGTCAAGGACTTTAAAGCAGCTTGAATAAAACTGTGCAGTTGAGGCAGAGAAAAGTAATGTGCACATGGAGCTCTCAAAAGCTGAGTATTTCCTTTGGAGAAAGGGCAGCTGCCCTTTTATTGATGGGCTGATGGGGTAAGACTGGCTGCAGGAGTGCAGTTGTGGTTGGTGGGCTGGGGATGATCAGCAGTGCTGGTGTTTAGGTCTCACTGGCTTTTTGACCAAGAGAAACCAAGAGGCTCTATGGCACTGGAGCTCAAGGGGCAGCTGGAGACTGATATCAGTATCCCAGAGGTGGAAGGAAATATCTCAGAGTGCAGACTGGCAATTATGTGCCACTGAGGGTGGGGCCAGTTTCTGGCAGTGATGTGGAAAAGAGCTCTCAGGAGTGAAGATTCAGTAGTTCACTTGATGAAAATAGGATTATCTCCATCCCTAAGTTCAGCAAAGCAGCTTTTAGAGTCAGAATCTATCTGTGCTCTCTAACTGCATTACACAACAAAAAGAATATAAGAATTTAAAAGAAATGAATAAGTATGTAGTATTCCAATGTGAAATGAAAATGAAAAAATGAGAGAGCTTTTGGCTTTATTATAATAACATGGAGCAGAGTGAAAGAATGGTTCTGCATATGAAATAGAGTTAGGAGGATAATCAACCCAAACCTCCTATGATCCTACAATAGAGGCACCAACACTGGAGGCAGGCAGGAGAGTTAATAAATTAAGGTGCAACCAAAATAGATTCATGGTCATTTAACAATGTGTCAGGGCTCCTAGAGAAATGAGAATAATGTATTTAAGACTAACGTGCAACCAACTTTAAACAGGAAAGAATAAGGGAAGGGGAAAATGAGAGAAGATTTATTGCAGCAAGCAGCTGAGGTCAACTTGCTTTCACAGGAGAACAGGAGAAGAAAATGGCACACACGTGCCTGGAGGTGGCTGTAGCACTTCCACCTTCCCTCAGCAGGAAGAAAAACACATTGAGGAAGTGTCTGAATACCCTTAGGAGGAGTTGTTCAAGTGCCTAGGAATGGCCAGGTGGGATTCCTCATCTTGAATACTCCTGGGGCAGTCACTTTCTGCTGAAGCCAGCGACCTCACTCATGCCATGAAGACCAACCCCAGCCCTCCTACTCTGAGTACCAGCTCTGGGACTTGGCTGCCCAGCCAGCATTCACAGGGGTTTGAGGGTTTTTGTTTGGTTGGCTGTTTTTGGTGGGCAGGTAGAATAAGCCTGAGCCATTGATTCATTTACTTTTGGCTCTCCTGCACTGTTTTCAGCTTTGAGAAGTTGCTGTGTCTCTTGGGTTTGCTATCAAAGGATGATAATCACCAATCCATCTCAGGCAGGACAGATGGGAATCCATCTCTGCAGATCCTGGCTTGGCACCTTCAGAGAAGCATGTACAGCAGTATAAATACTTACTTTAAAGCTCTGCCCTAAAGGAAGTGGGAAGAATTCCCCTGTGCAGGTGTTCAGGATAGTTTTGGGTTGGCCAAGGGCTGGCTGGGTGCTGGGAATGCTGTAGGAGTTTGTGGGCAGAAGACAAAGCCCCTTTTTGCTGAAGGAGCCACCACAGGCTGAGCCCTGTCTGAGCACAAAGCTTTGCCTTGCAGAGTTCCAGCACAGCTGTCCCTGCTGAGCTGAAGGGTGCAGTCACTCTGCCTTTGCCTTCTCCTCCCAAGAGCTGTGGCACACGGCTCACCTCAGAGCCTCTGCCCTGCCAGGGCACCCTGAGCAAGGCGTGGGGGCAGCCCACACTGCTGCAGGGTTAATCCTCACACCTCCCCCGGGCTGCTTTGCCATGGAATGTTTCTCATTCTGCCTTCACTCCCTGCTCTGTGAAACAGGAACTGGGGCAGCACACAGGACCCTTGCTCCTGCAGTTTTTCTCCTCCATTTCCCCTCCATGCAGGGCTGTACCAGCTCTGATGCTGTTTGTGGCGAGGAAAAAAGGGAATAATTCTAGTTCTTACAGTGATATTACTTTCTCAGCTCCTCTGAAAGCATGTATGTGCCTAAACATGGTCCCAAGAGCTGCATTTTAAATTATATATATGTGAATATTATAAAAGAAAACCTCTCATTTTTTTGAAAATTTTATGGGATTAAAATAGAGACATTAATTTCAACATTTAATGGTTTTACTGTAGTGATGTTCATAACCCTTCCATGTTCATTTTTTGTGACTTGTTTAGCACTTATTGTCAGTGCTGTTCACTGAAACTGCACACTACATGAGAGCAGGCTCCTAGATGACATGGATGATTTATAAATACTTTATACAGTCAGAATGTATTTATGCAGGACAACAATTTGTTTGGTTATTTCCAGAGGCTGAGCCACTAACAGTTACATTAGAGATACAAAAAGAACTGAACTTGTGCTCAAGAAGGGCTGCTTTGGGCTGTTAACCTAATGAATGTACAACTGCTAGATAAAAATAGAAAAAAGTTTGAGCTTCAGGCTTTGTCTGCTTCAAAGATACCTTAGAAAAATGAAAAATAATTTAGAAAAATGAAATATAAGGTCTTGCATCTTCTAAAGTTGATGTAAAACTTCACTCATGTCAGCAGAGCTGGTGTGAGGCTTGGGAAGAGTTACAGTGTGAGAAATGTTCTTTGCTTTATGAATCAAATGTTTGATTTAAATTTATAAATGTACTTTATAAATCCCTGGTTTAAATTTATTATTTGAGGCAGTAAGTTATTTTATGTCATAGAGCTAAGTCTAAAAAGAAGCATAAAGGAGAAACAGATGTAGACAAATGTAAGCCTGATCCTGCTGCGAGATCTCCGCAACCAGACTGGGATCCCTGGGCCAGCACACTGGGATCCACCTGTGTAAATCTCTCAGCAGAATCAGTTTTGCTGTCAAACTCAACAAAAACTTGTCTAGGTCATGTTTCAGTGGTGCTGCAAATCTTCTCCTCTGAGAGAGCTCAGCAGGAGCCGTGGTGCCCAGGATGGCAGCTCATGGCTCTGCCGAGGCAGGTGTGTGACTTTGAGTTTGAAAATACCCTTTGGAGTTCAGCTGTGAGTGTATTTATATGAGAGACTTGTAGGGGAGAATTTTGTCTTGATTTACTGTTGCTCTGTCCAGCTGTGGCTCCTGGAGGTGTGTGCCAGACACTGGCTGACCCTTTGCAAATCCTGGGAGGCTTCCATGTTGCCAAGAGCAGAGCTTGCTGCAACATCTGGGAGAATCTGCAGTGTTGCTCTCTACAACAGGGCAAAATGAACACAATGGCAATTAGAAAAATACCCCTTTCACAATTCCTGCCATTTCCAGTCCCTCACTGCAGAAGAACTTCATCAGGATGCAGGAGAGGTTCACAGAGCCCTTTTCCCTCCCTCTCCATCATCCCTGGAAGTGCTGCAGATCTTCCCAGCAGCTCTGCTGGGTTTGTTTGTTTATTTCCCTTCCATTATCCTCCTTGTTCCCCATAGTTTGAGGTCAGTAGATGACCTGCAGATCTGCCCAATTTATCCCTGTGTATGACAAACAGAGCCGGGTCAGCCAATGAGCCGTGATCTTCTATTTCCATTTCGCTGCGGTTGTACGCCCATGATCTGCACACTGCCAGTCATCCACCATATTGATGAGATTAGCTGCTAATTAAAAACCCAGCCAAGCCAGGCAGAGGAAGATGACTCAATTAGCAGAATGTCACTGAATCTAATTTACTTTGCTTATCACAGACTTATTCTCTAATGAATTAGAAACGAAGAGCAGGACACCTTCAGAGGGAGATCGAGGGGCTTAAAGGCTTAAATGCTTTCGAACCCCTTTGTGCTCATGGTTTGGGTTGCAGGGAGTGTGCTGATACTGCTAATCACACACCCAAGGGCTGCTTCCCACTACCTGTGTCCTGAGGGAGTGTATCCAGGGAAGCCCTGCTGCTGGCTATTTCATGTGACAGGCACTGATTAGGTCACACCTTCCTTTCTTTATAAACCTACATGTCCTTATAAGCTGGGAGCAAGCAGGGGCTTTGGATGGCACATCTCTGGAATTATGCTCAGGGATGGTCTCTGTGATTGGGAACTGACACTGAATGAGAGTATGAGGGATTTCCTGGAAATAAAAGCATGTCAGAAATAGACATTTCCCACTGTAATGAGTATTTTAAGGCACTTCTCAATGCTTTTCTCATTTCAAATTTGATGTTTGGATGATTAACAATTAGAATAACGTATTTTACTGGAGCTCTTTGGAAGTACTTTAAGAGAGCATTGGACAGATGCACAGCTGAATTTGTATGTTAAGTGGAGACTATAAACCATCAGCTCTTCATAGTAGATAACAGAGCATATTATGGCTGATTTAAGTGAGGATATTACTGGGCTCTGAGCTTTTAATCTGATCTGCATGACAAAGCCCACATGGCTTTGTGAGCCTTACAGGGCTCACGGGGAGTGTGTGGAGGTCTGGATGTGCTGGTCATGCCAGGGGATCAGGACTGGAGGCTGGGAGTTTGTTACTGTCACTGAGCTTGTGTAACACTGATCAATAGTTGGCCTTTCTAGCCTGGGTTGGCAAAGAAAAACAATTGGACCAAACCATCTCATTCTCATAGCTTTGTTCAAGTAATAATCAATATGGCACAAAATATGAAGCTTTTAAAGCTTCTAAAGCTATTTGAGAATCTCTCTCCAGAGATTTAACCCACACTGGCTTCTCTAGCAGTCCAGGGAACTGGTCTGGAAACTGGATTGGGCTGTAAGCTCTTCTGCAAGCACGTGTGCATATCTTGATTGCAGGAGGAAGGGCAGAGGAGGGAATGAGAATGGATGGGGTGGGAAGCCTTCTCTATTTCTGTCCTGAATCTGTTACCAAGGTATGAGAAATGTTGCTTCAGTGACAGTAACTGTCCCTAAAATTCACCACTTTCACTAAATTTATAATGCAGTTTCTGCACAGGAAAAAAAAAGAAAAAGATGTAGATTACTGTGTAGAGATGGACACAAGTACTTTGCAGTTTTACATTTTACACATTCTGCTAAGTGTCCTGCCATTTTCAATCCCTATTTCCTTGTTTCTTTCCCCAGTAGTTCTCCATTTTACAGAAACCAATTTCTTTACCAACATGCAGTCATTAGAGAGCTGCCTGTCTACCACATTTGGGTGCAACAAGCCATTTCACAGAGGTTTGACCATTGCAAACACACCTCTATAAACTGTCCTGGAGGAAACAAAACTCACTAAGATTTTCTCATTAAGCTAATAATGACAAGGAAATATTCCTCTCCACTGAGTTACTGGAGCTGTAGTGCCAGCAGATATCTTACCATGTTCAAATGCTGTCCACAGCTCTTGGTAAGCAGGAATTTTGGACATGTGCAGTTACTGAGATCACAGCCCTGAGACTTCTGTTAAACTAAGTGAAATATATCAATTTATGATGAGGTGATTGATATTAATAGTTATTAATTCCATCCTAACTCTGCTGTTAATGTGGCAATTATCCTTGTTATCATAGCTGGTTGTTATCTGGAGAACAGTGTTCACTCACATTGCTCCTCTCAGGCACATAAACCACAAAGCCCAGCTCAAAGACCCTGCAGGTCAGACCTAGATCTTCTCCCAGTGAGCAAAGATTATTCTCTAAGTTTTTCTTGTGACTTTCTTGAGGGATAATGTTGTGAGTTCCACAGTGCCATTCCAGTCTCTCTCCAAGAAGAAGAAGATAGGCAATGAAAGAGATTTAATAGTCATTCATTTTGCTTTTTGGTTTAGCAGCTGCAGAGGCTGGGACTTTGCCTGGTTTCTGTCAGTGAGCAATTTCTCAGAGGTTTGGAGCAAGGATTACAAAATTCAGATAACTTTAGCATGGCTCTGTTGTTGCAATTTTGGAGCTGGTGTAGTGTTAAGTAGAAGTGTTAACAAAAGAAGTGGGAGGGAGCAGAAGTGGTAGAGAAAGCTGGGGAGCTCCTCAAGGATAACCTCAGTGCTGTGGAACAGAGGGAACAAGAGAAGTTGAAGGATCAGCAAAATCGGCAAAATTTATGGCAGCAAAGATGAGGCTGGGCTGGAAATGTGAGGAAGCCTGCAGGAAGGTGTGCTGGGCTGGGGCTGGGTGCTGCAGGGGCTGTGTCACAGCAGAGGAAGGAGAGGTGCTTTATAGGCAGGTGTAAATGTCTGAACACCCATCAGCTAAGAACAAAGGAAAGATGTGATTCAAAGCCAGTGCTATTGGAGGAACTGGTGGTTTACACAGTGTAAATCTCGGGGAAGGGACAGATCAGAGGGGAGGGGATCCCAGGATTAGGAGTGTTGAACAAAGGCTCTCCCCTGGGGCACTGGGGCAGTAAGAGTCACTGCAGGCATCACTGCTCCACTAGAACCACTGAAAAGGACTGTTCAAACACTTCCTAAGCCCAGCTATGCAGCATTCCTTGTCTCTCTGGGGTCTCCAAGTGCTTTGTAAGTCAGAAACATCAAGAAAAGGTCTCTGCCATCCAAATATTTTTTTTAGTGATATCATTGGCAAATACAATGGATAAAAGCAAGTTAAACCTCTCTGGCTTGTGTGTAAACCAGTGACAATCATCTGCTCTGATGTTCTGGAGTATCTTGTTTAGATGGCCATCATCCATGCATGGCTCTCCCACAGCTCCTTCAGGGACTCCCTCCATGGGCCCTCTCTGCAGTGAGGCAGCCATGGTTCATTGAGCTAGAGAGCATTTGGAGGCAGACAGAGGCTGTGTGGATAATGAGGCACAGGAGGGCCTTTTATTGCTTTAGTGGGAGCTAAAGATGAGCACAGCAAGGGATGGTTTCATTCACACATGACAAACCTGCCACCACCAAGTGTCACTTTTAACTCTCACTCTGTCAACTAGACACAGGTGACAGGGAAACTCAGGCTGGGTGCAAAGCAGGGTGTGCAGTGCTGTTCCCACTCCCAGCCAGCTGTCCTCTGGTCACTGGGGCCCACAGGACATTAATCCCAGCTCATAATCTCCATTGCCATTCCCCCTGTGAGTGCCAGCTGGTGATGGTGGCATGGGCACATGAGGGATGCACTGATGAGGAGAAATATCCATGTCTGCTTCTCTAGAGTCACATCCTGGCAAAACATGGTTGTAGAGGAAGAACATCCATGTCAGGGGAATGGGAGTGGAGTGCAGGGATGGATACAGGGAGAAGCACCTGGGAAGAGAGGACGATTTCTGCCACCTGCAAGAACAGGAGTGAAAATTTGAAATTTTGTCTCTGTAGAGCTGAGGACCTCCTGGGATGGTGCTGATGGCATCCAGGGCTGCTCAGTTTTCCCATAGCTCACCTGCCAGGAGGCAGCTGGTGCTGCCCAGCTGTCCTGCTCAGCAGCGTGGCTGGCTGCAGATTGCATTTCAACTGGGGGTTTTCTCTTCCTAAAAGTATTTCCTGACATCTGTTTGCCCAGTCACAGTGCTCCTCCTTGCACATTTGAATTAATGTATTTTACTCCTGAGCCTTTCAGTAGGAAGCTTGTGGGGCTGGCCAGTGCCTGTGCCCTGGCTGGGGCTCACCCTCTGCCTGGCTCCAGAAGGGTGTCAGGGCACTGAGGGGGCTCAGGATGGAGAGGGGCAGTGAGGCATTGTCTCAGCACAAGGATGTGCTCTGCCAAACCCAACAGGCTGAGAAGGAAGGCACCAGGAAATTTCAACATGACCTAATAAAAACACTGCTGCTAGCCTCTGCTGCAGCCAAGGAACCTGTCCTGCAGCTCTGGGGAAAGCCAGAGCCCTGCAGCTGTGGGAAGTGAGCACAAATGGGGAACAGAAGGAACAAAAGTGAGAAGGGGACTGGGACACCTGAAGGCCTTTGTTCCATCCCTCTGATTCCTGTGTGCTGGGACCCAGAGGTGGCACAGCTGGAGGCAGCCTGCCCCTCCTGCCACAGCACACCGAGGGTAAATCCACAAGCATTTACAAAGGAGGGATTTTCCTCCATCATCTGAAAAAAAATCCATTAAAAAACTCAGCCAACCAACCAACACCCAGAAAACCTACCAAAGAACCCCAAACCCACAAAAAACCCTTCCAGGAGCTGTTTTACTTACCATGGAGAGAGTTAATGTGGGCCTTGAATGCAGTAAGATTATGAATCCTTTAACAATGGTCTCTATCTGTGTTAGCCAAATAACATTTCTGTCTTTGACCCAGCCTCTCAAGGCCTTCTACAGATGAATACCAATGACCCAGGCCTTCATTATCCCATCATTACACAAATCCTGCTGTTAATTTATGTATAGGAAAGAACTAGCAGCTACATAAGGCTCCATCAGCTGCATAATTACTGCATATATTATAAAACAGCAGCAAATGCTTCCTGTGAATACAAACCATCTCTGCTCATTAGAAACCTTGCAAGAATTAATTAATGAAGGTGTGATTGTGCCACTTGAAGCCATGGGTATTGTCCCAGTGTACCTCAAGATTCAGCTATCTTGGGTTTTCTGACAACTTTAATGTGGACTCCAGAGAAACTGAGACGAGCACGTGGCCTAAGCCAAAGCTGAAGGAGGCAAAATTGAGTGCTGGAGCCCCCAGCAAGTCCTGTGGCTCCTCCCAGCCTGATCCTTGGAGATTTGCATGGCCACATCTGCTCTGAAGAGGTGTCTGTCCCTGGTCCCTCCCAGCAGGGATGTAGGGGGGCTGTGTCCAGCCTGGGTCTGGATGCATTCTCAGTGTTCAAGCTCTTGGGATGCAGGTCTGGATCCAACTTTTAAAACAAATGAAATGATCCTGCAATTCAAATAGAAGAATGAAAGGATTTAGGAATTTTCCACAGTGACATTTGTATTCTGAGATTAATTTGCCAGCCCAGCTTATAACTTCCCAGCTTTCTGTTTGCTTATGTACGAGAAGAATGTGCTCTGCTAGACTGACTGTAGTGATTAGTTAAATTACTCATACATCCATTATTTTAAAAAGCTTCAATTCTGCTTTGCATCTGTATTTATATAGTGCCACCTGATATTAACTTTCTGCTTGAATGATGGCCACTAATTCTGTGTGGGGCTCCTGAATGTCAATCAGCAAAGGTTTGAAAGTCAGCTCAGTCTGGAGGGTGAGGGTGGGATGGATCTGTGTTCCCATGACACCTGCTTCCACTCCATGGGTTTCCTCTCTGGGCATGGGAAGGGGAGCTGGGCTTTGCCTGGTGTGTGACCTGGGTGGGACAGGGGGTTAGGTGCCTCTATCAGTGACAAATATGGAAAATACGTGTGAAAGGGAAAAAGCTCTGCTGGCTGGCCAGGAATACGGGGGCAGAGGGGTGAAGAATTGCTTCAACTCCTGATCCTGATTTTGGAGGAGCACTGGGGCAGTCAGACACAGCAGCACTGATCATGCCTTTCACGTGGACTTTCTAACCAGCCATGGGAATGGCAAACCTCCTTCGAGTCAAATCTGGCTTAAAGGGTGGGAAAGCTGTTTCCAAGGGAGGAGAGTGCTTACTAATTTCAAGATGATTGAGATTTTGAGTTTTTTGCTACTTTTTTTAAGCAAAATGTATGTACTGAACAATTGAAAAAAAAAATCCAGCTTTGCCACTGAAAATGCTGCTTTTGTTGGTGTTTTGCTTGTGAACACATGTAAATAATGTCTGTTTATTCACACTTGAACTATGGGCATATTCCTGTGTCCATTTTTTCCTGCTGAAAGGCCAATTTTGCTTTCCTGCTGATGGATATTGTGAGAGCCATGGTGCCTCTTCTTCCAGAGGGAGTCTGTGAGGGGCTCCAGAGTGGCTTAAAATAACTCATTGTTGAAGCAGCCACAGAGGACCAAAGGCAATCTAATCCATCAGGCAGGAACATTTTCAGTTTGACTATTTCTTCCTCCAAAATAAAAAAAGCATGTCCTCATTAAAATGAGAGGGATACATAGAAACTGATCAAATTTGATTTGACAAAAAAGATAAAACATAGATAAAATTTATGCATTACTGATCTGGAAGGCATTTACCTTTCTTGATGACCCTCATTTTTCAGGGAGTGTGTTTATTAAAGATACAGGTTGTGAGTTTGTACCTATATTTATTTCTGTTTTTCTCTCACATGCTCTCTGGCTGACAGAGAATCTTCATTTCAAATGCCTGTTGTCTTTGAGGATTGTCTTCTCATTTATTTACTTTCATTTTGCCTGCTGGAAGTTCCTATTAATAGCAAGAGAGCAGTGCCATGCCAGCATGTCTTTATCAGGGGCTTTACAGAAGCTGTCAGTTTAATAATATAGCAATAAATCCCATTTAATGTAAAGCAGGACTTTCCCCACAGCATCTTTAAGTGGTACATTTTGGCTTACAAATATAAAGGTCTTGCCTTGTGTTGGCTTGCCATGGTGAAATATTTCAAATATCAGCTACCATGAGGCCTTTTTGTTGTGTCTCAGGCTTCTGTGCTGACAGGATGCTGCTTCATTATCAATTCCCCACGAATGTTTCTGGAAGGAGAAAAGGAAAACTTCCTTACAAGTGTTGTCACTTCTCTTGTGACTCCATTTGGGTTTTTCTGTGTATCAGATGGCGTGTGGGGGGACTCAGAATTTAATTTAAAATCTTTGACTCGTTCTCTGTAATCTCACCCCAGCATTTTGATAGCTCTGATGTATTTGTCATTTTAAAGGGTATGTAAGCACAGTAAATTTTATACTGCCAATAAAATGTGTTGGTGAGTTCACTGAGAATTTCCCAGATCTTGGAGGCCAGTAATGTTTGAAATACATAGTAACCTCTTTATTGCAACATTTTACACATCTACAAAATTAGGACACCAGTCAGTAGCTAGCTGTAAACTGCAGTGCTGCAAGATAAACCTGAAATAATAAATATTGTATATTACACTATATGATCCTTTTAATAGTCTGATTTTCAAAGGGGTCTTGGAGAAAAAATGCATACTATTTCCAGCTTATTTTGAAATACAAATACTGGAGATACATGGCTTATTAAATGGTTCTCTGACATATGGCAATTATGCTGATTCTAATGATGGTTAAAATCTAGCTCCAGCTAAATGCTAATAGGGGTAGCAGCCTTAATTAAATCCACATTTAGGTACTGCTGTCAATGCTTCCTAGCCATCTGAGCAAAGCTCCCAGTTGCTGCCTAACCAAGATGAGCGTGTTGGGTCCCTGAGGAGTGCCAGTGATGGCTGGGGAGGTGTGCTGCTGAGTCCTGGGACTCAGGAATTGCCAGGACAGGTTGTGCAGCCTGTGTCCTTGACAGCAACCCAGTGGTCTGGTGAGGGGAGGAGTCCCCATTGAGGGGCAGCACTGGGAAATCTGAGGTAGAAGTTGATCCAAAGACCACCTAACTCTGCTTGCTCTGGCTGCAGCAGAGTTTTCTGCCAGCATAAAACACCTCTATGGCTTTAACCCTTTGCATTGTATATCCCTTTTTATCCTGCAAGAATTCCTTCTCCCAGAGATCTGTTTTCAAGCTGCTCCAAGCCCCTCAGCATTGAGGTGATGTGTTACATCTCAAAATATGCACTTTGATCAATGAATTATTCTCCAAGTGAGAGAAGGCTGTAAAGGAACTACATTTGCATGTCCTTGATGGTCTAAAAGAAAGTAAATTCTAAATTTTATTGGAGGGGGTGGTGAATTGGAGGTGAGTTTGCAGTGCTGAGCAGCTGGTTTGGAAGGAGCTGCTGCTCAACCACTCCTCTGACATCTCACCCAAACTGAGGGCATCCTCTGCTTCCCTTGTAGCACTGAGCTCTGGATCATTCACCTCTCAGTTCCATTCAAAGAGTCAAACTGTTAAAATGGTTGGGGAGGACTGTTTAAGAAACTCTTCACATCACAAATTGCACAGTAATGAAGTTCTTTGCAAGGTATATAATGAGAAGCTCACAGGTTTCTGTCGGTAGCTAAGTAAATCTGTAATTATCAACTCAGCAAGGTAGAAATTTAGGATGAGGAAGGCTGATCTGGCACTATAAATACTTTGGTTGATAGTGTAATATAGATCACATATGCTTCTCTTGAGAATTAGAGTTTAGGTGCTCACATTATTGCTGCCTAAACTGTAAAGTCTTAGCCAAGGAAAGTTGAAAACGTGCCCTGCCTTGCTGCTCATTCATGTCAACTTCCTAGAGACTCTTCTGGCTTTTGGTCAGTGGGAAGGCTGGGGACCAGTGAAAACTGAAGGCAGGGTCAGACCTTTACTCCTTTCAGAAGGCACTGATAAACAATTGGTGCCATTCAGGGCTGCAACAGCCTTTGGCAGAAGATTTCTTCCTCTTTCTTTTTCTGTGTCATTGACACTGAAGCATTCATTCTTGATATTCCTGTCTAGTTAATGACCACTTGTAACAGCTCTGTCTTCCTGAGGAAGCTCAGAGGGGCTAACCTGAGGCCAGCCTCAAACTCATCGACAGGGAGGCACTGTTGTGTGGGTTTGGGCCAGGACACAGCATATAAATAATGATTTCCTGATCCTAATGGGCAGAGGGCAGAAATCTAAGACCTTTCTTTGACCTTCTTCAAAACTCAGCCACAAAAAGCAGATATTGCTGTTCTGTCAAAAAAGGAAGTAAGGTCCAGAGATATTGAAGAAAATAACTTCTATTCCTTGTTGAGACTCACCTAAAAGGAAACCTTTGCCCCTCAGGTGCTGAAGTCATGTTAAGAAGTCTTTATTTTTTTTTCCCCAGTGATATTCACCATCTCTTTTCAAAGATTAAGTAAATATATGACTTTACTTCATATCACCACATCCCTCTGTCTGACTTTCCCTATAGGTGACTGAAGCAAGGCACATGTGCTGTCGGTGTCTGACAGGCTTTTTGTCATCTCTAGCTGGAAAGGAAGCTTTGTTCTAACCTGCCTTAGGTTAGGTAGGGTTAGACCCTACCACACAGTGCTTTAACTCACCTGTGGTTGACTGGTGCTTTGGACAGGACTGAGAGTCCACCCCAAGCTTGCAGTGTGGAGGTTAAAGCTCCTTCTGCAGCACCTCTGCACAGTCACTAAGCACCAAGTTCCTTTTTAGGGTGTTTTGACTTTTTTCTCCCAATTTATGCAAAGAAACTTCCCTCTGTCTTATAGGACTTGCCAAGCACTTGTCCCAGTTCTGGCAATCATGTATGAAGAGAGATGAATGCATCATAAAATGTGTATGGCTTGGAGAGAGTTTTTGGTCTTTTGAAGAGGTCTGTTTGCCTTCCCCACAGTAAGGCTCTTTGAGCCCTGTGGATGAAAAAGCCCAGCACAGTGCAGAACAATGAAAGCACTAACAGTATCTGGGATAAATCCTACAGGATTAGGCAGGCCTGAGATAATTATCGTTTTCCAGCAGAGGAAAGAGGCAGCAAGCTGTGTAGGCTTCTGAGTTTTATCTCTTCTCTTTTTGCCATCAGAAGAGGAACTTTCATGCTCAGTTAGTATGAAAAATATGTAATGAAACTCTACAGCAAGTAACTTAGAAGCTAAATAACTCATTAGTACTTCAGTCCTCCAATTATATCCCAATTTGTGCACCCCATCAGGTGCTGGTTAAATCCTCTCTATTTTGTGTTTCTGTCCATTACACCAGTGATCGCCTGGATGCCTTTGAGGTTTAGCTGGGCTGCTCCCACAGTGCTGTGCCTGGCTGAGAGTGCAGACTGGGGCACAGAGCTGCCTTTGGACAGGGTTTCCTGCCCAGAGCTGTGTGCTTTCCAAGATTGCCACCACCAAAGGTTGTCCTCTCCCTTCCCCCATGTTTATAATTTGCAGTGAAGCAGTGACAGAATCTCAGAATGGCTGAGGTTGGAAGTTACCTCTGCAAACTGCCTGGTCCAACACCCCTGCTCAGAGCAGGGTCAGATCGAGAGGGTTGCCTGGGGTCATGTTCAGATTTTGAATATCTGCAAGGATGGAAACACCACAGTCCCCCTGGGAACACGTTCCAGTGTTTGCCAGACAGATCAAACATAAGATAAAAAATGCCAAACCTTTTCTTAGGTTTAAATGGAGTCTCCAATTTTTCAATGAGTGTCTCTTGTCCTGCCACTGGAAAGAGCCTGGCTTAGTGTTTTTATTGCTTCCCATCAGATTTTCACATGCATTAAGGAGACACTGCCACCCCTGAGTCTTCTCTTCCCAGCCTGAGCAAACCCATCTGTCCCAGCCTTTCCTCACATGAATGATTCCAGCCCTCAATCATTTTAGTAGCCCCTCACTGGACTGGCTCCAGTATTTACTTGTCCAGAACTGGATGAGCAGTGCTGCAGCCCTGTTTCCCCAGGGTTGAGAAGAGGCCATTAATCACCTCCTGTGTCTGCTGGTGGTAGACATTGGTCTTCTACCAATGCAAGTTGCTGGAAATATTTGCCTTCTTTACATCAGGGGCACATGGCTCATTCATGTTCAGCTTTGTATTCACCAGTACCCAGATCCTTTCTGCTGAACAGCTAAACCTACATGTTACTCTGTTATTTGCCTGTAGGTTGCTGTTTCACTCAGACTGAATTCCATGGAAGGGTTTGGATACTTAATTCTGTGCCACCAGCAGGAATTAAGCATCCAGCTCTGCCTGAGGATCTGGTCCTGAGGCTCTTAGGTCAGTGTTGTTCAAGAGATTTCAATATGATTCAGTGGATATAAATCACCATTGTGCTCTTTATCTGTAAAAAGGTTGCTTTGATTTATACCAGCTCAGGTGCTGGCACACTGTTTGTGTAGGAGAGTGCTTGCATTCCTCCTGAAGCCTGTGGCTGTGTCTCAGAGTGATCTGTATTCCACTGCAGTGTAAAGTTTTTTCAAAATTTGGGAGCCATTTGCAACTTCAGTGCCATGCTGTGACATGATGCATTGCTTTGTAAACAGGGCTTTAAACAACTGAGGTCTTAAATCCATAAACTGACTGAGGCTTGGCAACACTTTGAAAATCTCTTTGCCAAATA
Organism: Serinus canaria; assembly: GCF_022539315.1. Taxonomy (NCBI): domain Eukaryota; kingdom Metazoa; phylum Chordata; class Aves; order Passeriformes; family Fringillidae; genus Serinus; species Serinus canaria. Next base: position 8,157,382 of record NC_066328.1, on the reverse strand, counting down.
ACATGCGTTACAGTACCCTCCAAACAAGATCTGACTGAAATGTTCAGGTTCCTTTTGACACTCTACCAAGACATTATGAGACTACCTAGGGCTTATTTCCCCTAAAAATAATAAGAAAAATGTATTTGTGCTATGTGTAAGGTGATGCATCTGAAATACATGACATTCTCACTTCCTTTGATGTTTTATTTCCTCTAGGATAGCATCCTTTTTTTAAAAGAAATAAAATATTGCTATCAATTTTGCATTTGGAACCTGCTTGCTAAGACATCCCCCAGATGTAATATCCTCCCTGAGACACTTGAACATTTGTGCCTCTTCTCTTCCTTCTCGGCTCCCTGATCTCCAGATGGAGCCCAGTGGGGATGGTTGCTGTAGGTACTGATATGTCTCCTGTTATTTTTGTGAACACATTTCTATTCATCTGCTTTCAACAGGTGGGGTTGTTTTCCCCCTCCTCTTCATGAAGACATGGTTATATTTTTCTGCAGTTTTACTTTTCACTAAGGCATCCATACAGCCATTCTAATTTATCATTTCACAGCACTTTGCTACTTTTAAACACCAAGTTGTCCAGAAGCACTCGTGTTTGTTAAGTGATGTGGCTGCCTCCAACTGCTGTCCAGGCTCTTGGTAATGAGCCTTCTCTAGCCTTGATTAGTGTGGTTACATGTGCTGCTGCTCTGCATTCTTCTCTGAGATATGTGCTTAAGTCTTCAAAGCAGGAAAAAAGTGAGAAGTGAAGAAGCAGATTTCTTTGACACAGTTTTGTTGGGATTTTGGCTACAAATCCTTCGTCCTGTAAATTCTGCTTGTTTAAAAGACAGAGCACTGAAAGCTGACTGTGCAAGTGCCCATGGACACAGCAGCCCTGAGGTGCATGCAGCAGTTTGGTTTTCCTACTGCAGCCACTTGAAAAGCAGCAGTTCCTAAGTGTCATACCCATGATGGCCTCATTGTGACCACATGCCAAGTTGAAGTGTATTGTAAAATTTGAAAGAAAACAGGAGCTTTAGGGAGGCAAAATCTCTGCTCACTGTGCAGTGTGTTCAAAAAATAATAAAGAACATTCTCTGGGTACACCTGCATGTCATTCAGCATGGAAGCAGTTAATAACCCAATTACTTCACAGCATCCTCTTCAGCTTCCATTTCCATTCTCTTTTACAGCAGTCTAAGGGCTGTTTCTAAAGTGCCCAGACATTCTTAGAGCTACCTGGTGAATCATAAATTTGCAGACAATGTTCTCTGAAAGCCAGCAGACACAAATGATGTAAAATGAACTCCTGCCTTTTCCACCAACACCTCTCAACATTTATGTTCTCCCTTAACTGACTTTATGGACTCGAGGAGGGAGTAGTATATTTTGGGATTTTTGTTGTTAGGCTTTGTATCACTCATTACACATCCAACTTTTCATGTAAGAGGAAAGTGCTCTTCTGTGGTGGTCCAGAGACCACCTGGCACTTGAGGAAAACCAGGAGCTAATACCCAGAAAATACAAAGCATGTCTGGAGGTGGGACAGCTTTAGACCTTCCTTCTGGGCACAAAGCCAAATCCATCATACATTATTTATCACATACTGAGCAAACAGAGAGAGCAATCAAGATCTCAGCCAAGTCACTGATGAATTAGGATGCCTGTATCATCCCAGCCAAGACTGCTGACTGAATGACTGTAAGAACCCATCTGTGCCTAGGGCCCCCTAATTGTGGAGGTTATTGGCAGAACCTGATTTGGGGCCAGCACAGTAGTGCCCATCCTGTCATTTTGTCACTGTTCCTCCCAGATCTATCACCAGACTTCTCTGCACACAATCACAGTCAGACTTGTCTCAAAGGGGAAAAAAATATGTTCAGTAATAGATCTCTTTGGTTCTCTGTGTGCATGGGCTTGTGGAACCTGAGTGGTTATTGAACCAACAATCAGTGCCACACCACTGGAGGTGGAGGCTTTTTTGAGCTGTTTAATTTTGGCATGCACTGCATGAAAGAGCAGTAGGGTGGAAAGGGTGTTCTTCCCTCCTGCCATTCTTCCTTCAGATTCATTCCTAGGCTTTGATCCTTGGCTGCCCAGGATGTGATAAACAGCCATTGCAAGCCTTTGATAAGCAGGAGGTTCTAAGGGAGGAGGATATACTGAATATGAGTAAAAAAGGCTCTATGCAAACTGTTTCTTACTTTCATGTCCCCTGGGGTGGGCTCAGCTGAAATTATTCTCCATAAGGGGCTCTGATGCCAAGATATGTCCAACCTGGAACATTTCCAAGCCTTCCTCAAGCTGCACAGTGTTAGCAGGAGTATGAGAGCAGCTGTGGGCTCTGATTCTCCAGTCCTGCTTGCTCCTGGAGCTCCTGAGCAGCTCCAAAGGTCAGCTCCTGCCTGTTTCACAGAGAGCTGAGGTGCAAGCAGCCCCTCCTAGGTCTAAAACCAGGGGCTGTTTAGAGAAATTTCCTTCAATTCCTCTGTGGGTTCTGTTGGGTCAGGGAGAGACCTTGGTGTAGCCCAGATTTGGCCACTTCTAGTTCTTGAAAATGCCAATAGTCAAAAGTGTGGCAAGCAGGCAGATATCTGCCTCCTTCCCAGGCTCTGTTTCTCAGTGTATACAAACCTGAATAGAATGATAAAAAAGTGGGGAAATTTACAGACACAGCATACAATAACAGAATTATATTTGGAAAAATTATGGAGATTTTGTAGAAAATCTATAATTTGCCTGAACAATGTGAACAAGCAAATCACCTTCTATCTGACTCATTATGTCTTATTGAGAACTGAATTGTAAGTCTTCCTTGTTCAAGCATGATTAAGACTTACATGTCTCTTGTTGGCAAGATTTCCTATTGAGCAGAGTAGCAGCCAAAGAAAATGATGGCACAATTTTATGTGATTAGGACAAATCCTTAAAAATCTGGGCAATTTTCAGTAACTATGTCAAGACAGTAACTAAAACAGAAACTTTGACACTTGTCAAATCTTCATTGTTGGATCAAACAAATGTTTCTAATTGGTGGAGTCAAACTGTGTTTATTCATATCTCTATGTTTTCTTCAGTTTTGGTTTTTTCTTGTAAACATCTGTTATTTTTCTGTTACTGCTTACGTAGTCTTTTTGTGCTCATTTCCAAGAGTCAAAACATAGTTCATTTCTCTTCAGCTTCGTTTAGGGGGTCTTCTGCACAGTTAATTTTTTTCTTGTAATTTTCTTTTCTTTATTATTTTTGAAATAAATTCACAATAACAATTGGGAAATAATTAGGCTAAGCCCGTAGGATTTACAAAAAAAGCCTTGTGTTGGAGATCTTGTCATACCAGTGTGAGTATTCTGGACATCCCAGAGATGAGAAGGAGAAAAACAAAACCAAGTCTGCAAATGAATCTTAAGCTATTTCCTTCTTTAGCAACTGGAAGTTTAAACATTTAGCTCAAGGAAAAAAAAACTAAGTGGATACTAAAGGAAAGAAAAACATAAATATTTGGTAGGTTTGCCAATAGCCTTTGAAGGCATAAACTGTGCTGGGAAATAGACAGCCAGGGGAAATGCAAAGAGGAGGATTTGGAGTTGGTTAAGCCAGGCTCAGGCACCGTCCTTGTCAGTCTCTTCTGGTTTGGGATGAGCTCACAAGGGTGTGCTATCAAAGCCTCAGGCTGTTGAGTTGTCTCCATCTGTAAAAAGTCTTAATCTTGTTTACTTCCTCATGGATGTCTGCACCTGATTTTTGTTGTGTTTATCTTGGAACCATCCTGGCTTTGCAAGCACAGGGGTTCATCTATCCTGCTCTGCTGCCAGCCTGTTCAAAGATCATGAGTTCCTTTGTTTCAGGTGACTTTGTACTGTTGGCCAAGGGTTTCTCCTTCTCCCTTAACCCCTTGTAGTTCACCCTTCTCTATGACACCCAACCTAGCAGCCTCAAACTGCCAGGAGGAAAGGACAGCAACCCGAGACACACAGGTCACAGAGAGGAGAGCTGTTGCTTGGGTTTGTTTGCTATTAGCACTGGACAATATCAGCCTCTCTAAAAGCCTTTTTTGGTCAATTTGATTTGTTATCAATATGCTAATAAAATCAACTTCTCACAGACATTCCTTTTGTCATATCAGAGGGAGCTTCTTGCAGTCCAGCTCCTGAGTTTTTCTCTGGGACATGACTGTGACTGTGTTATTTCTCTGTTTTTGATAGGCAGGTTCATGATTGCACCAAGTAATGAACTCCCCTCAAATCTCAGGTTGCTTTCTGAATGGAATTGCTATTATATGTAAATAGTATATATATCTTTTTTATTTTGTCATCTTCTGCTTTACATATCTGTCTAATGACTTGGTACCTTGTTATCACAGCTGCTATTTCTTTTCTCCAGTAATAATTATCAATTATCTGGTTTCTTTTAGAAGTTTAGTTTTGTCATCTTTCATATTTTTCTGTGCTATGCTACCATCCACAATTCCCTAAACAAATTTTAATACCAGAAATTGTTAGCTGCAGTTTACATGCCCTTTGATCCAAAATGTCACAGGTTAAATATTTAAGTCAGACCAAGATGTTCAGAAATATTTTGTGTCACTTTAATTCTAGAGCAAAATTAAATGTTTTTACTCCATTTTGCATCAGCCTCCTCTATTTTGTTTTTATCATCAATATTCAGAAAACACTTACTAATTTTTTTAAAATTTGAAATCAATGAAATTGTCAGGATAAAAATATGATGCAGCTGCATGAGTGGTAGTGCTGAAAAAATATATTGCTGTCTCCTTCTCCAATCCAATATTCTCCCTTGAAGTGAAATCCCTTGCAAAATTAAGGCCAAACTCAACCTGGAGAATCACCTGCAGAAATATCCTGATTTGGGCTGTCAAATAACTCTGACTTCTTTTTAGTTTTTAGTGTGGAGGCTGGTTCAGTGGTTTGTTTCTTAAGCAACACTTCATGTCTTTTCATAATTTTATCCAGGTTATTTTTAAAACTATTTTGGTGAGACCTAGGAGCAGAGTTTCAATGGTTTTGATCACTGCCTGCTTCACCCAGCAGTTGCCCAAGATAAAATGCCATTTACTGCATTTTTTACCCTGTTAAGAGCATGATTCATAGAGGAGTAACAAAGGTAAAACTTGTAGGAAAAAAACCAACAAAAACTCCAACAATCAAAGCCCTGTGAGTAAATATTTGCACAAATGAGCACAGAGCAGATGTGTGTGATGTTTTGAGGAGAGCTCAGATCCCAAGGATGGGGTGAGGATGGGCCCAGCAGGGAGCTGTGGATGAGCACCTTCAGGGTGAAATACTTTTCCTAATATGACTCCTGGAATTGATGAGGTACATATACAATATCATAATTTCTTGCACTGTAACTTACATCCATTGCTGTGAGTTCTTCTGCCAAGATTTAGCTCTTTCAAGGCAAAGTTTAACAAACAACTACCAATGAGTGACAGCTACTACTCCAGTCCAAATAATAATCAGAAGGGCTCTTCTTGAGATGGAGTTATTTAAAATGAGCTTCTTAAAGGTATTATCATGCATTAAAAAGCAAATTGGAACCTACAAGCACTGTAACCTCTCGAGTAGGTGTTCTGAAATCCCCCCAGACATGGCACCCTCTGCAGATGTGTGTGAGGCTGGTGCAGCAGCATGGTGCATTTGTGGGTGAAGCAGTGGTGAACACAGCAACACTGTGCACAACAGGCTGCTTTAAATAATAGGCAGAAGGCTCCAAGAAGGAAGCTAAAGCTGGAATTTGATTATGTGTGGGCATTTCCACAAGAGAGAGGTGCAAAGAAGTTGGCTGCAAATGGAGCAGGCTGTTCTCAGGTACCCTGAGGAAAGTCCCCAGTGTGAATGAGGAGCAGAGAATACAAGAGGAGCTGTGTCAAACCAGCTTTCCATTATGGTTGGCTCATTTTAAAAAGCTGAGCTGGGTTTTCCTGGGTGTTTAGTGTACGCAATATCTATTGATTTCAGCTGGTGTTGGTACATGCTTGACTGTTTCAGAGGTGTTGGAGCAGCTGCTGTGCCCAGCCTGCTGCACATAATTGCTGAGCACAACAATCTCAGGGCTGGTTTGGGTTCCCTGCCCTTACCCAGTTCACTGTCTCTTGCCTTATCCTTGCACTGTAATGCCCTTAGGACAGGACTGTCTCTTGTGTGCAGCAACTGAAGTGATAAAGATCCTGGCTGTGCCTGGTGCTTCTAGGAACTACTGCAAAAAAATTCCCATAATTATTTATTAATATGGTATGCATCAATGCAAGACATTTCATTGGCTTTAATAGGCTTTGGATCAGATTCCTTAGTACCTCTGGCCTTTTTGGGCTCCATTATTAATGAAGGAACATGTTTAATTTAGAGTTAGGGACTGCCAATATAACGAGTGTACCTTGTGCTTTTATCTGTGGATACAGAAGTTATCCCTGAGCTTGGAGCTGCTGCATCTCCATGGAGGAGAGCACAGCAGAACCCTTCTCAGGATGCTTGTGCTGGTGTGAAATAAAGGTGGAGTTTTTCCACCCAGTGTGGAGGATTTTCTCTCTTCTGCCCAATGATGGGTGGTGTTCACCTTGGGTCTAAATGGCAGCTTTGAAGAGGAGTTTAACAGGTCAAAGCAAGGGTCATGCTCTGCTCCATCCTATTTTCATTCAGGGGCAATCTTCTTGTCAACCTTCCATTATCTTTTCCCCAGCTTTTACTTGAAGATAAAAAGAAACAGCTTATAATTCATTACAGTTCATTAAAATGAAAATAAAATTTATTTTGCATCAAAATGAAAAAATATGACTTGTTCATTATTAGCATATAAATGGTATTTTTATGTCACTCTGCCACAAAATCACTTACATTTTCAATGATCACAGCACACAAAATTAATTTTTGATAGCCTTTTGTGATTTGGTTGAAAATTCTCATTTCTTTTTGTGCATTAACAGCAAACTGTATCCACTGCTATTCATACCAAATTTTAGATAATGAAGCAATTAAAAATACATGGATTGAAGATCTTATCTCATTTTTCCTCTGGCCTATTTCTGCTTCATTATTCATGAAGGAATATGTTTAATTCAGAGTTAGTAATTGCAGATATATCTAGTATAAATTGTGCCTTATATTCTTTTACCCAATTTCAATTTATTTTAGCAAATAGATCTGTGGGGGAAAAAAGAGCAGGAAAGACAAAAGGGCAAAAACTACATCTCAGTGTCTCCAAACAAAACCTTACAGGTCTATTGCTTGTAAAGTATGTCTGCAACTCGGGGAAAAGTTGAAGCAATGAAGCTCTGTACTTGGCATATTAATAACCTGGCATTCGTATCAAATGGCTGAATTAAATTATTCTGATTTGAGGCAGTTTGAGAGACCTCAAGCCTCAGTGTTACTGTCATTCTGCTGCTTTATCCACAAAGTCAAAAAGTCCTAAATCAGTGAAAAGCAGAAATAACAGAGATATAAAAGTAGCAAATAGCAGAGTCAAAATAAAATTAAGGTGGTTTAGGCAAAGTAGAGGAACCTTGGGTTGCCAGAAAGTGAAAATGGGTTTGGCTGGTGTGTTTCCATGTGCCTGGAGTGAGATGTGTAACAGCTTGATAAAATATTCAGATCCTGAACACATAAAAATCACGAGAGCTGCCACTGGGTTTGGGATCCAAGGCAATAAAGCCAGTCCCTGCAGCAGAGTGGGCTGGGAGGGGCTACCAAAGGCTGCTCTGGGGCCAGGTGGCTCCTGCCTGCCCCTGCCAGCAGTGCCAGGGGCTGGCTGGGGCTGGGAGGAGGGCAGAGGGGGAATGGCAGAGGACACTGGGCAGGAGAGGGCTTGGACCAGCCATGACACGCCAGGGCTACTGTCCCCAAAGCCCAGCTCAGGTGGGGCCAGGCTGAGTGCCTGGGCTGGAGCACAGCTGAAGGTTTGGGTGGTGCCTATGGAAACTGCTCTTTGTGGGGAGGTGCTACCAAGATCAATTTTAACCAGGAATTGTTAAGGTTAATTGCTGTTGGTTACTGCTGAGCCAGGGTCCTCTTGGTTTGTAGGCTGTGTTTAGGAGCTGTCACAACAACCTCCTTGTCCTGAACCTTCTGCAGAAAGAAAAGAGTGGCATGACACAGGTGAGGTTCCAGCTGTTCCTCTGACCACGTGTCAGAGGGCTCTGGAAGAATCTTTTGTTTGAATTTCTAAGGACACAGCCCCAAAACTTCCTTTATACCAGTGGAACTTTGTGTATGAATGTCTCAGACTTGAAATAGAGTTTGTAGAATTAACAATTTGGATTTATTAAACATTGTGATCAGCATTTTCTGGTGCAATTAGTAATGCAAATATTTCAGCCCAGTTATTTGATTAAATGAATAACTTGCAAAATGATGCATAGCCTTTTCCGTGTAGTCCTTGATTCATAATTTCAATAAGTTAATTAATTACAATCTTATTTTCTCTCTTAATGAATTCTGGTTAGCTTTGATGGCTTTGGAAGTCTTAAACGTGTTGTGAGTGATTCTCAGTTAAAGTTTCAGAGGGGTTTTATGTTCTATAGAAAGTAGGTTTGCAAACTCTCTATCACTTGCTCTGGTTGAAACTCGCTGCGGGCTCCCCACACGCTGGTGAAATTAAATATAATGCAAAATTCTTCCAAGTGCATGACATCCCTTTTCCTGGAATCCTGTCTTTACAAAGAGCAGTAAAAGCAGATTTCCTGGAAGTGGGACTGGTACACAGAGAAGGAGTTTCCAGCAGGGGAAACTGTGGGATGGCTGTGGCTGTGCTGAAGCTGTCCTGCTGATGGCTGCTGGGGACAGGGACATCAGGGTGCTACCAAGCCCACAGTGGTGCCTCTCTGGGAGGAGACAACTTCTCACCAAATGGCCCATGCTTTTCCCCACTTTGGCATGGTGCTTCACTTGCTTCTGCAGTTTGACCTTGTTTTTTTTCCTTACTCTGTCCTGTTTGGATTTGGTCCTTTATCTTTTACTGTATCTTTCCAGATTTAGGCTGATTTTGGAGAAAGGTGGATGGAGGCCACGTGGGTGGAGATTATTCCATTGTCTCAGACCACATCTCCTTCATCTCCTCCTCCTTTTGCTACCTCCTTTTTTGCCACATGAGTGTTTCTGATCTCTGCCTTGCCCCCCCATCACCACAGTTTACTCCTTTTCCATTGTTCCACTTTCCTCCATCCTTTTGTGGGAGAGTGGCATGACAGAAAACACTGTTGAGCTCAGAGCAGTCATCTCCTTACCCTCCATCCATGCTGCAAAATAGGTGGCAGAAGCAGTCCCAGCAGGTGTCCTTGAGAGAGACCTAGAGGCTGGAGATGGAGAGGCTCAGACACTGAGCTAATAACCATCTCTAATAAAGAACTGGGTAATTTAGATACCCATCAGACACACTATCTGATCATAAGCATGAGCTTGGCACAGGCCTAAATCTTCCCTCCTCAGTGTCCTAGTCTGCAGTGAACGGTCATCTAAACAGTCCCACAAAGCAAGGCTTCATCAGCTTTGCTTCATTAGAAACTAATTAGAACCATCACCCCGAGCTGGAAAGCTGCCTTTGAAGTACAAATATTTCCTCAGCTTTTCTTAATCAAGGCTTTCTTTTTATGCCCCTCTATATATGCTGATTCCAGGCAGCACATGAAGTCCTGGAAGGCTGGGAGGGAAAAACTCTTCTTGCTGTATTTCCAATTGGATGAAAACCAAAAATCCATTGGAAATCTCATGATTTCCAGCAAAATGTACTGGCCAAGAAAATCTGGAGAAATTGCAAAAAAGCATCCAGATGTCTGGATAAATCTCTGGAATTAAAAAAAAAATATCTGTGGAGATTTTTTGTTCTTAATACAGAGAATAAAACCTTATTTATCAATATTAGTAAACTGCTCAAAGAGCTTGGTGCCTCTTAAGGGCAAAGAATTAGCTGGGTTGTTTGTTTTGATAAGCTTATGGGCCTGAGGGCTTGTTTGGCCTGGACAAACAAATATTCTAATTTCTAATAGGAAAGCAAATTGTGAAAGGCAACTTATTCAAGAAGGTAACCTGTGCAAAAGAGAGCAGGGTGTGTGTGTATGGTTTTTCTCACCTCTCCCACGCTGGCCAGGAAATGTCCTCTACCTACAGCCCAGCACTGTCAGCGTCAGGACAGAGTGCAGGGACACCAGTGCCACTGTCCCCTTTTCCTCATGCACCAGGGGTCAGGACAAGTGGGTGGCCACGTGTCTCCTGCATTCCACACTGCCCTGAGCTGTGGTTGGAAGTTGGGATCATTATCTGAGGGACAGATCCAGGATGGGGCCTTTATTCATACATTTTCAAGATGCCTCCCATAAATTCCTTGCAGAGTGGCTCAGATCTCTGAAGAGCAAGCTGTGACGTGGCCTTGCTATTTCAGATGTTTTTGTTGTTTGCTTTCTGCATCTTTATTAGCAGCACTCTGTCAAGGCTGCTGCATTAAACATTGATCCACCTTGACAGTGAGAGCAGGGTGTGCATACTGAAGGGCAGGTGTCACCCCTTGCCAACAGCATCCCTCACTCACAGATATTTAACCATTTCTTAGGCTCCCAGGAAAGACACATGGAGAGGGCCACTGGTGCTGCGAGGACACAGAATGGCACTGCTGACTAAAGCAAGGCAGAGAGTAAAGCTGCCCTCCTGAATTTCACACCTGGAGACCTGCCAAGCAAGAAGGAACCTCAGCCAGCCTCGCTGCTCTCCTGTCGAGGTGCCGTCTGTTCGCTCACATTTGCCAGGTGGGAGCTGCTTATCATTTCACAGCAATCCTGCAGGCTGAAGCCTACTGACCTGTGGGGAAATTACTCAAAGGGCATTTTATAGTGCTTGAAGCTTCATCTATGCCTAGTGATGGGCTCACTGCTCTAGTTTTGAAGGTGCTTCCTGCAGCGATTCTTTCATGAATTGCCACTTCATGGCATAGTTTCAATTTCTAAACATTCTGGGATCCCCTTGAAATAGCCTTAAGGGACGTGGCAGGTTCTGAAAGTCTTGATGCCCTCTTGAAAGCAATTCAGATGCCAAATGTTGGTCTCAGTACTGGGAAATGAGCAGAGGGCTCTGCCTGGCTTGGTGGTGACTGAGGGAGAAGGGCTCTGACCTTTGAGGATGTTTGAAAGGGAAAATACTAATTGCTGTGTTTCTGTGAAAGGCGTGATGAGAGGCACAGATGGGCAGGGTGTTTATTTCTTTGGCTTCTTGTTTTTAATTTAGCTAAAGGCACTGGGAAATTTCATTGACAGATAAGAAAAAATCTACAGCAACCTAAGTGAGCCACGTAACCCTGGCAGCTGCCTTTCTGAATATTTTAAACTTCCCACTGCAAAACTCACCCCACCTTCCTAAGTGGAGCAATCTTCTCACAGCGCAGGTTCGCTGCGATGCTTTCATTTTCTCACTCTTTATCCAAAGTGCCATGAAATACTAATCTCTGGTGGCTTTGTTCCTCCTGAGCAGGGGTGCTGCTCCCTGGCCTCTCTTTGTGGCTTTCCCCATGTTTGTCCCAGGCCTGCCCTCGCTCAGGACGTGTCAGTGATGTGGATCCCTGGCTGCTGCTGGGTGCTCTGTGGCAGTGTCAGTGATGTGAATCCTTGGCTGCTGCTGGGTGCTCTGTGGCAGTGTCAGTGATGGGCAATTCCTGCCTGCTGCTGGGTGCTCTGTGGCAGTGTCAGTGATGGGCAATTCCTGCCTGCTGCTGGGTGCTCTGTGGCAGTGTCAGTGATGTGCAATCCCTGGCTGCTGCTGGGTGCTCTGTGGCAGTGTCAGTGATGTGCAATCCCTGGCTGCTGCTGGTGCTCTGTGGGAGCAGGGTGGGAGCAGCAAGTGCTGGCAGACACCCCTCAGGACACGTCCCCTCTCAGAGCAAGGGCTGTCCCTGCCACGCTGGCCCTTCCCTGCTGCTCCAGGCTCTGCAGACCCTCAGAGGCCCTGCCTGGAGCCCTGGCAGGCCATGGGGCTGGGCTGTGTGTCTGAGGGCCCTGCCTGGAGCCCTTGGCAGGCCATGGGGCTGGGCTGTGTGTCTGAGGGCCCTGCCTGGAGCTCCTGGCAGGGCCATGGGGCTGGGCTGTGTGTCTGAGGGCCCTGCCTGGAGCTCCTGGCAGGGCCATGGGGCTGGGCTGTGAGTCTGGCAGTGCTGCAGGCCCTGGGAGGAGGCTGCAGGGCTGCTGTGGTTCTGTGCCAGCTGGCACGACTGGGGCAGGCACTGAGAGGCGACCAAACCAAACACACCCCGATGAAATGGCCCAGACAAACCTTCCCACAGCCCCACCATTCCTTCATGTCCTCCTGGCTTCATAAAGTACCTTGACTTCAAGGTATCTGCTCACTGCATGTGCGAATTTGGCTTGAACATCTGATAACTTTTATTTGTACGTCTTAATTTTGGCAGTGTTTATGTGTGGGGTTTTTAAAAATTTATTTGAACTCTCTGGCTAAGGAAAAGTTTGAGGCTTAAATTACACAGCAGTCTGTATGTTAACTACAGTAGTTGGTGAGCTTTGAAAGGCTTGCTATAAATCACCTCAACTCATGCCATTTATATTCACTGTGGCTGCTGCTGCAGGACAGCCTGACACCCACAGTGTGTGTCTTGTGGGGGATGAGTGGGACTTGTCCCATTTTGATTCAATCTCAAATATATATTTTTTCCTCCCTCTTCATCAAGGGCTTTTAATATGAGAGCTAAGACAGGCATTTGCAACTATTTTTTTTCCCAGGGCTGAACTCCTGTGTTTCAACATGAAATTTGTAATCCAGCAGTAATGCCTGGGTGTTGCCTAGACCTCCAGGGACTGCTGGCATGTGTTACTCCAAAACTGATGTGCCTGTTGCAAGCAATTGTTCTCTGAAGTCTGTTCAAACTCTCAGCTTGTTCTCCACAACCCCCCCACCAACCTGACAGTGCCTCAGCTGCCCCTGTGATGGAAATGCTTGATGGCACGTTAATTAATGCATCACCTTGTCAGTTCTTTGCAGTCTTCTGTCTACCTGGCCCCACCCTTGTCTTCTCTCATCTCTTCTCTTTGGGTTGTGACCCCTCTGGATGACCTGCCTCCAAGGATCTTTGTGTGCACCAGTCATGACACTGCTCCTAAAAAAACAAAGCTTGTATAAATGTGAGAGGACCCCACCAGGTGTGCCCTGGGAGGCAACCAGCTTACTTTCAGGAGATGCTGGGGCAGGGAATAGCACACACAGCTGCCTGTTCCCTCTTCTTTGTGCCCCTCACCCCATTAAGAAGTGAGTAGTCACCTGCCCGTGATGATGTGCCCATCCAAACCCCAGATGTCTCTGACTGCTCCACATACATGAATAATTTTATCACCCTTTCCTGTCCAGTTTGAACTTTCTGTCACTCCAAGCAGAACTCAGGAAGGATTCCATGGAAGTTCTCCCTGCCGTGGGTATTCCTGGTCTCCATCAGGAGCTCTGGAATCTCTCCAGGCTCTTACATCAGCTGGCAGATGACTCAGGCTGGGTGTCTGCACTTTCTGTCAGTGCTGAGGGCACAGCTGGGTCGGGGAGCTCTGCTCAGCTTCATCTTTCCAGAGTGAGGAAAGAAGGCTGAGCCAGCTCCTGGTGTCACTCCAGTGGGTTCAGGAGGGTGTACCAGTGTCCCATGGGAGTCTGTGGGGCAGATCTTGTCTACATGGTGTTGGATAAGATTAAGAAGTGGTCATATATTTTTCTTCATCCTCTATGACACACCACCTCCCACCTTCTATTTCTTCATTCATCTCTGGAAATTTTAGTGCTTGTGCCAGTGAGACCACAGCAAAGTCTTTTTCAGCTTGTCACATTACTCATTCTGGAAAGCTGGGCCAATCTAATTCCTCATAACCTTATATTATCAGAAAAGGAGGTCCAGGGTTTCCTTTCTTCTCTGTAGTCCTATGGTCTCTCTTCTTTTCCCAGAAACTGTTAGTTTGACCATCCTGGAATTCCATTTTTGGGAGGTATGCTCCTTCTGGGTGCATTTCTTTCATGTTTTAGTTATACCTTTGGGGTACTTGGTTTCAGTTTTGGGGCAAATGATTGGCAGGATAAGAAATAACTCAGTAATACATAGTGAGGGATGTCAGTTGTTCTTAAAGGTGGCAACCATCAAAAGAACTAAGATTACTTTTATGGGAAAGAAATTCTTGTTCAGTCCAATAGACAGAAGAGACTGTGGATGAAGTGGGGCCAGTGCCTAGATCAATTACTGGAATTAGTTCATGGGGGGGAAAAATGTCAGGAAAAATGGGCTGCAGGCTGCTGTCCTGCTGCCTTCTGGGTGCATGAGTGCAGGTGGGAGCTGGAGCCCAGACCAGCATGTCGAGGATTATTCTTTACACCTGGGTGACTCTCAGGTTGGACACTATTGCTTACCAGACATCAGTTCTGTGTCTGGTGTTAGTCATGCAAATAGCTCTGAAAAGCACTTAAAGGGGGGAAAAAACCACAGAGAAATGGGGAAAACAAAATAGTTAAAGTCCTAGGAAAAAAGCCTTGGGATTTGATTGAGTTTTGAAAATAACTGGAGAGTGAGAATATGGAAAGGTGAGGAAGGACTGCTTGGAAGTGATCTATGAGGAAAAGCAAATTTAACCAAATTGAAAAGGGTAAGGAGAAAAGAGGGAGTGATGGGCTCAGAGAGTCAGTGGAAAGGGCACAGTGAAGCCAGGAGTGTCTGTGAGAAAATGGAAGAAAAGGTGGTTTTGTAATGAGGAAAGCCACAGGAGTCATGTGAAGAAAGGAGAAGAAAGTGTCATGTATATTATTTTTTTTTCCAAGTGATTTTAACTCATTCACTTTTCAAACAGGAGGGTGAAAGTCTCAAGCAGGCAGAAATTCTCTTTAAATTTTCATTGCTTTCAGCTTCCAACCACCCTGGAAACCCTTCAAGAGCAGGCTCTCACAGTAATTCAGCACATCTGCCTCTGGCTCCAAATGTGGGGGAGGCTTGGCTGTGCTCCGGGCAGCTGCTGGGACAGCATGAGAACATGAAACCAGAGCCCAGCCAGTGCCCTGGAGCACGGGGGAAGGGTGGGCTCTGCTTGCACAGCAACAGGCTGGAGAAAGGTTCCTGCCAATCCTCATTATGTTCAGATGGATTCATCTATCACTTTGTGGTCTTTCTGCTGACACTGTTGGTGAGAGGTCAGGCACCCCCTAACTGCTGGTGATGGGCAGCTTTCCATCCTGAAAATCCCACTGGAAGAAGTCATTTAGGATTATGGAAATTGGTTGCTCACCCTAGAAATTCTTGTGCAGTGCTCTTAAAAACAAATTAATTGTATAGTTACATATGTGTTTGTAGAGTATCCAGGCAAACTCTGAAGTACTGAGCTTTTGGGCTTGTAATCTTGCAGAATATGAAGGCTTTTCACTGGAAATGCACTTTGTTGATAATTTTCAACATTAAGACCAGCTGCTTCCTTGAAGGCATTTAAAGTGTTTGTAATTCTGTACAATTTTTTACCTTTTCTAGTTTTGTAAACACACAGTTTTCCCTTCACTGGGTAAGAGCAGCTTCTTGATGGGATTACTGTGGGTATTTTTTCCCTCAGTGAGGGTTAATGCAGCAAGGGGCAATGGGAAGAAGTTGTGGGTTTTAGCCTGTCTTACCAGGGTGGTCTGAAAGCTCAAACATGTATGAAATAATTAAAAATTACTTTGAAAATGGTAAATCCCTTCCAGGATCCTTTCTGGATCCTGGACTATTTGTCTCTGTTGTCTGGATCATGCACCACCTGAGCACACCATGCACAAGGTGAGTTGCTGGAGCACCTTACCCTCTCAGGGTAAAATCAGTATTGGGAAAGCATTTTGTTTTGCCTTTAGATCTTTGCTCTCTAATGCACTGAGTGACTCTGCATTCAGTTCCAGTAGCTACATTTGCCTTGCCTGGTACATGAACATCTCTGGCCAGATGTTCAGGTCATCTGCCAGCCACAGGCCTCTTTCTGCAGACCATTTCCCCAAACAATGTGGTGTCAGAAGAAGGGGAAAGCTGGAGTTTGTACCATTTTGTGATCTGTGGTGTCAGTGGCCACTTGCATTTGACATTCCAGAGGAGCAAATTCCCAGCTGGAGCAGCCCAGGCTGCTCTGATATCTGTGTGTGCAGCACACAGGCTGACCCTGGTGCGAGATGGACGGGCACAAGGAGCCACAGCACCCTCCTTGTGAGGTGGCAAGTGCCTGTGCAGTGTCCAGCATGGGGAGATCCCCCCGTGAAGCTCTCAAGCTGCTCCATCTGTCCCCTCCTGGCTGGCACAGCCTGAGCTTTGCCTTCCCCTCTGCAGGACCCACTGCAGTGGCAGCAGAGCCTCAGACACGAAGCCCAGGACATCTCTCAGGAGAGACAGTGACTCCTGCCCGTGGCCCACCATCCCCCACAGCTGTGGAGCCACGGGCCCTTCCCTGCAGTGGTTACAGACTCTAGAATTCCCCGTGATTTCACAGCAGCAGCGCCAGGCTCCAGCCCCCTTGTGCTGCACTCTGAGCAGATGTTGGAAAGCTTAATCGAGGCATTAGCTCCTGCAGAGTGCTTCAGCCAGCACAGTGGCATTTTGCAACTACAATAATCTCCCCTTAGCACTTCCAGTTGTGTCACTGCTGCAATTAGCAATGAGTTTATAGCACTAAAAGAGATCAGTAAGAGCATTGGGTTTGGTTCCTGGGCACCGAGCAGTAGGGCTTCTAACTTTCACTTGTGATCATTAGGGCTAAAGAAAAATTACATTGACCTTTAAGAAATGGCCAGGGCATTGTTAGAGTGCATGGGATTTAGGAACCAAATGTTCTGAGTTCTTTGTGATATGGCCATCTGACATCCCTTTAAAAATCTCAGTGTTAGATTTCACTGAAAGCAAATGGATTTTTCCTAGAATCATAAAAATTTAGGCTAAAAAGGAGTTCTGGATGTCACTGTTTTCAACCCCTTGATCAAAGCAGGTAGTTTTACATGTCAAACTCTGCTCTTGACACAGAGCTGAAGTGGGACAGAGTCAAGAAGCCTTGGAACCACTACCAGAGATTTCAGTGACCATTGAAAAGGGTCATAAATAACTAACTGATACTAACTTTTGAATGGTCCTCCCTGGTCCAAGTCACTGAGCCCTTCTCCAGGCTCTTCTAATAGTATAAAGGGGGTTTTGATGTTTTCTGTGCTCACCAGAATGGTGTTGGAGTTGGTACAGATGAAGTGTTCAGCTGACTGCTGCTGGTTGCCCTTTGAAGCTGCAATTGTGCAGCAGCCCTTTGGAAAGCTGTTTGGGGACAGTATACTCTCCTTGAATCCCAGGATCATTTAGAAAGGTGGTGTAAGCACACTGGGCAATACCTACTGCAAGCACTGATTCCAAAGGAAAGATTGAGTTTTTTATGATATAAGCCATTTTTTTATATTCCACTGTTATTCCCCTGCTCCATTATTACCTTGACCTTTCTTTCCTATCTCTAATTTGTTCCCAACCTTCCCCTGTAAAAGAAAAAACTCCTCTATAAAACAGTTACCATGGTTAACTATGGTTTTTCTGCCCACAGCCCCTCTCCTTCCCCTAAGGATGCCATGCCAAGAGCCCTGCCATGGCCTGCCATGTCTGAGCTGAAGGTCTACATGGCAGTGCTCAGACACGTGCTTGTGATGTCCCTGTCCTGCACTGGTTTCAGATGGCTCTGAAAGAGCATCTGCTTCTTCAGCACACATTCAGGAGGTGAGTGCAGTGCTTTTTGTTTACAGAGAAGCCTGGCTTTGAATCCCAGAGAAATATTCCTGCAAATGGCCTGTGGCTCATGGAGGAGCTCTGTGGACACAGACATTCTCTCCCACTGGAGACCCGTTTAGGTGATACCTATTCATCACTCCTGGGAGGTAGGGAGTGGAAGAAGGTGCACTCTGACATCCCAACAAAGAATATTTTAATTTTTTTTTTCAGTTTAAAAGTGTAACTTACCAGTGTAAATGAAGAACAAAATGGAGAAAAGTCTGTGATGAAATATTTAAGTTCTTCACATCTTGGTTTTTTCATCTCTGTGCCTCGGAGGGACAGCACACTCTCAGAGGCTGCTTTGTAGTGCCAGGGAGCAGCAGCATTTTGTCAGAGCTTGCAGCACCTCCCCTGCCTGCAGCCCTGTGCTGCTGCCAGCTGGGGCTCCCATGCAGGGGGAGCCAGTGCCCGGTGCTGCATCCCAGCCTCCCACACAACCACTTGTTACCAGAAGCCTGAATTAATCAGCTTGGAAAATTTATTAGGTTAGGAGGAATGACAGTGATCCAGAGAATGAACTCTGGCAGAGGGCTTGAAATAGAAGTTGGGCCTCTGCTTGTCCCCAGGAGAGTTTTGAAGGGTTTTATTCAGTAAAAAGCCTGCAACAAATGGCACCACAGAAATGTGGGGATGGCTTGGGGGCTTTGAACCCCCCAAGGTTGGATTTCCAGAGACTGTTTATGCCATCCTCATCTCTCTGTAAAATTCAAGAGAGAGCAATTTACTGGTCCAGCTTTTTCAGTAGGTGAAAGAGAGGCACACAAGCCTGTGGAATGACAAGTTTTAGGGGATTACAATGAATGCAGGGGCCCCTGTTGCCTCACCACCTGTAGCCCTCACCCTATTCTTTAGCCAGGCTGCCCAAAGACTGCAGCAGCCAGGTTGAGTGAACAGATATGGACACTCTGCAAAGAAATATGATAAGATGGGAGAAAGAAAAATCATACCTTCCAGACCCTTTTTCTGAAAAGTCACACAGGCAAATCAGAATATGTCTGAACAGCCTGAACCTGAGCTTTTGTTTCAGGCATCTAAGAGAGTTTTTCATTGATGAGAGTGTCTTGTCTCTACATGTGTGCATGACTTCCAGCAGCTCAGAAAGGTTTTGCCTTGGGAGTCAGCAAAGATGACATCCCACACAGTACAAATGAGATGCTTGCACCATTCCCTGATGTGCTTACAAAAATTCACAGCAAAAAGCTTTTCCTCCCTGCCTTCTCTCATGCCATGGCTGCAGTGCAGGCTGAGCCTACAGACTGGGAGTGGAACTGAGGAGTGCCCCTGCCAGCGCCTTCCAGCCCCTACCCCTACCAGTCCCTGTCAGCCCCTTCCAGCCCCTGTCAGCCCCTGTCAGCCCCTTCCAGCTCTTCCAGTCCTTTCCAGCCCCTTCCAGCTGCCCATCCTGCAGCTGCCCTTCAGGCTGTCTCTTGTGTCTGGCCCGAGGTTGCCAGAACAGCTTCCAGGCATCTGCCAGACACAGAGACTTCTGCTCTTCGTCTGGAGAGATGGACTGCACAGCCTGAAAGGCAAAAATCTGTTTGTTGGCATTCATGTACTATCAAGAAACACGAGAATCTGAGAATTACAGACAGGAACAAAGAACAAAGACATTAAGTTTCCAGTTCTGGTCTTTTTCTGTGCTATTATACCAGGAAGAAAACCCACTGAGACAAATGGACAGTTGAACTAAGAAATGTTATTACACCAGGCTGCTCTATTACAGAAACATGCCTGGGCAGGCAAAACAAAGACATGTGGCTTCTTTATCTTTGGTGTTAAATAGTCTAACTTTCACCTTCAAGGTAAAGTATTTCCTGGCTTGTAATTTGTAGCAGGGTTTTGATTTCTCAAATCAGCTAGCGTTCTTCATTCATTGTAAACATGGATTTAAAAGCAGAGAGTAAAACCATCTAGGGCTAATTCATTCCTGGAGATTTTTTATCAGGAGCTGCAGTCTTCATTATCTGAATTTTCTATTAGTAGCTGGAAGGTGTGCATTTCTCATAGAAACTACCACATGAAAATGTGAATAACACATAATAGAAAAGTGAGGAGGAAAAAAGGGCCTCTGACTGCCCCTTCAAATGGAGTTTCACAGCTGAAAAAAAGGGCAATACCCAGTAACAAACTTCCTGTCTCCTCAGCTGCATCCATAATATTGGCATAGATTTTGAGCTTGTTTTTTCCTTACTTCAATATTTTATCCTTTGTCACCCACAAGCAGGTTCTTGAGTGACTTTTTGGTGATGCCCAGGGTGGTACTGTTGCTTCAAGGTGCTGTGACACAGACACAACCTCACATGCCCAGTGTTGGATGACAATTTATGTACTGAGCTCCAAGGAAACCAGGGGATGTGGACAGTGCTGCAGCTCACCCCACCACCCTCAGCAAACCCAGGGCTGGCAGCACTGCCAGGGACATGCTGTGTCCAGTGGCACACCTCTGTCATCAGTGTGTGATCATGAAATCACAGCCTGGCATAAGGGACTGAGTGGGATCTTTGGAAAACTCTGGGAATTTGAACAGTATGGGGCTATGGAGAAGAAGGTGAAATTATGGTATATCAGATCGTGCCCTTGGTCACACCATGGTGTGATTGCTCTTCAGGAAGGAGATAGGTATGTGGTTATGTGAGTCCTGAGGGTTTGTAATTGCAAATATTATGGGTATTTTTATTGCATTAATATATGTATTAATATATAATTGATATAACATAAAATATATTAAGCAATTATATTAATATTGAGCTGTCAGGTGAGAGCTGGATGTAGAGATTAGTTCCTCCTCATCCTGCTATGTTATGCAAACCCATAGGAAAATTATTGTCTCATTCACTTAATAATATATTGAATAATATCTCATACTCTCAGCTAATTATACCTGGGTCAGGTGGGTATAAATTAGCTGCTGTCAAACATAGCAACCAGGTCTGAAGAGAAACAAATGTCTGATTCAAATCTGACTAAAATCTGATAAATCTGGGACATCTGCAGCCCGCAGCTTCACATTGCACCTGGAAGGGAGTGATGTTTCCTCTGTCCCCATAGGGAGCTGTGGGATTAAATGGAATGTTAATAAGATATTTGGGAGCCACAAAGGCTGGGTACTGAAACGAGCATTGTGAGTGATGCAAAGCTGATAGTTAAAGAAAATGGAAGAAAATGAATTGAAACTCTGTGAGACAACTCCACCCTGACCCAGAAAGTCAGTATCCTCCAAACTTCACATGCTCTTGGGCAATTCCACTGAAAACATTGACTGCAAATGCCTCTGTGCTTTGTATTAATCCTCAAGGCAAAAGTAAGGTCACTGCTGCAGAAGAAGTGGTAGCATTTTCATTTTAAAACAAGCCTAGGGCTTATTGAATCTTGCTCTAATTAGGAGGTCTTTTTTTTCCTCTCTGTTCTCCTCCCTGCGTCGTGCTGCAAGGCTGGCTTGTTTCCTTGGCCTTGAAGTGGGGGGAAAGCTTTTGTTGGAGATTTTTAAACTTCACAGATCTTTTGCTTCTTGCTTGTGTTTGATGGCTGTGCACAGGTCACAGGGAGCAGGCTGTGAGACGTGTCTGAGTGGTTTAGGAGCCCCTGAGAAGATGTGTTCTGCTCCCTTTGGTGCTGCACTGGGACCATGGCCCCTTGCACTGCTCATGTCACCAGACAGCAGGGCAGGGGGGCTGAGGAGGGGCCCTGGCTCCCTCTGGTTACACTCTGATGGTTTGAAGGCAGTCACTGAAGCTTTGTGATTCAGGGCATTCTTGGGTGAATTTTGGCTTTCAAGGCTTGAGATTTAAAAGCAATATGTTTGATCCCTGTTAAAACAGGAATCAAAAGCCAAAAGAAAGCAATTTTTCCAGTTCTGCAGGTTGTGGAGTGACCAGCTGCCACAGGGTAAGTCCCCTCCTGCTGAGGTAAGGGAGGTGTTGCTCGGGCTGGGGCACTGGCGGGTGTAAAACAGAGTTTCACTGGTGTGGTGGAAGCTCACTTATGAACTGTGCTTTCACCACCCAGGTCTCAGGCTGGAGTGAATTGCATGGTTCTGGGACACAGTGCTATGTTCATGGGCATTTTGGGGCATTTCTTCTCAGGATTGGAACTGATGTGGGGGTGGGTCCGTCAGACAAGCAGGGCAGGAGCAGGGCTGGCTGCAGCTGGGCTGGAGGGCTTGTGGGTCACGAGTGCACCATGACTGATAAACTGTGTGAGTATTGCTCCAGCCAAGTGTGCAGGGAGGGGCCTCATTTCTGTCTAGGCTACTCCTTTCTCAACCCAGAATGAACTTTACCAAGTAGGAAGAGGCTCCTTTTTTTGCTATCACACTGTCATCATCTTCTCTGGGTTTTTAATTTCCTCTGCCCCTGTCCCATTAACACTAAATAAGTGTGCTAGGGAGATAAAAATCAGCTTACAACTTAATGGACAATTGATTGAAAGAAAAAACCAGTTTGCTGAGCGTAGCTGGCTGAAGCCTGCATATAACCTCTTAAAAATTATTTACTAGATACTCAATAAAGTTTACCAGAATAGCCTGTTAAAATTGCAGAGGCAAGAGCCTCGGGGGAGATTTCCCTGCTCTACTCTGTGCCAGCCCAGCTGTGGCTGTTGGTAGCATTAGGAGTAAACACAGCTCCAATCGACACACAGTTGCTTTCTGTTTGCAGCAAATTTAAGTGTGATATTTATAGGCATCTCTGATCTCTTTTGATCCATTCTATCCATTTGAAGAAGCTGTGCTTTGAAAAAAACCACCGTATTCCTCTTTTCAGTGGTGGAATTAGAGAAAAATGCCAAGACACCAACTTTCAAGATGCTTTTGATGCCTTTAATGTTTATTTTAGTGCCTAAAAAATATCTGAGGGCCCGATCCAGCAGCAGACATGGGTAAGGGAAGCAGCAGCAGATCTTATTGCACATGAGTTTGTGGCTAACATGTCTCTGTAGTGCCAGGCTCGGAGGTTATCACACGTACTCCCACCCAGAACATGAAGTCCCTGCTGGAGCCATCTGGTGCAAATACTTTTGTACCAAGCATGCTCCCCCTGGCCATGCATATTCATGACGTGCCATAATGCTCTGTGCAGTGAGCACATTATCAGCTCTGGCTGACAAATGGATCTCTAATCTAATGTATGGATGTCACACATGGATTATGGGAACTTTGAAGGCAAATGCATTCCGGGGAGCAGAGCTGCTTTTGTTACAGCCCAGAGCAGAGTGGTACAAAGTCTCCTGAGGTTGGGTGGCACTCAGCAGCTGACCAACTGGAGACAAAGGCACCTCCCTGTCCCTGGAATTGCTGCTGCTGTCTGGAAGAGGAAGCTGTGCTAGGAGCAGGAGAGGCTGGTGCAAGAGAGGTGTTCAGAGAAGAATAGCATGGCCCCTCTGAAGTACCTTGGCTGAAGCCTGGGAGACCACAGACTCGGAGTAAGGCTGAAATGGAGTTTCATGAGCTGTGGAGCTCAGCATGCCAAGGCACACAGTAACCAAGGTTCTCCAGCCCCATCCAAATGGTGCCATCACACCTGTTCTGTGCAGCTACACCACATACAGCTCCTTTGCCTGTTTTTAAAAGAAAACATGGTCTTGAAGGCAAAGGTGTTCATAAAGGATTTGTGCTGAGAAAAAAAACAGGACATGCTCAGGGTGTGGCTCAGAGGCAGCCCTACCATTCAGCCGATGATGGATGATCAGAAACTTCTCAGCTCATGAGCCTTTCCTGTGCTGCACATATTTACACATCCAGAGGGCTCTTTTGTGCTCAGTACTGAGGCTGAACAGGGCATAGCACAACTGATGCTGCTTGCTTTGTGCACACAATAAACCATCAACAGATGGTGGATTGCTTGTATCCTTTCCTCTGTGTAATTTCACAATCCTGCCCAAGCAGTCTCTAATAAGCACCACAGGTAACCCAGAGACTGAAGAACCCACATCATCCCTTCATATTGACAGTGCAGCATGAAGAGCTTTAATGAAATCGTTGTTCTATTGATGCAATCAGACCATGGCACACTGTCACTGCCCGCAGGGTTTTAGCAGTTAAGAGCAATCAGTTAAGTGTTAATCTTGTGCAGCACAAGAGCACGCTTGAGCTCTGAGCTGAAGAGCAAGTGATGATAGAAGCCATGTAAACAGCACCCATAAAGGCAGCAGTAATAACCCGGTGCAGGTTTTTCAAGATTGTGGTATCCTCTGTAGCCCAGCTTCTTCATCCAAATGAAATTTTACCACATGAAATCCATTGGAAAGCTCATGTCAACTCTGAACTCATATAATTGTTATGCCTCATTAATTTGGTGTGTTTATCTGAATTGGCTGGTGTGTTCCTGAAATACGTAATCTAGCATTTAAAAAAAACAAAACTGATTGCTTCACAGAGCTTTGAATGGCTCTAAGTGAAAACTGCTCTGTTGCTCATTTGTCTTTCTCATTGGAATGCAATGGATAGCTCACAAATGAACAGGACTGGAAAGGTGTTTAATTTATGAACCAAGATGTAGTTCTAAATAATGCCTAATTAAATTCATTCATGACCTGGCATGTGATACCTAGCTTAGCCTGGGCATTGCAAACCATTAGTAAACACTTTAATTGTAATAATTGCCACTGGCAGTAATTATTTTCAGGAAGGCAGCTAATTTCAATCAGCAGAGGGAATCTGAAAGGTGAGGAGCATGTGTCCTTGTCTTTTTGAAGTACCAATAAAAGCAGCTGCACAGCAGAGTGACAATACTGGGCAGTGCTTTGCAGGAGCAAGGGTGAGGTTTGGAGAAGCTGAGGACACATCCCAGGCACTGGAACCCCCTCCTTCAGCAGCAGCCCCTCAGGCAGATGAAGAGGGAGCCATGGAAGGTGCTGCCAGCCCAGATGCTGCAGGAGGGGCTGCTTTTGGAAGATGTAAGGCACAGACAGGGGGATGTGCAATGGCTGCCTGTGCTGTCTCTGGTTCATTATCTGGGCCAGGAGCCAGCACCCTGCCACACTGCTGAGGAGGAGCTGCCAAACTCTGAGGGAGCTGTTTAGGCTGGCCTGCACCACCTCCATGTTTGATTTCTGGAAGATGGAAAAAACTGGACTTCAGCCCAAAAACTGAGAATTGAGCATGGGATTGTTGTCAAATGATGCAATTAGACACAGAGCTGTAGACAAGGAATAAAGTGCACCATTATTCCTTTGTTAAATTAACTTTTCCACCAAAACCCTGTGATGCTCACTGGGAAGATGTCACTTGTAATTTTTTTCCCTGTGCACTCAGCGTGGTTCCGTCTTACAGGCACTTTAGCACTGAATTAATTGCTACATTAATGGATGTCTATAGTCCATTAGTAAATTAAGACCTGATGCTAATTCTCTTGGGGGGGAAGAGAGGGGTGTCTATTTAGTACCAAATCATTCAGTTCGTTGCCAATGGACTCTAAATGTTCAAAGGCAGGAAGAGAAGTACATCACAGACACTTTAATTTGAAAAGCATAGGGGAAGCTGATCTCCAGGCCTGTCCATGTTATAGACTGTACAGCAGCACATAAATTAGTTTTGCATGTATATTCAAGCACAACACTAGGGAGTGGGTAGAATGAACCTCTACCACCAGGCATTTTCTTGAAATAGCACCTGGCCATGCAGGTTTTAGAAGGGTACAGGTAACCTGGAATTTTCTGGAGCTATCAATTTAAATGAGTGAGTTTTTTCCTGCCTGCTCTCCAAATCTGACAGACTTGATCAATCATGCTTGAACTCCAAAATAAATTTAGGAGAAGCCAGCAATACAAGGGCAAAGAAAACAAGGACAGGAGTAAACACAACATTGTTAAATTTGGCAGAAGTCTGCTTTGGACCCTGCCCAGAGGTCCCTGAATCCTGAGTTTGTCTCTGTGTCAGGAGTGCTGCTGTTGTTCTGGTGTGGTTTGAAATCACCCCGTGGCAGTGGCTGCAGTGATTGTGGCCAGGTTTGTGTGGCTGTGCCCTGCTCCATCCCCTCTCCCTGCCTTGGGAATGGGCAGCCCTACCCAAGGCTGCACTGCTGCCTGCTCAGGAAATCCAAAAAACGTCTGCATGCTCAAACCCAGTCCTGCCAGAGCTCTGCTGCCTTTTCTGCTCTAGGAATGCAAGTCACGTTTATGCAGTTTACCTTTAATAGTATACAAAAATGAAATTTGTTCCATAAGGGAGGAAGTTACCATCCAAAAGCTGTTCATGTGGGTTTTTCCTCTCTGCCAGCAAAAATATAGCAGTTAATTAGGCTGGAAAACCCAAAGGAAAGTGAATTCTGATGGCCAATCATGAAGTGGCATGGAAAATATCTCCATGACAACAGAAATTTATAGCACTTCAACTTTAATATATCAATGGATAAGGGTAGTTTCACAGGCACTGTGCAGAAGATATACCCTTTTCTTCTTCTCTTGATAGTCCCTGGATTAAATGGGAGCCATGTTAGTGTGGTCCCAGATGTGACAGTGAAAACAACATTATGAAACCTGGAAGTTCTGAATGCAAATACGCCACCAAGGTGAAAACTGACTCTGCTTTGTAGGACAAATATTTGGTCCTTTTTTTGGTTAGATACTGCAGTATATCATAGTAATTTCTTCCCATATTTTAGTGCTATGTGCCTATTTACCTACTCAGGGCTCAGCTCAGTACATGTGGCACAAGGAGGTGCCAGTTCCCATCCCAAGAGCACGGTCTACTTCTTGCAGAGGTTATCAGTAATTGCCATCTTCTGATGTTACTGTTTTATACCCCATAATGAATTCCAGGGTACAGAAGAGCAAAGAAAGGAGAAGATGAGTTCAGAGATCATTGCTATGATCCCAAAGTCTGACCTACATTCTCTGCTCATGAGGAGCAGCAGTATTATGCTTCCATCTTAAATACTGTATTTGATATATTTTGTGAATGCATCCATAGGCATGAATGTCTCTTATAGGAAAAGTCTTGTAGTATTTAGTAGTGAATGAATCATTCAGACATCCATGGATATTTCATTGATGATTTCACTAAAATTAATCTGTATTTTAATTTAAGAATCAAACTTAAATATGATAGTATTGGCTGTTGGGGATATTTACCTTTTGTTCTTTTAAATCCTAGCAGGAAATACATCACTTTTGATCAGGTTTTATAGGATGCTCCTGCCCATGAAAGAGCATCTCGTGACTTCACCTACAAGAACTCAGCTCTCATTTTCACACACTTGAGCATGTTTTGTGTGTCTCCTTCCCACCAGCCGTCCCTTGGACTTGGTCTCCTGGGCAGAGCTGGCTGGGAGTGCTCAGGGAGAGATATGTGTCTATAAATATATGAAAATGGCAGGCTGAGGAATCACAGCCTTCTGGTTTGTTTTCTGTAATACAATATGGAAAGTGCTAACAGGATTAGCCTTTTGTGATGACTGATAACAATATATTAAAAACAAATGTTAATAGGCAGCATGAAATTGCTAACAAAGTAGAAATTTGCTAATAAAATTCAATGGACCTAATTTAAACTTTGATAATGTATCTAGCCTTAAGAGCCCTTTTCCACAGAGCCAGCAGTGGGATACTGAAGGAGAAGGATTTTCAGTGCAGTGCTCAAGGCTGCCCGTGCCTCTGAATTCTTACACTGCTTTTCCTGCTGCCAAGTGACCCCTGGTACCTGGGAAGTGAACATTTCCAGGTTTTCAAATAATCCAGGAGGGGTGAACACTGTCTGAGTGTGTTACCTGTGTGGAAACCAAGGTGAGCCAGAACCTACCCAAGCCTCCCTGAGACTTGGGGCTCTCTGGTGATACAGTGGCAAGAAGAATGGGTGGAAAGCTTTGCTTTGGGGCACATTTTCTTTACTTCTGTGTATTGCCCTGGACAGCTCTAAAATTTTCCAGGCTCCCAGTGAATCTGAAGAGCTGGGAGGAGGAATCAGAAATCTGGGTGAGCTGGGGGGGAGCAGGGTAGGACCTGGGGAGAGCAAATAACTGATGCCTGCCCTGCAACACCCTGGGTCCTAACTCTGCAGGGCATCTGGGCTGGCTTTGTCCTCTGGCCATGATATAACCATTTCAGTATTCAGAAAAACTTTGGAAATTCCATTACTAAAAAAAATAAATAGTTTCAAAACCAGCCCATTTGGGAAGGAAGTGAAAGCAAGGGCAGACAGATGAGACAATGCATGGAGGGAAAATTGGTAAAAGCAGACAAAGGAATCTAAAATGCAGAACAAATAAATTAATTGGATAAATAGTTGGACAAAACCAGGCAAACCAGAACGGAGACACGTGTCCTGTGATAACTCTTTCAGAACTACTCAGATTAAAGGAGAAAGTAGAGATCAAATGAGCTAATTTAAGCGGATGCCAGGCTCAAAGGATAATGTGAACCTTAATTACTTACTCTTACTCTTCCTTCTCTTCTTAACTAAGTGAATTTCCCAGACAGTATTTTTGAGTTTTGCCAGACAGGAACCCAACTGCACATTTCAACCAAGGGCTTTGGCAAGGTCGTCTTCCTCAGCACGTTCTTCTTTCCGTTTTTCCTTAGATTTAATTATTTTCCAGCCTGGCCTACCTGCTCCCATGCTGAAAATCACTTTAGAAGGTATTTATGAGCAGCCCAGGGAGTGGCTCAGATGCTGCAAGGCTCTGCTCCTCTGTCAGTCAGGATGTCCTTTGCTGTTCCTTGACCTCTTCTCATCCCCATGGCTGCAGACAAAGGTTCTGCCATGGTTCTGCTCTACCCAATTTCTGCAAGCTTTTAGGAGCACTTCACAACATTTTCCCACTTGTGTTTGAGCCTTCATGTACTTCCTCAGTGTGAGACACTTGTAAACTTCGGGGTCATTGCAGAGAGGTTTGGATCTCCTGGGGCACTCCGTTTCCTGTATGGTGAGCTCAGCATTTGCAGCTGTGGGGCTGCCCACCAAGGGCTGGGATAGTTCAGTTCTGAGGAATGTCCATTGCCCACATCACACTCGAGACTGAGCTTCTTTCTAGTCCATATGAATTTTTGAGATGTTAAAGAGTCACTGCATCTCCACAGGAGTAAATGGGAAATGTATGTCAAGTGAGGTACGAGAGAAAATTGCATTTTTTAATAGGTTTGCATTTTAAATGAATGATCAGTCCACTGATAAAATATAATGACTTGGGACCACAGAAAAGATTCAAGGAAAGGCAGTGTTTTCCTTTTGTCTAACAAGTGACTCTCAGCTGAGAGAAATAACACTCTTTCTGGAGCAGCAACTATAGCAACAGGAGGATTTGACTGGATAGAGGTCAGGGAGTATAAGCTGTTTTTCACTGCTGATTTTAACATGCCATCCTCACAATTGGCTATTACTTGTGGTGTTAGGAGCCCTTTGTTGAGATTCTATTTCATCCGGTGCTACGGTGTGCTGAATAATTAAAGCTGTCAGCACAAAAATGAAGTATCTATGCACCTTTGAGAACAACTCCAAAATAATTTAATGTCCCAGTTATCACAAGAAAATTATTAACAAAAGAAGCTATCCACAGGGCAGGAAAAATATGCTTTGAGAGCATCTCTGTGTTTTTTCCACATCATATTGCCTAGAATGTTGTCACCAGTGACAGTCACATGAAATTTCCTGGTAACTGTAGTGTGTGGTTTCTGTAAGTGTGTTGGGGGTGAAATTCATGCACCCCCCATCAGAGTAGGAGAGCAGAAAGCAGAGGCTTGCAGGTGAGGCAAAGGGGTGTTCCTATACCCAGCCACAATGCTCATTACCCCACTGGCCTTTAGGAGGGAAAAGGTTCAAGACATATTCTTTCCTGCCAGCCTTTAAGGTTTGTTGTGCTTGTTAGGCTTACCAAGCCCTTAGAGCAGAGCCCATCTCCTTCTGAACAGATGTGAAGTGCACTGCAATGAATGTTTGGTGCATTCAGCTGATGCCCCCTCACTGGCACTGGCCTGGCTGTGTCCCCAGCATGGCCACTGCCCACGTGGCACATCCATCATTGCCTGTGCAATGGGAATGGCAGTGCTGCCCCTCCCTGCTGCCCTTCCTCCCTAGGGGCTATTCCCCATCCTGGAAATCAATACTCACTGCTAAAAATTGCTAACTAAACCTCCAGCTCTTGAAAATGGACATAATGTGCTTCTTTCTCCCTGCTTGATCCCTTGTTCAGTGCAACTCCCTGTCCCTCTCTTGGCATTTGGCCATTTGGGTTTCTATAGGTTGATGATTATTAAGTTGTGTTCATATTGCATCACTGCATTCTGCTGCATCCTTGGAAGTGATGCCACTTGCCACAAGGACAACAGATGGACAGAACATTATGTAAAGAAAATTAATCCTCCTGTGGTGGGAGTTCCCCAAAATGGCAGAAAATCAAGGCAATAAATTAAGTGCATAAATATTTGCATCAAAGTCTAAACCTGCAGGGCACACAGAAAGGGCCTATATTGTTAAATCTCCCATTTTTCATTGCTTTATCAGACAGGACCATTATTGCATTGTAAAGGATGTATACTTTCCCCCTCATGAGGAGGAGAGAACTGTACAGCACCAGTAAATCAGGTTATAAATTGCTGAGATATATAACTCTTGATTCTGAGCCCACTGGAGATGAGGTCCAGGCTCTCATGCTGAGAAGGTGTGCATTTGGCTACACTCCTGCCCCTCTCTCTTTATTTCCAATTACCTAGAAGAAAATAAAAGAGCATTACAGATGGTGTTGTTTAAGGAAATAGGGGCCAGCTTTTTAGTTGTAAATAGGGATTATTGGGAAAAGCAATGGACAGTGCAGGGCTGATCAAATATTGAGGCTGTGTCTTAGCTTTGAGAATGTCCCAAGCAAAGCAGTCTGATACTGAGTGAGAAGTATGCTGCAGCTGCAGTGTTTGGAAACAAATGAGGGTCAAATTCATTCCTGCTGTCTCTGATGTGGACAATCAGAAGGGGAAAATAATCAGCAAATATTACAGTCAGCTATTTCTGCTCCAGAAATGCAGAGGAAGCCACAGCAGTGAGTACCTCACACCCCGTGGGCTTTTGCCCCTTCAAAATCATGTAGTTTGGTCAAGAAGGAAAGGCAGGCTCTGCCTTCTGTGAGATGACACACTGTGAGAAAGCCAGTGTATGTTCTGTGCACTGAGGGATGTATTTCCATCTAGATCATGTTAGGATCTAAATCAGACCGATCTTTCAGTTTAATGGTTAAATGGAGAATAATAAAACAT
Organism: Serinus canaria; assembly: GCF_022539315.1. NCBI lineage: Eukaryota > Metazoa > Chordata > Aves > Passeriformes > Fringillidae > Serinus > Serinus canaria. The sequence continues at coordinate 8,126,467 of NC_066328.1, read as the reverse complement.
TTCTATGAGTAAATGTGGGGCTGATAAATGAAAAAATAGGAAAATAAATAGCCAACAGCTCCCATTTGGGATCAAACAGGATTATGTTTTTGCCAGATTGAAATTAAAATGATGTTTGTTTGGGTTTTTTTCTGTTGTTGCTGTCTTTCATCCTTCCTAAAAACAGATATTCAACTCAATTCCACATGATTTACTTTAGAACCCAGCAGCAAGGTTAAAAGCTGAGATATTGTGTGTTTTACCTGAAGAGAGGAAATGTTCCTGCAGTGTTGTTGAGGCTGAGAAGCAGAGATGTGCTGGAGTTGAGTGCAGTGATCACAAGCCCTGAGCAAGCACATGAGCCCTGCCCAGGCTCCTGCTCCAGGGGCCTCTATCCATCCCTCAGGTGCTCGTGGCTCCAGGTCTGGAGGGACTGAGACTGGTCCCAGCAAGAGGCCAGTCCTTGCCATGGGGAGTGCAGGTTCATGTTAATAGTTTACAGGAGGAAAGCCTCATTTCCCCCCAAAAGTACAGCAGGAAAAGCCCCAGCTCTTTGTGGCTCTATGTAGGACACAGGGCTGGGTGCTCCTGGGTGTGCAGGTAAATAGGACTGGAGAAAACACTTGATGGGTTTTTGGACTGTTTTCGAACAATGAACCTTTAAATGTTGGTTAAATCCTTATAAAATGGTGCTGAGCCAAGTCCTGTTTCTCTGGAAGGGAAAGACTTGAGGTTCATGGAGGAATGTAAATTGTCAGTATTTCTTTATGTATGTCTTCCATCCCTTTTATTCAGGATTGAAAGAGTTAATACAAATTGGACTAATTTTTTGCTCTGCCCTCAAAAAATTTTTTTTGTAATAAGAAAAACATTAGGTAAGTGAATTCAGTGATGTTTTGCTACAAACCTGTCTGCCTACAAAGAAGGTACTGAGGATTAAAGTCCAGCAGAGTTAGATGTAGTGAGATTTGATCTAGGGGACTAAAACATTCACAGTTACCAGTTCAAGAAAAAATATCCTCTTTTCCTGCTCTGTGCAGCCTCCCAGAGCTTTTCTGGGAGCATTAGGGGCACTGCTGGTCTTGAGGGCAATTTCTCAGCCCCTGAGATGGTACAGGTGTTAGACAGTGGAAATGCCAGGTTTTGGCTATCTGAAAGAATCCAGGACTGATTTATTCCATCTGAAAGAGTTCTGAGGTGCACACAGAGTAGTGCTGAGCTCTTGGACAGTGCAGAGCTCCAAGGGGAGCATTACTTCTCTATCTCCTGTGTTCCCCTGCCCTGCAGGCACCCAACCCTGAGGCTACTGGAGAAAAACATGTAGAAAATGCCATTCTCCTTTGGGGAACTTTATTTTGACTGTGCCCTTAAATGGAAAGATTTTGAATCAAAGCTATTTCCACAGGAACCAAGAATTCAGGGTGTTTATTTATCTCCTTGTCACTAATAAAACCAAATTGCCTGGTAAAAATAGTCCTTGTGCCTTATGCAAACAGGCAGGGGATGATGCAGCAGGCAAGGAATGAGACAGGAAAATGAGTGATCCCAAAATTACTTCCCTGTCTGCCACAAGGTTTGGGAAAGGTCTCAGGTCTCTGCTTTGCTGTGTGAAGCCTTGGAGGCAGAGCCTCCTCCTGCCAGGAGGTGTTTGCTGCGGCCTGGGATGTCCCAGCCCTGTGGTCACTCCAAACAACCAGGCTGGGAGCCACCAGTGCTTTCATGCAAACATTGTGAGTGCCCAAACCTCAAACAGGACTTGGGCTCCCAGGATGGCAATCTCCTCAGGAGCTGGTCAATTGAATATAACAATTCCTGTGAAAACCAGTCATTTATCTCTCATTAGGTGTGAGTTTTTTTACCAGACCCTCCTGTGAGACCCAGCTATCTCAGGAGGTGCTGGGGCCACTCATCTGTGTGCAGAGAGGTGAAGAGAGGAGCCACAGAGCTCCTTCCTTTGCAGCTGCACCCTGCTAAACAACAGCCATGGTGTCTCCAGTAGGAGAAAAAACTAAAATAACTCAATGTGCTGGGGCTACCCAATGGGTTATTCAATACTTGTGTAGCAACCTGCAGCCAGGAGAAGCAGCAGGGCTGTTCCCTCTCTCCTCTGATCAAAGGTCTTGGTGAAGCTCCTGGTGGGTCAGAAGAAGAATGAGGGTCAAAGTGCAGGAACAGGAGAAAGGATGGGACAAACCTGCAGAAACAGCATGGCCTGAACCCACACATCATCTTTCAGCTTCTCCCCAGTCACATTGGCTTTCTAATGTTTCATTTATGCCCAGCTGAAGTAACTCAGGCCCTGCAGGGACAGATGGGAAGAGGCAATGCTGGAGCACATGCAATACATGAGGGAACTGCTACACAGGCTTGCATCTGCAAAATGTTTTTAAGCTGCATATTTGTCAGCATATAAATGCCACACTGAAAATCATTAGGAATAAAACAGCAGCAGGAAGCTGTGGACATGACCAACAATTGGCCTGGAACCTTTCACCTTTATCACTGAGCTGTATCTGTGATGGTGTCTGTAACAGAGACCTCCTGAGAGTTCTCCTCAAGTGACACAGGTATCACCCAAAGGGCTGTCACCATTTCAGAGTCACCAGTGCCTTTCCCTTTCCATGTGTGTGTGGGTGTGTGTCCCCAGCACTCTACAGCTCTGTCCCCACTGCAGGCAGGAAAGCCCTGAGGCAGCACATGGGGCACGTGCTAATATTTATCCCTTTGCTGGTATTGATTACTCCCTCAGGGACTTACAGATAATTCAGTCTGAATTACAGCATCCAGAGAGTGCAGCTGCAGTGACTGGTGATGCATCAGACCTGAGGGAGAAGAAAAGAGCCTTCCCTGGAAATTTTCATGCATGGACAGGTGCTCTGCTGTGTGGGTGGACATATTTCACCACCCTTGCCATGCAGTGATGGATGGGTGACAAAACACCTCCAACAAGACAGAATAGGAAAGTTACAGCACAAAAGATCTTTCATGAGATTTACCTAACTATGAAGCAAAACCCAGTGCAGGACAGGGTCACCACACTGAGATCTGGTTTTAGGAGCACAGCTTGGGGTCCCCAGCCAGCAAAGGCTTCTTTCTCTTCTGACATGTTCTGATGCTGCAGCTGATTTCCCAGTTAGGTTTGGAGATGACAGGGCTGTCACTCAGCTGTGCTTTTTCATAGTGGTTTAAAAGTCAGATAGTAAGCAAAACTCCCAAGCTTCTGATGATACCTGTCTCAGGAGGGAGTTTTCTCACCAGAGTATTGACTGGTGCTCTGCTAAAAGGAATATATTAAATCCAGGTCTCCAGGTAACTCTAGCTCCAGCTTTGCCAAAATCCAGAAGAAAAGGGGATTCCTTGGAATGATGTGTTGCTGAAATATTCTCTGGGGTGAAAAGCTTTGTCCTAACATGATCAGAAATGTCACAGAGATAATTTTATGCCATTCAAAATCTTTCAGCTTAACAGCACCTGCATGAGAGGGGGTCTGAATCCCCACTCACCAAAAGTTGAGCTCATACACCCTGTATCACCTTTTCCCACTGAGCTTCCAGAGAAAATATATTAAGAACTAGAGAAAACCAAACTAAACCAAAAATACCCCAGACTTACAGACTGCTCTCCCTCTAGCATGCTCTTGAGGTGATTTTATTAGCCTTTAAGGAGCTGTGTCTCATATTTCCCCCATCCCTCCTTACTTTATAAATACCCTAGATGACCTTCAAGGGTTGGTCCAGCACCCTTTATCAGCCCTGTGCATGGACAGGAACTTTCACAGCACTGCAATTCTTCGAGCATGTCAGAAAAAAATCCTTTAAACATCCCCCATTGTAACTCATCTGAATTAGTCTTGCTCCTGGTTGTGGGAGGAGAACCACTTGCAAAGCAGGGAATGAATCACTTGAAAATGAATATTAAGCTTGTTTGGAAATGAAACCAAAAGAACTGAGTCAACACAGAGTCTCCTCCCCGTGGGAGACAGGGCTGCTCAGCAATCCCCATATCCCAGCAGTGCATGTTGGGTGTGTGCAGCATCCTCACACAGCCTGGCTGCAGGGTAACCACCGTGCCTCAAGGGCTGCAGTGCCCATCCCTTCCTGGCACCAAATTGCAGGGGTGACTGAAACACAGTGCTCCAAGCCTTCCACTTCACTCCCCAGGGGCCGTGTCCCCACCTCCCTGACAGGGGGAATGAGTCTTCTGGTCTTTCCCCTGGCTGTGACAGCATCAGGCTGCTCCAGAGCTCTTGTTCATCCCCGTGCAGACACAGTGGGGCAAGGCAGGATCCTGCCTGCTCCAGGGTGTGTGGGGTGGCTGTGCTGCTGTCACCCTGCCAGGATTTCTGGGCTGCCCAGGGGGCTTTTGGCAGTAATTGGTGGTTTTCCATGGGAGCTGCTAAGTAATGCTTGGGCTTCTTCAGAGCCACACTACAAAACAGGGATGAACTTGTCAAAAGACACAAACTATACTGTAATGAAATATGGACATGGAAAGGGGCCAGACTCAGCTCTTCTTTTCACAACAATTTGAGTTATTTCAATGTATTTTAAATAGTTAATGACTTTGTTGTTCACTCAGCTCAAACCATCTAAAATAATAGAAGAATTAGAGGGAGAAAAGGAAGTTAAAGGTGGTCAGAAATTCAGCCAAAACACTCAGCAAATAAAGAAACCCAGCCTGCCTGTGTGTGAGCAGAAGTATTTGGGGTTAATGACACTTTTTGTCCAGACTGGAGCAGAGCAAAGGAAATTCTCAAGACTTAAAAATATTGCTGTAATGTGAACCACAGTTCTCAGCCAGCTCTTGTTCTGAAGTTATTTATTTGCCATGACTAATTTGCAGTTTCAAATGCGGTCACTGCCTCACACGTGGCGGTGCCTGGGCTCTCTGGGCACCAGACTGGAGGCACTTGGAGCCCAGCAAAGGAGCTCTGCCCGTTCCCATGGGCAGTGCCAGCCCTGCTCTGCAGCCCAAAACCAAACCCATTAACACTGAGTTCCTGAAATGCATTTCCCAGGCGTGCAGGGACGCTCACACACCAACACTGAAGTGCGGATGCAGACTCAGATCACTGCCTCACTATTTCTCATCTTGCCCTGTTCGGTTTTTTTCCTTTTTTCGATTAATCAGCCCAGGGATGCAGAGAAGCCAAGTGTCTTGACAGCACAGAGGTAATTTGGGAAGGGCAGGTGGGCTGCAAAGCTCCCAGCAGAGGGACCAGCACTTGGCTCAGCTCTGCCCCTGGTTTTAGGGTAAATACGTTGTTAACTTTGTTCAGCCAACCATCCCTTCCCATTTGCTGTGCCCAGAGAGCAGGATGAGACAGGCAGCACTGCAAACACAGGTGGTTTAAGGGTTCTCCCCATCCTAAATCTCCTCTGTGGTGTGAAGAGAGCGTGTCCTGATGCCCCTTTCCCAGCACAGACAGTCTCTAGACCTGCCTTTAATTAAGAGAAAGGGGGGCTTGGGGGGATTCTGGGTTGATTTCTGGCACTTTGAAATTCCTTTAGTTCTGTGTGACGCACATTGGGCACGAGCTGAGATGCACCAGGCAGAGAGCTGGGCTAAAAATAAACCCCGAGTGTCACTGCTGTGTCAGTCTCCTGTTGATATTTCTTGGTTTGTTTTATGACATCTTCCAGGCCAGTCAAGCGTGGGGGGAAAAACAAAAAAGAGAGAATGTTTGCTTTTTGAGGCTGGATTAAGGGTGAGCTGGTACAAATCATGTCATTTCACTTAGTGGATCCAGAGCATTACAGTCTCTGTGATGCTGGCTCACACTCATGCTCATGCACTCTAAATAAGAACTAGCTTGGTCTTATTTAATAATAATTAGCTCGTGCTAATTCTTAATGCGTTATCATATTGATACCAATTTAACTGATGTTATTTAATTAAAGGGATGGACAAATTAAATCAGCCCTTACCTATCCATGTGAAAGAAAGGGGCTGTGTTGCAGCTTAGAGTCAGCAAGTTGCAGAGTGCTGGCTCCCCAAAGAGAGACCAGGGGAATGTGAGGTGTTGATCCAGTGGACTTCTGGTTAGGGACTTTCTGGATCTATGGAGAGAAGAACTAAATCTGACAAAAAACCTCCTAAACAGGGAGTTCTGGAAAGAAATGCATGCTTTTAAATGCATTTGGACCTTGCATCAATTGCCTGGGGGTGCAGGGTCTCTGCAGTGAGCAGGTCACAGTGCATCCCCACTCTGTGATGAACTGCAGTGGTCCCTGGGCTGTCCCTCCCCAGGGGACAGCCTCCCCCATGGCTTGGCTGGTCCTGCTGTGGCCAGGCTGCTGGGAAGTAGCTCACAGCACTTTTTCTTTTTTACTGGAGGCAAAAAGTAATTTCTTCCTCTGAAGGCCAGGGCTGGAGCTATCCTCTGCTAATGAATACAAACCATCAGTGAGCAGTAATGGAAAATCTGGGATGATGTGGCAGGCAGTGGCTTGCTTTCATGGCACCAGAAAAGCCCTTTTAAATTTAAATTTAGTAAAGAATTTAAAGCACATATAGGCAGACTCTATTAGCAAGTGAAATATTTGATCTTGGCTATTAATCTGTTATAAGAATACTTTCATTTCCTTGCCATGTGTATCCAGTGATAGACTTTCATAAATGAGATCACATTAAAATGTACTTTATGTTTCTAGTCAAATCTCTTTTATTATTATGCAAGTCCTAGTTAGGAAAAAAACCCAAAAAACAATTACAGAAGCAGACTAAGAAGAGCACATTATTTTAACTCATTTATACAAGTGAAATACTGCTCCTACTTGAAGGCTGTACATTGTACAGTACTAAACCCCCTGGGAAGACATTGCTCCATTGCAGCCATGCTACCAGATTTGAGAACATTTATGGGCAGTGGAAATACAAATAGAGTCTAAACCAGCTCATGTGGTGTGGGGTACTGCTATGTGTATATACACACAGATACACATATGTATTTTTATATGGAGTATATTCATATTGAAGAAGTATTACATATGGCCTCTGTCTTGCTGAAATCAAATCTATGTTAACGATGGTCCATAATTAATGTGAGCTGTCATTCCTGACACACTGCACCATGGGCAGACAAGTGTTTTAGGAAGTTTCCATGTGCCCAGGGAGGCTGGGAGGCTCTGCTGCCCTGGTGCTACCTGTGGACACGTGCAGGGATTGTGTCAGCCCAGCTGGGCCAGTGGCTGAGGGCTCTGCAGAGCTGCACTGCCTGCTCTGGTGGAGGCATTCATTCAGAGAAGGGACCACTGGCAGCCTGGAACCAGCACAGAGCATCATGATGGATGTTTCAGGGCGAGAAGGAAAAAGTGCTTTACATCTTATAACACACTTTGGCCGATTAGGCACAAATGTCTGTTTAAACCTTCAAATCTGGGCACCCAAACCCTGTCATAATCCTGCCACTTTTTGAAAGTCTTTTCACTCCATTCAAGCAGCCTGACAGAGACCCAGCAGGGGCCACAGCATCTGCTGTCATGCTGCTGGAGCAGAAAGCTTTACTTCCAGATTCACCAATGCTGTGGATCCAAATGCTTCCCCAGGATGGGGCAGCCATGGTGTACAGTGAAGGTGTACATTGACATCATGCTTTAGCTGAAAATCCAGTCTGGCGTCTTCCAGAAGAGGGTGCAGCTTGAGGCTTGAATCTGCAAACTGCAGGACACTTATGGATCATGTTAATGCAATTAATAAATTAACCTGAAACTCCTTGCCTGTGAATTTAGGATCCTGGCATGAGTCTGCTTTGCTTGAGAGCTGGCCAGAACAAACTGGTGCTTGGCAATTTACTCCAGAACATGAAGTGTCTGAGCCTTGTTCCCCCCAAGAGGCCCCCACCTCCAGGTTCAGTCCTTCCCCATCCAGGTGGGATTCACAGTTGGTGCCTCAGCTGTGCCCCAGCTCAGAGCCCTGCAGTCAGGGCAGAGAGCAGCCAAAAGGCTGATTTGGCACCAGAATAGCCACGATCATCTTTCCTGGAAGAATGAAAAATTGCCATCCGTGTCTGCTTTTAACTTTAGTACAACCTCAGTGTCTCCTCTTTTTTAATCATTCATAGACAGTGAAGATTTACAGCTGTTTGCATTTGTGAAGCCTCAGATTACTAACAGTCTCTGATTTTTAGAAAATAGGTTACAATAGATTATTTAGCAAGAGATGAGGAAATGCCAAATTTCAAAATCCCCATTGTCAAGGCAATTAAATACCTCGTTCCTTTTTGCACTTGGTGTACTGGGCAGCTGTTGGCAAACTGCTCTGCCCTAGGTCATGTGTCATGGTGTGAATTAACCATGTTCTAGACCATAAATAATAATGACAATAAGAGGCCTTAGGCGTGGCAGATGCAGGGATGTGGTGATGGTGTTTCCAGCAGACAGAGGGCACAGCCTTTCCTGCCAGTGTGGCACTCTCTCAGACCACCCTCTCCATGGTGAGCTGGGATTCCTGTGCCTTACAGAGCAGATTCTCACTGAAGTCAACAAGGCAAACAAAACACTTGAGCACCTGGTAGCCTGATTTCCAACTCCCCCCCAATCTTTCCTTTAAAGCAGTGGCCAATGACGCATTTGGAGATAATTAAAACAAAGGTTGAGGGGTTTTTGTTTTAATATGCCATGACTATTAGCAGCTGGATTAGGAATCAGCCAGCACAAAAGCAGCATACTTCTTATACCAGCTATAAATAAAACCAGGCTTCAAATTTGAAAGCAGGATTTTTTTTCCCTTTTACCCTTCCACAGAAGATCTTTTCTTTGTGCCAAGACTGAAATATTAGCGCTGTGTTCCCTCCTCTGTTTAAAAAGACCTCATTGCATCTAAGTGCCAAAAAAGTGGAATTCCTGAACAGCAGGTGAAAAGAAAACACAAGATCAAATGCAGTTCTGGCTGCCAAGAGAACCTGCAGCATGGCTTGGGGGTGCATGAAAAGTCATGCAGCTCCTGGTGCTGTCAAAGACTTCTGGAAGGTCGTCAAGGAGTTTTTTTCCAAGCATCCCACATCAAAAAGCTGCACAGGGAGACAAATCTGCAATACATCTTGGGGGTGGTGCTAAAGATACCAACCATCCACTTTTAGGAGAATTTAACTTTTCCCCATCATATCTATGGAAGCAGCTCTGTGTGGAGACCAGGGTATGCAAATAAATGTAAGTGCTCACACTGAGTGAACATTAGGCAATGGCTGGTTTGGGTCCATAACCCAGCAGGGAACTGTGGAAGAAATGTGTCTTTCTGAGCTCATCCTTGCACTTAAGGCAAAGGACACATATTTTGCTGCTCTTGGAACCAGCCAGCCCTGGCATTAATTCATATTTCTGCACCCAGCTGGACATCTGTAAGCCCAAGAATTTTTCTCTTGGGCTGATGCACCCTTTGGGGACTCAGCGAAGAAACTGCTCCAGCACTGCTCATGGTTAATGGCCTTCAGGAAACACTTCAGTTGAGCTCCTTGTTGATCATTTGCCTACCATTTCTTGTCATCACTGGAAAAGGCAGAGAGGCTCTGGCCCAAAAGCAGACATCTGGGATTGAAAACAAGGATTTGGGTGTTTCTCTGGGTCCCACTCTGCTGGCAGTGCTGGGAGCCCTGCAAAGTTCATCCCTTCCGCCCCTGCACTGGGGGCAGCACCCAGGTGAGGCTGCAGCACTGCCTGTGAGCAATGACAGATTCCCAAACACTCACCAATGCTTTCCCCATAATGGCTATGGCTGAGAAATGGCTGACCAGGCAGCAGCACTGGCATCACAGGCTGGAAGTGCTCAGGCCCATTTTCCCTCCTAAAAATCACCAAGCAGCAAAATTCTTTCAAATAAGACACACACTGGTGGGGTTGAAAATAATACAAAGTGCACATGCTCCTAAAGACAGCCTTTTTTTTTTTTTTATTTTAAAACTCTGCATCTGAAAACACCGTATGACAGAAAGCATTATATACACTGCAGTGTTTTTGGTATAATACAGTATTTCATACATCCATTTCTTGTTCTGCAAAAAAATTTGCTTTGTTGGACAAAGAACCAAACTCCCATTGACAAAGAATACAGCTAAGGCACATTGTTTCTGCTAAATGAAAGACAAAAGGGTGCAAAAACGGGTAGTGCAATAATTGCTGAAAATCACATTCTACTACAAGAAAAGCATTCTGACTTTGAACTTTGATTACTGGTCAATTTAAGACATTTCAATATCTCATAAAATACTCCTTTAAATAAATAGCAAAATATCTACATCTTTCAGTGTGTTCCATTTGAATTTCCAATTTTTTAAGCTTTTTTTTTCCCTGTATATACACGGTTTTCTTTTTTCTTATTCAATAGATTACAAAATATTTCTGTACAATTTTATGCATATTATGATCTATAACAAAATAGTTATTTCTTAAAACTATATTACCACCAGTCTTTGAAAATGACAGAATAGGAATAACTTATTATGGACTATGTTAGGCAATAGAAAAATCCAATCAAACCAAAACAGAACCAAAAGGACAAAGTCAGAAAAATAATTTCATTACATTGAATTAATTATTTTAGTTTCACAAATGTTGTTTTATATGTAAACCCTTTTCAGTTGCCTTTGGGTTGTATCCACATGTGAATACCAACATAGGACGGGATTTGGGATTCCTAGAAGCACTGCAGCCTGCCGGGAATATTGGTGCTACTCACTGAAACATTACAGTTCTCATGGAGGAAACTATTAAAGAAACCCAACATACACAAGCCTTAGCAGAAGTCATTGCTTTCTGCTGACTATGACAACCTTTGAAAGAAGCTCCAAAAGCCAAATTTATGGAAATGCATTGATGACTTAGACAACACAACCATGTTCTAAATGTACTGTTAGATTCCCAACCAACACCCAAAATCTGGCCCTACGTGGTGATATTCTTCAGATTTAAGACCATACCATTAAGAGGATATTTCTTCTCCCAACTACCAGTACAATCTGAGAGGAATGCTACTACAGCATGTTAAAATGAGTGAAATTACTCTACAATTTGTCTTGTGCAACTGAGAGCAGTCTGTCCTGTTGTAGTCTGAAGATAAATTAGAAGTTACTAAGTTTGTACTTTGTAATTAAACCAAGTTCCTTATCTACAGTGACTTGCAAGAAACAGAGCTCATAATTTCCTAAGGTTTATATGAATGTCTGAGACTTCCTTTTGCCCGAAGGGAAGGTCATTTTCTTTCCTTAAAGACTGCATTTGTAAGCAATTTCCATTGTATTTGTGAAGTGTAAGCTGACAGCAACACAACTGAGCTGTAATAGAAATCTCAAGGTGCCTTTTATTCGTTCCACAACAAACAGAGAAAGTGAGCAAGACACAGACAACACCAAAGTTCCTAACACAGTTTAAGGCCACATTTAGAAAGGATGGAAGTAAGGCTTTAAGGGGCAACACACTGGATGCCACAATGGGAACAGACACCGAGCGACCCAAAGCTGATAGGATTCATCCACAGAAAAGCTGAAACAACACCCCAGTTTTGGCCAGCAGGTCTGTGCCTTTTTTTGGATCTAAGCAGGAAAATAAAATGAAATGCCATAGACATCCTCCTCTGGAGTATTCCCAGCAAACTGAAGGTGCTCTCATAGCAGGAGTGCTATTGTCTCAGTCAAGGGTGTTAATTACAACAGAACCAAAGCCAAGCCGAGTCATTACAATATACAAATGCAGCGCCATGAACCGCGCCTAGAATTGTCACTCTGGTATCAGAGGCACCTGTACAGTACCTTGCTGTTTATTTGGCAAGGTTACAAGTAATACTTCTAGGTTGTAACAAAGTAGAAAGAGAATTTGCATAGATTGTACATTCAGTTCAAGGAGATTTCTGGTACCTTTGTTGTTGTTCTCAGGTAAACGTGTTTGCAGACACAGTGAGGTAGCAGCTGTGGTAGCACCCATGAGCAAAAGAAGGTAACCAAGGCAGAAGCAAAGAGCAGAGTGATCAGCACACTACTGTTAGTAAGAAGGAGCGGAATCAGCGTGGTGCCTGCAGTGTCACATCATGAGGGTAACTGCTCCCAACCCCACACGTAACTGAGACACCCTAATGCTGCCCTGGTCCTGGGTAGCACAGGCTGGAAGGCCTTGTAGCCTCACTTTTAAATGCTCTCAGCCTGATTATTCTTTCCCTTACTGTGATGATGGTGGTGAAGGTTTTGAAGGTCAATCTCTTCTACAATAGACCTTCATAGGGAATTACAAATCAGAGTGTTTTCTTGCCTTTGAAGATTCTGCAGGAAAATGTGCTGTCCTACAAATTCTTCCTTGCTGTCCTCAATCCTAATTCACATTTCTTTGGCTCCTCTGTGCCTGGCTGCAGCAGCAGCTGCTGCCCTCAGGGCTCAGCAGCAGGTATTCCTGCTCTCAGGAACTCCTCCTGGGCCTCTGGAAGGGCAGTGCTCTGTCCTCTCTAACACTGTCAGCATCATCCCTGGAGCTGCCTTGGCAGAAGCCTGAGGGTTTGGTTTGGAAAGGCTTCTTTACATGATGTTTTCAATTGTCATTTAATATGGGCTTAAGTCCTACTAATCCTTAAGACTACACTGGAGGTCTTGAATGGTAGAAATAAAGACACATATGGATCGTTATCTTTTCACAACTGGACTGAAGCAAAGGCCAGTGAGAAAGGTTGCCAACCATGTCCCACCAGGTCGATCTTATTCTGTTACTGAACTGTCAAATAACCAAGTCTCCTCCTACATATATCAGATTCCCAGGCCTGAAAATCAGGACAAGGTAACTTCTGGCTTCCACCAACTCCTTCCTCTGTGCAGGTACTGAACTGACTGAAGGCTGCTCTGAAAATCCAACTTCCTTCATCTGCAGCTGGGTTTCTGAAGAAGCCTAGGGGATTTAGCTCACTCAAGTATAAAACTTCCTGCTCTATGGAAAATGCTGGATGGAGTTGGCCAAGGTTTCATGTGGCCAACTCCTGAAGCTTTGGGAGCTGGGAAGACAACAAGGAGGGCGTATTAGCCAGTGGCAAGATGGCAATTCTCTGATGCTCTGATGAAAGAGAACTACAGAAATCAACAGAAAGCTGGTCCTCATTGCTGGGCCACAAGGAACATCTGGATCTTGTTTATCTGGATCTTGTCTATCTTGTTTATCAAAGCTGAGATCTCAGGGCATCAATGGTTTTTAGCCTTACTGTGCAGAAGGAGCCCAGTTTGTTCAAAGGTTTGTTGCAAAGCAATTATGTAAAACTTTTGCAAAGTTTCAGCATCTTCTCTACCCTTTTTCTCTCCCTTAGGTCAGGTTTACACTATCCCTGTTCTGATTCACTGACTTCACTACTGTGCTCACTACAATCATGGCTAAGAGTGATGGAGGCCTCATTAGGATGGCAATTAGTGCTGCAGGAGATGGAGGGAAAGTGAATGCACATTAGTTGGTACTTTTGAAGGTGCTGCAGGATCACTGTTAATACACCATTAAACAACTGTACAGGCATTGTGCACTGAAGCCAGTACCCAGGAAAGTCAATTTGTAACACATGAATGCACATTCCTGTATCTCTAGGCTTAGCAATAATGAAGGCTTAACAACAGAGATACAGAGGGACTTTCTTGTATAACACTTGCTATCATGAAGGAATTGTTAAAATTCTCTGCTTGCTGAGAGCACAAAAAATGAAGACATAATTTCAATTCTAAAAAAAACCCCTTTGAATATCAGAAAATGAAAATGCAAATATTACTACTCAATGTCCAAATGTCATCAAAGAGAGAATTGGACAAATGTGAAAATAAACTGTCATTTGAGCTATTTGGTTTAGCCTTGGGGTTTAACATTACCATATAAACAGGTTTGCATAATGCTGAGCCTGACTTTGGACATAATTCATTAAATCACATATGTAGATGTTCTGCATTTGCCACATTCCCTCTCTATGTAATACAGATTGATCACAGGAGTGTTACATGGCTGTCATGCAGAATGGGCAGGGAATTTAAACAAGCAAAGCATTACACACAGAGGATAAATGTGTGCATATGGAAATAGAAACCCCTCCCATTGACAGGAATTTTGATCAAAGCAGGCTTCCAGCTGGGATCCTGTTCAGCAAGGATTGGCCAATGTGACTGGAAAAGAACACTTGCACATTCAGGTGAAGATGCATAACTCTTCACAGTGTTTTGTACCTACTGTGGGTCCCTGCTCTGAATTCTCCTTTTAACCAAATGTAACATCTGTGAAGTTATTCTGTTCTGACCATTGACAATCTTCATCCCAGGCTCCCAGTGCTGCCATTTCAAACCAGAGAAGCCACTAAGCAGGACTAAGTTGGGCTTAACAGCATCACCTTGGAGCCAGCTCTGATGCCTGATGCAGAGTCTGGCTTTACATGTTTTTTATTCACAACTACTGGAATTTGGAACTCTGACACTGAGTCTCATATATATCTTTTGGATCCATGTCTGCATTATAACAGCTACAGTAGAGGTGGCTGTTTAGGTCCAAGACTTGACACTGCCCTCAGAAGGTGTTCCAAACACAGCAGCTTATCCTTTGATGACTTCAAACAGACAGCATTTACCCCCAGAATACTGTCATACCTTTTATTTAAGCTGGACTTAACTCTGAAATCCTCATTTAGCACTAGCACTCTGGAAGTTTTGCCTGAGAAATGACTGCAGGATCAACCCCTTCAGCTCCACATCCTATATTTTAACAACAGCACTGAAATTGCCAGCTTGCTACAAGACTTCACTGTTTAAATGCTTCTTGCCTTTCAGAAAATAATCTCATATAAATTTTCTTTGAGATATTTTAAACCTAGCATATAATGCAAATGGATATATCAGCAACCATCTGTTTTCTTTCCCTTTTTGTACTAAAACAAAATAATTTGCACCTTATTTTTCAAATTATAAAAGTGGCAGCTTTTTTCCCTAACCACAGAAGATGTGATTGTTGTCACCTTCTGCTTGGTCTAGTTAATGAAAACTTACAAAAAAAGCACTTAAAAACATTCCTGCTTAAGAATAAAAACATCAGATTTAAAAACGAAGTTATCTGCATGCGTGTGCGTGGGTGCACCCCTACACATGTGCTTATGTGCAAGACAGACTGAAGATTTTGTGGCTACCTCAGGAGTCTTACTGAGAACAAGCACTGCCTGGGCTTGTTACTGGATTTCATTGTGTGCCTTAAATGTGACCTTCTTCATTTCATCTGCAGGGCTTGGACCGTGCAGTCACCGTTGCATCAGTGTGAATAAAGCCCTGGATTTCACAGTGAGGATTGGAGGTCCCCAGAAAATATGAACTTCACAAAGGAATGTTACATTAAAAACAAGCACTGTTAAAAACCCCTACTGAATAAGTAATAACACTGTGATTCTATTACATAAACCTGTTGGCAACCCTGGTTTCACACACGCTTGCCTCTAGAGCTGGTTGAAAAGCTGGAACATTATCTTGACTGGAAAATTCCAATCAGCTCTCATTGCTACAAACCTTCCTAAAGCTACTGCTCATGACTGACAAAATCAAGACAAAAAAAGAAAGGGAGGTGTGAGGGGAGGAAGGCCTTTTCTTAATAAAGGCAGCTTCAGTTAGTAAAATAACATAATCTTCAAGCTGCAAAAGCAGCACCTACTAATTAGTCATTGACTAAAACATAAATAATAAATACCTAAATTGTTCCTTCTATGCATCCATTTTTGTGCCAGATAAACATTTCAATGCTCTGCCTTAATGCCAGCA
Organism: Serinus canaria; assembly: GCF_022539315.1. Classification (NCBI taxonomy): domain Eukaryota; kingdom Metazoa; phylum Chordata; class Aves; order Passeriformes; family Fringillidae; genus Serinus; species Serinus canaria. The sequence continues at coordinate 8,110,764 of NC_066328.1, read as the reverse complement.
CAGCTGACACCACAATTTCAAGTCCAAAGCAAACTGAAGTAGCTTTAAACCAATATGACAGAGATACTACAAGCCATGGGGATCTGTGTGTTACAGTCCTACTGCAAGTGTTGTTTAAAAGGGAATTCAACCTTCCTGTGAGACATGATTATGGAATGATCTAAGGGTCTGTTTCCCTCCTGATGCGCACACTTCACTCTCAGCAGAAAGTTATCCATGCACACAGAAGGGTGAACAGATACCTTCCTTTATTACAGCAACAGGACTTCTTTCCTAATTAACCCAATGGCTTTTGATGGTCTTTTTTGATTCTGTTGCTAACTAGAGATTAACACAGCAACAGCAACAAAGTGCATGTTTTTGCTAAGGTAAAATACGTTAGTTGGAGATGAATTTGTATATAAAACCTGTATTTTAAAAAGTTCTGGGAATGTAAATTCATTCTTCCCTCCTGTAGAAAATGCAGGCTGAAATGATACAAAAACATGACTAAAAAAGGATGCAGCCTGCTAGGAATTCTGAAGACAGGCAAGGGTAGATTGTTGACAGAATAAAGTAAAAGCATGGAGAAACATGTCATTGTTCTCCTTCCCCTGGCTTTGGGCAGCGACCCACATCCTGCTCAGCCTTCCAGGTGCCCTGGCAAAGCCTGCAAGGATCCTTCTTTAAGAAGAGGAGATCTGTGACCAAGGAAGGGAATTAGTGTTAAGACTTACTAGCCACTAGTCAAATTAGGGAAGAAACCTGTTGTTGCTGATTTAGGTCCCAATTTTATTATTTTACTGGTTTACAACTCCACTGCCTGAGAAAAAACTCAGCTCAGCTCAGCTCATGAGCAAAGGGTGTGAGCAGACACATCACATCCCACCCCAGCCTACACATACACACCTGCTCTACTGGCAGCCTGTGAAAATACTCAGGTACTGGTTGCTTCCAAAAATGCCTGCAGATTTGAAAGGGCTGAAATTCAAAAAACTTCTTTGTTCTTTAATGAATGCTCTTAGTACACTGACCCTGAACCCGACTGCATGAGACATAAAAGACTACTATAGCAAAACACTGGTTTCATTTAGAGTTTATCATTAAATTTGTCTTAAAAAATCTCTGAAAGGAATCTGAAAGTTTCTGCTTTTGCTCGTTCTCTCTAACTAGGATAACAGACATCAGCTGTGTCCAGAATTACTTTGTGTTATTAAAAACCCAAGTGAGGCTGTACCATAATTACTTCACATTCTCTGAGGTCATGTGGCCATACAGGCTTCAGCCTGCAGGAACCAACCTCCCCAGAAAGTGTGAGTAGAAGGGAATTTTGATGTGATTTATTCATTATAGCAAAATAATGAAAGCCTATGAAACAGCAGAGGCACGGACAAATTTATTTTAAAAAAGAACCCCTTTAGCAGCTGCTCCTTCACTGCCCTCCCCATGGCTCGGTGCTACTGTTTCCAAGCCCACAGGCTGGTGGGTGCAGTGTCACCTGGAATGGGACAGCACAGGCTGTGGGATGAGGCAAGCTGCTCCCAGCAGAGCTGATGGAGAGGGCAGTGCCAAAGGCCTTGTCAGAACTTCAGAACTTTTTTTTTTTGTTTTGGTTTTGTTTTCTTAAAATGAATTCTATTACAATAAGTAACAAAAAAAAAAGTAACTTTCCCTTAGGTTTCTGAAACCTGGTGTGAGATTCACAGAGAAGCAAGGTTCAATTCCCTTTTAAAAACCCATGCCGGGGCAGAGCGCAGCGGATGCTACCTCAGGCGGCCGTCGGGTTTGACGGGGCCCAGCTCGGACTTGGGGTCGGGGCTGAGGGAGCTCCAGGCGGTCTGGGCACAGCCCTGCAGCACGGGGCAGGCCGTGGGCCCCACGCTGCAGACGTCCACGGCCGACCAGACGCCGCTGACCAGCGAGTCCACCCAGGCGTCCAGGCGGGCGCCCACGAGCCCCGCGTTGCGCTGGGCCTGGTCGGCGCGGGCGGCGCTCACCGGGATGTTCAGCACCGGGTTCAGGCCCTGGAAGCTCTGCTCCATGTACGCGTTCTTTGGAGGCCCGCTGTGCAACTTGATGGCTTCCTCTGGAAAGGCAGAAGCAAAGGCCAAAGTCAGTGCATTGAAAAAGCCACTGCTGAGGATCTAAGGGTATGGTAAACAAAAAGAGCAAGGTTTAGGGGTGGGTTGTAGCCCATTTCCCACACGCTGCACCCCCAGGGGTTGTGCTCAGCTTTGGCACTCTTTGTTCTCAGTACTATGGATTCTGCTCACTGTGATTTTCATCCTGCAAGTGATGCTTTAGCAGGCAAAGCTCTGACCCTGAAAGTAGAGCCATCCTTATTATCAACACATCTAACCAACCCCAGAGCTGCAGGACATCCAGGACTGGCTGCACCTCCAAATGAGGAAACAGTTCAAGGACACCGGGTGTAAGAAATCTGCCAACCCCTGTCAGACATCCAAGTGCTATTATTGATTTGTCTAGAAGAAAGAGCCAAGATCTCAGCCTGTTTGGTTGTGGGTTTTTTTCCCCCCGAACAGATGAACCTTGCCCTGCCGTGGAAAAGCCTCAACATTTGTTAGCTCTATCTGCCTACAAAACCCAGGTGGTGCCGTCTGTGGCACTAAAAGGACAACACCATGGTCTTGAACAGACCAGACCATAATGAAACACATGTAGCCCCAGCATGATTCCTGGAAGTGCTCCAGCCTCACTGGGAAAGTAGTCTCCTGTGAGAGTTATATTTTCAAGCTCCTGTGCTGAACAGTAGATCACAACCATTCCCTAATGAATGGTTGCTTTCCTTACCTATCTCAGCAAAATACAGTACAATACCCCAAATTTGCAATATTGCAGTAAAAATCAGAGTCAGTCTGTGACAATCCTTTCAGAGATCTAAACTGGACACTGTGGGTCAGGCTGCCCCTGTCAAAGGTTGGCTGACTTCACCAAGCTGCTGCTTATAAAATCAGGATGAGACCCTTGAAAAGCGTTCACGGACTGCCTGTTGGGAGCAAATTTCCAGCCATTTCTTTCCGCTCTCAGCTGCCTTCCCCAGCATCCTCCCTCTGGCAGCACAGAGGATATGTTTAGCTCTGCCAACAGACACACTGTCTAGAACAGAAAATGGGCCCATTCAGGCTGCTCCAGGCGAGGAAAGCCACCGCGCTCCGTGAGCGTCAGAGGCCAGGAATTACATATTCACAGCTACAATTCCTTCCACATGTCCTTGCTGCTTGCACTGCAGCCTGACACTGAGTCCTTTCTTCCATGCAGAGGACAGCATCTCAGGTGCTGGAAATAAATCCTTGTATTTATTTAGAGGGAAAAAGGGTATAATTGGAGCTTTGCCTTTACATTTGCAAAGTCTTTAACGTCAAATACTGTGCAAGTCCCTTACTTCAAATCCCCAATTAAAGTGGTTCAGCACATGTCCATCACCATTATACATCATTTAACTGTTCCTGCATTTATCTAAACCCCTCTTTGTGTTTTAAATGGTAGATACACAATAACCTGCAGTCAAAATGAGTTCAATCTGTGCACATGTGTAAGGAATGTGCTCTGCCAGAGCACTGCAGTTAAAGAAATAGAACAAGTACACATGAATAAATTTTCTCCTTTGGAAGCAATTAAATATGGAAGACTGTTTGTCAACATTTTAGTTAAATAGGAACATTCTGAGTAAAAATTCCCAAATAAATAAGAGTTGGCATTACTAGCAGGATCATCTGATTGAAACAGGCAATTCAGCAAGCTTGCTAAATCAAAGCCTGTTGCACATGTGTTTGATGCATGGAACAAGAGAGATCTTTATTCAGACAAGAAACAGGGTGAAATGGAACTTGCTGTTCTCTCTGGCTCAGCCTTGTACATGTCTCAGGCCTCAGGACTTGGTGGATTATCAAGGTTGGAAAGGATGAAACCTGCAGGAACTGCAGGACTCAGTGCTGGGCAGAGCAGCAGGGGTTGTGTTAAGGCTACCACTGCCCACAGTGAAAGGTGCTGCTCCAGAAGACACATGGAGAACCCTGACCTGGTACAGGTGGGGACTGCCTGCCCCACAGTAGAGCAGCACCCCAAGTTAGGTGTCAGCACATCCTAGAAAGGAAAAGCTGGTCAGCAGCAACCTGAGTGCACAGTCCCATGTACTCATCAACAGGAAATGCTGGGACCAGACCCAGAGCCCTCTCCTGGGGCCTCCAAGGCTTTGTCAAACAGTTCACAGCAGAAAGCAGGGAGGATGCTGCTCATCTGAGCAATGGCTGTTCCTCTTTGCATTAAAGGAAACATGACAGAGAATCATGATTATTTACTGAGCTGGTACAGAAGAGACACAGTGAGGCTCCCAAGCCCTGATATACTGTAAAAAAGGAGGCTGGAGCTACTGGGTGTGCTCTTGAAGCACTGACACTTCAGTCAAGTGTCACGAGGAAGAGCTCATGAAAAAATGAAGAATGTAATGCTTGCCTCTAAATATTTAGACATTTAAATCTGTATGGCTAGCACAAACAACTCAAAATTAGCTGAATTGCAGACATTAAGCCAGACTTTTTGTGTCTGCCCTTTGACTTCAGAAGGATGTGTATCAATGCAAAATATATTCCTCTGACTTGAAAATATAAATTTGAAAAACTCAGTTATTTTTGACCCCTATTTTTATTTGCTCTTCATGCATATGTGAGGACACATTTCACAATTGACTCTTCTTGGTCTAACTTTTTTGGATTAAACACACAGCCTATAGCCAGCCACACAGGCTGGGATTTCAGCATTTTTGTGTGGGTTTGTTCATCATTTTGCAGAAAAAGCAAATTAGTTTAGACAGACAGCAGGCTAAGGAATGAAAAATGTGGTTATCTTGGTACACATTAAGGCACTAGACCTGTGGGTTTTTTAAAGCAACACGAACATACAGCTTTATTTCTTTACTTGAATTGTGTTAAACCCTCTGGCAAATAGGTAATTTTTTATTGACATTTTGTTTGTTTTCTCTTGCAGCAAACAAGACAGTGCTGCATTTGCTCATTGTGGAGCTAATCGACTCCTTGTCAGCTGGATCTGAACTAAATTTCAAAGCAAATCCCTGTCTTCAGGGTTTTTCTCACAATGATGATTCCAGGGCATGTCTGCTCTTCTGCAGTCGTGTGCCTGCCTGCTGCTATTACTGTGTTTATCAAGAACATGTCATGTTACCTCTGGTTAATTTAAAGAATCACAGCAGTTCTGACACGAGTTGCCACCCACTTTATAATCTGTATAGATGCAATTAGAATTGATTGAGCCACTGCAAACAACCAAGGGCAAAACAAAGGTTTCCCAGTATCTGCTAATTGAGATGATCTATAAATATGGATTAGGTCAAAAGGCCGTTGAGGTGCCTGAGTGCATTGCCCAAGTCTGCTAATGCTGTCAGCCCTTGAAAGGGGGCATAGGGACCACACACTGGTATTTCAGGCTCCACGGGAGCAGTAAAGATCAGCAGCCCCATGTCCAGGACATGCCATCAAGCTGGGAACAGACTGGGAAAGCAAAGCAAAAAAGGAGGTTTTTCTTTCTCACTTCTCTCCTTTCTTGAAGGAGGGAGGGCTTTTAATGTATTCATTTATTTACAATCCAGGGTTTACTATCATCTTGAGGTTTTGGGGCTTTTCTTGCCCCTGCTACTGTCTCACAATAACCTACTTGGCTTTAGTGGAACAGGTACCATCCATTAAATGGATGACAACTCATTATCGGCACTCCAGCTGGGAGAACGCTGGGGAAACTTTGCTCTGAATATAAACTCAAATTTAAAAATGAAATTGCTTTGGCTTTTTCTCTTCCCCTCACTGTGACCCTGTGAGTCGATCACACTTGGCCTTTAAAGAGCAGGGAAGGGGGGAAAGTGGGATGATTGGGATGCAGAGACAACCTCTACTGAATTTGCTCTTTTCTTAGGATTTGAAGTCTGCTGGGTAACTTGAATTATAGTCTGTGAGCTGCTGGCTAAGTGCTCTGAATGACACCTGTTGTTTGCTTCTGCCTCTGCAGTCCCTTCACAGGAGAGCTGGACATCTGGCCTTGAGCCTCCAAGAACCCAAATTCCTAAAGCTGCCAGCAGAAGTCCCCCATTCCTGTGTGATTTGCCAGTGATCTTACACAGTTCTGCTCCCTGTTTTGTCTTCTCCACATCCCATTCCCTGTCTTGCCTCAATTATTCCTAGAGCATCCTGCTGGTCCTTGGCAGCCCTCCTCTGTCTTTGCAACAAGCATGGAGTTCTTGGCTTTGACAGACACAACCATATGGTGAGAACCTCAAAACTGTTGTTTAGAAGAATAAACTGGAACCTGTCTGTGCAGGAGGTAGAGAGAAGGAGACTGGTGGAGAAGGTGAACCCAATTTCTCCAAATGATTTATCACAAATGCACCTAATTTCCTTTTATTTTCTTTTTTACTTTCTCCAACCAGGCAAATACTTGAAGGCACTCCTGAGCCAGAGTATCTGCTGAAGGCAGAGCTAATCAGTGACCCAACTCAAAGCAGAGAACACAGACACAGATTTGGATGACTGGAGGGGGAGAAGGACCAGGAAGGAATAAGTAACATTAGATTATAGACTCTCCACTGAAATACCTTAGGGAGCCATATTTACAGTGGAAATACTCCAAACTGTATCCTCAGTAATTCCACGTAAGATCTGATCTCTCACAGAGTCAGGTTTGGAAAAGGTCAATGAATCTGTGTTTTTAAAACAATTTACATTCTATCAGCTACTCACATCTGGATAGAGCATCAAAGAAAACACTCACTCTTGATTCCCTTTATGGCTTGCATGCAAAGAATTTAGGCCAAAATTAATAAATAACTGGAAATAAAAAACCTGAATAAATGAGTGGCATATGCTGTTTTATAAACTGCTAAACAGAACATCTTTGCTGGCGGCTGTCCTGTGATTTTTTTTTTTATTTTGAATGCAATTATGAATTCTGAGATTCATGATACAGGAATGAACGTGTTTTACTTTGGTTATTCAAAAGAAGAGCCAGTGGCTCCCTTCATGATGCTGGGAAACCAAAACAACTTTCCTTGTTGTGCTCTGGGCTGAAGTGATGTGTAGATAAGCAATGATTTAGGAAATACAGGGGTTGTTGTCATGCCCATGTTCTCAGGATACAAGATGTTAGTGGCTGCTGCCAGTTTTGTGCAAATGTTTTTTAAATTGGCAAAAGCAAATTGCACACAAGATCATGGAGAGATTTTTATGTCTGTAACTTTGTGGACTCCACTCTACATCTGGAGTGGATAAGAGAGGGCAGAACTATTATTGAGAAAATGACATGCAAAGTGCTACAAAATGTGTCAGTCCAGGGCAATCTTTCTGACAAGGGATGTTCTTTTATCAGGGCAGGGGAGGGCAGGGTGGGAGTTGGTGGTGGTGGTGAGGGATGATGGGTGGGAAAAAGGAAACTTTTAAAGAAATCCCTAAAAAAACATATTCCCATCTTCAACTGACAACTCTGGGCTAAGTCTGATGTATTTTAGTTTTAATTTCAATGTTAAGACAGGAAAATAATACTATTCCTTCATTTTAGAAGATTTTTAGCAGTTTTTGAATTGTTTATGGTAACACAAATCATTCTTTTAGAAGTTTTAATTCTTCTGTCATACTCTCATTATGCCTTTATTTGGCAGAGAAAAATGTTTTTAAAGAATAAAGTGATGAGAAACTGACAAAAATCTGGAAATCAAAGGTAAATCATGATTGCCTGCACAATAGTGTCACGGAGAGAGAAAGCCTTAAAAAAAAAAACCAACAAAACAAACAAACAGGAATTTGCATTGTAAATACAATTCTAACTACAGTGCAGTGTCACTGCCTGCCCCTGTAATTAACTTTCTTCTCTACCTCCATGCCTCAGTCATCTACACATTACACATCACATCATCAGTAGCAAATCACTCCTGAGACTCTCTTCCTAGACAATATTGTTCCCAAGCTTTATATTTGATTCCTGTAGTAGATTCTAGTTACCACAAGAATAAACAGGCTTCTTAACAAAAAATATGAGCCCAGTGTATCAATGGGCAATCCAGGGTAGCTACACAATTTCAGTGGAATTATTCCTGATTCAGAGTTTGAGCCAAAGGGAGTTTTGCCTTTCCACCATAAAGTGTGGGCTTATTGTTGAAGTCTGACACATGTTTACCTGTCCATGGGGCTCTCACATTGTAGGGAAAAGCAGCAAGGTTGCTGGCTACATGCCACCTGTTCCATCCAATTTATGCCTTAAATGTTAAATTACCAAAGAACATGGAATACATTAATTTCCAGCAGACAAGTTGGTAGCAGCTGCATTCAGAAGCAGCCTGCCTCAAACACTGAAAATGTATCCCTTCTTCACATGGTGTCTGTTCACAATTTATCATTGCCTATTAGCTGTTCACAGCAGTGGGTTGGAGGTGGTTCCATTTCTGCTTAAGAAATGATGCCACCAAATGTTAGCAGCAGAAATCACTAAGTTCACTCTTGTGCTGGAAATGTGTGGAATCAAACTCCTGTTGAGTGAGATAAGGGCTGCATTAGCTCTCAGCAGTTGTCTGCTGGTGTTTGCATTACAGAAGCAGCACGTTGTGCTGGGAGGTAAATGCCTGACTCAGTTTATTTGCTGCCTTGTCAGGAAGAAGAAAGTTCTGAAAACTTAATAGGATCATTCATGTATCTAGGAAATTTAAGATGTCTAAAGTTATGAATATTAATACTGGGCAGATGGAAGCACTTGAGCACTTTAAGAAGAATGGTAAAGATATTCAGAGTAACAAGCTTATTTTGATCTTACTGAATAAAAAACCAGGTGTGGCTGCAAAATGTTCCCTCTTCTCCCAGCACAGTGTCCTGGGCACTGGCTGCAGACCCAAAGCATTTGGATGGTGCCTGTGCCATGCAAACATGGGAGCCTGCAGAGCCTGGCAGCCTCAGAATGGCCTCTGTGTTTGGATGGCTCAGGGCTGCTGTGGCAAGGAAGAAACCAATTTCTTTCTAAAAACTGTCAGTGTGGGTCTGGTCCCAGGGCTGCATTTGTAGATATTCCTGTAACACAGCTGCTTGGCAAGTACTGAGCAGGTTTTGGCAGGTATCAGGCAGAAATAAATGCCTGGACCTGACAATATGTCAGGTGAGCTCTGGCCTAGGGTAATTTTGTCTAATCCAGCACTTTGTAAATTAATGCTTTTATTGTTAAACACACAGGCTTTGTCAAGAAAACAGTTTAAACACATGTAAGTCTCTAAGAAGAAATATGAATGAAAAGCAGCACAGAAAGGTCAATTTTTCTTTCCATTTCTAAATGATGGCTTTTATGATAGTTGTTAGATTACTGAGAGTTTGAAGTTCTCTGGATTCTGAACTGTGCATAATTTAAAGACACAAATAGTCTTTTGTTCAAAGTGGCTGTGTTTTACTAATTGAATACAGACACTTCCACTTCTCTTAGGACAAAGTTTCTTCTGACTTAGTATCTATAAAATCCCTTTCTTTAGTCTTTTTTCAGTACACTGCTACTTCATTTTTAACAGCAGCATTTACAGTGAATACAGACAAAATATCAATATTATTCCTGTAGCAAATAATAAAACTTACCTTGTTTGATAGGCTGCTGATTTGAGAAGGTGAGAGGAGTAACGAGGAATTTGGTTTCAGCTACCTGTACCCAGTGGTGCAGAATTTTTATTGTCCAGACACCAGGTCGCAGGGGCAAATTCAGAGGTGGTTTGTAGTGAGTAAACTCAGCACTGGATTCAATAAGAATATCATATGTTGCTGCTATTACATTAATGGGATCGACCCAAATGACAGTCACGGTGACATTGGGGCCTTTCCCCCACTTCTGCATCCCCACTGGCTCATCTGTTGGCCCAAGGAGTCCTCCAAAATTCCTGAAAAGCCTTTCCTTGGCATCCCACTCAGTGCCAATCTGAAATGAAAGAACACAGGGCTGGTAGCATCATCTCTGTAAACAGCTGAGACCTTTATGGCAAATAAGGGCTCTCAAGAGACACAAATCATATTTCTCTAATCACATGAATTATACATACATATAAAAGCAACATGACCTAAGATCATAATGCATATACAAATAATGAGGCAAGAAAGAACACTTGCTTTCTTGCTCCCTTTCTGATTGATAAAAAGGTTTTCTTTATCTTAAGAGTGACACAACAGGTGATAGCAGCTCTCTCTTCCCTCCACACAAGCAGTCAACAAGGGACCAAGCCAGTGGCTGGACACAGCCTATGCACAGAAAAAAAACTGACCCATCATCTCCTGGGTCATGAAAATGTATTACACACTTGAGAGATGGAAAGATGAATCCTGCAGCAGAGACCTGCCCAGCTGCTGCTAAGACCAGGGAAGACACTTCAGCTGCTGACTTCAGGACAAGTCACATCGTGTCCTTTACTACAATCCACCCACGAGATGTTGTCTCTATGTACTCCTCTTCTGCCCCATGTGGGAATTTATTTCTTGTAAACTCTTATTGTCATAGTAGTGACACTGTTTTTCATTTATTCACTAACAGCAAATCAGCTGATTCACAATCTAGTGTAAATACTTAATTGACCTTTCTTTTTCCTAGCAGCTTTCATGTTCCAGTGCTCTTGACATGAATTTCAATGGTTCACCCACAACATGGGGGATGACACAAACTTCCAAGCTGTTGCCACTAACCCTTGTGCACTACTGAAACCAGCACCTCTGCCCAGCCAGCGTGGAAATGGAGTAACTGCCTGTCTTAGGCCATGGGAAGACTTCAGTATCCCAGCACTAAAGCCAGCAGGTGTTTATGAGGCTGAGCACTATGGAACCTTTCCATCAATTCTCCTGTGCCCACAGGACTGAGGGCTGCACTTCTGCTTTTGGAGGCAGTTCTGGTATGAAACCCCTCAAAGTCCTTCTGGTCTTCTTTTGCCCTACTCTCCAAACAGTGCAGATGCCCAAAGAGTTGATTTCTTCCCTGTACAGAAAGTCTCTGTGTGTGACCTCTGGAGATCCATGCACACACAGGGAGGATCCCCACTTTCAAAATATATGTGGATATTGCAGATTGTCCCCACACAGAGCTGTCCTTGTCCCTAAGCTTCACCTTACAAGGGCATGGTCAGAACCTGCTTTCCTGAAAGCATAAGAAATAATTGTAGCTCATTGTAGCTTCAGAGATTTTTCTTCTAGATTTCATTTCACTTCATGAGAATAAGTGATTCCAATATAATGCCTAAATCCCCTCAAATCCCCAAAACATAATGATCACCTGATGGCTATTACCTGCACTGGAAACTGTCCAGTCTCCAGTCTCTTCTAAATAAATCCCTATGGTTGGCAGACAAATTACAGGAGGACTGCAAGCAAAATGCTACAAGGTCAGTAAAATAAAGCCCTACCATCCTAACTCCATCTGTCATCACACAAATTCCTCCGACCGGGCTATGACACTGCAGAGTATGAGACAAAATGAGCCTTGCACTAGTCTGCAATCAACACAGCATTTGTGGTATTTCAGAGGTATTTCACCCAGCACACCAGCTAATCAAACCAGACAGCATAGCCCAGATATCAGACCCAAGCATCGAATGCCTCGAGGAGCTGTCAGTGTGTGCTCTCCTGACAAGACTGACTGAATATGTATGGAAATAAGCTGAGAAAGAAAATTTCCTGACCAGGCCTTATTATCTACTCTGCCAACCTTCACTGAGGTGCAGCCATATCACACCTACCAGGGCTCAAGGGACCTAGAAAGAATAAAGTCACAACATGTGAAACAAACCTACACCCTCCTGGGCAAAGTAAATCTGTAAGGAAGCTCTTTCCACCACATCCAATACTTCTTACTGAAGAAGTCATTGCAGAAAACTTACTTCATCCTCAAAAATTAAACATTCACTTCTGACATCCAACTCTTTCCCCTCTAGTTTCTCCTCCCTGAGAAAATAAATCAGAAAGTTACAGTCCCCTTGCTCCAACCTCCAGGTGACACTGCTCTGTGCCAGGCTGCACAAGAGATGTGCTCACAGGCACAAAGGTTTATCAGACTGCTCTGTGGAAGACCTAAGGCTGCTTTTGGGGAAAAACTGTAACACAATTGTCTGGCTGTTAAGCTTCGTGCAGGTGTGGCACTGGGCTCCCTAAAGCAACCCAAAAGTTCCAGCCAAAGGGCAGGGGCTCACACCAAGGCTCCAGAGGCACCTCGGGGAGGGAAAGGCAGGGAACTGTACACTCTGCTCAGGGGATCTGCCCTTTATGTCTCGTTTCCAGCTGGGGACATGCTTTCCCATGCTGCACAGCTTGCTGTACCAGCTGCTTTTAGAAGCACAATATTTTACAGGGAATTTTACTTAAAGCACTGGTTAGAGGTTTATAACCCCTTGAACTTTTCACAGCTGAGTTCCCAGTACTGAGATGTCCGATTTTACAGGGCAAGAGATACTCCAGCCCTATAATAAGTTTAACAGCTCTTTAAAACATTGTGAGTAGGCTTTCACTTTCAAATAGTATACACCAAGTATGGATAGAATCAAGCAGTAATGAATATCTGATAAATTATGAAGAGATGTAGCACAGAAACTGACATTTTCCACATCATTATTTTAATCACCTTTATTTTGGGCTTCAAGAGCAAGCACTGTGCACGGGGTATGCTTGGAAAGCTGGAAATCTCTCATCGCCTCAAAATTTCTGTTTCTATCTCTGTTCAAACCCAGATAAAATTTTCCCAAGATAAATTATACCCTGATTATGGGTTTGTGTCTCATTGCTCACCACAAACAGGACCATTAGGTTCACACAATGCGCACTAATTGCCTGCCACCTAGTTTATTTTATTCTCTGTGATGAATCACAAGTCTTAACAAGACCAGAAACAGCATTTAACTGATAGAGGGTGAGCTGAGACTTTTGGTTCTGTGCAGTGAATCAATCCCCTGCCCTGCACAGAGAAGCTGCCTGAACCCAGGCTGGCAGGACACATAGTGTGTGCATTGTGCACGAGCCAGTTTCAGGAGGGGTGGGAGTTCCATGCTTGGAAATCATCTCTTGCAAGTTTATTTTCTTTGACTCAGCCTGCAGGAGCCATGTGCCATCGAAATGCTGCCATGAACTCCCCCCAGGTGTGGGGTGAAATCTACTCCTTGGGAAGTGAAGTCTGAGAGCAGCAGAGGGCAGGAGGCAGGGGCTGGAGAGATCCCATCAGCTCTGCTGCAATCTCAGTTGTGCACCAGGGTCACAAATACACTCGGGAGCACATTCAGTGCAGCATATTTGTGTGCTCTTCCTGCTGGCCCCAGTGCTGTGAGCTGGGACAGAGGAGAAAGTTCCCAGCTAAAATAGCCCCATTCAGTTTAAAATTCCTGCCAGATCATGGGGTGAAAGTTGTGGAAGAACAAGCAGTTCTATGTCCCAACAAGCATAAATCTTAATTTTATTTTCTGTGAACACTGATGCTTCCATCTTAGCTAAACTGCTAAGTTTGTTTTCCATATGCTGGACCTTGACAAAGCAGTGGCATTTTAATAAGCAGTAGCAGATCAGAGCTTTCCAGGCACAGTGAAGCTGAAAAAGTTAATGCTGGATTTATAGCAGGGTAACTGAGACAACTATTTGGCTCAGAGGCAGAGATCCCTGCAGGCCAAAGGAAGGCAGAAAGTAAAAAAAAAAAATAAAAAAAAACCATTAAAAAATTAAATTATTTACTCTGTACCTCCTGGTCTTTTAAAATATGAATCATCTATGAAAGGGAGGACAATTAAAGAGGTTAGGTGAGGAAAATAAAATAAAACAAGTAAGCAGCCACCAAAACTCTTTTTGTTGAGTTTGAAACAGAAGAAAATATTTCCTTATGCTCAAAAAAGCTCACCAGTGATTAAATTCTTAAAAGTACTAAATAAGCAGAAGAAATACTCCTACAAATCACAAGAATTGGAGCTTGTATGAACATTTATCACTGCATGAAATGGCAGGCTACCATCCGACACACTGATAAATGAAACACACTTTCCATCCATCTCTTTAATGGCACATTAGTGTCATGGATTTGCCATGCACACCAAAACACTGAATCCCACCTAGGCATTTCTTAATTGCCCAAGAAGATGGTAATTTATGGACTTAGCCATAATGACTGGAACACATTTCTTCAATCAATTTTATGCCTTAATTGAAATTTGCGGCCTAACAAGAAAAATCATGAAATTAACTGCTCAGACAATTGTATCTTTAAAACAGAACACAGATGTCAGGTCCTATTAGTGGTCAACTCTCCTGATATATTTTAGGTATCTTTTTTATACTCTATGACAGACACTGGGACAAATTTCTAGAAAAATAACAGGATTTGTGGGAAATCTCATCCACTGCTGAGATAATTTTCTCTTTTGTGTTACATCAATATTCTGCTCACATGTGGTATCAGTACCTGACTACCACTAATTTTGAGAGGTTTTTCCAGTGTACTCCTGAGAGACATAGTTAAACATGCCACCATTTACATCTGGAATTGCAGAAAAATGGAATTTTCCCCAGGAACCTTTCACAGCACTCACAACAGACACGATGGCAAAACTTCTAAGTTACTTTTAAATTACTGAGCCCCTTTGACAATACCAAAAGCTTTCCATTTGTTTTTAAAACAGAAGGGAGTGAGGACACTCAAATTAAGAAATGAGTGTTGAGCACAGACCTGAACTGCCAATGGTACCTCCTTCTATGATGAGGATGTACATTATGCTAGGAAGCCACTGTCACCTCAAATTTCCATGGAAATACAGTTTCCAAAGGCTGCTGATTTAGTGTTCACTCCCGTGATGCCACAGGTGTGCATGGCTGGCTATGAACACTCACCTCTGAGAACTGCAACCTCCCAAAATCACTTGGTGGACTTGCAATCTTGAAGACTTTCTTGGGCATCACCCAGGTTTCCAAAGTTTCCAGTTTACTGACAGCCAGATTGGTTGCGTGGTGCCTGATCAGGAAGCCTTGGAAACGGTCAGCAAGGAAGTAAAGGTGGATGGAAACTGGATGGCCCATGGGGTAGTATCTGTAAAACAGCACATGCTCATCACTTATGTAAGAGAATGAAATCTCCTTTTACTTGCAGCTAGTGGCTGAAGAAGCATTCATTTCAACTAGAAAATCCACCACTGTACATTAAGAGATTTCAAATGTGTTCATGACTCATTATCAAATATTTTTAGGCTGTTCCGATTACCCCGTAACGTAAAAAGATGTTACTAAGAATACAGGCTCATTAATTCCATATCCTCAGCTCAAAGCTCTTTAGGAGCCTTTCTGTGTGCCAGAGAGCTCCTCTCCCTCACCACCTCTCCTGGTGGAAAGTGGCACCCAGAGACACACACAGATTGTTTGGGTGCAGCACTGTTTGCTCAGATAAACTAGGATAAAGGATGGCCTAGGACTGTGCCTGTGCTCCAGAGCTGCCTTTCCTGCCCCAGCAGGGTCAGTGCCTGTCTGCACTGGGCAGCAGGGAGTGCTGTGCCACCAGGCACTGACCTCTGCACCCCCTCCATTCCCAAACCCCTTCCCCAAGGGCAGGGCTCTGCAGGCTGGCACTGCAGTGAAGGACACCAGGATCCTGTCCCCATTTAAGTCTCTGTATTTCAGGGGAAAAATCTTCACATTCTTTAAAGACTTAAGATTGTTTTTGCTGTGAGTTTTTTACGCATAACCAAAGAAACCCCAAAAAGTCTACTTTGAAAAAGGGTCAAACAACTTGGCAAAACCAGCCATTGAGAGATCTGGAAGCCTTCATTTGCAGCTGAGATTTAAAGACATTATAGTTACAGCTTCAAATAATTAAAATGTACAGTTCACTGTCTGCTATGGCCTCAGAAGCATCTGTAACAATGTTTGGGTACATATGGATGCATAAATAATTAAAAATGTGTTATTCATAGCTCAGAAATTGAATATTTTGCTACTTTACAGGACTGACATTAACTACAAAACAAGTAAAACCAACCAGCATCACAGCTTCCCAGTAAGTCAGCTAAGCCTGACTCCTCTGGCTCGTTACCACAATTAAAGGATGAGCACTAAGGATGAGCAGCAGGGAGGACTCTCCATTGCATGAGGTCTGCAACACCCCAGAAAGAACTCTCTAGAGCTGAGAAATCTCTGTAAGAAGACAGGGTACCAACAGGGCCAGCACTGATGGACTGAGCAAAACCACTGCAAAGTATGCAGCCAATGCCAGCAACAATCTGACTTCTGTGCCCAGTACTAAGGCCTCCTGTTTTATATGTGTGAAGCAGCAAATATTTACAATATCCTTAAAATAGTCTGGGTAAATTGCCTCTTGGCAGCAGAGAGTAAAAATGCCTAGGGGTGGAAAAAATGAATTAAATCTCAATCACACATTAATGTTGCTCCCACGGAAGATTCTGACACTCCCTCTCCTTTGGTACCTGAGCAGTCTGTGGGAGGCACAGCTTTCTGAGGCTGTGGGCTGGCCCTGGTTAGGAAAGTGTGCAAGGCAGCTGCTCTTACAAACATCTCCTGGGCTGCTGTGGGTGTCAGCATGGCCCTGACTCCAAGGGGCATCCGAGGCAGGAGCTGCTTTCCTCCCAGCATGAGCTGGGGTGCTGCATGCACAGGACCAGCCAGCCTGGGGCTGTGCTCAGCCCCACGGCAAAGGGAGCACTGTCGAGGTGCTCAGCCCAAACCCATCCTGCCATTCCTGCACTAGAGACATGCAAAACCACGAGAGGGAAAGAGGAAAGGTACAGGTGCAAACACCCAGAAGGACAGCACAGTGTCAGAAGAGAGGAGATGTGAAGCATAAACCTGAAGATTGGTCATCTTTCTCTGATCTGAAATGGATGCTGACTCACAGTGTCTTGAGGGGGCTCAGGTAGGTATGAAAATGAAAATGAAGCCTCCACTCTGTATCACTGTTTGCAGTTCCTCCCTGCACTGTTTCATGAGGCTCCAGCCTGCTGTAAGGAGCTGTGCTTTATCCTGGAGACAGCTGCAGTCATGGTGTTCCTATCTATAATCTGAGCAAGCTTGAAAAGCACCTTGAGTTCCTGTACAATGGAAAGTTCCTCAGAAACAAAAGTGATAATTGATATAAATCAGCATCAGAATACTGGCAAAAGGACTGAGAACAAAAGTAATTGTCAAATTATTTCAGTACTGGTTATACATAGTCCCCATCCTCTTTGCTGGCTTCACTCTGCAGGACAAATGACCCAGGACTTCCTTAGGTCTGCTTTTATTTCCTATAAGGAAGGCATGCTACTAGTGATTATTTCTATCTAATTGTTATTGATCTTTTATTGCTTTGCACTGGTAACCTTCACTGACAAAATCTAATAGGAATCTGGAGCACTTATTGCCACATCTTTCTAAATGGGGCATTGCTCAGCACTTCCATGACTAATTTAGGAAGGTCAAGGCACATTTGGTTCCCTCTTGAGAACACAACAGGGGCAACGTCCATCCATCAAAGCTCACGGAGTGTTTGCTGACTTAGGCTCTATGTGTTTTCTATTAGGATATAAAAGGGCAGGCTCCAGAAATACATTCTGAAGATGGAATTAAGAGATGGTAATGTAAGACTTAAAAAGAGGAACCATCTCTGCTTTGAATCTAAACAGCTCCAGATGTTTTTGCAGGCAGCAAACATCTACCATGAAGAGAGCCTTTTCTATGCAAGTCTAACTTCAGGAATTCTTCCTTCAAATCCCTTTTAGACTGAATTCTTCTTAGCCAGGCTTAGAGATGAAAAAGGAATCTAGAATATAGGGATAATTTCCTTTTAAAGCATAAGGAATTTAATTTGAGATAAATATAGCTACCTATATATAGATATATAAACACCTCCATATATTTTATGTATTTGATGCTAATAGATCCTACCAGTTGCAGCACTTCTGGCACAGGGAACTGCACCAAGCAGGCAAACTGAGCCAAGCAAGCTCTCTGCACTCCATGTGTGCTCCCAGGGGAACAAACAAGCAAGGACCATTAACCTGCCTGTGTTCAGATTTGTTCTGAAATCCTGTCCTCTGCTTTTGGTAAGCATAATAGAGGTGAACACGACCTCTGCTGCAATCACACGGAGGGTTTAGGAGCTGAGGCTATAATACACTTGCTGAAATTAATCAAGGGAAACGCAGCAGTGGGGGTAGCACTGCCCAACTGGATCCTGTCAGTCTTCATCAGGCTGGAGAGGAGCTCCTTAAAAGTGCAGCAAACGGGTCACATCGTGTCAACCCGGAATAACCCACGCTTGATTACGGCCATAAATACTCTGGAAATCAGCGCTGCGCACTTGCAGCTGCCTGGCTGTGCTGGTGGGCTCCAGCCAGCACGGCCGAGCAGAACGAGCCTCCCGGTGTCCCCTGCAGGAGCAGAGGCAGCACTGACCTGCAGCTGTTGTCCCCTGCAGCATGGAAGGAGGTCTCGGCCCTGCGCAGGCCCAGGCGGGAGAAGGAGTGGAACATGGTGAGGGCCACGTCGCTGAGGGTGCCCGGCCCGTCGGGCTCCTCGTACACGTTCTCCCAGTAGGAGCGCAGCCCCGGCGTGCCCGGCGGGTAATTCCCGTACAGGTAATAGTCCAGCTGGCCAATGATCTCCTGGTTCACCACCGCCTCAAACTTGCGGGCAAAGAAAGTTGGCCTGGCAGTCTGCTGTTGGGACAGGACAGGAAAAGTCACTTGTGGCAGCAGCCCTCTGGCCACAGAGAGAAACACAACTTTCACAAAGGTTGTGAGAGAGAAACTTTCACAAAGGTTGTGAGAAGATCAGAGAAAAGAATGAGAAACAATTCTTATCCTAACTCGCTGCACCTGGTGTTGTGAACTTGAGGAATGTGTTATGGAGATTTGTTTACCAAAGGGTGGTTTCTTAATTAGCCAGTGGCGATGGTGTTTGGACTGGAGGAGCAATTAGGTCCAGCTGTATTGTAACTGTCTGTAAGAGCAATGGGTTTCTTAATAAAGAGATTATTAATCAATCTTCAATGAATCATGGAGCCTATGCTAATTATTATCCAGCCAGGGGCCCATTGCAACAATAGACACTGAGCTTCCATTTTCAGACATGGCACTTCGTCTTAAGCAATGGGTTGGAGTTGAGGACATGAACTGTTTCTCTCCATGGGCAAAGATGACTTAAAATGTCACCTTTGGGACCATTCATCACTCACCTAAAAACTACATAATTACTCAATCAAAACCCCTTCAGACCAACAGCCACCCCATGCTGCCAGGCTCAGGAAGGCTCTCCAAGTGCAGGAGGGCTGGGGAATGCTCTCCAAACCCCCCTGTTAGCCTGGGGACAGTGCAGCACTGGCACATGTTATGCAGGGAGCAAAGTGTACTGTGGCACTGAGGCTCAGAAGAAGGCAGAGCAGCCTTTTCTGTGCATGCATTTGCTGCCAGGAGGTGGTAAGAGGTCTCTGGGAGAGGTGCAATTTGTGGCTGAGGTTTCTCCACTTCTGAGTGGTCCTGCCCAGATTTTTTCTCAGCGCTTGACACAATCTTGGGCATGTAACTGCTTTATATGCTACTCAACTACCATTAGCTTTCAAAAAGTCTTTGTTTCGCCTTGGTAATATTTGAGCATGGGTCCTGAGGTGCCAAGGAGTTCAAGAGTGCCCCAGATGGTTTGAAAATTCTTTTGAGGATGCTTTTTGCTCTGAGATGGTGCATGCTGTGGGCTTTGTGATCTCAGCTCGCTTTGTGCCTCCGCGGGAACAGCAAGCACCAACCTTTGGTGCTGTGTGCTCATGTGAGGGGCTCTCTCACCAGAAAGTTTCAAAAGCTGCCTTTTCATCTATTTTAACTTTGAACTTTCCTTTCCAGCTCAGTTTACCTGATTGTTTTCTGAAATATCATTGTGGGTGCACAGCCTGGAGCAGGTCAGGCTCTGCAGTCTGGCAGGAGTTTTTAAATTTGCAATTTATTCTGTGCTGGAGAATTCCAAACACATGTTTGGGACAGCAGAGCCTCCTTTAGATAACATCTCATTTGCTCTTTTTGTGAGTGCCTGTGTCACTGACTTCAAGTGTGCCTGGTAGACAGCACATTACAGTAAAGAAAAGATCTCTGTTTCAGAGCAGTCATCATTTCTGTGCTGTAGGGTAACACATTCCCCATCCCACACAAAGCCTGAACAAACATGCTTTATGCAGGGAACCCCGAGGAGCTGGAGGGATGGAATTGCAGATCTGGTGACCTTGAAACAAGTGGCTGTTCATTCTCAATAGAAGATGCCCAGGCCAGATACAGCCTTGAGACTGAGTGCACCCCAGTCTCGAGGACTGGGGTGCACTCAGAGCACAGGACTCTCTCTCATGTCTGCCTTGAGGAAACTACCAGAAAGGAACTGATTAAACCTTTCAAGACAGTCCTGCCAAACCTGGGTGATCAAAACCTCATGACTAAGGCTCCCAAAATCACAAGATAAACTTTAATATGATCGTGCTGATGAATATAATAACGAAAATGGATTTGCCCAAGTCTCTACCATGCACACTGATCAACTTCTAAGCTTTTTTTAAAGATGATAAACATTGCTTAAAGCTGAAAGCCAGGAGTGCTGTGAAATGATGAAAGCACCTGAGCTGGAATATTGGAAAAAACCTTTTGCAATGAACTCACAAGAGTTGCCAGGTAGTAGTAGTAGAGTCAGAGATGTGTCAAGGTTCCCTCTTTTCTAGCACAGCCAGTTACCAATACCAAGGAGTCCAAAGAGTTCCTCTGTGATCTTACCAGGCAGTGGTATGTCTCCAGGGCCAAAACAAAGGAGAACTTATCTTTCATTCTCCTGAAATTAAGATCAGAGCTTCCTCACATCTCTTTCTCTACCTGTCTGATGGAGTCAAAGCTTCCCTTCCCTCTCCCTGCTGCAGCCATGCATTCAGCCAGCTCTCCACACCCAGTACAGGGGGAAGAGCCTCTCTGCAGGTGTGTTCAGTACCTGGAACCGGTGAAAGTCTGCTGGTTTGAAGTCATTGGGTGAGCAGCCACACCAGTCAACAATGTGCTTGTACTGGCACTTGCAGCCCAGCTTCCTGTTCCAGTTGGTGATGCGCAGGTTGTTGTCCACCATGGAGTCACAGAAAGGGCTGTTCTCCAGCACGGTGTGAAAGAAGGACTGCAGCAAACACAGAGCACATCACCACATTTAACTCCTCAAACTTCCATTTTCTCCTTCAGCTCATGGGCCCAAACCTAATGCAGGTGACCTATTTTAGTTTGAAATGACAGGATTAACAAGCTCTATTGTTCTGCCACGTGTGAAACACACTCTATGTGCCTGTATTCCACAGAGCATGGAAAAATCACAACACTCTACAGACCCAGCCAAACTGTGAGAACACACAGCTGAGGTCTTGCTCCAATAACCTGGCACAGAATAATTGCACTTCTACAATGACCAGCTTTGGGCACTGGCAGCCCAAAGGACTCCAGGAAAGGCACCAGTACCAGCAATAATTTCATTTTTATTTCAGCTGTATGAGCAATTCTAAGAAATGCCCATTATTTCCCTTCTGTAAGTTGCACCCTGGTCTAACAGATTTAGGACTATTTTCCTGAACAATGTACTAATGGCATATTTCAAGTTGTTTCCCAAAACAATTGTCAAAACTGCACTATCACCCTGGTTACTCTGATAAAAATACAGTCTCAGACAGCTCTTATGTGGGTGTCTATCTCCAGCACTCTGAAATGCAATGCTTGTTGAGTGGCTTTGTTCTGAAACAGGCAGTTCACCCTAGGCACCAAAAGGACATTCTGCCTCCTGCATTTACATCTGAAATCATAAGTCTTTATTTGCTGACTCATGGCAGCACGGAATTCCTATTGGGCAATCCTAATTATATCATCATAATTACAGCTATTACATAAACCAAGTGTAATGGGGACTGATGTAGCAGGTTAACAGGTCAGGGAAGGCAGGGCCATTTTACAAAACCAGCTATGTATCTTGCAAAGAAAACCTTGTAGAAAAAAAGCTATGAAATACCATCATTTTTAGCCCTGCAAGAGACCATTTTTGGAGCAGTGACTTCTCTTTAAAATCAGCAATAGTAAGATCTATAAATATCCAGCATAACATTAGCATGGCTGGCCCCCAAATAATCCCCCTACCCTTTTTAATGTTAAATGACAGCCCAGTGAATATGGATTTTATGCTTGAACTGTTTGGTTAAACCCATAAAGGCATCCATTCTCATTCAAGCGAGAGGGAAAAAAAACCCTACCCAATTACCCATTGCCCTGTGTCCTTTTATAGCAATACAGGAATGTCTCTAGATAATGGATTAAAAGGTTATCAGAGTAGAGAGAAAAGGTGATTTTTTAACAGAAACGGGATTAAAAGACGATTATGCAACATGTGTGGGGAATAATAAACCTCTACCAAAAGATAACAATTGCCGTGCTCCACCAGAAGCTAACGAGCAAGATTTGCAAGATTGGTGTCATCCAAACCTCAACATGCTCAGGAACCAAGGCAGTTATGGGTTTAGAGGCAGTCATCAGCTCTTCCTTGGGCTGCAGCCTGTGGAGCAGAGGCTGGCAAGCCCGGGGAGCAGTGTACCTGCTGGGGCAGGTGTAGCACAGGCTGCCAGCCACGGCTCTGTGCCCTCCCTGCAGACAGTGCACATTGCTGGCACATTGCTGCATGCCAGGCAAAACCCCACACTGCTGTGCACTCCCCTTCGGCATCACTTGCAGCCAGAGTGACTCCTGAGTGATCTAAATGATTTGTGACTGTGCCTTCTGGCTGAGTTTTGAACAGAACAATAAACCTTTGTTTGCAGGGTTTATATTTTTAAAGAAAAGTGCTGGATAATAGCAAGGAAAGCTACTTATGAAGACAATTTGCCATCTCTAATATCCTTCAAAAGCTTTGTGCAGGAACAATTTGTAAGCAAAGGGCAGCTGGATTTTTGGTTGTTCAGTAACAGATTATTAGGCTTAGAAGTACAAAACAAAGCCACTCTTTGCAAAAAAGTCCCACAAACAAACAAGGCAATAAACAACTGCAAAAGATGTTCTAACCCTAAAGGGCTTACTCATTACAGAAGTGAAATTTCATTACCCACTGTGGGATGCTCCAAAGCCCAGAGACATCAGGTGAAAGCCCCTCTGATTTCAGTCAGATCTTTGGGACAAGCACAAACATTGCAGGTCTGGGGACAGAGAGGGATTCTTTGCATGCACATACCTCGGCAGGAAGCAGTGTGTAAGAGTAAAACCTCTTCATCTTTGTCACCAGGTCATCGTTGGAAAAAGTGACATATTCCACAAACTTCCTGTTCAGGAGGAACCAGTCTGAGCCCCCATCCACTGTGATTCCTTCTGGGATCTTGCGGTCCCCCAGGCGCCACATGTGCGTGTCACACTCCAGGAAGAGCCGGTCCAGCCCCTGCTTTCTGATAAATCTGAGGGAATGCAAGAGCAGCCATTAAATGTTAATTTGTAGTTTGCTATCATCAGGAGCTTTATAAATAAAAAGCTACTTTTGCAAACAAAAAACAATCAAAAGGTCACTTGTTTATATTTCTGTTCTACTCATAAGTAGTGTAGAGGCTGAATAAATGATTAATCAGTTTTATGTTCTGTTATAATGGCAAAGATCAACAGATTGCTTTAAAACATCATTTACACCTTCTGCTGTCCTAAGGCTGGGCAGGTAACAGAGCTCCAGGGCAAGAAAGTCCAGAATGTTCATTAACTCTGAACAAACCACCACAGAAGAACTGCAACATGAACAAGAGCTAAACACATTCTTCTCTCTCTAAATAAATTCAGTTTTTAAAAAACAGGAAAATGTACATAAAGGTAAAATGACCAATTTTCTCCTATGCTATTATGTCATAATTTTTCTGTAGGGATAGAGCCAATAAGGAAAAAATACCATTATATTGGTCTTTGCTGTAGAATGAGCAAGTTGGCTCCATTTTCAAGTCTCTGGGGAACAATGTTTTGTTATTGCTGAACCATGAATAAGAGGAGCAACAGCAGAACTGCAAAGTTATGGAAATGAATTATTTGAGACCAATATAAAAGAAGAAAAGCTGGGAAATCAATCTGTGTTTGAAAACGCTTTGGAATGAATGCCCACTCATCTTTTGAGGCTGTCTGATCCAGGTTTCTGTTTGTTATTCCATTTGGGAATGATTTCCCTGAAGGAGAAGCAGGGCAGCTGTGAATTAGCACTGAGGGGGGCTGAGCACCATGCACCCTGGTTGGATGTGAGCACTGGACACATCCCACACCTTCTGAGCAGTAACAAATGCTCACTGAGCACACACTAGAGCAACCCACAGCCCCCAGACCTCTCTGGGTGCAGGACCTGCAGGATAACAACAGCTGTGGCCAGAGGGGCACAGCCTTCCCTGTGAAGCACACACAGCTGTGCCAGGGCATTCAGGATTAGCAAGCCAAGATGACATTACAGTAGTCCTCAAACACATGCTACTAAAGGTAAGGGAAAAGAATAAAAGTTAAGGAACAAGCACCAGAGCTTTCTGGAGTCCTGCATCTGGAAACATGAGCATTAACCCCGTAGGCCAACTCCCTGGCTCAAGTTCTGTTCTATACCAATCACAGAACTGAGATGCAATTATGAAATGGTGCATATTAATTTTCAAAAGGACCGTAAATGACTTCAGGGTCTATGTCCTACTGATAGCTATGTCTCTTTTCACAGCATGAGAAGAGCTCCTCTGTTAACACAACAGTGCTGAAAATGTGTAAATGAGAGTCGAGAAATTTTTCTTTCCATGAACAAGTTTCTAATTTCATGTTCCATTATGAAGGATAATAGAAAAGTCTTGCAATTTTAATGCAGTGCTCTGGAATGTAATCTTCAAATTCAATATTTATGCAGTTATCTCCAAATCAAATATTAATGTGCCTGAAAGTTTGGTCATTTATTTATTTCTCTTCAAAACTAAATGCTCATTAGAGTTAATTATTTTAAGAAAATAACAGAACTTTATCGACTATATTTAAATAGGAACATAAAGTTCTTTTCCATGAAGTAATTTCTTTCAACTGCTATCTCTACCAATTTATCACCCTTTACTCTCCTTTTCAAATGGAAGGTCCTTTGATTGCAATAGAAACCCTCAAACAAAACAAACCACCTGGCTATTTCAAAAACTGCTCTGCTTAGAAACTGCCTCAGCCTGTGTGACACGATCCAGCTCCAGCTCCCTGGTACTGCAACAGCTTCAGCCTTTCTGTCTGAGCTTGGCAGCAGAGGAGCATGACCACACTCCAGATGGGAAGGTCCCAGCAAATCCTGACTCACAGCTTCATGTTTCCAAAGTAGTTGACAGGCTCTTTTTTTTCTATATGTGAACAGTTCTATGGTTTTTTCGCCAATGGCTTGGAAAAGCAAATTTCAGGATATGGAGTGAAATAAGCCAATTCCTGGAAGTACAATTGTTTTCACAACAAACCTCAGCCCCCAAATATTATATAACTGGGTAACTAGAGGAAAGTAAATGTACTTTCCAATCACTTACCCTTCAGCAAGGCAGCACAGCCCAACTAAAGAGCTGCAATGCCTTTAGAGATCTCCAAAGATGTGACCCTTTTGCTTGTGCTTCTTGAAACCCTCCTAGAAACACCACACAAGGTTTCAGATACATAACAGCTGAACAGAGAGCAGGTGTTTTCCAGAAGGATCACCCTACTGAGCCTCTTCACACACAGTCACAACACCTCAATGGAAGAAGGCATCAGCAAAGCAAATCCTTTCTGTGGCCTACGAAGCAATGATGTGTCCAAGGGACTGGGAAGACACAGCCCTCCACTGGCTGATGGCTTGCTGCCCATTTATGTTCCTTGACAGCCAAGGGGACCAAGTGTATTTCAGATCTGCTGGAAGCTAAACAGGAGAGGCTGCTGGCACAGAGAGCTGAACAGCAACCAAAGTGGAAAAGGTGGATGAGGATCCCTTTTGTCCCCCCAGGCTCTCTTGTAGCATAACTGATGCTCCCAGCTACTCCAGCAATAGCAATTTTGGCACTCAGGCAGGCAAGAACTTACTCTAAGCATACTGAACACTGCCTGAGGGAAAGGGGTATTTGTATGCCACACAGGCCTTTCCAAGAAATGAAAACCTCTTGGATACTACAAAGAGTTCATAAAGATTCTTGACTAGCCATCCAAGAATGATTGCAGCCACCTCTGAAAAGAAAGATAGGAAGATGGAGGGAAAAAGCATGACCCTACTGATTTGTTTCTAATCTCATGCTGTATTTCATTAGTTTCTGGTTATGCTCAAGGGAATACCAAATTTTATTAAGCCAGGCCAAGCTTCATAAAGAGCAATGAAATGCAAAAAAAGGGTGGTTTTTCCCCTTGTCTTTCTCTCTTGGGTCTCACAAAACAGCTTGCAGATAACTCCCAAATTAAAAGAAGGAGGGGAAAAAAAGCTTAGTAAGAGCATTTCCTTAATCTTAGTCAATGTGGAAAAATTTAGGTGCTTCCTGTCACCCTGAACATCAGGTAAGAATGGCACACCTCTGCCAGCTGCAAATGCACTGGCCAGAACAATGACATCCTACTGAACCAAGGTATGGTTGGCCAAATACAATAGAGATTATCATCAGCTGAATACAACTGGCCTTTCTCCTAATCCAAAAGAAAACAACAGGAGGAAAGTAACAATCATAGGAAGAGTCAACCAGGAGAAAACAGAATTTAAAAAAGACTAGGATTAAGAAAAGCATGCCATTTTGCCTTATTTCATAGAACACTGACTCTTATGATTGACTAACACATCTTATGCTTCCCCTTACCAACTTTAATTCTTCCTAAAGAGCCTCCAGTTTTGAGGGCCTGGGATTACACTCAAAAGTAAGGAGAAAACACAGGATATTAAGAAGGTGTGTCAGCACCTGAGCTCAGCAATCAGACACTGACTCACATGAAAGGTGCCACTGAGACCTGAGTGTGGATGCAGCCTCACAGGTTCCAGAGAGTTATTTTTACACTTTGCTAAAAACCCTACTGCCTGCAGCACGTGGTCTGTCACTGAGTGTAATGTCAGTCCAGGCAGCTCATGATTGCAATCCAGTTTAGGGAACTCCTCTTACTTTGTAGTTTATTTAAATATTTATAAATGCATTTCAGACAAGATTCTAGGACTGTATAACATAAAGCATTTGTAACTTGTGTAGCACTTACTCCTACAACATGAGTATAAACACAGCTCAGCTCTTATGGTATGTTGTAACTGCTAATAAATATTGCCACACAGTTACTTTGTCAGCAAAAATATCACAACCAAATATCCTCCTTTTTGATACCTTTCTCCAAGGGACAGTGCAAAGCACAGCAGCTTGTAGAGATCCCTGCTCCTGCATGCTCTACTTACACAGTAAGTCAGAGAGTTTGTTGTTTTCTTTTTCCTGAAGTTTATGAATGAGTAGAACTTCCTAAAGTATCAGAGGCTATCAGATTGCTAAATGCCATTTACCAGTAACTTTATCACTAAAAGGTTTTTTCTGGAAAGAATATATTTTTAAGGTGAAAAGGTTTCTTCCTAAATGTTTCCTGTTTCTGGCCTCTCCCCTAGGAAACCTCCCACTGACATTTCACTGTTAACCAGGTGCACCCACCCAGGACCTCAGCATCATTATTCAGGATTTAAGAATAAGAACTATGAATAAAAGTTACAAAACTCCAGCAAAACAATTCCTCACAAGTCAAAAGCCAATGTCAATGTCAAAGCCAGAATCTGTAGAGCTAGGAGCTCCACTAGCATCATGCCCATGTTTCCCTGAGTGTAGGTGGACAAGCTCTGCATGCTTTGATTTTATCTGCTCCTCTTTTAACTGTCTTTAGATGAAAATTTAAGGAAGAAAGTCCATTTCAGTGCAAAAAGTCAAGTAAATATTTTTACAGATGAGAAATGTGAGAGTCACTTGCCAGCAGTGTTTGCACAGCCACCCTGGAAACACTTAGCAGAGTCAATCAGCTGGGAAGCACAAAACAGTAATTTGCAGTTTAGGTGACCAGCTAGAAGCACTGAACAATAATTTGACAATCTTGAATGTAGCATTTGCAAGAAGTAATTTGTGAGCAATCTCTAGGCTACCACACATCTCCATAAACCAGGCAATGAAAAAATCTTTATAATAAGGAGATTGATGAATCTCAAACCTGTGCAGGGCAGAATCATTCCCTGCCTGCTCAAGGTGGAAATCCTGGCCTCACTGAGTATGCTGAGTCCAGCTAACCCTGATTTCCCTCCATTTCCATGAGTAACTCTATTCCACCAAGGGTTAAACAACAATAATTTATAATTGGCTATTTAAACACAGTGTCTATATGGTACCAGCTATTCATGTGTTTTTCTAAGGCTAGGATGTTACAGTGTGTTTCCTGAGACCTTCCTGTCATGCTGAAAGCCTCCAGGGCTGATCCCCCACTCCCAAAATGGAGGTGAAGCTTGCAAAGGGGAACAGTGTCAAACAGAAATAGCACCTACTTAGTCTGTCAAGATGAGGAAGATTTCTACCCACTATGACAGGCATCGTGTGGAAAGCACAGAACAAACAATTCCTGCTGTTTCAAAAAGCCTTGAAAATAACTCTCAGCACAGACAGAAATGAGGGAAGAATAATTGTAACTTGCTTTTCAATGTGCTTTAACTGTGACATCCTAAATGCAATTGCTATGAGGTCAAAAATGTTATGAGAGCCGAATTCTTATCTTTTGTTAATTCCCTTACTCAGGGTAAGGGAAACACATTAAATAAACACATTACTATCTCAACAATCCCCCAAAGCTTTAGTGACAATGCAGAAAAAAACATCAACAATATCAGAAAGAATTTCTCTCTTGACTGAATTTGCTCTAGTAAGATTGGGCTTATTTATTGATTGGGCTTATTTCAGGAGCAAAAGCCAAAGCCATAAATAAGCACACAAACTGAAATGCTTTTAGCAGTTTTGCCCACTGTGCCAAACACTCAGGAGCTACCAAGGAACACAAGGAAATCTCACATTCAAATGTGATCAGTGTTTGCCCCCTGTATCTCTGCTTGGCCCACAGCAGAGCCCTGGGGCAGCTGAGCACGGGGGTGTGCAGGGCAGGGAAAGGCACAGCCTGCACTGGGAGGTCACAGCTGCCCCTGGAGCACAGGGAGCACAGGGATGGGCTTCAGAGCAGGAAACCCAGGTGACACAGCCACCAAAAGGGAGGCAGAGCTGAGAGATGCAATTTGTGATGTTTGCTCCTGGAGTTTCTGTGGCAGAAGTTGAACTGCAAGTGATGGGAACAAGGAGCTCCACTGGAAGGATTTTTTTGGCAGTCCATGTTTTCAGTGTATGTTAAATACACTGGGCAATTAGATCATTTACAGTGCAGGAAAAATAGTACAGCAATCTGAATATCTCTTTCAAGACACAAGTTCACCTTGAAATATAATGTTCAATGTGTCCCTTCTCAACCAGTGGCATCTTTATGGAAGCCAAGGAGCCATGGCACTTAGGGTATTCCCCACCAGATGCTGTTGAAAGCTGATGAATACACACATTTTATCTGGTCATTATTCCATCTCTATATGGACATGATTAGACTTTTCAAGCTTACAATAGGCACCTCATATGCAATATAATTTGTTTCTGCTTCTTTCACATGCAATCTTTTCAGAAAACCCATTTAATGCTTAAGTCCTAGCACATCTTTGCATTCTCTTTAGAAGAAATTTCTCTTGATTCTTTCTTCTTCTCTGCCTTTTCCTACACATTAACTTCCACTGGTTTTGAAAAACTTTTCTTTCCACTTTATCTCTTTCAAAGGAAAAGTCTCTTTCTCAGAGAAAGTCTCAAAAAGCCTCAATGTTTCTCAATATTTTAATGTTGCAGGCCAGGGAGCAAAATGAAAAACCCTCTGAAATTCTTCAGTTGTAGGAAACTTGCAAAGTCTATTTTTTGCAGTAATGACTCTACTAGGAATTGCCTTGTTTTGTCAACAATTCCATGCATTTCCTTGGGAGCATAAAGCTCGAGAGAGAGACTTTAAAAGGCTTTCCTGTGGGTTTCTTTACCCCCCTCTTCACTTACACAGTATCTTTTAAGCAATACTGAAACTTCTAGAAGCTTTTAGAAGGTCAAAAATTAAATGGCTTCCTCTCACCATAAGGGAGGCCACAACTCAAATGATTCTATTTCTTTTTATATTAAATAAGCAAAACTGCAAATTATAGTATGCAGAATGTAGCATGAACTCACCACAGACAGATTCAATGATATTAAACCTGACATTTTACCATCTGTTTGTCTCCAATAAATGTCTTCTCTGAAAGGTTTCTTGTCTCCTCACCTCCTTTCTAGTGACTGAGGGCAAGTCTGAGTCCCTTCTATAAAGGTTTTCAAGCTACCAAATCAGGCCACTAATCTTTGGGTACACTAGGGCCAACAACATCTGTGCAGCTTCAAATGATGTTTCCAGTCATAATCCTTTTATAAAATGCTTTAGGACCTCAGATGACAGGGCTGCACATGAAGTGTGCTGCTCAATGCTCTTAGACAGCAATAAGATTCCTGATTATTTTACCAGTATCTCAATTTTCACCTCCTTCCTAATTCTGTCCTTGCCCCATAAAGGATGGCTACTCCTTCAGACCTTCTCACTTGAAGAACCTTCCTGAACCAGGAGATGATCTTGCTTGTATACTCTAAGAACAAAGAACATCCTGCTTAGTCCCACATCAAGACATATGACTGCTTTTGTTTCTCTTTGCACTGACAGCTTAGAGCACTGTTTTCCAAAACTGAGCAGAAATAAAAGCCCTACAAGGAGGTGAATTGTCAAGCTGAAGCTGTAAAGGCTTTATGGCTCCCCTAATGCTTAGCATAAAGCACTCAGAACATTTGAAAGTTAGCTGTAATGTCTAAATTTTTAAAGTGCAGTCTCTTTGCAGAGAAGATGCATGTTGCTATTTCAGTCACTACACTTCTCATGCAACTGTTGTGCTGAACTACTTCCAGGCAAAAAATAGATCTTAGTCCATGTGCTCCGGAATACTCAACTGTTCTAAAAAATTTAGCAAAAAAAGTATGAGGCTGAGGGTAATTTGTGCCAAAGGAACCACCAAATATGTGACATGAGCAGCAGCCTAAGTGCTGCTAGGACATATGGTTGGGCTATTCCAACAGCAGTGATAATTAATCTATTCTTTCCCCTGGTCTTTGGGTAACTCACCAGTGCAAGACACAACAGTGTTTACTGTGAGATCCATTTTGCTAGCTGACCACCAAACCCCCAGTGACCCTGTGTACAGCACACCAACAAACAGCCTCTGCCTCTGAGCAGAAAAGGCATGGCTGAAATGGGGTGAAACAGATGGGTGCCAGCAGTGCGGATTTTTGGGAATGTGTCCCAGTCCTTTGGTAGCTAAGGTTTCTCCAGCCTCTGAGAGATGGGATGGGATGGTGATGCTCTTTGATACAGGCCACCAACACCTCTAAAATTATCTGGAACCCAGACGCAGGACAACACAACTGCAAAGAACAGCAGTAATGAGGAGAAAAAATCAGCAGAAGAAAAGAATGTGGACACATACCAAAACTTTAAGGGTCTTTTCTTTAGCTGTTTGTATTTTGCCTATGAGCTCAAGATTCCTCTAAGATCTACAGCATCCAGCCTTCTCAGCATGTTTACACTGTTTCCCAAATGACTGCTGGGGAGAGGTTTCTATACAAAGCCCCTCTCTTCCTGCCTGACATTGAAGATGTCACATTTGACTGTCTTTATGTTTATAATCATCCAGGTGCTGCTCCTGCCAAAAAAGAAAAAAATCCTCTGCCTATTCCAAATTGCAATAGCTTATACAACTACCAGGTTATTCACTTGCTTTTAATAGTCTAAGGCACTGAAAATAGAAGGAAATGTGTTGCCCACTAAGCACTATGTAACAATTCCAGCCGCTGTGTGCAATTTCATTTCATACATCCACCTCTGTCAGGAAATAATGCTTCCAGCTGAGTGAAGGAGCCATTTCCATGTCCATTCTCTTTGCTGAAGCCACTGAAGGAAAATCAGTGATGCACTTTTTCATGACTTTGTCATAACTAAAAGAAAACTTAACTCTATAAAAGGAAGCCTGATTTCTCTCCTTATTTGGCAGTAGAACAAGCACTGATTGTGAACATGGCTTGAATACAAAGGGCACTGTAATTGAGCTGTACAAGCATTTCAGGTTTGAGATGGCACTTCTAATCTTTCTCTGCTGTATGATTCAAAGACTATGATGACTTAAAATTAAGAGTTTTCAGTTGTTTACAAGGCAGCCTTGAAAAGCTTATTGATTAGGTGCCGTTATTCACCCACAAATTAAAATTAAAAGTATCAGCAAGGATTATACATTGCTTTCAATTATGTTTAGGTGCTGTGCTCTTGTATTAGTAGTTCTCATGTTTTGAGAAAAACACCTTGGAACAGCTAAATCATTATTGTACACGGGGTAGCAGCCAGTATAGGCCCATGTCCTCTCCCTTATTATGGCTTCAATTCTTTGTTTTAAACAAAAAAGTCTGTTCCAGTGTGTTTTGAGATAGGATATCCAAAGGGAGCTTTCTTTTATTGCCCAATAACATGGACACTGGCCTGTGTTCTAAAAGCTTTTTTTTTCCTTTTCTTTTCTTAACTTTTATCTGCCAACCCTCGAGGCTGTTGCTTCTCTTCCAGACTTTACTAAGCTCTTGGCCATGCCACTCTCTTCATGGGGTATTTCTTTTCCCCTGGGCTGTGACAGGACAAAGCAAAGAGCAAAATTTAAAAAGTGGAAAAAATTTGTAGGAAAAAAACCTCATCCCTCACTCTTAGAATGAGCAAGTTTTCCACTGAGTTTAGCTGTGGAAATTCCCCATGCAAAGGTCACCAGAGGTTGGGAGAACATTGTAAAGCAGCAGCACTTCACACCTTGTGCTCCCTGGGGACACTGGCTGTTGGACATGGGGTGACAACCTGGGTGGGGCTCACCTGCCTGAGCTGGTAGGAGGTATTTCAGCCC
Source organism: Serinus canaria (assembly GCF_022539315.1). Classification (NCBI taxonomy): domain Eukaryota; kingdom Metazoa; phylum Chordata; class Aves; order Passeriformes; family Fringillidae; genus Serinus; species Serinus canaria. Next base: position 8,077,735 of record NC_066328.1, on the reverse strand, counting down.
AGAGGACTCCCCCACTCTGCCTGCAGGGATAAACCTGCCTGGTGTGAGCACAGCTTACACACCTGGGCACTCAGTGAAAGTCAGGTGGGAACTGTGTGTCAGATGGGGAGAGCAGAGGGGACACTGACCAGTTTAGTCAAGACTGAGTCACTCAAATACTAAACATGAAATATCAGGCTAGAAATCTTCACTTTAGATATTTCTCTCTCAACAGGTGGATGTAGAGCTGGAAATTCACCCACAATACAAGCAGGGGATAATTACTTTTTGATCAGCTTTTGGAAACAATTGAATGAATTTTTACCCAACACCAGCATTACTCAGAGGTGTTTTCAGCTGCTGGCTTGAGTGTGTCTACAGCTGCCTGGGCTGTGCAGGAGGAGGGAAGCCACTCTACCTCCCTGACAGAAAATTTGGGGACATGCCAAGGGGTGATGTGAAAGGATCCATTCATCCAGTGGTCAGCAGTGGGAGTACTTATGGGACTCAGGGATTAGGGAACCATGGCAGACAGGGATGGCAAACCTGCACTCAAGTCCCAGATCATGTTCCCTGATGCACAGGGAATTTATGGTAGAAATCCAGGAAAAAGAAAATAAAACACAGGGACATGTTGTAATAAGCCAAAAGGTATTTAGCTGTTTACACAAAGAGAACCATTGAACTACTAAATGAGTTTGCTATTCCTGTGATGGAAGGACAAGTGGCACATTTGCTTATTTCATTACTAAATTAATACCAGCTTAGTGTGTTTAATTGATTTAGATTGTTCTGATCCAGTTGAAGTTGGCATGTTTGAACCAGCCTGATGCTGGTGTGCCATAAACCATTAGGTATTTTCCTTAACCAGCTCAGGCAATTTGAGAAGACTCAGGAGCACCAGAGCAGCAAGGAGGCAAAAGACCAACTGCTTTTCCCTGGCTCTTTCTCTCCTCTTTTCTACACTAACTCTGCTGTCCATCACTACTGCCAGCTAGAGCTGAGTCTGCCAATCACTCTGACACTCTGCATTTCCCAAACCAGGGACTCTCCTGTGAAAACTGTTGACTTGGCTTTAAATATGACTCCTCACAGGATTTTTTTTTACTACCTGCTATAGAATTTGTTCATGCACAAGATGAATGCTCGTGAGGACCTAATTTAAACAGGAACATGACAGAATTGATAAATCTGGTGACAAGAGTAAGAATGGCCAAGAAGAGACTTGTGAGTTATTCTGCCTGCCTGCTGTGCTGAACACATGACTCAGTGTGTCACATTCTCTGGGTACACTTGACATTTTACAGAATAAAGGGAAGACCTGGTGACCCAAGCAGAATAAAACAATATTTTTAGATGCAAAGCCACTGGGGCTCAGCATATGAAGTTGCTGGAAGTGCAGCAGGACTGCTGTTATGGTACCAAACCAGCAAAAATGAGGAACAGCAAAACTATGAATAAAGAGGAAAATAGGACCACTGCAGTCAGATGGGAAACTTCTTTCATCTGCAGAGGTTGTTAAAGCCTTTGGAAGATGGTGTTTGGTCACTGCTGCTCCCCCAAACCACAATGGAAAGTTTAAGTACTACTGATGAACTGTGGGAAACACAGCACATTCCTTCTCCAAGACTTGTGCAGGGTGGATGAAGAAGGATTTTGTTCCAATCTTCAGTAGACTGTGATAAGCTCCAGCCACCATCCTCATCATTAGTGGCATTGCAGGCTGCTACAGGCTCCCACAGCTGGGGCTCTGCCCGTGCCAGGCTGTGCTGCAGAGCTCAGCTGACCCAGCCTTGCTCACCCAGTGTGCCTGGGGCCACCAGGTCAGTGCTGGTGTGTGGGCAATTGCCACTTGCTCACACAACATCAATCTGTGCTGAGTCCACATCAGGCTGCTTAGAGCCTCTCTCCCCACAAAAGCACCTCTGACTCTGGGAAGGAGTCACTCTGGGCCAAGAAACAACCACCCTCAGAAAAGGGTTTCCTCCTCATCCACCTCTCCCCTGGATTAGGGATTTCTTCAATCAGGTGACGCTGGAAACTGTCACCACACAATAATTCTCAGTGCTCTGGTTAAATTAAGGTGAGGAAAGGGCCAGCTCACCTTGCATTGTCCCTCCCGTGTGATTTCAAGAAGTTCATGTCACGGTATCTGGACAGGAATGCCACGAGCTGATCATTTGTCCTGTGAGAGAAAGAACAAAAGGTGCACGAATTACATTGTGAAAACCACTGCATCCAGAGGCAGTTATAGATTTATTGCTCTCATTTGGGGACCATGCTCAGATTCTGAAGGTGGTGGCTCCAAAAAAAACTTCCATCCTGCTGCTAAACTTCAATGACCCCCCCTGCTCAGGAAAGCATACTTGGAAGGCAGCACAGCTTTATTACACCTTAACAAATTTCTTATCAACCCTTGACAGGAACTTTAAGCACTCTAACAGAGTATGCATGAAGTAATACTGCTCAACACTTCTTAAGTATGAAAATCCAGCTGCAAGATGACTGCACTGATAGTTCCATTTTACATGCTTTGCTAGATATTTCCCAGGGAGTTTGGTTCAGTATCTATTGGCATTTTATTTGTTTTCATTGTGTAATAGAGAAGAGGCCAAGGTTGGAATGCATAACACACAGAATTTTGATGTCAAAAAAGCAGTATAATCAACAGGAACAAAGGAATTTAGAAGGTTAATTCCAATTAGAATGACAGGCAATCTGACACCAGCATTTTCAAAATTTCAGCTGACATGTCCAAGAATGTACTTACACTTGACAGCTTTTGTGGTCTGCTCTTTCTTTAACAATGGAGCAAAAATGCTCTCTATTTATCTAGGTCAGCATATTTAGGAAAACTGAATAAATCACATTAAAAAGATCTTAATCTCCTGCACTGCATTTGAATCCACAACCTTATGGATACAACACCATTTAAGCAATGGTCTGTAATGAAGTTGGTAGCAGAAAGACTCAAGATAAAAGAGCTGTGAATTCTACTATTTTGAAAACATTTCATTATTATAAGCCAGAGAAAACCAAGTTAAACCTGAATGTGTTTAACTGCACAAAATGTGTTTAACTTCTGGGGTCAGGCTGCAAAAGCCTGGAAACGTTATCAGCCAAGTAAACTATTTTCATAATCTCACTGATATTATCTAGACCAAATGAATTATCTGTCAATCAAGCATCCTGACAGACAGAGCCCTGAGACCCTCCTCCTTTACTCCCTCATGTGAGCAGCAACATCTCCCAGGGTCAGACTCTGCATCTCAATTTGGCAAACTCAGAAACTGCTTTCTGTATAGTAAGCTGTGCAGATTTTCACATTTCCTGCTCCAGTGACTCTCCATCTTACTGGGATGAATAGGCACTTAGTGAATTTACTTAGCAATGCTTCCACATGAAATGGTTTCAATGGCTGACATCTTCGGGTGAGTTTCTAGGCAAAAGCTGGCATGCAAAGATGATCTTTAGAAATATAATCAAGTTTGGAAGTGCTTGAGCTTTAATTTCCTTACAGGATAAAAATCAAATCAACCAAAGCAGCAATCCTCACCACTCAATAAAACATCATACTTTCTAGATTGCTCACCAACCTGTATTCAGCAGTACTCTACCAAGTGCATCAGGACTTGGGGCTGCCATACAAACTTCTCATTGCTTCTCAGCTTTCAGGTAACTCTTAGAAATGTCCAAATGATGCTTTAGCTCTCCAAGTAATCACTAATTGACCTTTTCTCTCTTCTTGAAAACACTGGAAGTATCTTGGTCCTACTTTGAATATTTTTAATTTTTTGTTTTCAAGAACTCATACAGAGTTTTACTCCTTATCAATTAATATGCTTCGTTTCGTGAGTTGAAAACATGGAACTAAAACATCATAGTTCCATTTGGTAAAACATTTAGATTTATGCAGTCAACCAATTCTATGCTCAGCATGGCTCCACACTGAATTTCTATTACTTTCACTCAAAGTGCTCCTTCTGGCCCCAGCACCATGAGGATGATGCACATCACCTCTGACTTATTCCATCAGAAGACATTAAAGAGAAAATCAAAGCTATTGAACAGGCCATCGATGTTAATGCATTTGTTAAAATGCTCCTCACCTTTCAGAAACCTTTGCCTTGAGGGGTAGATTTCCTGAATGCCTCTGGCACAGATTGCTGCCACACTTCTTCCCATTCAGCAGCAGCAGAGTCTGTGCCACAGCAGTGCCTCTGGCACCAGCTATTTCCAGTGCCTCTGGCACTCCTTTGGACCAAGACTGGAGACGTGGGCCTGCTTTTTCTCTAAGTAAGGCAATCAAAAGCTGAGATTTTCAGCTGAAGACATCACTGGGAGCAACAGCGACTCTACACTGCCAAATTAAATTCTGCTGTACCTCCACAAATTTCAGGGACAATTCACTGAGCATAAATTTGGCACAAAATCTTTTACTAACTATTGTGGTAAAACAGAAAGTAACAAGTGCAACAGAGCCTCCTAAGAAGGAAATAAAGTCATGTGGAGAGGGAGGGTAGTTCATGCTACTGATTAAAAATACACTAATATTACATATCACATTCCTGTCAGTTTCCCCAGCATAACACAGCACGAATACAGAGAGAGGAAAAGCCCTTCTGCAGTTGGTGCCTGAGGCTGGCCCTGATGGATGCATCCACACAGCTCTCACTTCTATTTCCTATTGCTATTAAACTCGCTTGGAGGGCAAGGCACCAGGGAGAAGGATTGGTCAGCTGCTCCCCTGTATCACTAGCAGGGAGGAGGATGGTGTGAGTGTAGAGAGGCTGAGAGAAAATGGGCATCTTCAGGTGTGCAGCACACAGGGAGAAATGCAAAATGAATCCTCCAGTGAACTCCAAGAGTGGAGAAAGCTTGTGTGTGGGGGAGGGCTGCCACGAGAAGATGACAAGTGAAGAAGAGGGATGGGAAACAAAGCATGTTGGAGTTCACTGGTGCAGATTTGGTGTTCAGCAAGGGCAGGTCTGCCAGCTGGGATGGGGGTGCCCATCTTCCCCAGAGCCTTGCTGAGGTCACCCTCCTGCAGCAAGGGTGACAGGGCTGGCAGGGACACTGTGCCCATCTGCTGGGGTGCCACTGAGCAAGGCTCAGCCAAGCCCTGTAGGGCTGGGCTCAAGGATGGCAGCACTCAGCTGGGCAGGCAGTGAGGCTGCAAAAGGGACTCAACCCATGGCATTGCTCAATGGGGATGGGGCTGAGCCCCTGCTTGGGGTTAGATTAGAGTTACAGGTCTAAGGGAGAGAAAAAGGTGAGTCCTCTATCCAGAAGGAAATTCAGAAGATATTGCCAAAGCAAAGCAGAGTCTGCTACCAGTGTTTCCTCATGAGCAGCCCCTGGCCTGGGACTGAGGTGTCCCAGGGTGTGAGCAGGCAAACCAGGCACTCAGTAAGCACATGCTGAGCAAGGCAATAATTTCAGAATACAGCCTGTACACTGGGGACTGAAATGAACAACTGGAAGAGAAGCAGTGACTTTTTGTTTGCATTGTCTGAGCACACTGGAGGTCTGTGCAGAGAGCGGTCCCTGCACACAACCACAGCCAGAGCCCACGGGCAAGAGGCAGTGCTGGTCTTGCTGGTTTCAAGCAAACCCTCCAACCCGAGTGACTAATCCAAGCAAAGAGCAGAGATGCCCTCAGTCTGCAGCTGTGAAAACAGATTAGGAAAGCCTTTGGAGAATACAAGAAAAGGAAATCAAGATATTATTACTTTTGGAGGATAGTGATGGCTAATAAAAATGTTCTGATTTAGCAAGGTACTTTAACACATGGGCAACTTGAAGGATGCAGGGAATAGCAGCCACTTCAATGGGATTAATAATATGTCAAAACCTATGCAAGTTCATAATAATTTGGCTAAGTTAGATCAAAAGTTCAGAAGATTTTGGCAGCACACAGGTATGGAAAAAAGATGGTTTGATTCTGTGCAGGAATCCGATGAAGGAAAGAGAGCTGCTCTCAGTTTTTTAATTATTCATCTTGATTAACTTAGGGCTATCTAATGACAAGTCTGCTGGCTGCTCCACAGGAGGAGTTAGTGCAGGGAGGGAATTAGCCCTGGCCATGGTGAGCAGTGGTGGCAGCAAACACAGCAGTGGCTCTGCCTGGTGTGGGGTGCTGGAGAGGCAGGCAAGGATTACAAAAGCAGCTGAACAGGCAAAAAAGGAAACACAAAGGCAAAAGTGTTTGTGAGAATAGGGCAAGGAGGCTAATGTGGTTTGATGCACCAATGAAGGGCCTCTGAAGCAGGGATGATGAAGGCAAACATACAGTCAGAAAGATAAGTCAAAACTGTGACAAGTTCTCCCAGTGCCCAAAGCTTTGGTGTTTCCACCCATTCCTGCCTGACTCATGCCCACAGTTTCCTTTCCCAGGACTCCTGTGACTGTGTGAAGGCACAGCCCTACAGAGCTCAGACCTACAGCAACCCCAGCAGCTCTTTGCCAAGAAACTGCTTCTACAGAAGGAAAAGACTGCAGAGAAAAAACCGCTGTAACCATGGGGCAAACATCTATTCAGAGTTAAGCATGACATCAATAGTTAATATGGCTAAACACAGTGGCTAAACATGCAGATGTGCACACAAGAGGCTGAAAGTGGAAGAACTGAACGCCTTAAACTCTGCTACCTCCTTTTCAATACATTCTCACAATAATACTTAAGCTCCCTGATTCCAGTAAGTTATTGATTTCATATTCATTAAGCCAGTATTGGAGAGTGTTAGGGCATGCCATGACCACCAAGCCCCGTGGCAGGAGAGTTCCTCACCTGGCTATTCCTAGCCTATCCCTCTCCCTCTAACCCAGAGAGTGCCTGTGCTCAGCCTGGCTCCCAGGTCCTGCAGCTGCCTGGCAGTCCTGCAGCACTGCAGGGCACAGAGGAGCTGGGAGGAAGGAGAGCAGCCCAGGAGACAGGGAAGGGTTTTTGCCAATTGCTGCACACACCTGCACAGCACCCAGTGCACTCTGAAAGCTTCTGCTGGGGCACAGCAGCACTCAGGGCATCTCCCCACTCCAGAAAGGGAACCTGACCTGCTCTGGTCCCTCCACCAGGCCAGTCTGCACACTTGTGGGCACAGCATGTCACCTTCCAAAAGGATGCAGCAGACAAATGATTCAACAGAAAAAAGCAGAAACCTACAAAACCTCCTCCTGGAACACTTACAGCAGGATGATCAACCACCCAAATGCAGCATGAGAAGAATGTGGGAAATGTTTGCAGGGTTCAGCCTTCAGACCCTGGATAGACAGCCTGACCCTCTTACTGGTGCTCCCAAGTCCTCCTGCCTCTCCAAAGGCAATTTAGCACAAGGGGAGGCTCAGCAGAGCCTGACCCAGGCTGAAGTAAGAAAAAAAACCCCAACAAGTCTGCCATCTAAAAATGCAAAGAAAGGGGAAAGCTGTACTTGGCCTTTGCTATCCATCACAGAACAAAGATTAGCATGGCAGGCCCCTCTCAGCAAAGCTGATTGCTGGAACAACAGCCATTCATAAAAGAAACCATAAAAATGAGAACAGCAGATAGGATTTCAGGGGCCAACTGCATGAAGAAGGCTCTGGGTGACAGTTAATACCTCTGCTTTTACAACAGTGTTGTCTTAAATGGTTTGTTTTGTCTTTCAAGTCAGGTTTAACAGAGGAACAAGATAATGGAAGAAAACTATTGCCTCAGCAGCTCAGCTGCTGGAGTACTTGGAGATCAGAGCCGGGCTGGGAATTCACACCTGAGTATTTCAAAGTGTCAGGCTCCTGCATTTGGATGCTGCAGGCACTGATCACTCATCACAAGGGATGCAGCTCCTCTCCTGCAGCCCTGCCAGTGCTGTTTGATGCTCAAGACATTCTATTAGCAATACAGTCATCTTGGCTGTGCTTTCAATTACTGCTTCCCATTCAACCACTGTCTGTTTCCTATGGAAAAGAAATGAACTTGCATAGTCAAAAAAGAGTGGAAGTCTTTTTTGGATGGCACACTGCTGAATAAACCTCTTCTAGTGAGAGTACATAAATGTCTGGGTACAAAGGAGATCTGCTGAGAGAAAATAGAATATACTGCATCGTCTGCTTCCTGAGCCACTCCACAACCTATTTTCTAGAAATTCAAGGCTTCAGATGGTATTTATAAAATAAATAAATAAGCCCACTGCTGAGAAGCAGCAGCACATGCTTAAATGAAAATCCTAAAGAGACCATATAAGAGAATTCCACCAAGGATTAATGAACAAATGTGATTAAAACTATCTACAGCTCTGGACTGCTGCCAAAACGCTGCCAGCAGTGTTTGATATGTAAATGCTTAAAACATTTGCTGTGTGTACTGCCGTTGATGCAAAGCCTCTATAGAGAGCTTCTCCATCTAATTAGAGATATTGGTTTAGCAAACTTTGGAGTCTATAAAACCCTCAATGTCTCATTATTCTTTTAAAACAGAATATTCATTTGTTTGGAATGTTTTCCAGCTATATCCCATGAAACCCTAAAAGGCCCTTGGCTAATGAAAAACTCCAGCCCAGCATCAGCTGATAAACCCTACAGCTTTTATGATAATAAAATTCTGACTACATGCACTCATTAAAACTTTGTAACATCGCTTTTGACTTTCTTTAAATATTCACTGGGAAAAAAAAAGTAAATTACTCAATTTCCAATTATTTTACAGGACAATTTCAACACAAGCATTTAAAATCTCCAGGACCTTATCAAATACACCCTACAATGGTGCAATGACAGTGTCTCTGATCTGGTGAAGCCCTGAACAGTAAGTGCTGAACTGCAGCACACTTGGAGCTGTCCCAAAATGATGCAACTTTCCCAGTCTATTGTCATTAATTACTTCATGGGTCAGGGCCTACATGGCCACATGTCCAGAAGCAGAACGTGCAAGGATTACACACAAGGTCAAGAGCTGAGAGCCGTCCTGAAACTCATCTTCAATCTCTTAGGGGCACAAGTACATTTGTTAAGGAGACTTTTCCAGGCAGGCCACTCCAGTCATAACTCAGATTGTCCATCTCCACCACAGATATGTCACCAACTCACCAATGTTTAACTCACTGCTGTTCATAAACGTTTTTACAAAATGCCCTCAGTCCCAGGAGTCCCTTTGAATTGATCCTAGGAATTAACTTGTCTGTGACAATGACATTTTCTCAGCATCCCTGCAGCTGCAGTAAAAAGTAAATAAGAAAAACACTACTCTGTAATACCATTTAATATGCAGCTCTTTTTCTCTGATTTTAAAGCCACTATAAGTTGCAAGTTACTATATTGTAGAGTAAAACTACAAAATACATTAAGGTAGTTTTCCTTTCATAAATCTAATTGTATGCAATTGCTAAGTCTAGATTATTTGTATGCTTAACAACAACAAATGCACTGAAAAATACTTGAATAACAAAAGCTTCTGAAGTACCTTCCAAATGTGCAACTGTGTAAGACCTGGTAGACACAAAAATAATCACAGAAAATTGGCTACGTGCAGGATGACTTATTCCCTACATAACCTGGTATTGGTGCATGCAGCTCAGAGGTATTTTGCTAGAAAGGAAGGAAATGTTTCACTCTGATTTGTTAAACAATTTTTTGCTTATTTTCTATTTAAGTTTATGAATCATCAGCATATCATCACCATTATTTATTTTTTCATCTTGCTAGCCCAGAATTTGTGTGCCTGACAGCCTTTGCTAGAAAGGCCTGTAAATGCCTATTTCAAATAAATATTTTTAAGCAAAGGCAGCGATGTGTGTCTAACTTAGATAAGGGCTAGAAAACTTGTTAAAGGTACATACTGCAGGAAAGCAAAATTCCTCTCCCACCACATTCATAAGAGATGTCAGTTTAGTTGAACTGCATGTAAGAAAAAAAATGCTCATTTTTATCAGTGCTTGCAAAAACTGTTTATCAAGCCTTGCTGGCATTCCCATTATTCAAATTTGGAAATTAAAATAATGCAAATCAGGACAGAAAAAATACAGCAACGCTGGGTTTAGACTCTTACTTACACTCTGATCTAAAATGCTTAGCATGCATAGAATCACTTGATTACTCAGCATTATGTCAGCTCCAAATATAGAATCACAGAAATGCCTAATTTGAAAAAAACCTTTAAGATCATCGAATCCAGCTCTGCCAAGCCCATCACTAAACCACATCCCCCAGTGCCACTCTCCCAAACTTAGGTGCCAGCCTTGAGTAAGCAATTTCCTTTTGGCAGTGCTGCAGTCACGTTCACGAGCAGAAGTTTCTGTTCAGGGGCTTGTGAAAGCTATTTAAGAGAGAGAACTGCCACATCTGCCTTCTTCCCAAATTAATGATACAAAGGAGGAGAGGCAGGGGCAGGTGAGGCTGCCCACAGGAGAAGAGCTCCTGGGAATCTTGTCACACGCAGGCAGATGGGCTCACACAAAGCACAGTGAGGCCAATGTTCCCCTTAGTCACTCTAGCTGACCTTCCACTAATAGCTGCCACTGACACTTCAGTCAGCAGCTTTCCAAGGTGGCTGTACTCAGGATAAATGGAAAGAATTGTGATTGTCATGGCAAAAAGCACCAATGTGGTGGATGACGCCAAGTCCAAACGTGAATGTTTTTAACCTTTTTCTATTTAGAGTGTAAGGACTGATAGAATGCAGAGTGTGCAGCTAATGAACACACACTACCTGCTGACAGTTTGGCACAGAAAGGCTGTTTTAATATCACACTGTCAAAGGTCAGTCACATTTTTGATTTCCATCAATAAGGAAGTTGAGTGCTGACGTCAATGATCATTTTGATAGACAGTGAGCAGGAAGCAGCCGTGCACCTGAAGAGGTTACCTACACACACTGCTGTTTACATTGAGACACATGTCTAAAGAGGATTCATGACCAGAATTTCTAAATTTGTTGAGGTTATTTACTTAGTTTAATCCTCTAAGGAAAGAAAAACAATCTCCATTTCCAGCATTTTTCTATTTTAAAACTTTTTGACAATAAGGGCTTTCTCTCACCAGGAAAAAAAAAACTATGGAGTGACAGAAACCTTGGCAAATGCACTTTCTGCCCAAAGTGCATCTTTGAAGAAAGCAGTACAGAAATTACCCATGTTTTAGTGCTTAAAACATTTTAGTACCTTCAATAGTGAGACAAGTTCCCTCTTGCAGATCCTTTTATCAATGAAAAAAAGACATTTTTCTATCCTCTTTCCCACTGATAAGCACTATGCAAAGGACTTTATTCTGTTTTCATATCTGTAATGCTCCAGAATCAGTGCAGTGCACTCAGTTTATGCTTGTGTAAGCCAGAGCATAAACCCAGCTCTGTGTTCCTGGAATAGGCAGTGGGAAATCCTAACAAAGGTTTTGTGGCGTTTCCCAGTTTAGAGGCTGTGAAAAGGTGTTGTTCCATGTGTGACAGCATGGTAATAGATCGACATCAGCACTGTCTTCCTCTCACTCTGAGAGGTGCTCTGTCTTTCCCAGCCTTGTCTCATGGTAGGCAATTCTCCATAGGAAAAATTCCCAAGCAACCATTTCCTTCCAGAAGGCCCATCCATTGTGTCACAGTGGCAGCAAATGTAACTGCTGCCAATTCCTACAGGACTTCTAAAGCTGCTGAAAAGTATTTGCCAAGATAATTTGGTTTTCACATAAAAGTTGCCTTTGCCTGTTATTATAATAACAAACCATTCCATTTCCAATCACTGCCTGAGTGCAGGGATCAGGATAGAGAACTCCCACATTTAACTGCCAGGAACCCTTGGTGGGCCATGGCCCTGTGGATGCCAGAATATCACAAGTGATATTCACTTGTGAGGATGCTGCACTACAAAGAGTTAAAACAGACAAGATTATCCTATCTCACAAATACATCTGAGTTCACTTAATATCTGCTGGAAAGCATCTGAAAAAAGAGAGTATTGAAATATTTGACTAACCAGCTGCTAATACCCAAGGATATTTAATTATTAAAAGTAAACATGATATAATTTTAGCTTTATAAAAGCACTGGGATTTTATTTAGTACAGAATGATGCTCACTGCTTTGTATTTTTCCAGTGTTTGCTGCTGCATATTCATGTAGAACCTCATCTGCCTACACGATACATCCCATTTTGATGAAAACAATAATCACTGATTAAATAAGCAAGTGGAGTGAGCTTCAGAAATGATCAAGTTCATTACTCAAATTAGTGAGACTTTGTATAAAAATAAAAAAATCTAGATATTGGGCTGAATAGGAGCTTTTGGTTTGTTTATACCGTGTATATTTTACATCGCATGGTTTATATTCAGCAGTTTCTTTCACCATCTCTAAAATTAAATTATCAAGAGTTTTGTGCAAAAAGAGAAATTAAAATTAAATATGATTTAAAGCAACCATTCACTTAATCCAATTCACACATTCCTGTGTGCATCTGAAATTTTATTTGTGCAAGTCAATGCGAAAAATGATTTGCTAATTGTTGAGAAATGGTTTGATAGTTGTTGAGCAATAACTAAAAATGCTCAGTTTCTTCCAAGAAAGTGGGAAGAAAGAAATCTCCTTCACCCTGCTTCTGATGGCAGGGCTCTGCCTGCTGGGGTCTGTCAGTCTGGGGGTGCAGCCCTGCTGTCCTGCCACAGCAGAGACCCTGCAGCACCCCCAGGTGCCACCTGGGCCAGTTCCATGCCAGGGATGGATCCATTCAGTGCATCCCACTCGGATTTAAAGTCCATCGTGTGAGCTGGGTGTGCCTCCATCAGCTGCAACAGTCTTGCAGCTTAAGGCTCATGAGATATCATTGCTTTTCTGGATGTTAGGGCGCCACTTACCCAGCTTTAATGTTAAATTTTGGTAATTTCTCAGTTTCTGAAACATAACTTGCTCCCTGTGACTGTGCTGATGGTGATTCACCCTGATACGCCACCCTCCCTCCTCTGTCACACCAGAGCCATTCCTACCCTGCCCAGGACACTCCCAGAGCCAGCAGGAGAGCACAGCCACCAAGGACAGCTCATGCAGGACTCTGGAAACACCTTCCCTGCTCTCTCCCTGCTGCAGCTCATGCAGGACTCTGGAAACACCTTCCCTGCCCTCTCCCTGCTGCAGCCACTCTGCCTCAGCCCCTCTTTGCAGGGCCACCTCTGGCTCCTGAAGGGAAGGCAAGACAGCTGTGCACCCAAATGCTCCAGCCCAGCAGCCTCCCCAAAGCTCACAGATGTCACCCTGATTTTTTTAAAGTTTTTCTAAGTCTTCTGATGTTTACATTCTCGTAACAAACTTTCTCACACACTTTGTGTAAATAACTTACTGTTTTGCATTCTTTTATAGAAGAAGATAAATTTGATAGACTGTTAGTTTGTCCAGTGCCATTGGAGAAATAACTCTGTCATCCTCCACTGTCACTTTTAGAAATCTATAAATAGTAGAGTCAGAAATTAAAAGTGTTTTTTTTTTCCCTTGGAAGAGTTGTGTGTCTGTGTCGTGTTATTTCATGTCCTATAGTGACACACAGACACACTGGGGTTCTGTGTCAATAATGCAGCAGAAACAGCCAACACCATGCTGGGAAGCATCAGGGAGCTGAGAGCACCCTCCTCTTGCTGGGAAAGGAAGCAGGAAAGCTCCTTCTAAAAGAGCTCAAGGTATAAAGCTCAGCACTTCTGTGCCAGGGCAGCCCAGGGCTCTTCAGCTGCCCAGTGAGACCCCACTGCTGAGGCACTTGCACAAGCTCCTTCAAAAGTAAAGGGAATTTTTACAAAGCAGCCCCTTCCTGCACCTCCTCCTGGGCCTGGCACTGCCTTTGATCCTTGAGCTGCTGAACCAACCTGTCGGAGGGCATCAATTCAAAGGAGCAGAAGGCAAACCAGGAAAACGGGGTCAGGCTAATGGGATTTAACATTAATTCTGCACCAAGCCTGAAAAGATGGAAGAACAGGGCCTGGGGGGTGAAAGGGATAATGAACTGAGAGTTGATGGAAAGAAACTTAATTGGTTTTAACAACAAAAGGTCACATTTTGTTACCTTTATTTGGGTTGAGCAATGACCTTATTTTGACAATTTGTGCCACCTGATGACTTGCCCTACTCTTGGTTTTGGACTAAGTCAGTGAGGAATGCAGAGCTGGGATATGAGGCACAAGCCTGTGGCAGAGAAGATGTTTGCAATGGGGACATACAGATCCACTACCTGATATAACTGGGGCTGCTGAGAAAACAGCTGGCAGGGTGGGAGGCTGATGTCCCTGCTCACTTGTGCTCAGTGAGCTGCAATCCATACAGTCTTATTCCATCAGAAGAGAACCAGGGCTTCAACTCAAGAAAAAGCTCTAGAAAAGGCACATGAACTTGAGTGAGGCAGTCTGTCACCAGTGATCTCCTGGCACTGCCAAGTGGACAGGCTGTGACACAGAGCCATTTCCTGGCTGCCTCTCCCCTCCTGGGCTGCAGTGGTTCACAAATGACTCTCCAGGCCCTTTGTGATGACGCCCAGCACTGGTACCTCGTGACACACCACATCTACCAGTTTCCCACAGAGAAGAAAGATCAGGGTGTTTGAGCCTCCAGCTGTAGCTCTACAGCTGCCACCTGTAACACAACTTGAGCTCCTGGGAACAGCTCCAGTGCCTACACATCACCAGCTGTACAAAGGTTTAGCAATGACCCTCACAGGGCAAGCAGAGCCACGGTCCCTGCAGGCCCTTGCCATGGAAATCAGCTGAAGCTACCTTGCACCTGACTGGCACAGTGCATCCCATCACATGAATTCCATGATCTGAGCCACTGCCAAAACATCTGAGGCTGCCTCAATTAAAGCCATAAGGTGACACAAATAACCAATTTGGATTTATAGACCTTTTGGTCTTCATCTGTCCCAAGAATGCATTGTTGCAAGATTACCTGCTAGAAGTGACTTTGGGGCAGCAAACTTTTAAACCAAGATCAACTCTGCATTTGGAAAAGACTTGGCCCCAAACCAGTTCCTAATGTGGCAAAGAGTGCAATTATCCTGATGAAAGCTTAGGGATGCTTGTGCCTACAGCTGGTTCATCAAGTAATGCTGAATGATGGATATAATTAAACTGCGTGCAGCAGAGTGGAATGTGCCACAATGAACCATTTAGGGCCTCATGCCCTCCCATCAGCCTGGAGCTACAGATGGGCCATCACAGACAGTCAGTGGCATTCAGCTCTGCTATTTATACAGGCAGATTCAGAGGTGTCATACAAATGCTGTGTGCAGGTTGAGCAGAAAAGGAGTCTTCCACTGTAGTAAGGTGCAATTGTAAAAGCCAGCTAGTCCCTAATTCCACCTCGGATTGCACAGCAAAATGTCAGTCTGGGATTTCTGATTTCTGCACTGCCAGGTCAATGCTCCCACAACATCTCAAGATACAAAGTTTTACCAGTTTGCTCTAGTCAGGACCAGAAAGAAAAATAAAAAGAAGCTTTGGAAAAAGAGACGCATTCTGCAGCAGATTCCTGAGGGGGAAGAACATCACACACAGAGGGGCCCAAGGACACCCTGCACAGAGGTGCCCAGCTCTCTTGTGAGCCACCCAAGCTCTGCAGCACTGGACAGGCTCACAGATCCTGCATTTGGTCTACAGAACTGTGAAAGCTGAAAAATCTTCAACATCAAATTCAACTCTTAGATTTTAGCCCTATTTTCAATGGAAAGAATTTATTCATCTCTCCCTCTCCTTCCTATTTCTATATCACCACTAAAAGACTGAATCAAAACAACATTTTGGCTCACCCTTTAATGGCCTTTTGATTCACAACTATTTAAGAGTGACTTGGGAAAGGTATAACAGCACATGTTGTGTTATCCTCACTTTGAAGTGCCACCAGATATTATTTTGCAGCTGTTTTATTGTAAGTGGCATCCTGAAATCTAAACAAAAGAGTGTCTTAATGGCAATTTCAGCAGATTTTTAATTTCCTGAGAGAATTCAGCGGGACCACGAAGGGAGAGCACATTTAAAATGCAATGCCTTTATAGGAACATTTCCCTCTTTCAAGCACTTCTAGCTTTTGGAATTTTCATAATGATTTCACTGAACTTTCTAAAAAAACCCAACAAAACTCAAGCGAGTTGAAGACACGTTAAAGTTTCTGCTCACAAACCCCAGGTAAACACCACAAGGACCTGTTCCTCTGCAGCTTCTGTTACTCACCTCAGACTTAATCCAAAGTAAAAGTCACTTGGAGCAAAGTTGTGGGAGAGCACACAAGGGACAAGGTCATACCTGGGATTTCCCTGATGATCAACATCCCACTGCAGCTCAAACTCCACTGGAGCTTCTTGCCCACGAATGCAGTGGGCAACTAAATTCCATGGGAAGGGCTTGCCAGGATGGGGCAGCTAGTGGGGGATTTTTCTAACCATGGTTTTAAAGTACAAGAGCCATTCTGCACAAAGGACTCTTTTCTTGGCTTGGTCACCTCACACTATTTGTCCACAAAGACAAGTTGTAAATGAAAAACAGGTTTTGCAAGCATCTCTGGAGCTGTGAAGGAGAAATACAGAGCTGGCCAGATCCCTCATGCTGCTCATTGCCTTCCTCTGCCCCAACACATCGGTCACCCTCACAAAAATACTGTTCCAGGCATTACTGGAGCATCCTGATGACAAAAGATGGAACTTTAGTGCACATCATCACAACATTTGTGCTGTTACTGTTTATAGATCAGACTGAATGGCAAACGAATCCAGGGCAGACTCACATTTAACTCTTTTTAGGAAACAGACTTTTTTCTCAGTCATAAATAAGTAAAAAATAAATTACATCCAGAAAGCAAATGGCAAACAGATGAAAACCCTTTGGCTCTTTGTTTGGGGACCTCCCTGTGAGCAGCCCCAGAGCCAAGCCAGAAGAGAAGGGGCCGCCAGCCAGGCATCCCAACAGAGGCTGCAGTGCCCATCAAACTGCAGCTCTGGCATCTGGGGCTCTCATCTGCCAGGCAGATCCCCCAGGGGTCCAGACACCAGCTCAGATGCTTCAGTTCTCCATGTTCAGCACTGCAATCAACAGTGCCAATGCTGCCAAGTACAAGAGCACTTTGAGTAAAAATCCTATTCTAAAACTGTGTCTTATTGACACATCTTTAATCTGCAGGCACGGTAAAGATGCCTGGACAGCCAATTCCACTTTGGGGTGCATTTATTTCTGTTACCAGGCTCGGGCTATGGAGCACATCTGAGAACTACTAAATACCAAGAGGAGTTACTATGAGCTGCAGATGTCAGTTTCCCAGAGCAAAAGCTGCTTTATATCCTTAAATCCAGGAGGGGAGGGCAGAAGGAATAACAGCTGCTGTGGCTGCACAGAGAAAGGGTGGGCCTCCCATCACTAACATTTGCCAGCTTGAAAAAAACATTATGTTAACATCACAGGGAAATAAAATTTTAAAGCCACAGTAATTCCCACATTTTACCCCACCCATTTGTTACCGTGCACAAAACCACTGCTTTGCCAACCATTGATAACTTAACAGTGAAACAGAGAGGTAGAACAGCAAATCAAAAAGATAACTTTCAAAATAAATATAAATCTCAAGCAAATGTGCTGGCAAAGTGAGGAAAGAAGAGAAGAAAAGGTTATTTGAGGGATTAAAGAAAGAAGCAAATCTGAAATTCTCAGAGAATGCAGATTCAAGAAAAACACTGATAAAGCTCCTTTTGGACAGGAAAAAAAGATTTCCTGTGAAGCATTAAGAGTGGATTGACATCTGGCTTGGCAGATAACAATATTCTGGGCAAACAAAGCCAAATACAATGTCGGTGACAATCCTGATAAAAACCTCAGGCACTGGCATCTTAACAGATGTTGTAGTGCAAAAGCTACCTGAGCTGCACTCCCTCTGGATGCAGGGAGAGGACTGAGCACTGCTTCAGCCCAGGATAACATTCCAAAGGGCACTTTAGAGAACACTGTCCTATTTGCCTAGTGCCTGGTACATTATTCTAATGGCAAGGCTTGCTTTTCAGATCAGCACTGCAACACTTCACATGGGGTGTAAGGTCAAACTCAGCCCTGGAAAGTCAGTATCCTTTATCCAGGCTTTCATGTTCAGCACCAATTTATGTAGTGCCAGAAAGGAGATATCTCTAGAGGACAGCTCTGAAGTCTGAATCTCAGTGAGACATAGAATTGTTAAATTAAGTCCAGTCAAATTGATGAGAAGTGAGACAGAGAGAAAGTTGAACTGCCTTTTGAGCCAATGGCTTTACCTTACTTGCCACTGCACAGCTCTCATCAGCTCTGCTGGCTTTGGGATTTCTGAGCTCACAGCCATCAAGAGGGCACAACTGGGTCTCAGATATTTCTCCCAGAGCTAGAGTGCTGTATGTGAAAGCCAAGAGCTTTGTTTCAGTTCTAAAAGGAGATTTTCCTGTATTTCCAATATTGCATTTCAAGCCTGCACATGGCAAAAGCTGAGATGTTTTGCAAGAGCAGCTGGGTAGCTCCAGTCTGGTGTACCACTCCAGGCGAAGTGTATTCTCTTTTCTTCTCCCTGTCACCTGCTCCAAAGGTGGTGTCATTTGGTCACAGGTGAAATTGGGCAGGTCATGGTGAACTTGACAGAACAGTTTCTATAGAATGGTAGTCACCCACGCTTTGCAGGGGATGAAACTGAGCCAGTGGCAGAAACAAGGACGTGATCTCCCAGGTAGTTCTAGCACATGAAAAATAACTTGAAAAAGTGCTAAAGCAATTTTCCCAAAGGTTGAACTTTTCCTAAAATCTGTTGGTTGTAATTATTTTCACCTACCACAAGAAGAAAACCTCAAGACCTCTTTCCTGCACTCCCACCTTTTCGCTCTTGCTCTTGGCAAATACTCTCTGGCCCAGAGAAAGTCATCACTTTGGTTTTTTATCAACCAATGTCACCTTGAGCAACAGAGGGCAATACAATGAAGCAAGTGCAGGTCAGTCAATAGTTATTTGCCAGCTCAGTTTTTTAAATTTCTGTATTATTCTGGTTGGCAAAGAATCTCCATATTGGCACCTGCTTAGAGGACCAGGGCCAGTCAGATTATCCCATTTACTCCCTGCAGTGTGCAGTACCTCGGTGCTATTTTTATGATGATGCACCTTCCATTCAAGTGCCAGACCCAAATTTCTACTGAACATGTCTCATTTAAGTGAGGCTTCCCAACACAGGCTTTTAGGGAAAGCACACAACTTCATCCTAAAATAATGCCAAGCAGCAAAACACAAGTAGTTTCACTGGGTTTCATTTAAGTTCTTTTGTTATACCTGATTGTCCATAATGGAAAATATAGTTGTATCTGCATTCTGGCTCCATCAATAAGACACTTTATTTTCTTACTATTCTGAAGCACTCCCCAAGCTTCTGCTAATAATTTTGCTTGACCTTTATTAAAGACCAAGCATTAGCTGGCAATTAGATTTTGTGATCCCTTTGGTGATTGAGGCTCAGTGATTTACTGTAAATTACAAATAGTTCAAATGTTTCATTATGTTTATTCTTTATACAAGCTCTGTGGCCAGGTAAGCACTGACACGATATTCACTGTTAAATGATCTCATTAAACTTCTTAATTTAAGTGGTGCAACACTTCACCTGCCACATTATCCAAGGACTACTGCAATGCACATTAAACATTCAGCATGAATAGATGCTCTACCATAGTTCACCTTGTTGGGAGTGAAATTTCAGTCCCTGAACATAAGGTTGACTACTTTATGCTGTTTGTCAGAGACAATAAATAATGCAAATAGATAGCCATGTAAAGTAAGAGGCTGAAGACATCATTAGCTTTCCCATAAGGTTTTGAAAGAGGGTCTCAAAAGAAGGCTTTAAATTATGGAAAAATACCACGAAAATTAAAAGTAAGTTAAGGAAAAGGAAGGAAGGTGCTGTTTTTTTTCTTCCATTTCTTTATGAATGCAATGACTGCGAGAGATGATTTCTTGAGACCCCTCCAAATCTGTTCCTTTTTTATTCATGAGCCCAGAGCAAAAGGAGGGGCAGTCACACAACCTTCCATCCCTGAGTTGCTTGAGGAGGTTTGTCTTTAACCATTCCAGCCCTCCTTTTCCTGCTGAGAATGTTTAACAGAGCTGAATGAAGTCAAGGGTGGATAATGCACCACATCTTTTCACTTAGCCCAATAAATAACATATTGCCTCATGATTAAAGGGAAGCACTTTTGTTGGAGGCACCTTTATGTCCAGACTGTTTGCCAGTGGTTTGTACTGCAGTAAGAAGGAGAAGCACATGGGTTAGAACTTTCTCTGTGCTAGTGCTGGACCTACAGACTCCACAAACAAAACATTCAGGCATGAGGAGGAATAATAAGGCTATCTGGATTTTCCTGGCATGCATATGTTTTATTTTACACATTTTTAATTGTTTCCCTCACAAAATGAATAGTTCTAATATTTTTCTCCCATGCCTTTATACTTTATGATGCTTAACATCTGCTTCTGGACGTCTCTCCTGAAGGATGAAAGGCTCCTGGCAATTCTACTGTAGACTGTGAACAGACCAGACTGCTCCCTGGACAGATTTAGGCTTCATCATATTGTATTAACCCCACATATTGAGTATGGCTTTTTGACTTAGGAGGCTGGATTAGCTTTTATTATCAGAAGAGAAGTAGTAAAGGTTTCAGTATTACAGATGGAATGGCAGATGGGAAGCAAAAGCTTAATATGAAGCAGCTCTGGATAAAAACTATTAATCTACAAAATTCATATGTTCTTATTCAGGGAAACCTAGCAAAACCCACTGCAGTATGACTAACCAGAGAGAAGTGTAAAGTGCCCCTAGCCCATTATCTGACAAATCATGGCATGGGGTCTGAAAGAAAATAAAGAATCTCCCAAACACCCTCTTTACTATTTCCTGGGAAAACAATCAGCTCTCTCTGGGTTATGCAGGGAGGTAATGCCTTCCTAAAGATTATAAATCATAATAATTTATAGCACCTCCACCATGAAAATTAAATGGACTCATATATATATTTGATGAGACAAGACTTTCCATGGTTTATAGCTGTAATATTCCATATTAAAAGAAATACTTAATGTTACTTGTAAGTCACTGCCAGTGAAGTTGGAGCACTAAAAAGGTTTATTATTTTTTTGTTGAAATGCATCATGGGATGAAGAGGAAGCATGTTCCCTTCAGTGCTGGTAACAGAGTGCTTTGGCAGGAAGGGAAGTGAGCACTTCAGAGCCTGCCTGGGTGCTGAGAGCCCCCAGGAAGCCCCCACAGAGCTCTGAGAGCGGCTGCAAGGGGCAAGCACGACCTTCCAGAGTTCCCCCTCTGAAGAAACAGTGCCTGGAATTTCTCCAGCAGAGGCAGAATGACTGCAAGACAGCACGGCACTCTCACACAGACTCCACTAACACTGAACCAACTGCAGTCTGCCCCACAAAGCCAGTGGCTGTTGTTGGCCATGTCTGGAAGCCACTGATCCCACCTGGCCCTGGGGTTTGATTTGCTCCCCAGGGAACTTGGAACAGTTCAGACTGCCCCAGGTCATGGCATCAGCACTACACAGTGGCTGGGGTGGGCTCAGCAGCACAGGATAACTGGACACACCTGCTGGCACTAGAGTACAACCATACCAGACCTTCAGCACTCTCCTACAATTTATCCTGTTTAATTCACAGAGCCATCACCTACTTATTCCTTTATGGTCCTTCATTAGTCCACTTTTCAGCATCAATACAGCATTCCTCACCAGGAAAGTGAATAATCAGGAATAACAAGCTAGGTTTTCCCAAAACTCAAGAGATATACAGAAAACTATATACTTTCCCTTATAAGCAAGGTTGATATGCCAAAATTGTTAGTTCTCTCCCTGTTGCACATCACAAGTGTTTAAATAGTATGGTTTCTTAATTCAACTCCCCATGTTCTAATATCAAGGCAGTCTCAGTAACTCTTGTGCTCTAATCTTTCTCCCCAAAATGTGTTGCGTTTCACTGAGAGTGCTTAGAAATGGGCATCAGCAATAAAGCCTTTTGTCAGCCCTCACAAAATCCTTCCTAAGGCATAGGCTCAGGAGTTTTGTCACTGTTCACTTAGTGGCAATTTCTGTCCAAAGAGCACCTTCAGGAAGGGATGCAAACTTTGAGAGAGATCTTGGAGAAACCTCACCAGTGGAAGCATATTTCTCTTCCAGGAGTATTAAAGCCATGATTTGTATCATCACTCATCAGGAAATCGCCCTGAAATCAAGAAAGTCACTTCCCCTTTCATTGGCTCATTTCAGCATAGAGGAAAACAGAAGCCACAAGAATTTTGTGTTTCCTTCTTCTTAATAACTCTTACAACCTAAACGTAAAAACAGTTTCAGGACACTTGGGGATTTTTTGGGTGGCTTTGTTGTTGTTGTTGTTGGGGTTTTTTGTGGGTTTTTTTGTTTGGGTTGGGGTTTTTAACAGACTATCTACTTTTGCACAATGTAGCAAACTTACTGAACGCAGCTCTGAGACCTGAGTGACGTAAATCCAGAAAGAATATAATTTCATTTAAAATGACAAGCCTTATCATGTGATGGTGTGTGAAATTCATATCCTGATGCCATCTGAATGAGGATATTCAGGCAACGGTTGGTGCTGAAGATATAATTGACTCCTAGCAACTTATATGTCACTTCTACAGCCATTATCTTCCACAGTAAAAGTACTAAAAGAAGGGAGAGGAGTACCTGAATCTATATTCATACCTTCAACCCTAGCTGAGACATCAAATGACACTGTTAATCAGAGCCCTGGGAGGGAGGAATCTCTCCATGCCTTGGTTTCATTTGCTGAGCTCCAGCACTTTTGGCTACTTTCCTCATCCTCTCTTGCAGGTAGCCCTTTTGTTGGAAATAATGACTAACTGGAGCAGCCTCTCAGCTCCCCCCCAGGCAAAGGGAAGACACACAGAGTACAGGCAGGTGGTTGAATACTTGGCTAAATTGTGGCTGTCAGACACCAGCTCACCAACAGGAGTTTTCTGCTGTAAAACAAAAGGAACTGCTCCTATGCTTCTTGCAGCACAGCACAGACATGACACTGCTTATCTCCATACCTCCTTTAGGAACAAAACACGTGCATCCTTAAAATACTCACTGTACCTGATCGGGTAGTCAGCAGCACTGAGGTTAATGAAGAAATCCCAGGGCCAGTCACTCATCTCCATTAAGTCCTTCATGGTCTGCAGGTAGGTGGTCAGAAGGCTTGCTCCTCCCCAGATTGTGGCCATTCTCCAGGAGGTGACTCTCACATTTGGGTACTGGCTGGCAAACTGCAGCACTTGCCGGTGCAAGTAATTAGATCGCTTTACAGGAGAGAAGAGTGATACATTCAAGTTATTCAGCCCAAAATTGTCTCTCCCTGTAGTCACTAAAGGCCTACCCTACTTCTTGACTCACTGAGTGCTGCCATTGCTTTGCCCTCACTTACTATTTCACACAAACTTCTTTCCCTAAATGTACAGAGAGCCCTGGTTAATATTTTTTATTACAACTACAGTAAACACTAACCAGTGTGATTAGCTTTATTCACCATTTGTCATCACAGAGCCCAAAGGGCTTTTGTAAAGGAGGTGGCTGCCACCACCTCCCTTTTACTGTGTGTCACTTGGCCAAGGCACCTCAGGTCAGCTCTCCATCCAGTGGGCCACCTCACACTACATCAACTTATCAGTTACTGCTAACTAAATGTACAACAGACAGACAAGGGGAGATACTCATCACAGAGGAGGAGAAATGAAGGCTGTTACATAAATAAGATAACAAGAAAGAAAATTTAAGAGGGGAAAAAAAAAAAAAGAGGCTTCCAAACATGTAACAGATGGAGAGACAAAAAGTGAGGTGCACTTTGTGCAGCAGAGGTAAAGGGAAGATGAAGAAGATGACAAGGATGGGTAGACTGACAGATGGTGAGACAGGCAATTTATAACCAGTGATATATTACCTTGTCAACATGAATGTAATAGAAATGGTCTTTATGGTAAATAGCCTTAAACATGCGCTGCAGCTGCCGGGAAGCTCTGCCATGAACAACCAAGACAAATGCGATCCTGACTGGGTTGGCTGGCATGAATTCTACGGAGTCCTCATCCCACTGAACATTGTTGTTGGCTTTTCCTGTTCAAAAACAAAACACAGGACATCTCTGAGTGTATCCACAGGGCAGGGAGCAGACAGCAGTACACATTCCACCTCGGCTCCTTCTTCTAAGGCCCTTTGTAGGGCAGGGTGAGAACTCACGCGGGGTGCCAGCCTGTGTCCCATGCAGTTTGTACCCCTCTGCTTTGTCCCCACACAGGGCCACCACCCCTTGGGCAGCAGCCCGTGCCCACAGGACTCATCCTGAACAAGGCTGCACAAGCACAGACAAGTACCCAGGTGTTCATGAGTTGTATCCTGCTCCACCTGAGTACAGACATCTGAACCTCCAAAGGAATCCCCTCCAAGTTTGTAACCAGTGTCCAAAGTATTCAAACACTGCCAAGGCTGGTGTTCCCCCAGAAGGAAAACCCCTTTTTAGCCAAACCTGCTTCTTCCCATGATCAGCTCAGCTCTGCTGAGAAGCTGCTGGAACTCTGCTACTGAACAGCTGCTGAGGATTATTGACAGATAGCATTTATTTGTAACAGCAGATGTGCCCTGGAACATTTAAATGCAACCTGCATGTCTTCACTTTTTCATGGAGGAGTGGGGCTCTTCCAGTATAATTTAAAATACCTGTTCATTTTTTTTTTAAACAGAGTAATTTTTGGTCTTCCTTTTCTAAAGCAAACACCATTGTGTGAGGTTCAGACAGGATGTGCTGATAAACAGAAGAGCTGGAGGGACATTTCTAATAAGAAGTTTAAAGTACTTTGGTTTTGGTTTGTGTACCCACTCTGCAATTCAAAAACCAGAACACAATGTAAGAAAAACATAATTTTATCCAAAACACGACATTCATTCTTCCATGAAACAACATCATTCTTCAGTGCTCTGACCTTGTAAGGACTTTTCTCAACAAAAATGATTTAGAAAGAACCTGAAATTTTGAATATTAGCAAACGAAGAAGGAAGGTACCTCCAAGCCAAAAAATCTTCTTCCTGCCCAAATTTTCCTCTTGCAAATTTTAACTTTATTATTTTTTAAATGAAAGGAGTAGTGTTGTCTTAAAAGATACCTCATGTGTGTCCCCCCTGCCAGAGGTACAATTTTCAAATTTCTAAGATCTGAGCTGTTACCAGTTTCTGCACTTAGTGCCTTTTGTGAAGCCCCTTTCTCCTCCCACCTCCACATCCCCACCACCTCGAGGCTCCTTCTGCAGACAGTGGAGACATTTGCTCCAGGCTGTAGGACAAATCTGAGGCTGTTCCTGGGCTCAGTTATCAGACAGCCTGAGAGCAGCTACAAAGCCCACTGCACCTTCCAAAACATCTCCTACAGTTATTAAAAACACATGTTCATGTTTGATTTGATATAAGGAACATGACAGAAGACATTTGCCAAGAGTGAAGTGAGACTAAAAGAAAGGGAAAGACACTTTTTCCCCAGGTTTTTGAAACTGGAAACATGTTGGTAAAAGTAAACAATACCAAAAGCTTTCTTCTTTTCCAAATGTAATAACTACAAAATAAAAGTTGGACATAGAAAAAAGACCTTTGCCTAATCCTTCATGGGCATCTCCTCCTTGTTCAACACAGTAGTATAAACTTGGAAAAAACAGACCAACTGAATGTTTGCACTGTTGAGGTGATCAAACAATCTGATCCCCTTAATTGTACTGAAATGCCCTCGAGTAATTGGAACACTCCTTTCAGCCATGACAGAGAGATCCTGCTGCCATGGGAGCAGCACATCCCAGAAGGGAATGCTTCCAACATCTCCCACAACTCTCCCTTCAAGCTTCTCCTCAGCAGAGCTTCCCTAGCACACTTCTCCAAGTCAGAGTCTGTTTTTCCCAGGAAAGCTGTCCATGTCAGAGGTGCCCCCTGTGCCCAGAATGGGGCTCTTTGCTGACTGTGGCAAGAGCTACAAGGCAGTGGTGTCACTGTCCAGGAGCACACACAGATCCCCAGCAGCACAGAGCCTGCACAGCCCCACAGGCTCCCAGCACACCCTCCCTGTCCACAGCCCCTCAGGAACATCTCTGTGCAGTAGTGCTGCTCATTAATTAATGCAACTTTATTGCTCCCTGTTGTGTTCAGAAATTATGAGACTTCCAGCCCCATAAGTCTTTCTTAACTTTACATGGGGCACAAACAATTTAAATGACATTTAAAGAAATTAAAAAACCCTCCACCAACGGTTCACTAGGACTCAGAGGAGTATTAAAGCATTAGAAACATAGCTTAAATTTAATTTATTCTATGATTTGCAGTTTGTTTATTATGGCCATTAGCCTATGCCCAGTTCTACTCTTTTCTCCTGTGCAGCTGATGAGCTTTGCCATGCACATGCTCAGGGTTCTCAGAGTGACAGGGACAAAATGGGACTGTGAGAGAAAGAAAATGTGCTTGCAAAGAGAACTGACAGGGGAATGAAGGGCAATTGCAATTGCAAAAACAAGCCATTTTTCTTTTAAACTGTTTTCATTTCAAGCTGATGATGTCCCATCAATGAACTCAAATATTTTTAGTGGTTTTCATTACGTTTTTGGATACCTCTTTTGAAATCAGTGATTTTCTGCAATGATATGCAGAAGGTGAGGGGAATTTAAAATAGTCATATTGTGGGCCTTTTATTTTAATCCAACTTGCTGTCAATACCCACACTATCATTTATCTAGCAATTACTGAGAACAACATCCTCTCAAATTTTCACCTGAAATGCCACCTCACTGCATCAGTTTTCTCTAAAAAATTCCTGCAGTAACTAATTTTGTTCTCTTCTGTTTTCCTTCTCTAACCTTTTTTTTTTTTTCATATGCTAGTTTCCTTCCTTCTCTTTCAGGTTTTGGATTTTTATACTTGCATTTACCACCTGCATACTATTATTGCTTTTTAAATATAATCCTATTCGTGGCTGCCTGGAGTTTCACAAAGGAAGAATGCTACACTTTTTCCATCTGTCAGACTATCTGCTACTTTGCTCTATACTGTCACTTCCCTGGTTTTAGCTCATGGCTGCTTAGCACCCTCTATTTTGCAGACTACTTCACTGATAAAGAACCAGCCTGGTTTGCAAAGAAGATGAAATTAGCAGGAAACATCCAGTTGAGGCTCTGCTTACTAAAAAATACAGTAGGACTTCAGATCTGTATGAGCAATGTCAAGACCTGAATAACTCCAGCCACTTCATTTCTGTAAAACTCATGGAGACCAAAGCCTAGCTCATCATGTCAGTGCCTACATATTAATGAGCTGCCTCAGGTAGGAGCTCATCCTCTTCAGGCTGGGTGGACAGGATACACAGAAAATGCATAAGATGACTTCACTTAACATCCTACCATTCACTAGTGATAAAAATCTAAAAGGATTTTAAGGAAGCACTTGGATTTGACAGCCACTTCAGTACCTCACTACACTGCATTCTCCCCCTGCTCTAAAGCTCAACCTGGGTGCTGATTCCAGCTCCACCCTCAGTCACTTCAGTCCTGCAAAAAGCAGCTGCCAAGATCACCTTCTTCTCACCCAGCAGCTACAGAGGATTTATGGACAGCTTCTTTCCTCTGCAGCACTCCCTATTCCCAGCCTTCACTGCACTTGTCACCTCTCAACATTCCATCATCTGCCTTTCCAAGAAAAATCAGTCAAGCCAACTCAAGAGAGTTCCCATCTCCTCCTGCACAGGTCACTTGGGGCAGTCTCAGTGGGACTGGAGGTGCACTCATCTCACCTAGCAAGCTTCTCAGGGTGTGGGTATTGCCTGTTCAATGAAGCTTCCTACATGTTTAGGGAATTTCCTTTTCCTGGGATAATTTACACAGACCAATGCTTTACGGACCTTAATAAAAAGCCCACAATGTCAATAGAAACTAAAGCAAAAACCATCAATGCTTTATAAACCATAATAAACCCCCACAATGTTAATACAAAATAAAACAAAACTCATGAAAAATGCGATTGTTACAGTTCCATATTGGGAGCACAGCTCTACCCTCAAAATTGCTTTGCACATATGAGTCAGTGAGGAGAGTGAATGGAACATCCTCCTTATGGCCATCTGGCACAGGTGGAACAGCCCTGGCCTTGAAGCAGGATTTGTCTCAAGCTCCCTCAAAGTTTGCTGTTTCATTACACAATGGGAACAGAGGATAGAAGAACAACTTCTCACGTTGCCTCCCTCCAGAGAAACTGGAACCTCAGCAGAAGGGGAAGTGCACACACAAGCTCATCTTCCAGCCCTTGTATCAAAGAGCATTTATTGTGCTACCTCCACTGAAACAAAACCACAGCACTTTGCTCTGTCACCAAATGTCTTTCACAAACTTACTAAGGAAATCTCCCCTTCTGCTTCCTGTTCAAAGCCTGACAGGACTGACATCAACGTGCTAGCAGGAAAACCTGCACCTCTTTTTGAAGATAACAGGAGAATCTCAGCTCTAGTGCAATTTTAGCTTGTATTTTCTCTGTCCAGAGAAATCAATACTCATAATTAAGAGCTTAATCTTCAACTTGCACTATTACTGAATTTCAGAATAATGAAGACAGTGCAATCATTTTCACATTTGTTGTGATGCCACATTATGCTCAATCACCCTCCATTATAACTCAGAGCCAGCCTGCTGATCTCTTACCTCTACTGTTAATTAATGGGATCACACTTCCCCAGCAGCACAAAGCAATCTTTCAGTCTATTTTGTGAGCCATCTTATGTTTTGTAAATCAATCCATCACCTTCTGTTTTCAGTTTGGTATTGTCCTGGCAGTCCAACAGATTTCCTCTGCACAGAGATAGCTGGATGCTGCTGACTCCATCTGAGCACAGCTGTGTGTGTACCCTGTGCCTTGGTCCATGAATCAATGGACAGAGGACATTAGTAGAGCTATTGCTGTGTAGTTCAGCAGAGTATTTGCTGCTATTACATCCATAAATGCAATCAGGAGCCCTGTCATTACAGCAGGAATATGAGCCATAATCACTCCAAAGAGGCAGAGCTCTGTAGTCCCTACTTAAACTCCTAGGAGCAGCTCCATTCCCTTCAGTGGGACCACTTCTGCAACAGCCAGCTGAGTGGTGGTTGCTGAACTCAGATTTCCACTATAAACTCCTTTTCAATTGCTCACAACTCAACAACACAGCAGGTTGAAAATTTCCAGGCTTGGGTTTAATCTAAAAACATTTTCCATTTTGATTAGAGCACAAACAGGTTTGCCTTGTTCAAATGGTGGCAAGACCAAAAATAAATAAATAAATGCAATGTTTCCACTTAGGACACAAAAATTTTGTATCAGACCTAGTAATAGAAGTAGTTGGAGGGTTATATAAAAACCACAAAAAATGTCACTGAGCAATTTACCAGTGAGCCAGGACCTGATGAGAAGTCGTTGTCTGAGGGTTTGATAGCAGCAGCATTGCCCTGGGCTGAGCCAGGACTCCTGCTGGAGCTAAGCCCCAGTGGTCCATCACAGCAAGTGCATCTCTTGCCATCAGGCTCAAGAGGGGAAGGGAAGGTCTGACTTGCTGCAGTACCCTCCAGTGAGGACACCCTGCACAGGAGAGGTGACTTCTGAAGTGTTTGTTAACTGTAATTAGATGAAAACACAATTTTTTCCTATGCCAGCAACTAGAAAACTTTCTTTAGCAACATTAGTCCCACTTTTGGGATGCCAATTTTCACTTCCAGTCTAAGAAATGATTCACTTGTTTCCATAGTGGTCTTTGTGGAGATCTTCAAAGAAAAGATTGCAGGTGAGCACTGATATATCCATTTTAAATTATTACAATTATTTATATGTAAAATGCCCACTGGTCTCTGGTCTGTTCACTGTACAGAAGATTCCTCCGGTAAATAAGATCTCTACCACAAAGTGGAATCAGCAATTCATGTGTCCATTGAGCCCAGCACATCCACTGCCCAGGCCAGTGAGGGGCTCTAGCAAAGAAAACCAAGCTCCTGAAGGAGAAAATTAACATTACTGGTCATAGATGTGGCTTTTCCTTGTGGGTTTTAACTTAGCAAAGTAGGGGAGGTGGAATCAGTTGAGATGATCTTCTGCACATCCCAGGCATGGGGATTAGAGAGGGATGGTTATGATTACAAAGTGAAGTATTGCTAGTTGTTTCTGTAGATTTCCTTAAAATTACTATTACCTATATTTTTTATGTCTGAGTTAGCACTGAGCACTTTGGAAAAAATTCAGAAATCACATTTCTATTGAGGAGTGGATATTCCATTTTTTTGCAGTAATGTTTTACCTCAACAACCCTGTTCTACAACTTTTCAGTCTCAGACTCTATCAAAAATTACAGGAACAATTTATAATCCTCTGTAACTTCATATAATCAAGTAACCCATAAGCAAGAAATCAATGCAAGGCAGGAGGGAAGCAGTGAGACATAATTTAGAAGCACTCAGTGGCTACTGCATTTAACATTAAACAGACAGATTTCAGTAATGTTCTTTCCATGCTGAGAGAAGCCCTGGCTTGGAACAAAGGAGCTGCTGATGTGGGTATTTTGAGTCTTCTTTAATCATTTCAGAGGGTGACAGCATAAACTTAGGGCAGTCAGAGGACAAGAGTCACTGCCTTACAGACAGAAATTCCCTTCATGGGATCACTGGGAGATTCTCTGTTGTCTTAGCATGAGTTCTAGGGCAAGGATTTCATATTACCAGAGCTCCATACCTCCTCCTCCTCGATGTTTCTCACCAGCAGCTCCTCGAAGCACTGACTGTTCCTGGTCCTTGCAGCAGCCATCTGACTCCAGATCCCACCAATCCACTCTTTTATACCCCTTGTTCTAATTGCCTACAGGTGTGGCCTGTTAAAATCAGGCCCGCTTCTAATCTTTAGAAATTGGTCCAGCTGCATCTCATTAGGGGATAAGATTACCTTCTACACCACCTTCATTTATCCACACTGTATCCTCCTACAATTCTCTACAGTGAGTTTGTGAGCTGATAAGCAGCTCTGCGTCCCTGAAAATTTTATATGAAAAGGGAAACTCACTGTAATGACAGATGTGGCCTCAGTTCTGCTGTCCATGAACAGAAAAATAGAAGGCATGAAAAAAGAAAGGTAGAAGGATAGAGGATACATGCAGAACTGTTTCATATTCACAGCTGGATTATAAGAAGATGATTTTTTTCTATTTTATTCTAAGGGAAAAAAAAACCCCAAAGATATTTCTCAGTGTGGGAATTTAAAAGAAACCACTTCCACCCCAGCTTTGTCATCCTCCTGTTACAGCTGTGTAATGTTTGTGCTGCATGCAGCACTTCCAAGGCTCACTCAAGAACCCATTGGAGCAGACATCATCCATTACACAAATCCAGAAAGACACCCTGCACCAGAAAATTTGGTGAATGTGTCTTTTTTTCACATGATTTGCAGAACTCATTGTAAATGAAGAAATATAAAAACCTTGAGAACAAGGACAGAAATTTTTCGTACCACAAACCTGCAGAAGCAGTTGGGATAACACAGAACTGTTCAAAATCAACCTTCAGGGTGTGTGTGTGTGTGTGTGTGTGTGTGTGTGTGTGCAGTAGCAGCACATTCATATTCACTACATTTCCAGCAAAAGCAAGCAGCATTTGGTTTGTAACAGCCTACCATATTTCAAACAAAAAATTTGTTCTATCTTGCAGTCAGTATTGAATCATTACTGAAACCATTTTTATGATTTGCAAATGACCAAGTAATTATCAGATTCCACTATACTGCACTTGCAATACACACTAAACTTAATTTACTACAATACTTATCTAGGCAGGCCAATCATCTCTGTAACAAGCTTGCTTTTCTGACTATCCTAATTATGGAAATGGTAGCATTCCTGGGAGACAAATCTCAATTATTTGTAGTTTTGCTGGAGTGTGTTAGTCAAGCATTTTCTCCCTATTCCTACTGACTGCCATGAATAAATAACACTCAAAAGCAACAGTAAATTAATTAATGTTGAATTAGAATGAATCTTGTAATAATAGTGTTTATCATATCAATTAACAGCCAATTAGCACATCGTGATCAGTGTTATTAGGGTGAATACAAAATGCCTTTTAAATGAGCATCAGGCCATTTTTACTATATCCAGTGACATTACTGGACTTCAGAGATGGAAAGTAAAGCAGATCCAAGAACAGACACAAATATTCCTTGCAAAGACCATTGATTCCTCTTACACCTTGGTTTGACTTCACAGTCCAAAACCCACCCCAGCCCTGGGCTGCACCCAGAGCAGCGTGGCCAGTGGGTCAAGGGAGGGGATCCTGCCCCTCTGCTCTGCTCTGCTCTCCCACCAGGAGAGCTGCACCCAGTTCTGATGGCCCCAGGCAAGGACATGGAGCTGTTGGAGCAGTCCAGGAGCCGTGGATAAGAGGGCTGGAACGCCTTCCCTGTGGAGACAGGCTGAGAGAGTTGGGGCTGTTCAGCCTGGAGAAGAGAAAGTTCTGTGGAGACCTCACAGGAACCTTCCAGGGTCTGAGTGGGGCTACAAGGAGAGGGACCCTTTGTCAGGAACTGCAGGGACAGGACAAGGAGCAATGGGTGCAAACTGAAAAAGGGAAAATTTGGGTTGGATATTAGGAGGAAATTCTTTACCATGAGGGTGGTGACATACTGAAACAAGTCTGCCCAGGGAGGTTGTGGATGCCCCAACCCTGGAAGTGTTCAAAGCCAGGATGGATAAGGCCTTGAGCAACCTGTTCTAATGGAAGGCATCCCTGCACATGGTAGGATGATCTTTAAGGTTCCTTCCAACCCAAACCATTCTTTGACTCTGTGACTTAACATTTGAGAGCTAACACCCTTGGAAGCCACAAAGAAAGAGGAAGACCACTATTTACAGGTACCTCTGTCACACAGCCTTAAGAAGAAACTCAAATAAATGAGATTTTCAGGCTTGGCTCTCAGGACAAACCCACAGCCCATTCCCAGCTCAGAGTCAAAACTTGTGGAGCAGCTCCTGAGTGCACCAGTTCCATGACAATATACCCAAGACAAAAGGGAAAACAGCAGTCCTGTATTTTTTGGCTAACACATCAGGTGTGAGAGTTTTCTCACTGTGTGGAGTCACCCTCCTCTGACAGAAAGCTCACTGCAGGAGGAGACTTCACTCAGGCCTTGTGCTCCAAGAGCTGACTTGTGCTTGTTAGGAGGGAAAAGGTTACAGAAGGCAAGAAGTGAAAGGATTGAAATGAAGCATGTTTAGTTATCTTATCCACCACTGTTTGTTGCTAAGGATGCTCCCATCAACAGCTCCAAACTGATGAGAACAGGAATTTGTCATACAAAAGAAGTCATCCCACCACTCCCAAGAAAACTGATGACACAAAGCCAGACTGAAATATTTATAAAACCTCATTCACAGTTTGCATTTTCTGAACAATCAACTACTGATTTAGGTGGCCTGAATTACACTCCAGAGGCTGCCAGGCCTCTTGCTGCAGATGGATCACATCCCAACTGGAACACCAGTGACAGCCTCACCACCCTTCACGCCAAAACCAACAATGGGCTTTGGAGTCAGTCCTCTCTGAAGAGCCTCACTCCCTTCCCTCCAAAAAGCCTTTAGATTTCTTGTGCAGGACAAGAAGAAAACGTAGAAAATGCCCTTATTTCAGTTCAGACTTTCTGTGCTGCCTCAAATCACCAGGAAGTTTAAGCCTTCAAGGAACAGAAACTTGAAAGTCAATCAGTTACTATGGAACAACCAACACAACAAATACTAAGCAAAATAGCAACAGAAGTATATCAAGGCTTATACTTCAAATTAGCATTTGAAACAGCCTTTGCTGATTGGAGTGTCTGTTCCAGTGTGTTTGGAGACTGGCACGCCGTAACCTTTACACCATCTCTTCCTCTCATGCTCACAGCAAGAATAATCAATAAGGAGTGAAAACACAAGCAATTACACACATCTCTACTTCACATAACCTCCCAGGAGATATTATGTACTGCTGAGACTACCAAGAAATGAATAGGTAGATAAAAGCATGTTTGTTACCTGCCTGATCAATGTTTTTTTTCCCTTTCTGTTTTACTGTGCTGTCATCTTCCAAGTCCTATGTAAAGTATCTCTTCCCCCAAATAACCTTAAGAAATTAACAGTTAATCATTACAATCAGCTGGTGTAAGGCCAGGACCAAGTTAATTTATACCATATGAGTATCTGGTCTGTTAACTCAAAGTTAATCCTCCCTTTGAGATTCCATTACATCTGTCTTCTATTTTTTGAATGTAGGATTGGAAGGACAGAGTCTGCCTTTATTCTCAGTTCAAGATAATTATGAACATAGTGCTGGAAACAGACCCAGAAAGTAAAGACTTTCACATGTATTTTACATAGCTAGCTTGAAAAGGTCAAGTTAGGTACTGAGAATAAAGGCTGCACTAGCAGAAGCAAAAATCAACCCTCATACCTGTTCCCTGTGCCAACATGGTGCAAAATGGGAAAGTTTAGCCTCATGTTTTAGCTGGCACCTGCAGTGTGAGTGAAATTAATGGGAATTTCACAGTACAGTCAAAAGAGAGAGAAAAGATAGACAGCACAGGTCTGTGCAGATTCACTGCAAAGCTGTCAGGATCTCCTTCCCCTGCATCCCTTTGAGTTAAACTTTGCAGGTTTCAAAGGCTGCAGGGCTGGGACTAAGCACTGCTAAGAATCTCACACTGTGGCAATAAAAGATGTGTCAGATATCAGATTAATGTATGTGTAGGTACAATAAATACACATATGCCTCGAGTTTGTATACACTGGTAAATTAGCCAGGAAACAGGGGGAACTGAAGCACTTAAAGTAAAATAGCACATCTGAAAAACAAGCTTCCCCCAGAAACAAATGCAGTTTCTCCACTCAGAGTATACATTTTTCAGCACAACTGATTTTTTGACACATAACTGTTGTCAAATATCCATTATGTCAAAGGACACTGGCAAGCAATGGTTTTGTCAAATGACCCAAAGTACTTCTCATTTGCCCATGTGAATAGTAACACATGAATTATTTTATAATTGATCAGCCTTTGTGCTTCCAGAAAGCACCAGTGTACTCCTTGCTACCATGTGTACTACATAAAGGGTTATTGTGGAATGTGAATAATTTTACTCAACAGAGAAGGAAAAAAGGACCAATCTTCTCTGAGTGTATTGCTTGTCAGACAGAGGAACACAACATAATTATATTGTGACATTTCCACCAGCAAATAGATTCTGCTGTAAGCAATTAACACTGGTTCTTTCAGCAGACTTCAAAAATGTAATTGTATGGTATGCTCAGTTACAATAACATCTGATTAATAAATGACACTGCACTACTTGAGCGAGATTTTAGCATATACAGACAGGTTAAAACACAAACCAGAGAGATGTTAATTCTTACACAGGCCACCCTTACACCCCAGAATTGTTCATTAATATGGAAAATGTTAAGGGCATAAATATTCACATTTTCAGAATAAACAAGCACCAGTGACAATGAGTACTCTGGATCTAACTAAAATGGAGAACTTTGGTCTGTGCAGTGAATATAACAGCCTATGTCTCTCCTCCTGGAGATGGGCAAGGTAGGGCCGAGCTCTCCTTCCTGGCTGGAATGCTTTCCAGAAGCTGCTTTTGATCAAGAGGGATTACTAAAGATGGTTTAAGAAGGAAAAAAAAAAAAATCATTGGGCATTAATCCTCTAAACATTTCATAGCCAACATAT
Organism: Serinus canaria; assembly: GCF_022539315.1. Taxonomy (NCBI): domain Eukaryota; kingdom Metazoa; phylum Chordata; class Aves; order Passeriformes; family Fringillidae; genus Serinus; species Serinus canaria. The sequence continues at coordinate 8,041,980 of NC_066328.1, read as the reverse complement.
CTTTAACACAATCCCTCTAATCCAATTAGGGTGCCTTGAAAATCATATCTGGAATCCCATGCTTCATTGTGATGGGCTCTGTGTGAGTGAAACATGCACTCAGCAGAGAGCTGCTGAACACCTGCTCTGCTCCAGAGCCCTGAACTGAGCCCCAGCCCTGCCTGGAGCAGCCCAGCTCCAGCTGCAACTGCAGCACCAAACCTGACACATCTGTCAGGGTCAGCACTTCCAACATTCACCCCTTTAAAACAGCAGGGAAAACAGCTCTTAATACAAAGCTTTTGCCAGCAAGGAACAAATTAGTATGAATTAACTGAGCTTGATTTTTTAAATGCTCTCATGAAAGTTGTTTGGGCTGATGTTCATGAGGATGTACATTCACACTTCAAGTGACGGGCAAAGGATAGAACAAAACAGCAGAGTCTTGTTGCTAAAATAAAGGACTTGCAGTCCATTACTCCATCACAGAATAAAAGGATCCTATTAACATACCACTAGAGGAAAACAAAAGGAAAATCAAATTGCCAGCATCAGAAAATGTTCAACAAAAGCAACATGAAGTGATTTTTCTGTATTTCAATTGACATTACAGTTTTGTTAAAAAAATGCAATGTGCAGAAAAATCACTTTATTGACTAAAGAAGTTACTGGCTGCTGTTAAAAGCATCTGGGGAGAATTTGTATGCAAAATGCATTCTTGCAATAATACCATAATTTATAAATGAGTTATAAATTTCTCTCAGATTTTAACAAGTCTGTGATGCCCTTGGATGTCAGGGAGCTGCTTAAACAGTAAATTGGAGAAGGGTCTTCTCTATAATGCACAAGAGGAGTATCTGTGCAACATCTGAAACAAAAAAATTCATGCTGACTTTTTACAGACAAAAATAATAATGGAGATAATTTCTAAAATTATCTTAACTCTGCCCCCTGAGTCTCTCTTCCCATTCTGCAACTTCATTTCACGTCAGCAGCCAGAGGTACTAAATTTGGCCCCAGGCACTTCCCATTTCCTGCAGCTGGGACTGATCCTGCCTCCCAGCACTGCTGCCTGTGTGCTGGCAGGGTTTGAGCAGGACCTTGGCACAGGGAGCCTCTGCTCGTGCACAGCTCATCCCACCCCTCTGAATTTGGGGAGCCTGGCAGAAGTGAGCTGTGCATTAGTGTGGATCTCCAGGAATGACTTAAAGGTGCAGCACACTGCGAGGCAGGGCACACATCCAAGTTGTTATGCATTTTAATTAGGTAAAGCAAGTGCTAAAAACTGCTTTGAAGGTCTAGATGTAAGCCAGCAGTATTGGTTTCCCATATCTGGGTTTTCCTCCTGCCATCTCTCATTCATACATAAGTTATTTGATCATCTCTATCACAAAGGGAGGCTTAAAAGGGAAAAATAAAAAAAACTCAAACAACTTGTGTTGAGATGTAATTCAGTTCCTCCTCTTCTAAAATGACAGAGCCCCAAACAAATTCATTCACAACTTGGCTTTTATGGTACAGTAGGGCATGAAAATCATCAACTGGCTGCAAAACTGCTAAGTAAACCTAATTTAGGAGATGAAAACGTGTGAAACGCAAGGAGCATCTCACAGATTGTAAAATGACATGTTTATTTAAAAAAGAGCCCAGGAAAAACAAGAAATGTTGGCAGGGGATGGCAGGAACAACCCAAAGGCTCCCTGGCTGTCGGGTGCTCAGAGCTGCCATGACCTGCACAGCCAGGGCAGCTGCTCACAGCCCTCAGACACCCAGAACCTCAGGGAGGGAGGCAGGACAAAGCCCCAGCAGGTTTGTTACAGGAATAGTTCTGTGACAAACTGAGGGGTAGGGCCAGCAGGGACCCCAATGGCAGCAGCTCAGCACAGAGAGGAGCAACCCCAGCAGCAGAGAGCCAGAACCATCGAGGTCTCCAGCAAGGTCTGCTCTCACTGCAGCAGCTGCTCTGCACACACCCCTGGGAGCTCTGCCGTCAGCAACTCAACCTCCTCACAGCTTAAAGGCTAAACCCTCCCAGAGATGATTTGTAACTGAGACAAGTAGAAGTATTATTTGTTAAGGCAAGGAGGTAGTTAATGAGTAGTAACAACATAACTTCGTTCAGCTCATCTGCTGAATTCATTTCAGTCCATCTCCTACTCTGCAGCCCCTCTGAAATCAATGGAGAATGGACAGGGTAAAATCAGTATCAAAAGAGAATGAGCATGTCTGAGCCAAATTCTGCTCATGTTCCACTTCTGAACAATCCCTGATCTATAAAAATGCATAGCCTCCTTAACAACCTTCCATTATGGCTAAAAGAATCAAAAACACCTGAACTGCAATTTCTTTCAAGTATAATTTAATTTCCCCTATCTTTATTTTGACATTAAAAGAATGATGAAAAATCTCTTCATATTATTCCTCAAGACACTATTGCTAGAAGGTGAACTGTTTATCCAGACACACACACCATTCATTCTCCCCCTTTTTCTATGAGATTGGATCACCCTGCCCCTATTGTCACAGCAAGTAATTTCTGGAATGAATTTTATGTAAACTAATCCAATGTCTCCTGACACCAAATCCTTACTGTTCAACAGCACAACTTTCTTAGAGTTGAAGACAACACCTGAGATAGAATGCCCGTGCTGGCACCATTTTTATTAGAACAAAATCATTTTATAAATGCAAAGGTGAACTGGTATGGAAAAGATTTATATCATTGTAAATGAAGAAGTATTTAAAGATAAAAATTATACTTGACACTGTAATTACACTGCCCCAGAGTATAATCCCAAAAGAACACAGAGACCTTTTGCAAAAGGTGATTTGAGTGTTAATATGAAACTCAACGTGGGCTCATTTTAATTACATATGTGCCTGCTGAGAACATATGATAGAGTCCAAAAAGCTAATTCATTGTCAGCATGACAGCAGGACCTAATATTAAATCTTGCACACCAAGTAAATTTTCCAGATTACCAATTACTACACAAAAATAGGACACATTGCAAAAGTGGTAATCAGCATGAAAGCAAAAATACAAAAAAATATTGCCAAACAGAGCTCAGCTCTGAGCCAGCAGGGGGTACAGGAAATCTCCAAGCAGTTCATTCTTTTTTCTTCAAAAGCAGCAACATTCAGTTGGTCCATTTCTAACCCCACTGACACCAGGTTTGCACTGACATTCACAGCACTGATCCTCACTGGAACTGTAATAAAGTGGCACTCTTGTCTATAAAACTCTATAGCAATAAATAAAAGCACTTCAAAGTAGATTTTAGTGTGCTTTTTTCTTTTTCTATACTTAGCCCTAAATTTTCTTCATTTAAAAGAAGTTACTGATTGATTTTTTTGTTCTCACGGGTCCCTGACAGGCTTCTGTCACTGAAAAAAATATTAGGAGTAAGTTTATAACTTAATGCTAACAAGCATTTTGGTTTACTTTTAATGGTGGATAAATTCATGCATCAGTCAGTATTTTCTACAGAAAGGGCCTGGAGAATGAAGAGAACCCAGTCACAAAGATGAGCTAACCCTGGGGAAACAAGACATAACCCCAATTCTGAAGGCAGCAGAGACCCAGCCAATAGCTCCAACTGCAGCTTTACCTGCCCTTTTGTTGCTTTACTGATGCATTATTAATTAATATCTACTGAGCACTCCCAGCAGAGCATTTTAAATAACAGCTGAATTTCTTTATGGATGATTATGAATCATAAAAGTAAACCTGCCATGTTCAAAGCAACAAACAAGCCCAGGTAGGGAGCCTGAACTGCTACAAAAACTGCTCTTTGAAGCTGGAAGTTTTGGGGGTTCCTAAATGTCTCATGTGTAGTATTACACAATTTCCAGTCTAGCTTAATCCAGTTAATCTGAAGAAATGTGGGATTTCCTCAGTTTTGCCTCAGCACGGGCAGATGCTGCTCAAAAGGGAGATGATGGCAGTTTAGAAAAGCTGCAGGGTTGGTTTGCTTCACTGCTTTATCCAAATGAAGCTACACCAGTTTAGGCCAGCTAACAATTACAGGTTTCAATTCTCAACTCAGATAATGAAAAGAAAACTGTCAAATCACAATTACTTCTATGCAAGATTTATGCAAATGATGAGAAATATTTCAGCAGCTCTGAAATGTATTATTCAGGGATGATGCAAGGTTTTCACATTCTACTTGAATTCTGGACAAATTACAAAGTACTGAAGATGTACTGATGGCACCTCTGTGGTATTGCAGCTGGACAGTTTTAGGCATAGTTGAAATATGCAATGCTTTAAGTTTTTTCTATCTCCACCTCAAAAAATGAAAAGCCTCCTACTATTTGAATAAAATTCCAGCATTATTTTAAGCAAAATATTGCTGCCTTTAAGGCAGAAAGGATCTCACATTCCTATTCACTCTTCACTAGATTTAGTTACTATCTGAATGAAGATAGGAATTCGTAGAAAATAGAAAGAATAACACCTTTTTTTACTTTCAGATATTAAGATGGATCATTATTCCTCCTGATGTGTTAGAAGATATTTATCAGTTTGAGTTATGAGGCCTTTCTGACTGTGAAGACTTAAACATCGATTTAATGCCAACTTAAAGACTACTAAAAGTGTAGGAGATTGCATTAGATAAATAATTTAACAATAAAAGGTATATCAAGGCAGACATTATTGCAACCTTCCACCAATCAATCACCATTTTCCATGTTTATCCAATTTTCATCTCAAGGTTCTGTATATCAAACTGCCCAGACATACACTACACAACTGAAATAACTTCATCATTGAATAAAATTGCATAGCCATTAAAACTCTCTAATATCAAGATAGCTGACATTATGTTAAATATTGGCTTCAGTTCCATAGAGCAATAAATTTTGACCTAAATCCAATCTTTCATGGATAGCTGATTCATAATGAAAAATTACTGGTTTGTCACTTTACCTTGGGAAATTTATTGTGGAAACTAATATAGCACCAGGCAGGCTTTGAAATATATGATAAGTAAAACCACAGTTCCCTTCCTAAGCACCCTGAAACAAAGGGAACAGATTTGGTCTGGTACAAAAACATGAAACATACTGATAGCTAACAGAAAAAGAGAAAAATAGAGAAAAGGGAGAATTTTTACTCCTTAAAGATACTTTTGTTCAGCAAACTCCTTTAGGGAACTCAGAAAAAAAAAAACTTGCTATTTTTTAACAGAATTATTTCAAAGTCTCTTGATAAACAGGATTTAAAATCCACATAAATACCAAACTAACTGCACCATCACCACCCCCATTTCTCCTCTGCATGTATTTGAAATGGAGTTAAGTACCTGGGCTGAACATGGCATGAGCTGTCTGAGGTGTCCCAATGAGCCTGGGCCACATCAAAGAACAAAACCCAAGTTTCCCCAGTATTAGTCTAGATCTTAACTTCTACTAGTGCTTCTTTGGTTGGCCCATGATGTGGTGTAATGGAGCATATTCCTGCTGTCCCTCCTTAGTTTAGAGCTCTTTAATAACTTCTAGAGCAATCACATTGCATCTTTCCTTTTTCTTCTTCTTGAAGTCATCCTTCTGCTTGAATGGATTTCAGTAGAATTTTCTGAGTGATTTCAAATTTGCACATTAGGGGCCCCCTAACATCTCTGATTTATTTCCTAAAATTTTGCAGGCTGCAGCAATGTAAAGCAAATGCCACGACAACACAAATGTTTGCATGTTTGGCAAATTATGTCTACAAATGGCTAGAAATGATTGAGAGAAATAAAAATGAGTGGACTTGTGTGCTAACTGCAGCCTTTTCAATTGTAAATGATGGAGCTGAATCTAGTAGGATTTCTCACTAAGATTTCCTTTTTGATGACCAGGTGAAGAATGTCAGAGATGTCTGGATCTCCCTTGTAACATTCCCCATGAGCCTGTCAAAAGTGATTTTCTCATTTGCTTTTCAGGGATCTGCAAGGTAGAACACTTTCAGAATCAGAACTGCCACACAACTATTCTTATTCCCAAGTGCTGGATGGATGGGCTTTGCTTTGGACTATAAACTTCCACTGACTGGTAAGACAAGAATCCCTACCTCTTTCTCTTTGCTTGCTTCTTTAAGAACCAAATTGTCTTGTTTATTTCTCAGTGAATTTAAATTTTTGATGGTAGAAGTGCAGAGAGACATTTTATGGTTCACTGATAAAGGTTATAGAATAAATTTACTGAAGTAAGACATCACTTAGGAAGGGCCAGCAAAGTTACTTTATTACATCAGTTACACCTCTAGCCCACTTTGCTCTGACCACTTCACAGGAAGCTTGGCTTTGTGATCACCTCCTGGCAAAAAATTATAGATTTGTTTACAAAAGCACTTCAGCTCTGTGTAGCCCCCTCTGCTCTGGCTTGGCAAGTCCAGTGTTTGTTATACAGAAGTCTTTTCCACAATGTCTCTTGGCAGCTCTCCTCACAATTAATCTCAAACACACCTCTCCTTAGCCATTTGTTTCTCTGACAAGGTGGCCAAATGAGCCAGTCTGGGTTCTCCTGTCCAACTTTCCCTTCTGTAAGGGGTATATTCCTCACATGCTTTTGAATAAATGGCCAAAGAAAGTGACTGTCTCAGAAAGAATGATTTGGGGATAGATCCTCAAACCTGCTCAGTGCCACAGGGAAATTTTTCCAGAGCACCTACACCTCAGCCCCATGCAAAAGGGAAAGTACAAATGGGTAAAACATATATTGCAGTAAATTTCTCTTTTGAGCTTCCCTTTTCCTCTCTACTATTCACTAAATTGCCCAGAATGAATCACAGCCCAGAAATAGATGCAGAACATGAAAATGTATGGTTCTGTTTAGTCATAGTCCTGTTGAGCTCCACACGACTGTGCACACACAGAGCTTCAGCCTGAGAGGAGCAGGGATTGCAATGCTCCACCGCACAGCAATATCCACCAGCTGCCTGGAACCCTCCACTTGCAATTAAAACCACAGGTGAGTAAGCAGCCAGGCTGCTTAGGCTGCTGTTTACAGCCAGACACCAACAAAGGTGCATTCTCACCAGCAAAGTGTTTCTCTTACAACTTGTAATGAGTTACAGAAATTAATCAAGACTTCAACAAAACACTTCCATTAGTTTGGAAAAGAAAGTCTCCACAAAAGAGACAGAATCACCTTGCAACAGAGAGAATTATATAAACAATTATGTTCTAGTTACACTGAGGGCTGCCTTGAACTTCAGCTGAGTAGTGAGGCTTCCAATGAGATTTGTAGAAAAAGATCCTTTTGACTGACAACTCTTTTTGAGGTGCTCTCTGACAGGACCCACAACTGTTGCAGACTAGTGGGGGAGGTTCAGGTTGGATATTAGGAAAAGGTTCTTCACCCAGAGGGTGGCTGGGCACTGGACCAGGCTCCCCAGGGAGGTGCTCAGGGCTCCGAGGCTGACAGAGCTCAGGGAGTGTTTGGACAGTGCTCTCAGGCACAGGGTTCTCTTTTAAAAGGCAAAAAGCAATTCAGGCCTTCAGAAGAAATCCTACAAATTTCACAATTTGAAAGCACATAACATTGCTATGCAAATTATTTTCCAGAGACCACATAGTTCGAGTCACTAGACAATGATTTTCCTGCAGCATAATTTTACTCTTTGGCTTAAATCTTCCACCATTTTTACAGTAGCATCTGTGGATGAGGACAAATGGGTGAGCACTGAACACAAGAGTTGATAGAGATCATTCAGCCTGCAGCAAGCCCTTAAAGAAAGGACTGAAAAATTCTTTGGCCTCCCTGGGGGGTGGTGAGAAAGCCAGAGAGGAAAAATTAAGGACTTCTGCCATGGGCCTTTCAGTAGGGCCAGGACTTTAAACCAGTATCTTATTTTATAGTAAAACTGTAAAATGCTTCAGACTTTACAGTGCATTCAGCTGAGCCTGATGGTGACAGCAGTAGGGACTGGGAGATGGGAGTGCTCTGTTCCTCCTTACAAAGGTGCCAATCAGGAGTAAATTATTTGACACAACTAAGTGACAAATCAGTGAGGTAGCTGGATATTAAAATAGTGTGAGCAGTGAATCAGGGCTATTCACTTCTAACATGCTCTCAAACTATCAAAGACAAGCATTTACTTGGAAGACTAAATACACAATGAGCAATTTCAAAATCTTTTTCAAGGTTGCTCAGCTACAGATTCTTGTCATTCAGTTTTTCTATGGAAGTCATGATTACCCACGGAGAAAAAAAGATGGATGTTTTAAAACTACCTTCTGCATAAGAAATATTTGCAACAGAAACAAATTATGGTTTGGAATCTTAAAATGGCAATAATGTCCTGTAAGATTGGCTTCCTGCCTAGATTGCTGGCATTTTAATTCAGAGTTAGATCTCTTAAACAACTCTTCCTCATTTCCAGGGGAAGCCATTACAAACCAGTGATCTCATAAAGTTCAGTGACTCCTGAAATACATCAAAGAAATGTATACTTTTAAAAACCTTCCTGAAACAGGGTGCATTCCCTTTAATTATATTTTTAATACAGTAACAAACTCTGCATATATTCAAGGCATTGTTTCAAGAAGCCACAAAACAAAAAAATTCTTTGCCTCGGCTCAGGAGGAAGAAATTAAATGTCAATAGTTTCCCCCCCAATTATTTTTAAAGTAATACACTCAGTGCCACTGGCTTCAAACTAAACTGCAGCAGCCTCGAGCTGCAGCTAGCATGGCATTTCTGGGACATAACACTTCCCCATTCCCAAAATAATAGTTCATCAGCTGCAGATTCCCATGAAAACTGAGCATTTGCTAAGTAATGGTACTTGGAGAAGAGCAATGGTTTGAAAGACAGAGCTGAATATGTGCTCCAATTGTCCTTGGTGGCATTTTAGGCTTAAAAAGCAAATCTAAAAGCTGCCTGCCTACAATTAGTATGTTACACTGACACCCTGGTGCTTTTGTTTTGGGTTGGGTTTCTTGGTCCTTCTGATTCTTCTCCCCACTCCCCCAGCTCATACCTTCATATGAACAATTTTTTTTAGCCATAGTTGTATTTGACTTTCCCCACCAACACTGTCCACACATTTCAGGATCACTTGGAAGCATTAATGATCACTCAAGTACTTTTCTTTCATCTCTGTACATACACAGTAATCTTTATCAAAATACTCACTGAGCTCCTGCTACCCTCACTCTCTTCCCAGGAGGTTTGCAGCAAGGACATAGCCATTATACTCTCCCACGCTTGCCCACACTCTCCCTTTAATACTCCATAAAATGATAACATTTTCCAAAACAGAGGCTTGGTGAGAACTAGGACTGCTGACCATAAATTTTCCATCCCTTCTGCCCCTGACTCCTTGTGTCATGTATTGCTCCCAGCATTTCCTTGAGATGCCATGTGCCAGATGATTTCTGCAAGTTTGCTCTTGGGGACCAATTCTGCAGCCTCCAGACCCACAGGTGATCAGACAGGCCTAACGTGACCAGACAGTAGCACCACTCATTTTTCTCCTGACAGTGCCACAGCTTCACTGCTTTTATTAGAGTTGGTTCTGCTTCACACATGTTAAGGGGAGAGACACATCACTTATTTCATAAATTCATTTAGCCTAAAATGCAAGTACTGAATTTTGAAACAGCCCTTTATAATGAAAGCAGTGCTGGAAACATGGTTTGCAGAACAGAACACAATCTCTGTACACGGTGTAATTACATCTTAGCATTCTGCAGAATACCAGTGCATGGCTTAAATGCTATTAATTGTAAGCAGTTTTGTTCCACAGGATGTTGTTTGCTGATAACTACTCAATTAGGGTTATTTTGCAATTAGTCTACTCACAGTAAATTTACTGCAACCAGAGTCATCTGTGGTGTAGCAAATTAAAATGCTGTCTGGGCTGCATGTGCAGTGGCTCTTACATGCTCCTTAAACTGTGTATAGCTCACCACAGTGATTCTGTCACACTAACAGATTAACAGGAAAGCAGCAGCAGCCAATGTCATTTGGAATCCTCAAACCAGCAGAAAAAGACAAATCTGGGGTTCAATGATCTGTAGATCAAACCCAGTGAGTCCAAAAATGCACTGCCAAAATGTTAAAAGCTAAACAAACCACACATTTATATGTCACTGTGTGCATACATGCATATTGAGCAGATGAATTCCTCTATTTGCTTCATTACAGCTCCCATCCCAAATTCTGTAGAGGATGCTCTCATTTCCATGCCTTGAAGAACAGCTCTGCTCCACCCCAAAAGTATTTGGCATCTTGTGGCTTCTCCTCTCCCTTCCTGTGAATCACACCTCTTTCTGCTGAGTGCTTGGTAGTCAGATAAAAACATTATGAACATTCAGATTGCTATTACCTGTGTGCTGCTCAGTAAGCAGAGCTCTAGAGCCCTTTTCTCTCAGTTTGAAAACCAAAAGGTTGTGTTTCTAAAATAAAATGGAAAATTTTCTTCCCAGCAGCCTCTAAGAAGCTAAAAGCACTTGCTTCAGTGTGCCAGAGCAGCATTATCAATAAGTAACCAGGGGGAAGGCAGCCTGATCTGCAAAAAACTCAGTGCTGATAAATTATTTGGAATGAGAGAAGTTTAATTATTTTCCTACTTTATTGTAAGTTGGGTTTACTCCACAAGGATGAAGGTAGTGGAAAACATCCCCTTCTGAGCCAAGGGAGACCTGCAAGCTGCCCCTTGCCCTGCTCTCAGCCGTGACTGTGTGAGGCTGCACCTACAGCCTTTGACACCAATCTCCTGTGCCATAGCATTTGTGTCGTGTTTTTAGGACCAGCTTGCAGGGAAATGCCAGCTCACCTGCTCTGCAAGTCAGGTGACTGCTGAAGGTGCCATGTCCTGTTCTACTGCTCCAGCCATGCCCTTAGAGGGACTGCAGCCCTCACGGAAATAACACCTGCACGTCAGGCAGGGGACATCATGCTCTTGATTTTAACAATCCTTCCTTTTATCACTGAAGATCCTTATAATCAACTTCCTTTGCCTGTTGCCTTTGGAAACGATAAAACACTTTAAAAAGTAACAGCTGGTATGATCCTGTTCTTGTTGATAAGCACTGAAGTGAATGTATCACTTAACATTTATGACAATCCAGCTGGATGGAGTCCATGATTGATAGCTACACTTAGCAGTGTCATGGTTTTGATCAGCTGAGACAAGATCCAAGGGGATTAAAAGCTGGATGACATCTCAATGGAAACCACAGCACTGGGAACACGTTTATATGTTGGGATAATGGATGAATGTGCTGCTCCAATGCATAAATATTTATACTTCACAGTTTTGCTGAAAACAGACAGGAAACCTTTGTTCAAACCAAACTGATGGGAACAACACTCACATGCTGAACACACAGGCTCAGACCCCAGATGTCTGACTGCTGCTGAAAAACACCAGATCACTTTTTTAATACAAGAAGTGTCTCTACCCACATCTCCCCCTACCAGCAATCTCACCAATGGGGTGTCCTACATCCCCAAAAGCTGATGTCCAGTATTTCACAAACATCTCCCATAACCAAGCCCAATTCCTTTCAAGGACCAACCGAGTTGAAGTCACCTTTCATGGGGGATGGGGTCACTCTGTGAGTGAAGAACAGCAATATTTATGTTCTACAGTGGGAGGAGAGATATGGGACCACAACACACTGAAACACAGACAATGGATCTTTAACAGGCCTATAAAATTCAAGGGATCTACCAAATTATATACATACAAGGCCTTCCAGTAGGCACTGGGTGCTTTCAGTTTTGGGGTTCCCCCATGTCTATCTTGACAGTTCTGTATTCAAACATTTGGGAAATGACATCAAGGTCTGGATCTCCTCCATAGGTTTGGTGATCCAAACTTCTTGTGCACTGGTGCTTCCTGTATTAGCAACTCAACTCCCCTTCCATATGCACAGCCACTTCTCCACAGCAAAGCTCCCAAATCTGCTCCACAGCAACCTTGTATGGAACACAGGATGTCCAGACTTTCTGCCAAGGAAATCTGGCAGTTGAAGTGGTTAACTTCAGCTGTCAGCATAGGCAGGAGGAAATAACCTTGAGGCAAAGAAAAATCAACATTTTCCACATGTATCCATCTGGCTAGGCTAACATGTCTCTCAATTATTCCTTTTAAACAAGTGTCACCACTTAAAATAAAAAACTAAACGAAACTCTAGTTCAGCAAACGTAAAAATGTTGGACACAATCTTTATGCACCTAATATTTTACTGTGGTATATATCCATACCACATGAGTTTTTCCTAAATTATTCACATTTGGACATTTTCATCATTTTTCTAGACATATTTGTAGCTCCCAGTTTCCCTGAGAACTTTACTCTGACATTACAATGGAAGTATTTATACCAATGTGATATGTACATAGATGCTGAAAGGCTTCAAGTGTAAAATGTTCTTGATTCTAAGACCACACTATTATCCTGGCATAAGAGATAAATCCTGTATTCAGAAAAGACACAGTAAATATTTATTGAGAAACCTGTTTTTAAGGATGGCAATTGTTTAAAACTTCTGGAAAGTCACCCTGCATCCCTGGGAGACAGATTACCAAGCAGGGCATGGGACCATGGGTGTGTGCAGAATGGCACAGTTGCAGTGTCTGCCCCCACTAATGACAACACACCTCCCAGCTCTGGCCAGGACATCACCTGCATCTTTGTATATGGGATACATTTACCTACACAAGATTTATAGCACTGGTCCCATTACTAAGACATCTTCTAGATCCCAAAAGTGTAGGGCAGTGTCTGCAAGGTGCTGGCCTCCCTCAGCTTTCTCACAGACCACAGTGACTGCCCTGCCCTGAGAAATGAAGGGGGAAGAAGAGGGAGGGAATAGCAAGGACATCACAGTGGGTTCCACCAGTGGCACCTCAGCAGTGCCCAGGGGTACTCACTGATGCTCATCCTGTTACTGATGTCTGCTTTTGCTCCATTTTTAGCTCTCTACTGTTCTCATGTGTTCCCTTCAACCAGTGCTGCCTTTACTGTTCCTCTTCTCTTCTTCCCACTGGACACCACGTCTTCTGCCTGCTCCATTAATTGTCTCCAGAGTCTGCTCACCCAGCTTAACAATTTGGAGTATTACCATAATAAAAAGGGAGAAAAAACACCAAAAAAGACATGGTAAAAAAAACCAAAACAAACAGTCACAGATGCACTGGAGTAGGGAATGAGAGTGCTCAGGCCAGTCATCTTGGTAAGATGCACCATCTAAATTAAAAGCCTAATAATCTTGTTACAGGGAGATGTGGTTTTCTGGATACATTCTCTGGGGCAGCTCTTTTTCACTGTCTGTACAGGGAATTTAACCTCCTAATCTCTGTAATAGCAATGCTATCCTTCTGTCTACCACACTGAAATCACCCTGCATAACCACTGCTTTGTGATGGTGCAGTAAACAACCCATTAGAGGATGTTCCCAATGAAAGGAACTAAATATCCCCTGGTTCCCATGGATCCCCATGTTTATTCTACAGTCTCAAAGCAAGACCTATTCTCTAGTTTATAAATCCCCTCTGCACTTTCAGCTTGGACAAAGACATGGCATATCATCCTGTGCATGGCCAATTACAGGGTGGGGACTCTGGACTGTTGTATAAACAAACACTGCTGTGGGTAATGCTGCTCCTTGATCAATACCCACTTTGATCAACTGATCAATGCTATTTTGTTTTTTAAAGGCATTTTACTCAATGGAGATCTTATAGCTGGATGAACAGTGGCACATGAAGCATTTTTGAAAGTAGGAAAAGGTCAGCTCAGACATGCAAACTGACAGCAAGCTGAGAGGTAACTCATGATCTGAGGGCATGGAGAAACCAAAGCAACAATCAAAGCTTGGCTTAGGCCAGCAGAGGTAACTGACCTTCTAGCATGGATTTTGAAAATAACTTTTGCTGATTCAAGAACATTAAAAATAGAAGTCAACCACAAAATTGGATTTTGTCCTGTACTTTTGGATTTTTTTTTTAATATACTTCTGATAATTACCTGGGCTATCAAAATGCTTAGGACTCCACTGTGGCAGAAAAATAGCCATAACAGCAATGCCACTCATGTATTGGTTAGCAAAAAAGCTCCAAAATTCACAATGGCTGTTCTCTGATTACCAAAAAGCACACAACTGCTGCACAGCATGGTAAGATTCTGACTAGGCTTCTCTGTGTTTGTAGATTAAGAACTAAAAGAAACAGGAGTAGCAGCTGAATACCTAGATCACATTGTGCAATAAAAATCTTGTGGAAGTGAATTCTACAGGAATCCACCAGGGATCTTGTGACATCCACATTATTCCCTTGTTCAAAGGGAATTCAAAGCCTCCCTTGTTTTCGTGGGCCAAGGCCATTACACATTCCTGCAATAAAGCCATTTCTGTCAGCAGAAGGCCATTCCAATTACGCAGAATGCTTCCCCCAAGACAGTGTTTTACTTCTCCATCTCCCAACTTACCCTCCAGGGCACAGAAACGTGTCACCTGCTCCGGCATCAGCTTCCCAAGCTTGTGCTGGCAGTACACGTCCGCGATCTCCTGGCGGCACTGCTGGGACTTGGCGCGGGACATGGCCGAGATGGCCTCCTTGCCTGTCACCTCACACTTGGGTGGTTGGTCGTATTTCAGTTCAGGGGAGCTGATCTCAAGCTTTTGTAAAAGATGCTCGGTGGGAAACCTGTCAATCTCCTTCAGGTTGTTGCTGTTGCTGCTGTTTTTTCCCAGGTGATCGGTGAATTGCACCACCTCATTGGAGTTCTTCCCCAGCAGCAAGTTCTCCTTCATCTTTTCCTCTTCCAGTTTCTTTCTCAAGTGCTCCTTTTGTTTGCTAAGGGGTTTTTTCACCAGCTCAGACTGGTGTTTTTGTCTCTGAGTCCTGGGAGCAAAGTTACTGTTATCAATAGTTTCAAAGTCTTTGGGGACTGAATTTTCATTATTGCTGTCTGTTCGCATTTTCTCTTTCGGTCGGTGGGAAAAATAGCCATCCTATAAATGGGGAGAAAAATTACACTCATCTTACTGAACAGTCACATCCCATGCATGAGAAGCATTTCTTACATGAAAACATAGATCAATTACAATCCAACATACTACAGAAAACCTCTGTGTTGGGTTTTGCAGCAGACAGAAGCTTGGAGGCCTCTGGGGTGCCCAAGTCACCTGCACTGGCATCTCTTCTTCACTGGGCCAGAGTCCAAGCCCTATCTCAGATGGTGCAGGGAGATTTTACACAGGTTTGTGAGCAGTGATTAACCAGACACTTCACCCTGACACCATTAAATATCCATGAGAAAACAGACACAGCTTTCAAAGGAGCAAAAGTAAGTCCTTCAGTGCTTTCCTTCACTCCTTGTGATTAACCATCACAGTTTGGTATCCCAGAACTGCCTCATTGCTCTGCAGAAAGCACTACCTGACTACAGCCTGAGCTTTCTTTCAGTGAAGTAACTTTGCCACAAAACAAATCCCTCCCAATTTTGCCTTTTTTTTCCTTGAGTTTCTACACATTTGAACCCTCCCCTGGGAAGGTCAGAGTCAGGCTCAGGTGTCAGCTCTTAACCATCATGATCCTCCCCTCGATACTCTTAGATAAATACACAGCCCATAACTTTGCAACATTAAAAATTTAGCATATAAAGGAAAAGGAATAGACCGTGTAAAATATTTGTCTGCATTGGAGATGGGTGAGATGGAGCTGCCTTTGCTCCAGCTGTGAAAAGTTCTGGGGGACACAATTTTTAGATCCATGGATATGGAAATATCTCTGTTTGCAAAAGTGAACAGTAGCAGATAAAATCAATGATGAATGGTTATTAAAACATCTGAAGACAGGAGTAAAAACATTGGTAGACTTTTTGAGTCTGTCCTGTTTCCTTTCCACTTGTGGAGCACATAACCAAAAATCAGAGACTGCCAAATGACAGCATCACTAATGATGACTGATGGGAGCATCTTTTAGCACCTATCAACCACGTTTTGTATTCAAAACATTTTATCAGCATGAGCTAATTGTTTCTCACACCTCTTCTGGGAGGAACTATTTAACAGTCAGGGTTTGCAGAGAAAGGAGAGAGAGATAATGACTTATCCCAGGCCATGCAGGGAGTCAGTATCAGTTTGACCTCTGAAGCTAGGCAATGGGAAATGTTTGAATAGCTTATTCATTAGACGAAGTTGTTTAGTGAGTGAATAAAGTAATTCTCTCTCCATGAAAATGTCTAGTTTGCAACGAGTTTGAGTTGTCAGACACAGATGAATGCAAAGGAGTTGTAAAAAAACCCCAGCACCCGACAACAACTCACAAACCAAAATCAAAACATTTTTCAAACAAACAAAATACTTCTAGTTTGGGGAGAAATATTTTTTTAAAAGCATAGAATTCTAACATTTAAGTGAAAGCATGAAATCAATTTCTTTTCTCAGACTTACTTTAAGAAAAAGAATAGCATTTATACAGAAACACAAGTTCATTTAAATAGAAGAAGACTTTCAGGATCATGAAGCCTAACCATTAATCCAGCACTACTAAGTCCACCACCAAACCATGTCTTCTAGTGCCACATCTACACAGCTTTTAAATCCCTGCAGGGATGGTGACCCCCACCCCTTCCCTGGGCAGCTGTTCCAGTGCTTGATAACACTTCCCATGAATAAATTCTTCCTAATATCCAATCTAAAGCTTCCCTGGCACAACTTGAGGTCACTTTCTCTTGTCCTGGCACATGTTACCTGGGAGACAGGACCAACCCTGGCCTGGCTCAGGGAGTTGTAGAGGACCATAAGGTCTTCCCTGAGCCTCCTTTGCTCCCTCAGCTGCTTCTCATAGGCTTTGTGCTCCAGCCCCTTCCCCAGCTTTGTTGGTGTTCATTGAAAGCCAAAGAGAAACAAAATAAACAAAACATAGTTTCAAGGCAACCTTCATTCCCAGGAATGACAGAACTAAAATTTAAAAAATTATTTCAGATAAATAAATTTCAGAGCCCAGCTCCACCACTTGTCCTTCATCTTCAATGGATCTTCAAAGAAAAAAACCAACTCTGTCTTCTTCAATAAAGGTTTTCTTCTTCTTCTTCTTTCTAAGGTCTCTAAGACAATGCCACAACAGGATATTTCTATGTATCTTGACAACATTCTCTCTCACAGGCTGACTCTTGCTAAATGATTTTTGTCTTCAAATTAAAAAAGGTCCTAATCTGTAAAGCAAATGCATGTTATTAAAAGGGAAATAAAGGGAGAGGAGATTTGCTATTGGTTCTTTACAGCAGTTCTTATTACCCACAAAGGAGACCCTGGCCTGCACCAGAGCAACAGGCACACACCTCCCATGTCCTGGGGAGTGCAGAGCCCTGCCCACCCTCCTGCTCCTTCCAAACCTCTCTGGAGCATGGCAAAGTGTCAAAAGATGAGGTGTGGGCACGTTCTTGTTTCACACAGCATCTGACACTACACTTGTGGGATGTTTCAATGGGAATCTTTGCTCCCCAGTTTGCCAGCCCTGCAGCAGTGATCCCACCATGCTGGGACAGAACACAGGGCTGGGATGAAACATCAGGAGAAAAGGCAAAGCAAAAAGCAGATTTATTGGTGTATGGTTCACCTCTTTAAACTCTTTTCCTCCTTCAACTGCTTTGCCCCCTCTGGGAAATGCTTCTCCAAGTCTATATGCTGGAATTTGAAATAAACAAATGAATGCTAAATGTTTCCAAGGCAGACACAACTCTTCCCTGCCTGCAGGGATAGTGAACACCACAAAAACTCCCACCACACAGGACAACCAGTGTCTGCAGGGACATCTCTTTGGGAGGAGTAGGGACTAAAAGCAAGGTCTGTACAAGTGTAAAACCAAGAGCTATAGATATACATTGAAACATAAGGCCACATAACAAATACCCCAGCTGGAAAGTCAAATCCAGCCTCACGCAATCTCACACCTGTTGGTGCAAGTGTTAAATGCCACAAAACCTGAAATCTCCACCCACCTTTGATCTGCACTGCTTTCACCAAAGCCAAGTGTGATTTTTACAGTACAATGATTTCAAGACAGGCTCCTCACGTGAGAGCAGGATGTACACGTTTGCAGTACAGAGGAAATGAAACTCAGCACTCTCAGCTTAGAACAGCAGCAGCTGCTGACAGTAAGTTGTGCTCATTTGTGAAGTTCAGGGCTGCAAGCAAAAAGCAGCACATCAGGTGTTCAGCTGCCTTCAATAAATGGGTTTTACTTGCTCTGCAATACTTTATTTTTACAGTGCTGGATTAATTCCAGATTTTATTTGTCATGGATGTCTAAGACATTCAAGACAGGGCAGAGTCATCTCACAGAGAGATGATCTTAAAACCAGGCAATCCCAGTTCTGACAGTACTATGGGGCATACATCAGCAGGTTTACTGTCTGAATCCACATTAATTTCAACTTTTATCCAGCTATTTGTTAGCAGCACATCTTATCTCTGTGCTTGCAAATCACTGAAAAAAAATGGAAGGCCATACCAAGACCAAATGAGAAGTGTAAGCCCTTATGTGTCCACAGCCAAAGATGAAAGCAGTGTTTTCAAACCAACACCTAACACTGCTCTTGAAAGCACCATTTTGGTCTTTGCAATAGAGCAATTCCCTCTAGGCATAGACCAGAAGAGGCTATATCCAAAATCAACTCATTTGAGAGGCTACCTAACTAAATTTATTACAGGTGTCACACACAACACGTGCCACCCAAGAGCACACTTTTCACCTGTGCCTTTCCTGCAGCCCTATCCTCTGTCAGTGTAAAGCCACCTCCTCCCATCCAATCACTCCATGCCCTTGCTCAAAGTCCCTCTCCAGCTCTCTTGCAGCTGCTTCAGGAACTGAAGATGCTATAAAGAAACTTCTGGAGACTTTGCAGCACCTTATCTCCAAGATGAAGTGTGACACTGTGGATGTCTATTGCAGAACACAGGCCTAAGAGAAGGATTGCCACAAGCAGAAATGTTCTGTCCTAACTCTCTCTGGTCTCAGAAGACACAAGGAGAGGTTAACTGCTGAGTGCTCAATGGCCAGAGCCCTGGCAGGGAGAGTTTTAATGACTGTGGGGCCTCTTCTGAGCATGCAGTTCAGGAATAACAAGCAAATACTTCAAACTGGGAAAGAACAGTCTGTACCCAGGAGCATGCATGAGATCACTGCCAATTACATACTGATTGCCATTGATGTTAAAAATAGTATTATAATATTAATGCAAAAATAATATTTTAAGCTCAGAGCCATTTTCTGTAATGTGAGAATTTGAATTCTGCTCCAAATTCTGCTCCCTGTTGAACACACAGATTTTAATTCTCCAAACTCCACTTCTGGTGTGTTTTTCAGACACAATGTATGCTCTCTGGTGTCTTAGCTACTTCATCTGCACTGATTGAGGGTCTGGGGCTTAGGTACTCTGAGCTTGATTGAATTCCAAGTCCCATCTATCTCAGGAGGGAAAGCCTGGGTTTCTGCAGAGACTTTGCAATCTGCTGAGGAAACCATGGAATAAATTGCTGCTGTCACCTACTACAGACCCAGCAACCGCTGCTGCTGCTTGCTGTACCTAGCACAAATACAGAGAATTTGGAAGAACTTCCCAGCTGTCTGTAATGACAAATGGATTTTAATGACAGCCTGTTAACACTCTCAGAGGCTTTTGCAAGTACAACCCACACCAGTTCAGCCAGACCCCAGGTAAGTTTGCACACCTGCAGACTGCCTCTCTTCACATTCTGCTTGCCTATATTTGGAAGACACATCTGTCAGCTATATTTGCATCCAAGCTAAGCATGTTCAAGCATAAACATGCATTTGGGGTTACCCAGGTCACAAATTCTCCTGCTCTCTCTCAGGTACAGTTCTGTATCCTGCATGCTAAAGGCAGGAGGTTAAAGATAAAGACCACGGCTCCAATCGTGGGCACAGGAAACCTCCAACAAGCCAGCCCTTTTCTCAGTGGGGCATCCCACTGCAGGATCAGAATACACTGCAAAGCCATGAGGTACAACTCACAGAGTGTCCCTGCCCCTGGAAGGAGTTCCTCTGCCATCAGCCTGGATTAGGCAACAGGACTGGTAATTTTTGCAATACACAAAAAGCCAGCACTAGACCAATTCCAAATCTGCTTTCAGAGAGAAAACCTAATGTGCATTTAAATCAGCAGAGACCCAAACATCAGCAGACAAGGGTGTACCAGCTCTGCAGACAGCACAGGCACACAGGCTGGGGGATCCAACTCAAGGCACCAAAGCCAAGGGAAGAGCCCACACCAGGCAGGCAGGCACTGCTCCAGCATCCCCTGCCACACACCTGAGGAGGCTCAGTGCTGCTGGAAGGCTCCTTCTGCACAGGCTTTGTAAGGAACCTAAAAGAAAACCCTACTCAGCTCACAAAGGCACACAATAGGAGCTTACATTTATCTGCCAGAGGTGTTCATTGCATTGTGCAGAGCACTTCCTCCTGACAGTAAGAAAATGCTCCCTTCTTAGGAAAAGTTATTCACTGTACAATTTCTTTATCAACAAAGTCCTATAAATACTATACAGATGGATGGACCATGTGCAACCAAGCCCTGAATGGCAAATGTTCACAGTTACAGTTTATCTGCCAACTCATTTTCTCCCCAGCACGGAAGGATTTGCTGTCTCTTTGTACTGAGAACACATTCTCATATTCTTCCTCTGGCAAAGCTTGGTATCTCAAAGACACAGCAAAACAAACCAGAAATGTGCACATGCACACACAGAGCAACAACAAAACACCAAGATCTTCCTCTAAATACAAAGTAGTGGAGATGCTGGCCTTGAGGACCAGCTATAAATCTAACACCTGTACTATGAAAAACTACATATTTTTCCTCCTTTCACATTGTAAAGCACCCAATTATTGACCTCCTGTGAAAATATGCAATGCCTGGGCAGTCATGCAGGATAACACACAGCTGAGGCCCCAGAGCTGGGGCAGGCACTTGCTGCTTTGCTGGGTGAGCTGCTCAAGATCCAACCAGCTCACAGCTCCCAGACGTGGGGAATAGCTTCAAAATCTGCATCACATGTCAAAGCCTCAGAGACCTGGTCAGCTTTCACAGGACCATCTATTTTATCTGTCCTGTGACCGAGAAGAATTTAAACAGAACTATGAAAAGATAATTAAAACAAGCTTCTGTTCAAGATTAATCACAGCTGTGACATATTAGTTGGTAGTGCTTGTTAATTATTTCAGTAAAGAGACCTTCCAATTGCCAGAGGAGTCAGAGGATGGCATCTCTACAATTAAATCTTCTTTTTCTGTTCTTATCTTTATGCATTTGTAGGCTGTTTCTTAGCTGAAATCAAAACCTTTTGCATCCAGAAGCACAAACTTCATGCTGTGGTCACCCCATTGTCTCCTGTCCTACCACACTCACATCTTTAAACTGTGAAACCACCACTGCTCTGCTTGAAGCCCTCATGCAGGCAGAGCAGACATCCCATTGTGCCATCAAAACAAACAAGAAATTGGGAACTTTAATTGAAGACGTGGTTGATGTGCCATGAGACCCTTGGAAAATGAGTACTTTTGGCAGGTCTGAACAAAAGTGAGGCCAAAGACAGCAGATGGAGGAAAGGCAGCAGATGTTAATGTAGTTATATTTTTCCATATGTTTTTCTGTTTTGCTGTAATAAGTACATTGTACTTTAATTGTCGGTGGCTGAAGACTTAGGAGAAACATTTTGTAAGAAATATATTAATGTTACTTTATGCCTTTCACTAGAGATGGAGATGCAAAAGGTGAAAATAGATTTATTGACTTGCAAGGTGGTAATAATGAAAGATGTAATTGGTCAAACACAGTGCTTTCTGTTATGTAAAAGGAAAATGAGACAAAGCAATAATTTGGGTTAAAAGGGGGATTCTGATACTTGAAAAAGCAGGAGACCTTCAGGTTCAGCTCTAACAGATAGAGGCACAGCCAGCCCAAAACTGTTGCAACACTTGGCATTTCAAAATGCAGAGAAACAGATGGACCACCAGAAAGTGCACAGGGGACCCCTCAGTGGAACATCTGCATTGGTGATTGTTTGGAGGACTGTTTTTCCCTTCCTTTCCAAAACTGTTGCCATCCATTTTTATTTTTCCTTAACACCAATTTCAGCAGTGTGACCCAAAACTCTAGAAACAACATCATAAAACATCATTAATAGAAGTTGCTTTTACCCCTTTTTACATACATACATTAAGGAAAGATGCTCTGGTTTGAAATTGAAGGAAAACAGCTTCAAAACTTTGGCTGCTTTCCTCACAATAGTTTTCTGGTTTTTGCTGTTTTCTTTGTTTTTTTTAACATGTGACTTACTTTCAGAGTGATTTAGATTAGGGAGTAAAATAATATTGCATCCCTCAAGAGACCAAACAGATTTTCACATTTGTTCCAGCTTAGCACAGTAACTGTACAAAAAGCCATAATTATATTAACAGTAATTTCAGATGTTCTGGTTATTAAAAAGTTTGGAATACTGCTAGAGGGAGCTGTGAAAGCACACATCCATAGTCCTTCCAAAACTGACCACTTTGTTTTCCGCTAACTTAACCTTCTCCGAAAAGTTTCACTTTGACATCACAGACCAGTCCAATGTACTCATCTGTAATAGAATTTGATTTATAACCAGTAACTGCCCCCACTTTACATATTTTGCTCTCTTTCAAATGGCACTGAACCTCATTAGGACTCCAGAGTGAGGCAGAAGCCCTGCCTTTGGCAAAGTCCATCCCAGGGATTCACCACCAGGAGCAGCAACACTCCCTGGGCTGGGGCAGTGCCAACCCTGAGCTGGGGCAGGATTTTTGTCTGTGCACACAGCACACACATTTTAATAGTTCCCACCTCTGCCCTGCAGCAGCTTTAGCTCTGCCTGGGTGTGGGCAGTGCAACCCTGCATGATACAAAACACTGCTCAGTTCCCAGGCAAACAAGCCCTCAAATACAGCTCATTCAAGCTTCTGTCCAACATCAACCAGGGTTACTGAGCCTCCTGGACCCACTTCAGCACAGCCACATCTTCCAACAGAATTCACCACAAAACCAGGAAAGACATGAAGGATGATTAGCCTGATGGTGCAAACTGCAGCTCTTGAGAAAGCTCAGGAAAACCCTGGAGAGGTTTATTTTCCTACAGTTTCTCCCCTAGAAAAGGTGGATTTTACAACAAAGAGTTCAAACATGAAGGAGCTTACAAGGAAGTCAGTTTCTTTCAAGGGAAAGTATTTAAGTGACTTTTTATCAGAATGTCTATACTTTGTGATCCTTGAACAGAGCCCTCAGTTGAAAAGACACTGTAGAGCAGCATCAGACACTAATTAATGCCACACAACTTCTTAACAGGAGTTCAGCAGGTGCGGTCAAGAACTGATAAATCTACATGATTGTTTTTCCTGATGGCTATTCTGATACTGAATGGAAAATGGGAGATGTTCTGTGTTTTTATTTCTCACCAAATTGTACTGCTTCATTGTTTGACAAAGGTGCCCCAAAGAGATAGTATGTAAATAAATAACACGAAGTAAAAACAGGGGTAGAGCTCAATCATTTCCATGTTTAAGCTATGGACATGATAACCACACTGAACACCCATTACCAGCCAAACTTCCATTTTTATTTTTTTTACCTTCCCCTCTCAGTGACCTAACCCATAAAAAAAAAAAAATGACATGGTTAATCTGAACTGAAATCTCAGCTTTCATCTCTATTTCTTTCATCCAGAATTCAGCCAATACAGATTTTATATCTTTCAGAGCAGTAGTAAACACATGAAATTGCTTCCTGGTGACTTGTTATTAACTAGATTCCAACTAAATTCATGAGGATGCCTATTCCAACTCCAATCTAAACAATCTTGAGCAGCCCAGGGTGGATTGCTGAGACACACAATAGATCTCTGGCAGCTATAAAAATTAAACATAATCAGAATATGGATGGTAGAAACCAAAGACGCCCTCTCACACAAATGAAAACATCCTTGTAAAATACAGTCAGTTTAGCACAAACGTATTCAGCCTTAATTAGGTAGAAAATCTATTTAGATGAATACAATACAAAGAATAATAATGAACTTCAGGATTACATTTTGTTACTTGGAGGGAAAAAACCAACAGAAATAAATGGGAAGTAATTGGACCTTATTTAATAGTCTCAGAATATCAGCTCAAACAACTATAATCATTAAAGGCCCTGCAGTGATCTTCTACTGATAAATGCTGTTAAATCAGAATTACAATACAACAAGCATGAAGAGCAAAGCCTATTAAAATGAGCAGCACTAAAAGAAATAGATTAATTCAAATCTTTTTTCACCAGCACCACAAGGAGTCTTTGAGCCAAGCACATATAAGTGAAAGGCTTCCATGTTTCCTCTTGTTTTGGGTGAGACTGAAATATTAACCCTTCCACACAGGTGATTACTGCAGGGGGACTGCACATGAGCAGCAGTTACCTGTTGCTGGATTTGTGGCTTGTACCTTCACAGAAAGTTCTTCTGCAAGACCAGTAGTTACACTCATAAAATAAAATTGCAAAAGCCAGAGGATTTTTATGGGCTGTGCCACCTACCTCCTTAGCTACCCTGACAGCAGTTCAGTCTAGGACTGGCCTCAGCAGGGGTGGTTTGTGTGGTACTGCACTCTCAGTCTTTGCAAATTCATTCAGAGCTATACAAATGAGCACTTTTAACAACATGATGAAAGATGGCAGTTCTGGGGTTAAAAGACAGAGAAAAGTAAAAATTTCTGACACCAAAAATGATGCACCTTAAGTTCAAAAACTTTTAATTTTATTAGCTCCAGCAAAGATCGTGAAGAACATATGCATTAGCAAAAGGCATCAGAAAGTTTTCTAGGGAACTGCCCTCTTCCCTTTCTTGAATAGATACTCACTTTGGAGACCAAACCCTTTTTCTGTACTGTACTAAACACACTAAGAACACTTGAGCCAAACACCAGATTGTATAGTGCCCAACTTTCCTTAGCCACAGAGCAACTTTCCTCTCATGCTGTAAGCACAGTGCTGTCAAAACAGTTATTTGTAATTACACTGCATTTAACAATGGCCATATTTCCATAACTCCCCACTAACAATTCTGTCAGAAAGCAGGACTCCCTCCACATACAGTCAGTGATCATATCCCAGCACATCCACATCCTCAGCTGACAGAACCAGATGGACAGCACAGCATAAAGTTAACTTAGTCACTGCTCATAGACTATGCCAGGCAGAAAAATCAAATAACAATATCGTCCATTGTTTTAATGAACATCATTATGTTAGAGCATTAAAAAAAAGGAAGGCAGAGAAACAGTGATGAAAAATGAGTCCCATCTATCTAGAAATTCTTGCTTGTGTCTTCCTCATACTTTACTATTCTAAACCAAAAAATAATGTAAAGTGAGCAGGGAAACTTTAAATTTGCATCTACAAATATTCAGAGATTTTGGTAAGTTGTCTTCTATAACATCAGCACTAATCCAAAACATGCTGTGAGAGAATAGAACAGTGGTGATATTCAACAGTGGCATTATTTCCACTTAATTGGAATTAAATGGGCAGTGGAAGGATGATTGCAGGATGAGATTACTACTTTTGGCTTTCTATACAGCTGCTCTTTGGATTTTTTTTCTTGGTTTTGCAGCACTCATGAACTCTCACCAAGCATGATAGGGTGAAAGGCAAAGCAACGTTTCAGTTCCAGGGACAAGGTGTCAGTGATGTCACACATCCAGTGGTGCTTTCTCTCATGGAACAAATGAGAAAATTCAATCTCTGTTTTTATATCTCAAACCTGGTGTGTAGGATAGGATTTAGTCTTTTATACACCAGAGAGTTCTCTTTTACAAGCATGTTTAATAATCTACAGCAACCTTGGTGCACATGCTGCTACTGTAGTGCACTATAATTCTTTAGAAGGAAACTGTTTTGAGAATTTTGTGATTGCTGGAACGCAGTTTCATTTGCAGAGACAGCACAATGATAGCTCACACATCATGCTATGTATATCTTTCAAAACATGTATTTCTCATTAGTAATTTTACTATGCCAACCACTCCAAATATCAAAGTGACACCTGACAATTATAATGCTACATGTTCTCCAACATAATAAAACACTTCAGCAGAGTGATATTTGCAAGGGTTTAAAAGGAAGAAATCTCTGCCTAAAATCTCGCGTAGGATGCATCATCTGCAGAGATGAGGGCACTGCCAGAAATCAGCCTAAGGGAACTGTTGGTATTACAGATTTGAAGCTAACAGCTTCTAATGCATGGTTTGTAAGGAGGGATCTATCCACATGAAGCAATGCCAAGGAGAGACAGACACACTCTGTGTCTCTTTAGTGATGGAGGCAGATCAAGTACAGCCATTCTGCAAGCTTTGGCCCTTTGGTCATATATATCCAAGAGAATGTATATCCATATATCCAAGGGAAAAGACTTTCAGTATCCTATTTTGTCTGATGAGCTGCTCTCAGTGGCACGATGCTGCTGTGAAAGGTGCAAATTCAGCAAGTGTCCACGCTCCTGGTCCTTGCGCACATCTGCCGGCAGCAGATCGCCTCCCCTGGAAGCAGCCTGGAAAACCCACGGACGCCTCAAGGCTTCCCCGGAGAAGCCCCTTGTGGTGACAGTTTGCACATAATTCCCTTTCTGAAGGCCGGGCTGTTTCGGGAGAAGCAGCACGGAACAGATGCCGAAACTCGGCCCTTTGCAGCTCCCCCGCCGGGCCGGCCCCGCCGCGATGGCACAGAAATGTTTGCTCAAGCCCGAGCTGGCCGGAATACCAATGCAGGCCAGCAATGAGCTGAAGGGCCAACAGGAAGGAGGGAAAAGCCCCTGTGACACAAAGGAAACAAAGGGCCGGAGATGAGCGCTCCCAGCAGGTACCGCAGGCAATGCCGGGCAGCGATGCCGGGACACGCTCCGGGCTCCGGCCGCTCCCCGGGCCGGGAGCAGCGCCCATCGCCAGCGCATCTCAGTGCTGCCCCTTCTTATTCACTATTAGCATGAAATGATGTTAGCCGAGCAGATTTGAAGAAAGCTGATGCGAGCCGAAGCCTGCCGTAAATCCGCATGTGAAAGGATGCATTTCGCAGGCGGTGAAAGCCGAGAAGGAACTGTCGTCTTCACTTAGTTTAATTCCTGTGTGTCCTGTAGAGCAGCAAAAGCCGTCATGGAGAAGAAACAAGGAGCCTCTCGCTCCATGGCTCAGATTCTCAGTATATGCCCAAATAAATTCTATATTCTTCTAAAAGCAGACCCTTTGAATGACTGTTGAAACGGGCTATTTTTGGCTTCTCGAATTGCTCAAGGAACTTAAAAAAGAGCAGACTTAGGAATGTATTAGGCAACATTTTCTCATTGCGTTGAAATCTCCACGATAATGAATGTCTTGGAAAGAGCAACAAGATTGTTATCATCCTTAACTCTTCGACTGAGGACATGAGCTGGGCTGCTTCCAGTCATCAAGTGGTTCGTGTTAAGTTTTTAGACAGGATTGAAATAAGTAAAGAGTCACTTGAATTGGTTTTTTTTTTCTTTGCAGTTAGTGAATAAATGTAGGCTAGTTGGCCAAAAGTCCCCACTGACCAAGAATATTGCAACAAGACAGCAGTGGCTGAAAACCCCCTGTTCATCTTATCTGCCATCAACCTCCACAGAGAGAGGGAATGACAATTGCAATGTTACACATCTATAAATACAAATTCCTCTGTTCTCTACAGCCAACAAGACTGTTCCCATGCATAAGGGTATTGTTCAGTGCTGGTTTTACAAATAAGGTGCAATTCTGGCAGTGCCCACCCAGAAGTCAATGGACAGGAGGAAGTCTTCCACTCCTGGTGGGACACATCAGCCCCACAGGGATCCAGCACACTGCAGCACAGTCCTGCTCACAAAATACACCCCAGTGTCTGAACTCAGAGCAAATCTAGATGATGAGCTACAACTGCTTGCAGTGCTAATTATTCTATGCAGTGCCCATATTCTAACGAATCTCCTATAAAGAACCAGTACTTTTTTTACAATTTAATTCCATTTATCTTGTGAACTGGCTGGCAATGAGATTTCTAAAGTTCTAAACACATCTGCCTTGAAAACTGTCTCCAAGTATGTTCAAAGAAACAGGCTGCTGAGCAAGGAACAAGAACCAGGATGATATTGCACGGGGCAGAAAAGTAAATTTACTTTCACTGCCCTTCCAGGCATTTGGAGGGGCAGAGTGGGGGAGAACGGTGAAATAAAGGATATCCAACACCAGAAAGAGCATGCATGAACTCTGATAAAAACAGAATCTGAGTAAGGAAATGGCCTACCCACTGCACTGAGGAGTAAAACTGCAGACACACAGCCCAGTGCACAGCAAAAGGGCAGAGCCAAGAGTGCAAACTGAAAGGCAAATATCTGACATGAAAAATGTAATTGACAAGTATTTGTAGGAAATTGTTTAACACCAGGCCTCTCGAGTGTCAGCCTGACATTCACTAAGTGCAAAGAAAAAGTCTTTAAAAAGCAGCATTTAATTACTACTGAATTGCTATTACAAAGCAGTTGCTTTTAATTACAGATCACATAAATACAAATATGATCTGATCCTGATCATTAGGATTAACTCTACTGATCTTGTTTGCCAACAATAGAATTTTTGTATTTAAAGTAAAATGTCATTAAAAAGCCATGGGAAGTTCATCATTAATGTGCAAGCAGTGTAATCTTAATTTCCTCCTGCAGATACTGAACTGAGACCAATCATGCAAGATTTTCCAGTATGTAAAATAACTGTCAGTTTTCATTACAAAGAATATGAAGCAAAAGGAACCCTGAAATAACAAGGCTAAAACAATTTTCCAGATTTAGAAAAACCCATGCCACACTTTTTTCTAAGAGCTAAAGAGATTTTTTTTTCAAGGGGTAAATTTTCCCAGGAATCCTGAAAACAAGATGTAATGTTGCTTTGTTCAGAGTTCAGTTCTGGGCTGGTAAGTAAGACCACAGTAGGCTGATTATTCAGCCTTTCTCTCATGCAGATGATGGTACAAACTCAAGTCTATGGCAGATATTATTTATTTAAGAAAAACTGACTGAAGATCAGTGGAATTGCCAGCAGTTAAAGACTTTAGTTCTTGATAGTACAAAAATGATCAAGCAGACTTAATGACAAAATGTACAAAAGCAAGAGGAAGGCATGGCTCATAAAAGGGAAATACAAGGGAAGAAATCCAATTTTTGATAATAACTTATGTCAAGCAAGTGCAGACTGTGACATCAGCACATATGGATGTGAAGGTAGACAGCTTTCAGGAATGTTAAACAAAGGGCTCAGACCTCCAAGACCTGAGCAATTTACAAAAATTGGGCAAGAAGTAAGGAAAGCAAAGCACCTTTCTAAAATGTAAGTGTAAATGTATAGGTAGCAAAAATTTTACATATTACTCAGGACATACCTGGTATAAACAATGAGAAAGAATGAGTTTGATAAATATCTAGATTATTCTCTAGAAATTATGCACAGATTGAAGACATAACTCTGGAATAAGTGTATTTAACACTTATTTAGCCTCAGTCTCCTTCAGACTATAATTTCTGACCCCATCTTGAACCTTGCAGCTGGGCACCCATCCTGTCAGATGCCATCCATGGCAAATACAACGTGTCTTATGTTTGTCTTTTAATCTTATCTCCCAGCTAATGCTTTGGTGTTCAATAGTTCACCTTTTGTCTGATTGCTACCCTTGCTTGGGTTCCAATCTTTGCAGAGCTGCAAACCTGTCAGACAAGGAACAAAAAACTCATTTCTAAATAGATAAGGGAACATAAAACCAGCCATGGGTCAGGTTCTGCCTGAAGTTAGGACAGCAGGTTTTGTGAAGTGCTGCCAAGATGAGTCAGGCTTCTTCCTCTACTGCCTTGCTGGTGAAAGCACATGAAGTGTCCCAAAACTTTTCAACCTTAAAGCTCTAATACAGCTTCAGCCAAGGACCAAGGGCTGCACTGTTTCTCCACCCCATCCATCCCTACCCTCCATCCACCTCAGTGAGGCTGCCCCTTGCTCTGCTGGACTGGCACAGGTGTATCAACACCTTCACTTGGCTGGCTCAGGAGCCCTGAGTGGGGTACAGAAAGCCACCAGTATTTTCCAGTTCTTTGGCAGCAATGAAAGTCACCAAAAACTTTGAAGCCTCTCCCTAATAAGCCCTGAAGTCAACATCTTACCTCTTCTTTCTCAAAGTGACACAACAAATTGGGACCAACAGTTTGCTTTCTTCTCTTACTATTCTTTCTCAAGTTCCAGATAAAATGACATTTCCACAATTAGTTTAGTAGCTTAGAGCTAAAGGCTTATTAGTCAAATGGGAAAAGATCTGAGTGTAACTGAAAACATGGGTTTGACATTTTTAGCAGTTCACTCCCCAGGACATTGCATTTCTATTGTTGTCAAAGTGCTGGAACAAGCCTCAAGACTGCACCATGCAAAGCTGAAACAAGGATGGGCTGAGGGCTCCTAGGGTTTTCCAAATCCAAGAGCCCCACACTGCAGTGTGCCCCAGAGACCCAGGGAACAACAGAGCTCCTGCCCCAGCTACAGCCACACCAGATGGATCTGGAGGTGTTGGTCCACAGTGCACAGGCTGCCCCAGCTGGCACAAGAGCACATTTAAGTGACATTGTGACAGTGGAGGCAAATCAAATGGAAGTCACTGGGAAGGCCACAGTGTCCTAAACCAGAGTCTTGTCTGTTGTGGCACTGCTGAGCCAGCAAACCACAGCTACAAGGATTTGACAAGGTCTATCATGCATTTATTACCCCCACAGCACAGGGTAGGGCAGTTGATCATGTTCAAAGGAACTTGTATTTTTTCCTATTACAAATAAAATGGTTTGAGGTTATGCTCCTTGCATGGTATCACTGCCCCAGTGTTTATGCTGAACATCTTTCACATGGTTTTGTTATCCAAACCCCCCCTACAGCTATGATGGTGGTCTTGGAAAGACAAGAAAGAGGCATTCAAAAATGCATGCAGACTGCATGTATTCTTTAACAGGAATATTTTCATGTGTGTAAAATGAATAGTTAACCAAGCAATTCACAGTCAGGATAAAGCTACTCCAATACAAAAACTTTCTGTCCCTCTAAAATCTGGCTTATGTTATCACAGAAAACAAATACAAATGGATTCCTTGTTCCTTTTCCAGACATTTCAATCAAATTTTTGACTCCCTGCAAGTCTCTGCCTGTCCTGCTGGTAATGACCTTCATCCAGGAGACAGGGCATGGAAGAGCCTTCCTTTAATTTGCCATCTCTAACATTATCAGTCCCAAGTCTCTCCTGAATTATCACTCCTCAAACAGGCTCATATTAACACTGGAGATCTTCCTCCTACTTTTCAAGTACCATTAAAGACCTTATGAAGATGCACACAAAATGGAAATATTTATAAAACTGTGAAACTGAAATATGCTACATATGCTGAAGACTAAAGTAAAAACAGCAGATGTCATTATTATGCATACTTATTATATATTTACATTTTATACATCATTTACATATTACACACTTCCTGATTTTTTTTTCAAATATCAACACACTTGATATCATCAAATAGCTTTTAAACAAAAGCCTGGAAAAAGCCTGTTTGTCTTCTCTGCAGCCTCATAAATTTGCAACATGTCTTACAAAGATCTGTTTTGCAACAGAGTAAGCAAAGGAGTGGGTTGAAGGAAAAAGCCTTTTTTGACAGGCATTCTCTGCTGATCCAGTTAAAGGAAGCTGGATATTCAGACAAGTGGTTAACATGTAAAAAACCCTCCATGTTTTGCAATGGCAACAGATAAAGCTGCTGATGTGGCATCTTCCCAGTGCTAAGAATTGCAAGGTTTGTGATTGGAAGCTTTTCCTGCCCCAGTGAAATTTTAGGTGCTAAGGCACAGAGAGGCAACTCCTGCTGTTTGCTCAGAAAAGGTTAAGGGAACAAAGGAAAAATCAGCACATTTGCTTCATTTTGACACTCACTCAATCCAGGGTGACTCATGGCTGCTGACAAAGCCTGGGATCTGGAGGAAGCCTAAGGCTTTTTGCTCTCATTTTTTTAATTTCGAAGTGAGAATAGCTGTAATTATCACGTAGCTGACACTCATCCCACTAAAACCAGTATGTGCATAAAACAGCTAATAAAACAAATAAATTAGAGCTGGATGAGAGCTGGTTATGGGACTGGTTCTGTGCAGCCTGCACAGCCCAGCAGCTGCTCTGGGAGGCAACCAGTTCCCAGTGGTTTTCCAGCAGTTCAGCTCCAGCAGAAGGCGTTTCCTCAGCCACAGGGAACTGCTCTGGACACAGACACAGGTCCCTCTGAGGAGGACAAATGTGGGAGCACAGCACTGTGTAAGTAGAACAATCATGAAGAAGTACAAATAGAACTAAGCAGGGCTGTGAGAATTCAAAAATCAATGATAATAGTCAGGTGAGAGAGTTGTCCAGACCTGTAAGTGAAACAGGCATTTTCCATGGGAAAACTACAGCTCATCTAAAAAAATAGGAGGCAGCAAATTCAATCTGCAGATTCAGCAAATTCAGAGGGAGAAAACAAGGATGATTTATCTCTGTGTTCTTGCTGCAGTCTGTGGCCAGCTTTCACTAAAATGCAATGTGTCTAATGCTTATACAGCATCTTCCATCCCATACACTCCACAACACACAGCTCCACTGAAATACTGGACATTTCAGTATCAGCAAAAGCAGTAAGTAATTTCTACTGAAAAATTAAAACAAAGTATCTTCCTGAAATGCTTCAGAAAGCTGGGTGCAAGTATCCTACATAAGCATCAAAACAGGACTCCTTTAACCAACATTCCTTTTCTAAAAAATCTAAACAAAATCTCATTTGGGCTGACAGTTCATTTCACAGAAGGGAGGCTTCAGAACCAACTCACAAAGTTTATACATGAGAATGTGTGCCAATATTAAATTTAGGTAAGTCATGAAGTCTTTCTGACAGAGTTCTGGCAGCTGCCAGTTTGTGTTTCACTAATTTTATAGGTCAAATAATAGACATTCTGATGTCAGACATTTGAGTACATAATCATTAAGCAATACTTTAGCAAATCCAAAAGAGCTTAGAAGCTACACATATGGTCCACAGCTGATTTTAGCCACCAGTGAAGCAACTGCATGTTGCTATAATAAGAGATGCAACTGCTGCACTCAGATAACACCATTAATTT
This sequence comes from Serinus canaria, assembly GCF_022539315.1. NCBI lineage: Eukaryota > Metazoa > Chordata > Aves > Passeriformes > Fringillidae > Serinus > Serinus canaria. The sequence goes on along the minus strand of NC_066328.1, from coordinate 8,008,782 downwards.
AGAAACTACTGAGCAGCAAGCAGGCCCTGCTATCCTGACTGTTCATCTGCAGCAAAGAATGACTTGTCCAGTGAGCCACCCTGATTACTCAATGACAAACTGGGACCATGCAGCTTTTCAGCAGTGCATGGCCATCACTGAATTGTTGTGGTCTGTACTGTGCCACACTGATGCCAAGACAATTTTTTGCCTTTTCCTTTATATACATTTTAGGTATTCTTAGTGCCCTTAGCATGCATACTTATAATTCCTTAAGTCTGATAACTTAACACAGTCTTGGTATTCTGTTAAACCAAAAGACCAAACATCTTTAAGACCTTGTAGCTGGAGGCTGGAAAACCTTATGCTATCTTAAGAACAAAGGCCCCCTCTGAATACATCCTGTAAACTAAGATTAGGCCAATCTAAAGAATACTGATTTAGAAAAAGAAAATTTAAAAAAAATGCCATGCTATTCATTCAAGCCTCTCATTGAGACATCTTTGTTAGATATGCTAATTTGTGAGGTCTATAAAATTGTGTGTGTAATCTACCATGGGTGTGCATTTCAATGTATTCCACCTTGGCAAAGTGTTGCACCATAAAGATCCTTATTAAATACAGAAAAAAACCCAAAACCTTTACCCTTGAACATGTCCAACTCTTAATTTTAGGGTCAAGGAAAAGGCATCAATGTGAAGAAACAGAAAACTGACCACACATGCACATGAAGAAGTGAGAAGGTAGAAATGTAGGAGAAAAGAAAACAGGGAGATGGTGCTTGTCTCGGGGCCCCAAGAAGATAATTTCAGATGAGTCTGAAGTCTCTACAGCTGCCATCTAACAGGGGTAACTGTCACACTACTGCAGCTCTGTACCTCACTGCCAGCCCTGCCTGGCCCCAAAGAGCAGTGCAGATCACACAGCTGCACTGCCACAGCACACCCAGAACAGTTATGGGGACAGCAAACAGGACACAACCCACCCACTGCTGGCCTCAGCAGCTGTGGAGAGGGGGGCTGCAGCACTCATGGCACACCCACAGGTCACTGCAGCCAGCAGCCACCAGCACAGCCCGTGCTCTGCACACCTGAGCCAAACCCAGGAGCTGCTGCCACGGCCTCTCTCCAGGGCTCCTCCCTTCAGTCAGTCCTGCTCAGCTCCAGTGGGTGTCCCCACTGCCTTTGCCACTGATCTGCCCCACAACCAGTGAGCACAGCAGCCCCTGCCTCACCCACACCCCTCCCAGGGAAACTGCTGGCACATTTTGGGAGCTGCACCTTACCTGAGCACCAACAGAAAACATGGGTGCCATATTTCCCACAGGTAAAGCACGGGGGGAACTCACTGAATTTTCCCCTACATAGTTAGGATGGGTTAAATAAAAAACAGTATCAAAATTAGGTATTTTCCAGGAATTACCTATATGCCTCATTAACATGATTATCTTCACCTGATAACCTCCTAGGAGCTATTACAAAAAGCATATGGACAGGAACATAGTAACTTCTCAATTCCTATCTCCCACCATAACCCTTGTCCAGTTGTCTTTCTTTGTTCAGATTTCCTTCTGGAAACAAAGGAAATGTGACTCATTTAAGATGTGTAATCTGCTATGCAAGAAGAATGACACACATTGGGAGGTAACTGAGACAAGCCATAAAATTCTGGTTACACATGGCTCTGAATTTCTTCAAGGAGAAAGAAGTTCTTGCCATTTGAAGGAGCACAAGGGCTCATTTAGAGCTAACAAATGACAATATTTTGTTTTGCATCCCCTGGGTTTTTAACAAATCAGCTATTGAAAGAATGCTTTTTAACTCCACACAGGGACTTTGTTAATGTGAAGAAGTTTCCTAATATAGAAAAAGAATTAACCAAATCAAGGACCAAGTAGGTCCTAATACATACTGGATTTTGCCAGTTAGTCTATGAGATATGTAACCCCCAAACACTCTCTACCTTATTTACATAAATACATACACAAAGGATGATGGTCAAGGCTGTGAAATTACCTACAAATCCATGGAGAGATATATGTAGCACATCACTGCAAATTATCCCTTAGGTAGGAGGGATGTGGGAAAACCTGGAGGAGAAAAGATTACTCATGCTATTTCTCCTGATTAATATCTTTGACTAAATGAAATTACATGCTATTGTTACTCTTAACAGAGCAATAGCCAAAAAGGCACCTTTCTGTGGTGCCAGGAGGAGCCGACACAACCCAGGGGCTCAGCACCAGCACATTTCCACAGGCTCTGCCTTTTCTAGATCCTCAGCAAACCTACAGCTTAGACACAAGCTATAAAGACTCTTACAAGATTTCCTTGCAACTAATTTAATGGCTTTTTCAAGCAGATAAGATAAATGAGAAATGGACTTAATATATAGTTTTTTTAATCCCACTATGGTTAGCAGGAAGATTTCAATAAAATTATAATTAAAAATATTTTCTTCCAGCCTTACCTTATGTGAAATAAAGACCACCAGGAAAATGAAGATCACTTTTTGTTATTTTAAAGCTCTGGGATTTTCTGTATTTGCCTTTCACCCTTACCAGAATGCCAGAAAAGACACTATGAAGTGATACATCCAGTGGATAATATGCCAAGTAATGACAGGTTTATAACTCTAAGTTAAAGATTTAACTTTCATACTGAGGCCACACAGGCTATAAAATATGAACTCATTGCTGTAACCTCCAGTTAACCAGTCTGCCAATTTTACCTCACCCTTTCTTTCTCATTTGTTTCAAAACACTTTGTAGTTCATATTCTGAGCAGACAGAGACCTGAAACCATGACCCAAGACAGAGCAAAACTCTAACCACCACTATGTGATAGCACAGGAGGCAAGAGGGCAATCTGGATTTTGAGATTTTAAGATCTGGGATGTCATTAAGTGGCTGAAGTACAAACACAGGGCAGATCAATGCAAACATGTTCAGAGTTAAAAGAAACATCTTTTGGTGTTAGTGGCAAACCAAAGACCAGAAAGGTTTCCTTTGGTACAGTACACTTTTCTGACTGAACTGAAAAACTACGTTCACTGCTAATTTATAAATTTATTTTTAGTGCAGAAGAGGAATTCTTTCACAGATGTACCTTGGAGATTCTGTTCAGGGCCCTGTTTTTTCTGCCAGCACAACATGACTGCGAGGCAGCTGCTAAAAGAGCGCCCTGTGCGCAGCTGCAGCTCAGTGCAATCGTTACCCTGCCCACGTACCCTGGGCAGCCCTGCTGCCTGGGGACAGGCTCTGCACAAAAAGGGCCTGTGCAGGAGCACAGAGCTGCTTTAGTGCCTGTGCAGGAGCACAGAGCTGCTTCAGTGCCCAGCAGGGCCCGTGCAGGAGCACAGAGCTGCTTCAGTGCCCAGCAGGGCCCGTGCAGGAGCACAGAGCTGCTTCAGGGCCCAGCAGGAGCACAGAGCTGCTTCAGTGCCCGTGCAGGAGCACAGAGCTGCTTCAGGGCCCAACAGGGCCCGTGCAGGAGCACAGAGCTGCTTCAGGGCCTGTGCAGGAGCACAGAGCTGCTTCAGGGCCCGTGCAGGAGCACAGAGCTGCTTCAGGGCCCGTGCAGGAGCACAGAGCTGCTTCAGTGCCTGTACAGGAGCACAGAGCTGCTTCAGGGCCCGTACAGGAGCACAGAGCTGCTTCAGGGCCCGTGCAGGAGCACAGAGCTGCTTCAGTGCCTGTACAGGAGCACAGAGCTGCTTCAGTGCCCAGCAGGAGCACAGAGCTGCTTCAGGGCCCAGCAGGGCCCCTGCGGGCACAGCCCGGCTGCGGGAGCGCCCAGCTCGGCCACCTCAGCACTGATGGAGCCTTGTTGGGAGGGAACCAGCTCCAAACTCAGCCCAGCTCCAAGAATCACCAGTTCTGTTACCATCCCCTGGAGCTGCAGGAAAACAATCTCACCATGAGCTCTTTCAGGGGAATTTTCAATGTAATTCTCTAAAAAGTAGCTTGTTTCCATAGAAGCCTTCAACATCCCTTGATTGCTGCTGCAATAATTCAGGAATTCAAATAACAATTCAGTAGTTATGTTTGGAAAATAAAATCACCTGCAGAAAACCACCACACACAAACAAACAAATAGAAGTCAAAAATTCCCCACCCAAACAAGGCCTTCTCTGTCAGAGCAGATCTTCAGTCAGTAAATCAAATAACTTATACTGCTCAGTAAAGAATTGAGTTAAAACCAGAAAAATGCTTGGATGGAGTCAATTTATTTCCTTTTCTTCCATCTTTTGTAAGCAGTAATGGCAAGAGGAAGGGAAGAAAGTCAAGGATTTCCTGGTCCTGCCAGGTGGGCTGACAGGCTCTTGCTCCACCTCACTGGCAATGGCTCCAGCTGGGAGCCCCGGGGCCCCCACTCACTCCAGGTTTGTGCCTGCTCTCAAAGGGGGTGGCTTTTCTCAGTCACACACACCAAACCTTTTGGGGTACCCTTGTGAAAAAAACTACAACAGATCACTTTGACAGCTTGAATCCCACAGATTTAAGGCCAAATGATATTTATTAGGGAAAACTCTTGAGGATTTCATAGCTGTAGGAGCTCTCTGTACTGGAAGGGGTGGGGTGTGTCCTGGCTGAGAAAGGACCTGGCTCTGGGGCTGATGAAATCATCTCTTCCACACCCTCAGCTCATGGCAGCCCACAACTAAACAAGAAAAGCGATGACTGTTTAAGTGAAAAACAGAGTAGTACCTTTTTAACCAGCTCCACAGGATGTTCCACAGCAAGACATGCATTTGTAAGATTCAAATAAATCTACTCCAATTCTAATGCAGTTTTATCTCTAAAGAGAAGTTCTGCAGGTTGACATAGTTGGTACAGTCTGAACTCAACAATCTAAAGGAAGCAGCTCTCTGGAGTCCCTAAGGATTAGTGGAGACAAATTATAATGAGCACATCAGTGGCATAATTGCACAGCAACCCAAGTAGCAAAGAACAGAAAATTTCATCTTCTTTGTTGCTAACTAAAAATCTTAAAAAATAACAGTTGCAAAAAATTTGTCAGCCAATTACGGCACTTGGCTTGTTTCCAAATGCAAGATTAGGCAATGAGAATTTCCAGCAGCAGCTGCCAAGGCTGCTGGAGCTGCTACAAGGATGGTACATCTTCCCCTTGGCCCAAATATGGGCTGGTCATGGCTGACACTGCAGGAGAACCTCTACAACAGCATTTATGCAATCAGTGCTTTCATGGTGGTTATTTATTTAAATTCAGGTTCAGAAACACAAGACAGGATTATTCAAGTACAATGACATTGCAGGTGATTTTTCACCAGCTCTAAAGCAGGTTTCACTATCCTGCTGCTTATGTGCACTGTTGGTGAGACAGAGATTAGAATTAATTATTCACGTGTGTGTATTTAAAATCTACAGGTAGTATCAGTGCACCACGCCAAGGTAATTTCCAAGATGTCTCAGGGGGACAGAGAAATGCTGGAGAGCACTTACTGTCAGAAGGGACGTGTCAGGATTTGCCTCCTGCTTCCCCAAAGCTGGGCAATTCCTCAAACCCACTTGAGCACAGGCCATTGTTGCCAGCAGCAAAGCTGCCAGCAGCAAAGCTGCCAGCTGGCCTCTTCCCTTCAGTTTCTTTTGGGCAACTTGGCTTCAGTTTCTAGAAGCACTGTGCAGAATGTGAATGTACAGAATCAATGTGCATTTATAACAATGAGATCATTTATGCTACTGTAGAATGTATCTGTGTCTGATAGGTTAAGAATTTGTAAAGCTAATGATCCCTTAACTGCACAATGGTACTCTGGTGCTCTCTGTTCATTCCCATCAGACATTTCAGGGCTTGGTTTATGAAAGAAATTCTCTAAAATGTACCAAATGTTAAGCCATGACAGAAAAATCCTTCCTCTTTACTAGGAATAACAGCAGCTTCCATCATGAGAAAAGTGTTTTGCCTTACCTCTGAGGTGAAAGGATTAATGTAAAACTCTGATGCTGCTATGTTCTCTCTACCTTCCTTCAAATTCTCTGCCCGTTTTCAGCTCATCCCAGTGGTATCAGTGGTAATTGAGCTCACTAACTCTCCCAACTTATTTTTTGCTGTTTTCAAGACATTTCCTGAAATATGAAGTTAAGTAAATGCTGCAACCATTTTTACTTCTATAGAAATCAGAGACTGACAATGGAGGAAAGCAACTTAATAATTAACACAGCTCCACAAGGCTTTTGTGCAGAGAACTTCACATATTTGGTGTGTAATCTGCTAAGTCTGTGTTTTCTCTTATGGGAATTCAGAACAGTATGAATGTACTGTCAGAAGTAGTAAAACAAAAGAGTTGGTTCCATTTACTGTGATTACAGAGCTGGTGGGAAGACATCCTGATCCCACAAGGCCTGTCTCAGTTGCTGGTTCCAACACACTGCCAGAAATCACCCACAAGAAACCCAAGGGGTGCAGCAGGTCACACGTTCACTGCAATCTCAAAATTCCTCTATCCTGAAATCCTCTGGTTTTATGTGTGGAAGCACTAACAGCAGCTGATTTATGCTGATTTAAATAAATCTTTATGGGATTACACCTCAGCATCCATATAAATGTTCACCCAATTAATGCCTAGTTCAGCTTCCTCCTGAGACTGATGGAAAGCAGTAACTGCTTCTTGCAGAGAACCCAGACTTAATTCTCCAGCCTTTTCCATCTTATATTGATTCAATTCTTCTGATTTCAATACTTAACTGGCCTAGAGTGTTCAGTATCTCTTCCAGTGTAAGGAGGTGTCCCAGTGCTGCCTACATTGTAGAAGACCTAGCTGTGTTCTGGCTCATTACCAGGTTTAAGCTCTACATGAAATGAAACAACAGCAGAATTCTGCTGGTAGATTGTGCTGGTAGTGAAGTTTAACTGGACAGAGGGGCTATCTGGGGGAGAAATGGTCCTCTGTACCACAGCAACAGCCACACACGTTGGAGCTTATCATATTCATAGCTAAAACCAACCAGTATCATGAAAGACAATCACACACTTTTCCTAAATGGGATGAGGTTTTGCACCACCCTGGAAAAAATACAAGAATTGATGAAAAATATGGAAAGATTGTGTTACCACTCTGTAGTATTTAGCTTTCATCAGGCCTTCCCAGGTGCAGACCTACTTCAGTGGATCAATTTTAATGCTGTTACTGCAAAGCAAAGAGTGAAATTATCACTAAATTGAATCTATCAAGTACTGCTCTTGATAGAGCAAATGTGGTTATGTGTTTTTGAGGTCACTGGGATCACATATGCTTATTTCTTCTTTCTACTTTTAATCAGGTCTTTAAACTGGAAAATTATAGATAAACTGATGAGACAAAAATGGCATCTTTCTTCTCTCCTTCCATATGTACATTACAGGCAGAAAGAATAAGAGTTGTATAAAGCCAAACCTGTTTAATCAGCACTTGGCTGTGGGCAGTTTCCCATTTCAGTAATATCCAGCTTCACAACACTGAGCACTTGCCCAGTGGCTTCCCAACTCAGTTGAGTGCATAGGTAGTTTTTGTTGTTTAAACACTGTACCGTTCAATGAATAATCTAATAAATACACCTAGACTTTAGTTGAGTTGTTTTCTCATTGGACAGATATATGATGTTTTAGTGGTTTAACAGAACTGGACTTCTACTGTAAGCCAGGATGAACTCTTTTGCAGTGCTATTCAAACAAAGCATCAGAAGTGTTAATCTGACCCTTCTAAAATTTATGGCAAACACTTCAGACAACCTCAAAGAACTTAATAAAAGAATTGCAGTTTTTTTCAGTTTCATTGACAAGAAAATGTTAATCTTTAATACTTGCAAACTAGAGTAATTTTGATACACACTGAGTAATCCAATGCAGACATAAGCTCACTTCTGTTCTTTCATCAGCTTACCTGTAATTTACAGTTGTGTTTCTGCAAGTTTGGATTGATTTCAAATTTAATTTTTTTTTTTTTTAGGCTCTGGAAATATGGGTTTAGGTGCAACAAAACCTTCTTTCTCTACTCTCATAATGAGGATAACATTACCTTACTTCATGGGACTTAAGCAAGAAGAAACTCTCCAAGCCCCAGAGCATTGCTGGGTGTATGCCGAGGAGCCTCTCCCAGCTCTGGGCCACACCTGCACTCTGACAGCCAAAGCCTGAGCCCATGCTGCCAGTTCTGCTGGTGACACTGGAGCACAGAGGGTCTTAAATGTCAGCAGAAGACATAAAAGGTTGTATCAACTACTTGACAAAAACATAGCACCAGCCAAAATATTCACATTTCCACAGTCTGTGACTACAACCATTACTACAGCAATTACATTCCTCTAGAAGTGCTCATTTTACACTCACAAATGCTCACTTTATACTGCATGACCTAACTTAAAATTGCATTTTCCAAGAGCATTATTCCTACTTTTGCCACATTCATTGATACTTGAAGCCAAATTTACACAGGTATTTAGGGACTTTGCAGTAATAATTGGTACTTTAGCAGGTAGCTCAACACCATCAAAGCAGGCATGGGAGTTGTCCTTCTATGCCATTAAGTACTTCTCCTGTATTTTTACATGTCTGTGTATCATAATCCATTCTGAAACAGATCTAACACATATGCTTGTGCAAAAATATTCTTTGCAAAGTAAATTTCACCACTGCAGAGGAGCTTTGAACCTCAGAATAAAATTCACTACTAAACTTAAGATTAAAAACATGTCTCTTTGTTAGATATGGACAATTGCAGAATATTCCCCAATGTAATTGTTCTGCACAGGGGCAAAAATGACCTTCTCCTTAAAACTGGATGGGCACTAAACCTAGGGGCAGCAAAGATTATTGTCAAGCTTATATCAGAGCTTCACACAGGACAGAGCCTCTGCAAGATCCCCAAAGGCTTCTCTACAAGACATTGTTATTCTGGTGTTTTCCCCAGACCTGGGCAGTAAAGCCATCCCAGAAGAATGGTTATAAACCAACTTTACAAAGCAATCTGCACTTCATGGTAACTGCTCTTTATCATTTTCCAATCAACACTAGTTGGCTTCTAATTGATTTTATATTATGTCCCTTACCAGAAGTAAGAATATTGTGTTTACTAGGGCAGCACAAAGAGGGCAGGCCTATTCTTACTGCTGTATTTAATGCTGCTGCTAATCATGGAGATTAGACTGAAACAATTACAACAGCTAATTAAAGAACAATGCGGTTTTTGGCATCTTTTCTCAGACAGCACTACTGGGAATTCCTAACTCAGGCAAAGCAGGGATAATTAAAAATCGAGCTCTGGTTTCCCCTGCACTGGCAGCTGGATCACGCTGATTAAACTGCAAATAAAACACATGAAACCAACACTTTGTAGTGTATCCAATTTCACTTAAAAGGGTCTTTAAACTGAATCATAAACAGAGAAACAGTGCACAACAAATTATTTAGCTGAAGCTGGATATATTCTGCACTGCAGTTGCTTCCCAGCTCGCTGTCTCTGGCACAGAGCATGGGACACTCATCAGTGCAGGGCCTGGTGAGCCACTTGAATCATCCATGGCCCTTCCAAAAGCAGCATTGCTCAAAACATCACACTAGAAGCCACTGAGCTCAATCAAATACCAGCATAAATATTTGGAAGACCCCTGTGGAAAATGCAGAATTGCACCCAGTGACACCTCAGGTCGTTACTGAAGAGTGAGACAGGGCTAAAACCCCTTCCAGTGACACTCTGGAGGGTGGAGGAGGTGCTGAAGAGCAGCTGGTTCATGACAGCTACAAGTTCAAGACAAGCTTGCAGAACTCTCAGTGGAATAAAGCCTTGTCCAAGATTATCTGGTGCTCTGCTGTAAGACACCATGGACATCAGAGCATCCCTTTGTCCTGCTCAGGTCTCAGCACCACCTGGGCTCAACATGCAGTGACCCAGAGACAGCTTAACTTTGTTACAATGATAATAAAAATAATAACCTTTACTCTTGGCTAGTGTTTGCCTGTATACTTTTGAGTCACACAAGAGCAGTAAGAAAACAAACAAACCCTAAGAATAAGACATGAAAGGTAATGCAAAAAATACCAAATTACTTGCCTTAAGCCTGTTTGGGTGTTTAAAAATCTGCCTGAAGGTTGTTACTGTGCTCTCTGGACAAGTACTTAGTGCTTTGGTGCTTTGTTAAATAACAAGGGGATCTTGTTAAAATTTTTTAGCTAATGCCAAGAAATTTTGTATTCATGCAGGTCTGTGGAGAAACATCAGTATTAACTCATTTTCACTAACTGGGCAAACCTCATATGAATTTGATACTGGTACAGCTCAGCTACACAGAGCCTGTAAACCAGCAAGAGCAGCACCTTCCTTCAAAAGCACAACTATTTTTAGCTTCATATATTAAGTAAATATATTTAACAGCAACAAATAATAATAACAAGCAGGGAGGTTGCACTTGGCACCTGCAATACTTGCACTAAAGCAAAGTACTTAAGGGACAGGGTGCTGATGCCAGCAGATGCAGAGGAAGGCATAGAACTAGAGGGAAGTTTTCTAAGACAAGGCCCTTTCAAGTTTTTGGTAAGCATTTGAGAGTTTGGGCTACAGGACAGAAAATCTGCTACTGAAAAGAATTAGAGACCAAAAGGGGAAATAAATTTTTTTTCTACCTACCTACATATGGTGCACAGATTACACAGCAGTCCTGCTTTAGCCACATGTCATGGGAACAGTTTGGAAGGCTGGCTCAGAGTTAATTAAGAATGAAATTATGCTAAAGGTCCTTGTGGAAAAAGCCCAGTTAGCACAGTGGTACTTCAGAGGAAACGCTCAGCTGCTCAAGAAACAACCAGCCTGGGCACAGAGGTGTTACAGACACTGGGCTGGCTTTTGTCAGGAAAACACCAGTGGGGAGTGTCTCCTGCAAGGCCTCCCTTGCCCTCTGCCACTAGGGAACTGGCCTGGTGCAGCTGGATCCTGCCATGCAGCTCGCTGCTGCCCCAGGGGCAGCTCCCTGTGCAGAGGCAGACAGGTACACAGTGAACAACCACAGCCCTGCCTCAGCTTAGTGTATGAGTTTGGTTGTGGTGGTACCAGTTGTGGGTTTCTCTGGGTCTGGATTGAAGGCACTTGAGACAGTAGTTCATGTTCAGACTCAGGTGTTTATTATTTCTTATCAGTCAAAGAAGTCTCATTATTTTGAGTTCAGCAGCTTTTCATTAGAAGGCACAAAATGGCCAACAATCTCTTGTTCCAAGGGCTTTTAAGACTAAACTGTCCAATTAAGAGCTGACCCCTAGATTCTTTTCCCTTTTACCCCAATAACTGATCCCACAGAGCCCTCAATGCAGACTTTTCTGCCCAATTACAAAATGCCACCCAAACCCATGGAGAAGAAGGAAGAAGCAGCATGAAGAAGAAACCCAGGATGACACCCTGTGCCCTCCATCTTGCTTCCATCCACAAGATACTAAAAATCCCAAGACTCTTGAAGTCTAGGAAACTTGAAGTCTAGGAAACTTTCTCCGTGACTGAGGGTCAAAGTCACTGCTCCCCTGGGGGTCAGGGCACCGCAGAGCAGACAGAGAAATATTCCTGGTGCCCTGGGTTTCCACATTTGGTGACATTTCAAAGCTCACAGAGGATTTTTAGAACCTAAACTCTGGAGACTTCCAAGATTCCACTGAAGCTTCTCATCTATTTCACCCCGAGTCAGCCTGAACTGCCACCTTTTATTCTCTTCATTATCTCAGACAGAGTAATTTTGGGATTCCCCTCCATTTCATTAACCTTATTTACCTAAGACAAACTTCATAAATAACTTTAGCAGCTTGGACTGCCTAGAAATCAATGCCAGCGAGTCATAAAAGACAACATCACCCTAACAAAGGGCTGCAAGGAGAAGTGGCTGCTGAACACCAGTAACAGGGGAGAAGAACCAAAAAAGCCAAATAAAGAAATTTAAGTGGCCTGGCTGGCAACTTGCAGTGTGGTCTTGAAGGTTTCTCCTCCACCTGATCAAAGAGTGACTGATAAGGACTGTGCTGATTCCTTTTTGTCCACTTTCTTGCTTAGATTCACATGTGCGTTATTACAGGGACATGAGATACTCTTTATTTTATGCTATTTGTTATTTCCTACTACTTTTGTTAGTCTCTGGTAACACATAAAATAAGTTTATACTGGAGAAGTAGCTTTCATATTTTTCTCTGAAATTACAAGTTTGTTCTCAATCCCTGAGATGATATCTTATGCTTAAATGAAATTTTGGCAAAGAAAAGCAAAGCACTTTACAGCTATCCTTCTCCATCTAGTACCATTATGTCTTTATATACCTGTGTAAAAGCAAGCTATGCAAATTTTCCTAAAAATAATGATGCTAGTGTAATTGTTCTTTCTAGGCTATGTTCCAAAACCTGTTTTAAACTTGAAAAAACCATGAAAGTGGGATAGCTGGGAAAAAAAATACTTTGTTTTTTATTTAATAATAAATGCTTGAAAGGATCACAGCATTTTATAAGGTCATATGTAACACCAGTTATGACACCACAGTAATGCATTATTCAGTGCCAGCAAGAATATAAATCCTTGTAATGTACATGGGTGAAATGTGGTTTAATTCTTATTATCCTTTGGCTTTGACTCAAAGTTCCTGCTGAGCATTATAATGTTTAGACGATGCAAATTCCCTGAGATGCTTTAATTAAAGCTGCAATGTAAGACACTGCCTCTGGCTGTTGGTCACAGTACCTGGCACTTCCATTTCCAGAGGTACCAGCCTGAGCTCAGGCCCCCAGTGAAATGGGCATTTCTGGTACTGCTCAGGCTGGGGCAGACTTTCTGTCTTGGCTACTGCATGGCTGAGGTTTAGCAGAAAAATATGACAACTGGGAGACTGAGAAAATAAAATTCCTGCTCCAATCTCTCCTTTTTTAACAAGGAATTTCTCTGGAGGGCTACGTGAATGTTTAAGAGCAGGAGTTTGCAGTACACATGCTACTTCTCAACAGCATTTCCACTGTGCTCCAAACACTGGTAAAGAAAAGACTTGTGGGATCCGTATTACCTGGTGACTGCCATAATTCTCTCCTGCTCAGCAGCAGGGCAAACCCCTGAGCCTGTAGGACCTCTCTGGTATGTGCATGCACAACACAGCACTGGGCTTAAGGAGTATCTTCTGCTCACCTTTTATGAAAATATCAAAAGACATGGTTTTGTTTTGAAGTGAAAAACCACCCCAGATCTCTAAACCCTACAACTGCCAAGAAAAGCTTTTCCTGCTCAGCTCCATGGGACTCTCACTCACAGGCAAGGACAGCTGGATGCCTTCAAGCACTCTGGCAAACACCCTTCAGCATTTTTAGGAATTTTACTCTGTCTTTGCACAGCATTGCACTCCTGTGATTGTGACCAGCCTAATGGATCCTTCTCTCCTATTGAATGCTGAAGCAGGCATTTTAAATGCAGTTGTTCACATTTGTTGACTGCAAGTGCACACATCCTGGAAATTCACCTCCTTTCAGCATCACTGCCAATAAATAATTTAAAAGCCTATTAAGACAGCAAAAGGCAACTCACTGAAATTATAAGCAAATATTTTTGCATCAGGGCCCAGACTTGGGGAAACACTTAAACAGCACCTTCAATCCAAAGCAAGTGAGCATTCACATTAATGCAACTGCCTGACTTGCAAGTCTTGTGTTTTACTGAGTAAGAGCTATTACTCAGCTCTGCAAATTACTTTCTCTTGTGGAAACATACAGTTATTCAAGATTTCAAAATATCTAGCAAAAACAACAGTTTCATAAGTAGAAAGACAAGTCTGATTTCAGCCTAAGTCCTATAATTTTGAATCTGGATAGAAAAAGCAAATAGTACTGACAGAATTTAGCCTCCACTGTATTTTTTCAGACATCAAAATACTTAAGTTATTCAGATACACACAATATCATAAAGGCAGACAATAATGGAAATAAGGACACCAAGAAAGTGTTCTACTGCAGGCAGCATATTTGCAAATATTACTGGAACAGAGTTAACTGCCACAGAGGGAACACAAGACATTAGGCATAAGGAATCTCAGTTTGAAAAACATTCAGAAAATGGGACACATCAAACTAAAAGTTAAATTCTAATTAAGAACATGAAACGTAGGAGGAAAAGCATATGCTGTCAGAGCCACAGCAGTTACATCAGGAGGTGACAAGGGAAGAAAATGTGAAGCGGAACAGGGACACTTAGAGAAACAAAAAAGCCTCTTTTGGGAACAGAGCATCTCTGCCAGACAGCACATGTGTCTGGCAGCACACCTTGGAAGACAGGCAAGCCCTGCTGACTCTCTATAGTTTGAATTTCCCAGGATGACCTTCCCCAGCTTCCCAATTCTGCATTTTCATGACCAGCAGAGATGATGGAAGTGAGGGGCAGGAGAGGGTTTGATGATCTCAATGAAAATTTAAATTACCAGCTGGGACACCACTGGTCTTTGACTGACTGCAATGCCCACTCTCCCACTCAACAAATGGATGAATGCCATTTTCTGAATTATGCCAATATTTGGATTGGTGTTGGATGGAGCACAGAGGCTCAGACAGCTGTTTCAGGAGCATTTGCAGGGAAATTATGCTTTTGAAAATACACAACCTATTCCTGGAGTTGAACAGATTAGCTGAAGATGTAGGACTGTCTACTGTGGAAAGTCATTTAAGCTAAAACAGAGCAAGAATTCACCTTGGACCAACAATTTTTGATTAACTTCCTTTGCTGGCAAGCTTAGTGTAAACTAGGCACCATGCCAAAGCCTCCCAATTCACTCTGGAGCAAATGCAATTTGAAATGCTGCTCTCATCTTTTAACAGCATGGACTTCAGGGTGAATTTTCAGGTAATGGTCAGAAGTGGCACAGACCTATGGATCACACTACTGCCAGTCACAATACTGGCACTTTGTGTAACAATAAATCAAACCAGGTCTTTACTAACGTCCTTTACTGCACAGTAAAGGAACAGCTCCCAGACTGGTGTGTGCATCGTGGTCTGCAAGGAAAAATTGCTTTTTTTAAGCTGGAACCACAATTCACCAAAACTGCCGAAGTTTAGTACAAGCTGGAACAGTGGGAAATTTATATTAAATATATTTTAAAATATAGTAATACCCAGACACAATCCCTAAATGTCTTTAACATGAATGAGATCTGCACATCCCTGGACTCACAGGCACCACACCAGCTCCACCAACTCTGCAGAAGCTGCTTGGTGTTAGGCTGTGACTTTGGACATCCTACAGACCACTGTCCACTCTCTGGCACCACAAGAAACAGATACATGCCAGAAACCTGTTTGTCACAGCTATGGAGGCCAGTCACTTCATCAAATCTGCAGCTACTCACACACACATCTCCTGTACACAGCTCCTCATGGTCACTACTGCTGAGCATGAACCCTGACAAGAGCTTCATTTGAGCTTTAGCTTCTCTGAAACTTTTGGGCTTTCCAAGTCAATCAGTTTGCCTCAGGCCAGCTGGAGCCATGCTGGGATTTGCAGCCTTCCTGCAGGAAAGCCAGAGGAGCTCTACCCAGCAAACATGCACCCACTGAAACCACACAGACCTCCCCAGCTGCAACTGGGGCAGCTCCTCCTGCACAGCACCACCTGCATCTGTCAGGGACCTTTTATTTAGCTCAGCATTTTTATTTAATTTCCTTATGAATGGCCAAGCTTTTGTGTGCTAAATCTCCCACACAAACACCAATTCACTGACAGGAGCAGCGCTGGCACATCATCAGCACTTTCTGTGCCAGGCTACCCAACCACCACAGGACCAGGAGAGCCAGAAAGGAACTCCTGCACTGGGTGGCACAAGAAATCTGGAGCAGGGACCTGTGCATGTTTAAACTTAGGCTCCACAGCAGAACTTAAAGACGAGATAAAAAAACATTAACAGTTTTATGTGTGTCAGTTTTGAAAGGCTGGGCTATAAACACAAAGCTATTCAACAAGAGAAAACAATGAGTGTGAAGAATGTCAGTCTGATGCCTAAAATAAAAAGGTAATGACCCCCATTCGCACAACATTTCTTGTTTTCATAGGCAAAGGAACAGCCAGCACACCTTGAGAAAAGGTTACCAAAAGGCTGACTTGGCGCCTCATTTGTTATTTAAAGTGTCTTTTGCTTTTTTGCCCTTAAAAAACCAACAAACCAGCTATTAGCCAAGGCTAACAGCTTGACCTTTGTAAGACACTACGTTCAGCAAGCAAGCACGGTGATAACAGCGCCAACACAAGTTCAAAGCTGAGCTGCCAGAGACGCGCTCTGTAAGCAGCGATCAAACATCGCTTGTTTCCTGCTTACTAAGAAACCAAACGCTGTTGAAGACCACAACCAAATTAGCATCTAGATAATTTGTAAATAATTAACTTAGTGTCATTTTATAGACACTAACTGCTTGCTCTTCTAATCTCATTATTTAATTATCAGCATTTATTGAAAATATTTTGTTTGCTGTACGTAAATGCAAACATCAGAAGACAGTCAAAAGCAATTAGAAACGTAGGTAACATTTACTACATAAGATAAAGCACAATTAAATGCTAAAATACACAGGAACAAAGAAATAATAATAATAATTCTTTCTGGTTCCTGTGGAGTCATGGAATGACATGTATAATAAATTGTATTATCCATAAGCAGCAAGATGAAAACTATTTCAGGTTTACAAATGTTTTAAAACCTTTCTTGGAAGCTCCACTTCAAGCTTGGCCTTACAAATTACTAGCCCATTACCAAAGGCAGCCCCTGGCACTTGCTATCTAACAGAAGCCACCACCACAGGCTCCCCCAGTTTTAAAACTGCTGATTTTTTCCTCCAGTTGAGGAGCACATTTGAAGTAGAAAAACAGTCCTGCAAGAAGGGGCAGGGGACTGACCTGTCCTGCAAGGAACAGCATGGCTTGCACTCTCCAAAGTCTCAGTGCCACTTGTGGGGCACAGGGCAGTGTGGCCAGGACACCCTGGGCTGTGGTCACAGAGGGGTTGTGTGGTCCCAGCCCAAGGAGAGGGCTCCTCTCTGGGGCAGAAGAAACCCTGGCAGGGTGGTGTGATTGATTTTGTTTTGCTCTGAGGATACAAGCAATGCTTTGGCTGTGAATGCCAAACACCAGAGGCACACTCTGGCTCTGCCCCAGGCTGTGCTGGTGTGAGAGGCACGACTCTCACAACCTCGGTATTTTTGCTGCGTGACAGATTTTGCTAATCCTGTTCTGAGGCTGACAGCTCTCTACACACACACAATGCACTGAGCTCAGGCAGTAATGCAGGCTCTGGCTGGAGCTTTGAAAGGCAAGCCTCAAATTCAGATGCTCTGTCAATTACTGGACACAGCTTCCAAGAGCTCCTACAGCCTTATCTAATGCCTGGCTTGCTGTGGCTGGAAATACAAGTGATAGAGAAGGGCAAGGCTGCCTGTGTGACTGGAGGGGATGGTTCACAGCCAGGGCTGTCCCTGTCATCACAACTGGGATGCCACAAAAAGGTGCTGAAGGGGAGGGGGAGTAGCTGGTGCATGTGTGACATGCCATTTCCACTGCAAAAATCACCTGTTTGGCCTGGGCCAGCACAAGATTTTCAGTCATGGAAAGGACACTGAACCGCACATTTCCCACCATTTTTTTGTTTCTTTTTCCTAAAGAGGAAATACAGGGAATATTTCAAGTAACCAAAGATTATTAGCTTCCATCCTTAATTTCCCATGGAAACATGTTTTCTGAAAAATTTTATCACTTCCACAATTGTCCAGCGAGCAGCTTTGGGAGTGAAAACTGCCTCAGCATCATCATCAACTGTGGCAATAAACACTGCTGTAAGGCAAAACAAACATTTGTGTCTTTTTCTTTTAAATCTTACTTTGGCCTCAGCACTACAGCCCATCCAGTTGCAGTCATTTTCCCAGTCAGAAGCCAGAACACAGGAGAAGGTAACACAGAGCTCGGTATCTCTGTGGGATTTCCCAGCTACTGATAGACTTTTACTGGGCCTACAGCCCAGTTAATTCCTCCTTGAGTGATACTCGGGAGCTCTAACAGTGAGCCAGTCTCCAGAGACTGCACAGCCACCTCAACAGAGCTGTAAAACAAGGCAGAGGAGGAGGAGGAGGAAGGTGAATGTGAAAAATGCCAGTGTGATCTGTGCAACAGCCCAGGCAGGTGAGCAAAAGAATCTTCCACAGAACTCATCCCACTCCTGTGCACTGGGAGCAAGAGCTCCAGGAGTGGGTTCTCCCTGTCCTGGGAGCTCCAGAACTCAAGGCAGGGGCAATTACAGGCACAGACACAAGTCCTAGAGTGGGACATGAAGTGGGCACAGCCACTTCAAAGCTGCCCTGCTACAAAATTACTGTAACTAGATCTGGAAACTGCTGCATGTAAAACACAGCTGTGCACATCTATATTTATCCAATTATTATCTGATTGTTTGGAAGACATTCCTGGTGCATTTTTATTTTCTGTGCTGCACTTCTCCATCCCAATAATGGAATTAACACTTTAAATCACTTTGCTATGCAAAATCTATTTATGCCACTGAGGTCTATTCCCAGCATAACCTGAGGAAAATTGCAGGAGTTGGGGGGGGGTGGGGGAAGCAGCATCACAAAAGCCTTTTCAGTTGTGTTCAGCTGTAGCTATTACAGAAAATGAAATAAAACACAAACAGACCCCACGTTTCAGTATCATTTCAAACCAACCCCAGAGTAAAATGCATCTTAGATAGCCTTCAAGAAAGGCTGTGCAGAAAACACCCCACAGAGGGTAACATGAACCAGGTCACCAGCACAGAGCTTTCTGTCCTGCCTGCTGCACAACCTTCACCCTGGCAAGTCAACCCACACCTTCCTCAGTGCTCACTGGGTGCTTGTGACTCAGCAGGCTCTGCAGTGTCAGCCTAGCAGGGGATGAAGGGGACCCACCCAGCACACGAGTGGAAAATAACAGGGGAGTTCTTGTTTTGATGTTCTGACAGCAAGTGATATGCAGGGAAAAGGAATCAGCACTAAAATCCTTTACAACCTTCACATCAACATTGCAACTGTCACAAATAAATTTTGTATTTGCCATCAGTGAGATATGAAGTATTTATTTCTTTCTAGTTATATTTATCAGAACAACTTCTACATTTGTTCCACTCAAAGAATGAAACAGATACCCAAGCATTTAATTAGTCTCCAAATATTTTTGTTAGTACAACTGTCTATTTGTTATGAGCAAAGATGTGCCTTAGAGCTTCATTTAAGCAATTAGCCAGACCTGATACTATCACATATTCATATTTTATGTTTTATTTCCAAAACCACTATTCTGAAAAAAATCATGATTTTTCCTGTTCTGTGATGTCATTTGAAGTGCAGGGTGTAACAGCACAGAATGCTCTACAGTGCAGCAGAAACAGCATCAGAATGACACATTTGGTTCTGAGAGAAACTGATTATAATTAATAATTACAATTAATTATAATTTAGATACTTTATAATTTGTATATCTTCCCTTTTGCCAATCTGCCCTATACAATAGAAACAGGCAAGCACAGAACCCAATTTTCTTTCCTTCACCAAGCTTAGCTGTTGCTGCTAAGCATTTTGAATGCAGTACAAATTAAATGGGTACTGCTGGGAAATATCACAATTTCCCTAATTTTTTAAAATCATACCTTGGAAGCATAAGGCTTTGGTAGGTGGACTGCTAAAAATACTCATAATTAAAGACAACTGCATGAGAACACCTCATGTTCCTGAAGCTTCATCACACTTGAATGGGCTTAGGGACAATTAAAGTTTGCCCATTTAAAGAAAAGACAAGTGTGTTTTATCAAATAAGCACACAGAAGGGGCAGACAAGCCACTGGACAGCTCAGGAATGCTTTTGGGAACAAAAAGAAATCCAACCCAGAGCTGACATGCAGAGAATACAAGCTGTAGTTCAGGCTTAATTAAATAAGAGCAGGGATGCATAGCAAGCTGTGGCTGCAGAGTTCAGGTAAGAGTAGAAAATACCCTCCTGTCCATCACAGAAATTTCCTTCTGCATGTGCTGGCTCTGGGAACTTTGCCCAGGCTGCAGCTCTCACAGAGGAGATTTCATTCTCAGCCCTGTCCATGGGACAGCTTTTACAATCTCCAAGCAGACTGAACACATGCTGAAAATATCAAACAGCCTGCAAAGAACAAGAGAAAGGAATTACATTATTACAAGCACCCAGGTCACTGTGAGCTGACAGGTGCTTTTTTTCCTTACATAAATTAGAAAGCTTTATGCAAGCCTTTTTTTTTTTTTTTTACTTGATTTTTAAAAGAGGTTTCATATAAAGTTCAAGCTTCCCAGCATTGGAAGAAGGTTGTACTTCCCAGTTTGTTCACAGTGGGCAAGTTCAAAGCCTTTAAGAGCTTCCATTCTGTGTCCATGGCTGAATCCCATACAAGGATTGTAGGTACAAAAGTTACACAGTGTGTGTAGGAGAATTTAAAACCTCCCAAAATACTGAATGAGATTGTACCTCAGTATCTTCAGTGCAAATAATACCCAGTTGATGCTGCAGGCAATTTTCCACCTGTACCCAAAAGGGACACACTCAGCAGATACATTTGAAGATGTATTCCCCTTAAAATACCTAAACCTTTCCTGTGTGATTGCACAATGAGGACATTTCTAGCCCCTGTGTTTCTGGGCTTATCTTTGCCAAAATCAGTGTATCTGATTATTAGAGAACAGCAGCTCAGCAATTTGATTGCAGTGGATGCTTCTATGGGGACTGCTTTATGAAGATTTCAGAGGGAAGCTCATGAATTCTACTTGTATTTTCATGCTCCTCAGCAGGAAGAAAAACATGCTGTTTCCTCTTCACTTTGACAGCTGAGTGCAAAATCTTCAATTACTGTGTGCATAGTCACCACCAGAAATTGCAGAATTTTCCCCAGCAGACATGTCCCCTTAGACAGGTCAGCTCTTTACTTGCCTTGGCACATCATGAACTGGCATAGATCCCTCCTCAGCCCCCAAACTAATGCTTTGGAAGAAAAATATTTATCTGCATTTCTGAAAAGCAATTACCCTGGAAGTTTCCTTTATCTTCACAACAGGATTTTACTAAAGACTCCATGCTTGTGGTGTTACCCATCACAATTATCTTGTCACAAAAACTGCAAGATATTTTTTTCCTACAGGCTCCAAGCTTCCTGGATTAATGGGATTTTTTCACTAATATTTACTTAAACTGAAAAAAAAATCCCCAGGTTTCTAACAGATGAGGTAACACTAAAACTCAAAGTAGTTCCAAGAGACACAAAACCAACCACATCCCAGCCAGCCACGAGGATACACATCTGCCTGCTGCAGGCTTAGCCCAGCACCCTCAGAGAGCAGCTCCCACTGGGCACAGCCAGGCTGAGGCCAGCACAGGGCAAGGTTCACTCACACAGGTGAGGGCAGAGGTAAGAGCTGCCACAACTGCACTGATTATCATCCCTCTGCTGCACAGAGCCCTTTCCCTCTGCCAGGTACGACATTCCATGCTCCTGTACCAGCCAGCCTTGCAGGGAACAGGCACAAAGCCCCAGCTTTGGAAGGACAGCAACGACCACCCCTGTAACCCAAAGACAGTCACAAACTCCACTGCTCCAAGGGAATGGAAACCAGCCCAAAATGTATCTCTGGGCTACCTGCTGCTAAAGCTGTCCCATTTGGCTCCTGCTATTGCTGTGAAATGGAGGATGGGAAGTGCAAAATGGAAACAGCCACAATCTCATTAATGGAGATAACTTCTGAAATCAGGAGAAAAGGAATCACAAACAGTCACAGCTGCTTCAGATGTAAGGTATAAACATCTAAGCTGGTGAAAACAGCTTTCATTCTCTTTTTGTTTGCTTCATCCCAGAGTTTGCTCAGTTTCTCTTTGTGTCATAGTGCAGGCAAACAAGCCTGAGCCCTCCAAAAGAATCCCGAGGTGACCTTATCAAACACCTCAGGGGTATCTGGATTTGGCATTAGCCCACAGTGAGATTTAGAGATAGGAAATGGGAGGCTTGTTTTTAAATGTTTTTTTTTTTTTCCAATTAAGACCAAGTTTCTGGGTTTTACCCTGGATGAGAATCATCTGCAACACGCTGCAAATAAATCTGCCACTCCCTTGAACATCAATGATTAAATAGTTGTTAATCTGTTGCACCAAATTTATAAATTACGTGATTCAAGCTTTTTACACCCCATTTAACATGAGAAAAGCTAAAGAATAGTTGTTTGTGAGCTATATAATCACACTTGGGGAAAAGACAATGAAACCAGGAAGAATAGAAACTTACCTGACTGTATCAAGTTGTGACACACTGTCCCAGCACAGGTAGGTATAAGTGAATCACACTGATCCCCACTATACTATTTGATAACTACAAGAAGTGTGATTTGGCTGGTCCAATTTGAACAAACTGCTTTGATAAGCCTCCAAAAGAGAGAACATGAGGGAATTGTGCTTCTTTTTCTTGGAAAAATATCAGGGAGAACACTTGCTTAGCTCTCAAGTCAATACTTCCCTCTCTTCATTTGCACACAAACCAAAATATGTCTTTATATGAGAGTCCAAAGAGATCTGCTGAAGCTGAGCACACTGGAAGAGTACCCACTCTCTCTTCAGAAGGCCACTTGCAGTCATACCTGTGAAATTTTCAACAGCTGCATGGCTGATTGAAAGACCAGGGAAAGGAGGGGAAATTATATGAAAAATTCATGAGAAGGCCTCCAGAACACAGCATGGGTTGGAAATGTCAACATTCAAAATACCAACCAAACCAAGGCGAGACAGGAAACCAGAAGGCAGTGGAGAAAAACTCTCAAATGAGCTGATTCATGCCAAGATTGTGCAGAAAACCACCCAGCAGAGAAGCTGCTCACCAGCCTACTCAAATGAATGCAGTGCAATGCTCTGCTCCCATCTGCCCCCAAAGAAAAAGAGGAGGATAAAGCATGCAGGAAACTTCTGCAAATGTGGAGACTCTTTACTAACCATAGGAGCTAACATCCTGTTCAAGTCTGTAAAACATTAAAGCTGCTGATGTTATTCTTCTCAAAGTGCTTTTTCACAGCAGAGAAAACAGACACTTGCAGCTAAGACTGCTAATTTCTTAGTAAGGATGTAAACCATCAGCTTCCACTGTTAATCTGAATGTTTTTGACCACTTCAGGTAAAGAGAAACACATCCCTAGAAACCAAAGTTGCACCCTGACCTTCAGCTGAGAAGGTTCTCCAGATGTACTTCTGCCTCTCCCTCCCCACTCCAGGACACCTTCTGCTCTCAGCTCCTGCATGTAAGCAGCCCCCAGTTTACAACACTTTGGGACACAACTGCATTGCCTGTAAGAAGTTTTGACTCTCATCTATTTCAACATCAGAAGAAATCAGATTTCTACAGAAAATAGCTTCAGAAGCAAATGTGGCTTTCAGTAACACTGACAGAAATACTAATACATAAGAGGATATACTTAATTTCTACCTTTATTATTAATTAAATAATGCATCTCTGCCTTCCCTGACCACAAAAATATTAAGGTCCCTTGAAAATACAGAAACTTTGGGACTGGCAGTCTTGCTGGAAGCCTTAGCAAGGAGCTAATGGGCCAGCAGAGGGAATGCCATGCAGGTCAGAAAGGATGCAGGCTGGCAGGGCAGGGTAAAGAGCAGGTCTATTGGGGCTGAAGGCACCCCCTCAGCCATAATTCATAGCAGCTGGAGCATTCCACCAGCTGGAGCTGATGATCTTGCCACTTCCTTCTCCTCCAAATGGAAAGTCCTCTTGCTCATATTCACATGTGCATTCTCCCCTAGCACCTTCACTAACACAAACTTGTTCTTACACTATTTCAAGTCAGTAATATTGTAAGTCTTCATTATTACTGTATATTTCTAGTTTAACAGCATGCACAGATGTGTAATAAAGTACATACAACTGTGTTTTGATACCACTTTCTAATGCCACTGTGTTTAACAAATTCTGTGTGATCCTCCCTTGCCAGTTCTGACTCACAAGGACTTGGCTCTGAAGTGAGGTCCATAAAATAGATGTAGTAGGCTTGTTGAAACAAATAACAAAACAGTCAAAAGCTTTCTCAGAGAAAGGCCAGCAGAAGACAAAGGTAGAAATATTTATGCAGTCAGTCAGGGGCATTGGAAATGTGTTCTGAATAAACACTGATCTTCAGTATGCAAGTTCCATAGCCCTTGCTGTCTCCCAAAGATCAGCAAGAATGGAAATCAATGATGCTGCCTTGTTAGAAAACACAAATCAAAGCATCAGTGACTTTGTAAAATCCCTTCTGTCACTTTGACCTTCTGGTGGCAGGCAGCTCCACAGATTCATTACCTTTCATTGTAATGTCTAAAGAAAAAATCAGCAGCACAAGTGTTTGAGAGCAACACCAGCAGCAAGAATTGGAAAAAGGCTGGGAAGCAGAATACACTAAAATAAATGAGAACACCATAAACGGATGCTCACTCTGCCTTGAGGACTGTGTCCTCTCTTCCAACACATCCAAGTCAATTCTGCTGCTGCCCAGCTTCACACCAGGTCCTTTCTCACCACCTGCACCTGCTGCTTCCTCTCAGGAAGCTGCTTCTCTCCTTGCCAGTCAGTCCTGTCAGGAGCTACTGCTACACCTGCCCCCTCTCCAGGGACACCCCCAGCAGTAAACACCACAAAGCTGGTGGGCAACACCAGCCCAGCCCTCTCCTTCAGAGAATCTCTTGTCAGAAAGAAGTGGGGTTGGGGGTGGTACTAACCTGAGTCTCCAAGCTGGTGTAGGGACTAGGAGGTTCAATCTACAAAGAGAGCAGACAGAAACAGCCATTACTCTGCAATAGTGGAAAAGAAGGTGTTCTGAGCTGTTATTGGTCCAAAGTGATATCAGGAACAAACACACCTGTTTGAAGAAGGATGCAGGATTATTTTTTTATTTTAAGGTTTACCACTTTTCCACACATCTGGAAATCACACAGAACTTACAGAATCTCTACACTATTTGGATGAGCAAAAAATGTTGCAGCAACAGGAATATACCAGAGGGCCATGTGCAGGCCCTCACATCTTTGATTTGATGCTCTTTTACAATTCCTCGATTACAGCTGACTGGTTTGAGATCAGACTAATATTTGACTGGTGCTCCTGTCATTTCAAGGCATTAAGACCTTTACAGAAAGTTGATCAAGACTTGATGGTGAAAGGGTTGGCCATATCCTTGGCAAAATTTTTCTTCTCAACAGCTGCAGTTAGCTGTGGTTATTTTGTTTTCCATTACATTACTTCCTAATTAAAGCTTCTCTCCAGTTCTGCACATTATGATACAAGTGCACTGTACATTTTTTGCAGTTGGCACCTTCCTTGGTGTCAAAATCTGAACTCTTAGCTTAGCCTGGCCAGAGGATTCAAACCTCATTAAAGAACTGCTAAACACAAAAGCACAAAATCATCTATTTAGCCTGTTAATTAAAAGGTTAGCAAGAGATAACATCCCTGTAGGAAACTCCATCATTAGTGTTCTGGGATTAGCACTCAAGCAAAATCTTTAAAAGCACATCCTTTAAAGTATAAGGAACATTTATAACCTCAGTGCTGCTGGTCCAGGTATTACTCTGCAAGGTCTTGCTCTCCACATCCTGTTTAATGGGAAAGCCTAACAGAGCAGAACCAGGTCAATGGTGCTCCTTTAAACCCATCACATCTGTCTCAATTAGACACTTTAAGTTTAGAAAATTCTTGTCTATCAGATTATCAGGCTCCTGAGACTAATTTTGAATTTGGAGCCATTGTGATTCTCACTTTGGCTAAATCACAGAACAGAATGGGGGAAAAAAAAAGTGGGCTTCCTCCAAAAAACTACATATTCATTTTACTTTTAATTATGCCTATAAAGCAGCTTTTAACAATCAGTATAAATATACTAAAGAAAAAACAAGCTATCAACCCAGGAAAAAAACTTAAAGGAGGAAATTAGCCTTGAAAGCCTTGACACACCTTTCCTCCACTCAGCAAGCCATGGGTCAGGCAGCACAGTGTGCACAGGTGAAAAAGGCCATGATTGCCTCTGTCACACTGCTCAGAACAGGCTGATGAAAGGCTACATTTAACACCAGAGCACCATTATGACACAGATGTAGTAGATATTATCTGACAACTGGCCAAATGACCCCAAGAGTGGAAGGAAACTGAGAAACCTCAATGAAATTCAAATATCATGTCATCAGCTAAGCCAGAGGAGGAAAGAAATCATCTGAAGGTGAGCCATGAGGTGAGAGGACTCTTGTCCTTGGACTGCCTTACTCTAAAACAAATGATGGCAACACTCACATCGACTCAGCTGGGATAAACTCATCCATTTTGCAGCTGGACTCTAAAGCAATGCTAGTTTGGTCACAACACTGTCCTCCATTGTGCCACTCACATTTGTATCATAACAGGAGGATCACAACACTAGCAGGTGTGTGGGGCAGCCAGAATACAAAGTGTGTTTAAATACAAAAAGCAAAATGCTGCTGTAACAAAGCACAGCTCAGCTGCACAGGCTCCCCTTTGGGAGATCATCTGGATTTTCTCAGTCGGTGCCAATTTGACTACAGACAAAAGCTTTTTCAACATGCACTGTTCACTTCCAAATGACAATATTTCCATAACAGGAAGTAGCTACTGTATGTATAAAACATCCTGGAAAGATCAGGGGATTCCTGTAAGAGATAAGGCTTCAGACTATTTAGAAGCTAGACAAACTCAGTCCAATATTTCCTGAACAGAACGGATTTCTTATGTTAATTACTAATTTCCAAAGCTTCCTGGCCAATGAAAGCTGTAAATATAAACCAGGTTTTGAATGGCATTATTTCACCGTGCCTGTGATCTACAGTTTTTCCTGTTTATTTCCCCCCATTTGGCTGTGGTGAGTGGTATTCACTTGTGCAGTCACCATTGTGCAGCATTGCAAGGGGGATTGTTTTGCTCCATCATTCGAACAAACACTCAAATGTCACATTCACTTACAAATTATCTGAGGAAAAAAACCCGGAAGCTTGACTTTTATGGGCAAAAGTATGAACAACCCAGGTTAACTCCTTGCCCAGCTCACACTTTTTTGCACAATTGCTAGAGTTGGTGATGGAGAAAAACCCAGACCTTTCTCCCAACTGCAGTTCAATGTACAACATTGCTGCCTCTCAGCCTGCACTCCACTGACTGTGGAACAAAGGGACGTGGCTGGGCTGTCTCTGGATTCCCCCTCTGCCCTCACAGAGGTGTTTTCTTTTATCCTGTTCCCAGCTGCCCACTCCACCTGTGCAGTTACAGGTACACTCAGGACAGCTCTTGGAGCCAGCCTGAGGGTCCCCAAAACACAACTGCAGAGAATACATCCCAACTTGCCTCTTGAAGCAAGAAAATGATAAGGAATAATAAGGAAATTGAGGAATAATAAGGAATAAGGAAACTGAGGAGGATGGAGAGGGTGGGAGGACATAAATACAGTCAAATTTGATTTTCAACAGCAAAAGATAGTTTTAAAATTCAAACCCAAAGTCAGAAAGACTTTCACTCCTATTGCAGGAAGAGGCATGTTCTTAAAATCATCTGCCTATCACTAGTGCCAAATAAATGCCATATTTTGTAAATCCCAGAGCTCTCCTCCAGCTCCTGTGCATGGCCTGATGACCATGTGCCCAGGAATAGCCCACATGTGAGGGATGAGCCCACACACTTTTTTTAAAGATACAACCTCTTTGCTTTGTCCAACCTGCCTGCCCTCATTGATTATAAATTGCTAATAAAAGGCAAGAGAGAAAATTATCACACAGAAGCACTCAGGAAAAAGAAGCAGAATAACTGACACCATTCCAGGCAAAGTTTTGGTTGGTCTGTGTATGTTCCACTTTAATTCTAGCAGGTTTCAGCAGCCTGACACAGAACCACAAGAGCTGTGATAACTGAACCCCAGGGACAACAGCAATCATCCCATCTGAAATTTCAGACTGCCATTTTTCAAGTGCTGTGAATCATTAATCTCCAGTGCTTGTGATCAAATGAAATCTGTAGTGGGATTGGAGTGTAAACATTATGACAGTGCTGTATAAACAGCCTGACACATTGATCACCTCTAAGGACTGATCAGGGTAAGACTCTGTTTACCATTGAAAGGTGACACTGAGAACAGCAACTCAGCTCTGGGGTTTGACACTGAGAACAGCAACTCAGCTCTGGCCACCGTGTCTTTCTTCATGGGTTAATGTCTCATTCCCATAAAGGAAACAGACATCTCTTCAAATACTTTGCAACTTTTCCAAAACAAAACTAAAGGATAGGAAGGGTTGGAAGAACTGAGGTACAGACAAATAAACCAAATATTCCAAAGTCACATGGGAAATATGAGAGAAACCTGCAAAGTCTAGGGCCTTGACCACAAGACATGCCTCTCCCCCATGCCACAAAAGATGTTTTTCCAGCAGTTTCAAGAGACACCAGGTTTGACTGTGGTGACTCCATCTTCTAATCACACATGACCTCAGCCTGACTGCAGGAGAGCCCAGGGCACAGACTCCAAGTGCTGCTGGCTGCACTGGACCTGTTCCTGCAGCCAAACCTCCTGCTCACTGCCCCTCCCATCTCTTCTGGACTGCTCACCTTTGGTGCCAGTGCAGCTCTGTTCAGCTTTGGTGAGTGAGGCAGAAACTTCAAAGGACTTTTTTACACTTGATGAGCAATTTTCACTCATTTCTAGTCACTCCTGTCAATCCCTGGAGGCAGCATGGATCTGTGTATGGCTTGGCACAAGGCAACAGCCCCCAGCAGCAGCACCAGTCACAGGTGCTCTCACCCCAGAACCTGCACTGCAGCAGGTTTTCCAGGTTTTGTGCAGCTGGACCCTGAGAGACACAGGAGAACTGACTTGTAAAGTTCTTTTTCAGTTTTATTGATTTGTTCTATGTCACTTTACAACTGAATCAGTTCTTTCAGTCAGCTCATGCCACTAGGCAAAGAGAGCTGTGCTGGTGCAGGAGAGGTGGCCAGCAAAGGCAGGAGCAGGAGGATACTAAGGAAGAACCAGCAGTTAGGACAGGATAAGAAGGCAAGTGGCAGTAACAAATGCCTGCACCAACACCAAACACTTCTTCCTCTGAGACCACAGGTTCAGACAAAAATACATTGTATTTTCACCTAAAAGTGACATATCACATGTTCTCTCCAATTGCTCTGCAGCCTGCAAGGCAGGACCATGGAACAGGAGCTCCCTGCGTGGGCAGTGCTGTTTGTACAATTTGCAGTTGAGGATTACAGCTATCCCAGGGCACTGTCACACTGTCTCTTCTGCTGACTCATTTTATGATCCAGAGGTTTGTTAGCCTGCCAGCCTGTGGTTTTTATCCTACACTTGAATGTGGCTCAAAACCTTTGTACATTCACAGAAACAAAAAGCAAAACAAAACAACAGGATTTGGAGGGACTGCCTGGAGTGCCATTTCCCTGAGCTTCTGCCACCTCTCCACTAGTGAGGGGAGCACAAGTCAGGTAACCTCCCACACACCCTGAGGATGGTGGTGACACCGGTACCCTGGAGCAGCAGCCAGGGCACCAAGGCATGGAGTTTCCCTGCAGACACGTCCCTGCACTGAAACCCAGCCTCTAATTACAGGAAGTGTTCAGTAACCTTAATTGTAACCCTTAGCTACAAGTCACATTAACAGCTGCCTCTGCACCACCAGCTATCTCACATGCTGACTTATTTGGGGAAGAGTGACTTCCCAGCAGTGCCAGTCCTGGGGCATGAGCTGCAGGGCAAGGTACAGGAAACCCTGCAGTCACCCAGAAAAAGGTCTGGCAAAGCTGACTTTCATCACATTGCCCACCATCAGAAGCTGCACCAATGTCTGCAAAGAGTGAGCATTTCCAGGGTGGTCTGAGTGGCAGTGCAGTGAGAAGATGTGGATGTGGTACAACCCCAGTCAGAGGTGCTGGGTGGTCCTGCAGCTCCTGTGAGCTCTCAGGCCACCGGAGTGTGCAGAGGCTGCTCCAAACCACCAAGCTGTCCTTGCTGCCAACAGCCTCACTGGTGCACAGCTTAACCAACCTGCTCTTCAGTAGCAACATGAGCCCACGTGGCTTCTGCCAGCCCTTAATTTTGACAAATGAACTGTTTGTGTGGCCAAATTGCAGAACTGATCCTAACTAAACACAAACCGCTGGGTGAAGATGTATTCACCCAAGATCATTTTCTCAACTCATTTGCTGAGAAGCTGCAAAGAATGGAAGGACATCTTAATCCAGGACACCCACCAAAATTTAAGATGCAGATCAGCTCTATAAAAGTACTGCCTTGGGCAACACCCCTGAGTATAAAATATAGGCTCTAGACATTCACAACTTCCACACATACAGGGCTACCGCCCCACCACCTCTCCTCCCTGTCTATCCCAACTCTGGATATTTTGCCACCAGAAACAACTGCAGCCTTTAATAGCTGATGGCTTTGGTACAAACTGTTCTAATCCTTGGCTAGTAAAATAAATCTGTATAGCTCCTTCAAAGCCAAAAATCTGAGGGTCTGTGTCTTCTCCCAAATGAACAACCACATGCTTATCCAGCAGTGGAAGAGCAGATCAGTCAAATCTAAGACCTGCTAGTTCCTTGCTTTTCAGTAAAGATAAAACTGTTCTCTTGTCTGCAGGAGTTGTACTATGTAAATGACTGTAGTCATTTACAGAACCTAAACTGCAGCAGCACCTACTACTCCTTAGCTTACAGTCAGTGCCCAGAAATAGCCCAGAACTCCCTAATACCTCCATAAAAACCATTACCCAAAATAAATCCATACCATCTTACTGAACATTTAAGCCACTCACTGAATCTTCTGTCTATTACTGTTCCAGTTACAAATGAAGCTGGAATTATTCCTATCTTCAGTGTCTTTTACCACCTGAAAAGTATCTGCTGCAGCCAGCTGAGCACAGACCTGTGAACATAGTCAGGGCCAGCAACTGCAGCACACTGATAGCAGCAGGAGCTTCCCCAGTGTCTGTAAAATATGCCTGGCCACTGAGATGCTGCTGTCCCAGCACTGCTCTGACATTCTGAATATGTCAGCTCCCCAGGCCAGACGTGCTGTCTCACAGGTACAAGTGACAGACTGTTAATGTTTTCACTTATTAACTCCAGGCACACTTATCTTTCAGCCCTGACACCTCAACACAGCACAGCTGCTCCAACACCACTTTCCAAATCTGTGCTTAAGAATGATACATCTGACCAGCTCACAGCAAGGGTCAACTGTCCTGCTTTCCTTAATAATTTATTAAGAGCTGGCAGGAGCCACAGCTTTGCTGCACTGTTCAGTTGCTCTAACAAACTGCACGGTTGGTTTCAGGTGGCAAACGAATTTCAGCATGAAATGCAAATGTGTAAAAAGACAAGGAACACTAATCTAATGGATCAATAGAAGTGGGTTGCTTAGAGATGGCAAAGTGCACCGGATGCTGCTGACAAAGATCTTTGTCCCCATGCCCCAGCTCATCTCTGAAAGCCCCACACGCCCTCGCTGCTGCGAACCACAGCTCCATGCCCACATCCCCAGCAGGTGCTGCTTTGGAACCTCCAAGAGGGCACCCCAGGAGGTACTGCCTGGGTTTGATTTTGAGTGTAATTACACTCATGGGTGTGGGTTATTTGTAGTTCTAGTGATGGAAAGGAAAAAAAATAAAAGAAAAAACAACACATGTCCTTATGCAACATTTTAATAGAGCTGGAGGAGTCTGTATTTATAGAGTAACCAAGTGTCTTAAACAGCTATCTAAAAAAGCACATGGAAGGAGACACTAATTCCCTTGAGAGTCTAAGCATTGCACTTATAGAGGAAAAAATGTCCTGTCTGACAACCATTCCAGTCATCATCTGTTATGAGAACAATCTGCCTGAATATTATCTGACAGAGGACAAGATGTAAAAAAATCAGCAAGAAGACCCTGACCAAATTTAAAGATCAGGCTCATTTGAAGTTTCCAGACAAGTAAATTAACCAGAAGCAAATTAAAGCCTGCACAGTAAGGAACGTGTTCCAAAGTTAAAGGAGCAGCTGAAGAGAACAGGGCAGGGCCAGTTTCAAAGCTGAGGGGGGCTGTGAACCAAAATCAGCCAGTCAGCACAAGGGCTGCATGCTGCACTTGGAGCTATCGCAGGTAATCGAGCTGGAAATCCACATCAAAGCACTTGGAAAAGAGAGAGACACGGTGGTGGGCCAGCTTAAGTGGTGCTGGCACAACCCCAATAACAACAACAACAAGAAAACACATTTTCACCAGATTTGGCACTGCACACAGAAAAAGACACCCCTGCAGTCTCTGTTCTCAAAGCAGAGGAAAGCATGGCTGTTCAGTGACAGCCACACTGGGAGTCACCAAACACTGCTGTGAGCAGCAGCTCCAGGTCTGAGCCCTCCTGAGCCACCCAGGGCCCTCCCTGAGAGGGGCACAGCCTGGCAGAGCTGGGGTCCTGCCCTGAGCCTTTCCATCCTGCTATTCTCATGAAAAGGATCTTTCAAAAGAATAAACTGAGGACACCAAGAGGCTGGGAACACAGCCCTGGGTCTTTCTTGAGGGAAAGGGAAAGGCAAGGGAAAATCAGCTTTAAGAAAATCCAGCTAAAAATCTTGAGGGTAAGAGAACGAGAAGCAGCCCACATAGCTTCATACAGAATAAAGCCTGCCAGACAAATTTAATTGCTTTATTTGTTCTTTGATAGAGTTAGAGATCAGTGGATGAAAGGAACACAGAGGAGGTCATATTTCCTGGATTTCAGGACAGCACATGTGTCTCACGAAATCCTAATTGAAAAATTAATTCAAAAAGACTTGGGAAGGGGCAAGAACAGCACTGGAATTGAAAACTGGCTGCAGGACTGTAAACAAATGATAATGATAAATGGCACTGTATTGAGCTGAGGGGAGGTCATATTGAACAAATTCATTAATGACCTGGAACGAGGATTAAAGAGCACGCCAACAAAATCTGATGATTGCATTAAAGCTCGATTGTGTCTGACGGGTGCGAGGCTGCTGGAAGGTGAAGGGGACACGTCCAGCACCAGGATCCTGCTCCCAGATCCTTGGCAGGCAGGGCTGGCATGCTCCAGCCACAGCAGCCTGTCATCCATCACCCTCACCCTGAGCTCACAGCACTGCACATCTCCTTCCCTGCTGGCCACCCTGAAACAAACAGAATTTCCTGCTGCCCAAGAGCCAAACGAGATGTGTGGCAGCAACACAGCCCTTGGCACACGTCGGGAATGCAGGAGTGCACTGACAAGAGGAAGTCTGAGACCTCCCAGTCAAACACAGCCAGGAAAAGAAAATCTCACCACTAAAAATAACACAAATGCCTTAAATCCCACCAAGTTGTGTATTCATAATCTCCCTGATATAGCTTAAAAAATTGTGGGGTTATGGATTAAAGTCCCTGATAAATCCATTTAGGACCAGACACTTCCTCTGCATGAACTTACTACATTCCAAGATTTAATTTTCTCCTCCCCTGTCATAAAGAAACAAACAAAAACTCCTAACCCAAAACAACAGATATGACCAAAAAAATCCTGACTGAACAAACAACATATTGAAAAATTTGAATGAAATTTTTAACAACAGAATTTGGTAACACTAATCTTTAAAGGAGGAAATAGATAATTTGCCTAAGTACAGCTGCTGATTTTCAGCTTTGGAAGTATTGAGGGTTTAGCACTAGACTTTGAGTTTTATCAAAAAGCTACAGGAAAAGATAAAGAATATGCAGGTAGAACAGCAGTTTTGGCTCCCTTCTGCAGTTTTCATGCCAGAACTAAAACATATTTTCCCCAAATAACAGAACCTATCCATCATTTTTATTATCAGCCTGGATGCAGATCCAAGTTTCATCACTTGGTAAGTTAGAAAAACTCTCATTAGCATCTGTGTGTGTAGGGAGCCCATAAGAACACCTCATTAACTCATTAAAGAGGATTCTCACAGAGATTAGCTTTGTCAATCCTTCATTTAGCTACCAATCCATTCATGTGATGCTATTAAGCCCCTCATAAACAGCCAAGTGCTTAGTAATACACTGTAGGAGCTCAGGTTTGAACCCTACACTGGTGCACACTGCTGCTGCATTTGTGCTGCACCACCATGAAAATCACTGCAGCCCCAAAGGACCATTTATTTCCAAATGATGAGCTGGAGCCAACATGTTGGACTAAGATGGGACACAATAACAGTACCCAAACCCATGACTTCAAACCATTCTTAAACAAACCTTGCTTCACATCACACATTTGATGACATGACAGGAAACATGCACAGGCAAAAGAAGGGGTTGCAGTATTGCAGTGCAAAACTGCTGCTCACTGCCTGAATGGGGAAACAGTCAGTGAAGAACCTCTCACCTCCATCCTTAATTGCCAGGTTTTTCTTCTTTTCCTTCCCCCTAACCCCTCTTTTGTGCATCACTGCTGTCACACCATCTGCAATCTATTTTCAGTAAGCCACCTCTGCATAAACAGCACATCTGCCTCTGCCAAGAGAGGCTCCCTCTCTCTTCTGGAACAGGTTTCCAGCACTGCTTTGGCTCACTGCAGTCACAATGATGACAGAGAGGCAAAATCTGCCACTTCCACATATCAGACAGGTATTATGTGTTGGTAAACAGCAATTGTCATCCAGATGGCCCTACAGCAGCTTCATTTTGCACTGGCCTTCAGATGGCACAGTGATAATTGCTCATGTAAGAACATGAACACGAGTCCTTTGAGTCCTGCCAAAGCATCTCCATGCCCTGCACTGCAGTCAGTGCTGCCTCCACACTGGGAGGCGTCAGAGGATTTCAGCCCATCTAAATTCCTATCTTTAATACAGATGCACAATTTTATTTTCCAGCTGAATAATTCAAAGAGCATTAATTCACTCCCATCTGCTTCAATGAAACAGATTTGTAAGATCCTAATTAGCTTGTGTATCCACAGTACCCTTTTGACCAAGAGCACTGGGTTGGTTTTGGCTGTGGCTGTGCATAAAAGGCCCCACAACTCTTTACTGCAACTCAGTATCTCACATTCAGCTCAGACCTAGCAACTGCTCTGTCACATCCAACCCACTTTGGAAAACATAAAATAACCTCTGTTACTGGAGGATAAACGTGGCAGCTTGCAGGATGTGCAGGGGAGGCCGAGCTGCCTGCCTGACCCCAGGCAGCTGCCTGGGACTGAAGCTGTGTAGCAAGTGGCTTTCCAGATTTCAGGAACTCAGACAAAAGATGCTATTAATGGCACCTGGGGCTGGAGGGGGGAAATCCTTGAACATAAACTTTCAAGTCATTGCACCCTGAGGAAGAGGAGTAAACAAGAGGAAAAACTTGCCCACAGTAAAGGATTTTGTGAAAGGGAACTCCACAGCTTGGTAGTATCACAAGCACCCTAGGAATCTGGAGAATGAGATGGGAGAAACTGTGGGGAGACTGAAGTTAAAAACTGCACACTGCATGGTTCATTTTCCTGTAATTCCTTTTATTCATTGCTATAATCAACTTGACATGCAAAGCTGTTCCCAATTTACTGACAGCTTTTCAGCTGACATCTAGCTCTCAAGGTATTTTTTTTTTTTACACTTAAATAGCTAATTATTCATTGCCTTAAACCAGGATATATAACAATGTCAGGAAATCATCTGTTCAAGTTATATCAAAAAGCCTTTGGGGATTAGTTCATCTCTTTTGTATGCTGCAGAAAACACTCACTTGTAAACAATTAAATCATCATTTGAAATCTGTCTACACTCTTAGCATCTCTGAATGTAGATTGAAAAACCATATAAACAAGTACCTTATTGTTGCATCTAGAACCCAGGGCTGAAAGGTTTTCCTCCACAGTATCTTATTTGGTGGAGGCTGAAGGCTGAATTTACAGGCTAATAGAGGCTCTCTGTAAAACCTGTTTTAAAAATAAATCTAAAAAAAAATGCAATAGCTGCTTAAGGAGACCAGTTACACTATTCTTAGGTTATGCTGAGTGCAGAAGACATGCCACAAGGCTATCAACACATTTTGGTACAGAGGCACTTGACCTCCATGTGATTGGAGGTCAACAGTCATGGCTGATAGAAAAAAATTTAAATTTAACCACAAAGGCTCAGCCATTGGCCTG
Source organism: Serinus canaria (assembly GCF_022539315.1). Lineage (NCBI taxonomy): Eukaryota > Metazoa > Chordata > Aves > Passeriformes > Fringillidae > Serinus > Serinus canaria. The sequence goes on along the minus strand of NC_066328.1, from coordinate 7,972,637 downwards.
AATCTACAGGACCCAAACCTCAGAGCAGCCTGCTTCAAGATGCAAGCTCCTGCACAACACACATTAGAAGAGACCAAGGGATATCACTGGAGCAGAACCATTTAAAACTGGTTTTAGTTCCTATTTGAAATTAATCTTGCTTTTTGGTCTCCTATTGACTCCTTGACTACATTTCTAAGGGCTGTAGCTCTGTGGAATACAAACACAATGTAAGCAGAACATTCCACAGGAAGGAGATCCGTTCTCAGTTTGTCTTGGGCTGAGCACTGCAGCAGAAAGTCACAAGCCTGGACAGTGCTTTTCTGCACATCTCATTACAGCTGTGCAGCCTGAGAGCTTCCATCACCACCCCTGAAAGGGAGCAGTAGTGTTCCACTATCCAAAGTGTTCCTTAGTTTTGAAAATTTGCTTGGGCAAATATATATTCTACAACTACACTGGTCACTTGAGGTTTTGAGAGTTATCCCTATGCTCAATAATTTAACTCTCTATTCTACTTCTCTGAATCAAAAACCTGTAAAAGTACTGAGATGAAAGGCAAACTTGCTGTTACTGCTTCACCACTAATTGTGTGATTTTGTACCATTTAGTACCTTGATAAATGTTTTGGCTAATTGATTTGAATCACTGCAGCTGTATCCTTTTTATGATATAATTGCTGACCCAGTCAAGAGAACAAAACAAAACAAATTATCTTCCTTATGGAATGAAAGCCAAGTAGGTTCTTGTGAAACTACAACTTCCTTTCAGTTAGTGGAAGAAAACAGAGCACACAGCCAGAGGGGATGCAGACAGCACATCACTGATTCAGACAGGAACTCCTACATGGCCAAGGAATCCACCAAGATGGAATCACTGAGGCACAGAGCCCTCAGCTCTCTGGCACTCAGGGTGCCTTTGGTCACAAAAATGGGCCATGGGCACTTTCTGCCTATAAGTCAGTACCCAGATCTGGGATAGTGAGTTACTATGGTGGGAATTAAAAATATGACAAGACAGGAATGAATTTTACATATTTAAAGGGTGTTTCCCAACATCTTGAGTCCTCAGCTGCACAGAAAAACTCACCTGGAACTAAAGGCAGAACAGTTAAAGCCAGCTCATCTCAATTGCCCAGAGGAGAGGTTTGGGTTAATTGTCTGTTTCTTTATGATTGTTTGGTTTGTGGATTTTGTTTGTTTGCTTATTTGATTTTTTAACTAAAACTGAGGAGTACATACTTCAGTTTCTGTCATGGTACCTTCAAGTAAATCAACACAGAAACTGCAAACCAGTGGGAAGTGTAGGCAGGTTCTCACCCAAGCATAAGGAAAACTTTCCTACTTGCTGGAACAAACCAGAACTTCTGAGAAGACTGCAGACTGATCATCCAGGCTTAGTAAAAAAAATAATTACAAGAAGTTGGTACATGTACAACATCTCTTTTCTGGAAGATGCCATCACTGATCTAAAGCGTAAATAAACACTTGCTCTGTCAGAGGCAGATAATTTACTGAACATGACATTGCTAATGGCAATACTATACAAGACACAAGTGTTTCAGACAAAAAAAATCTGAAGAAGCTATTTCTTATTCTAACAATTCTGCAACTGACAGGTGACTGCTGGGCTGCAGATAGGAAATTCCGTTTTATCTAAGAGGAAACACACCTCAGCTCATTCTTTCGGTAGCTTCCGAGAGCAACAGTTCCTTTAAGTAAAGTCAATGCATATACCAAACACCTCTTTAACTATAAATAACAAGATTCCTGTATTTAAAAAATAATGCAGAGTTTCAACATTATCTCTCTCATAGAGTAATCATGTTTTTAGAGAGGTAACAAGTTTTAAAATACAAAATTTCCACAGCAAAATCTGTCAATGTAATCAGCACTGTTCAGTTCTTTCTAAGGAAATGGCTTTATTTTTTTAAACAATCTACTAATTACCCTTTAGAAAAAACCATTTGATTTATTTATATCATTTTGACTGAAAATAAGCTGAAAATTTCAGGGGAAATAAACCATAAGTCTACCTGCATGTGAGCTAAAACTGCTCCTGTCCTATCATGCATGCATGCTGGAGCTGACACTGCTCATGCCTATCATGTACCATATCTGTATCATATCAGAATTTGACTTTGGGGATGTTTTAAATTTCAATTAAAAAAGAGCAAGTCACCACATCTGACTCTGGAAAGGGCATAAGGGGTAGGTTTGTAAAGAAAGGATCATCAAAATAGCAATCACTGGCTTTTTAAACAGATGTCTCTGAAAGCAGACATCCTCTCATTCATTAATTCATTTCTTAATGGCCAGGAGAAAGCCTGTTCCCCTGAAGCAGAGCTCCTACTATCTGAAGGCAGATACTTCTTTCTCAGCAAGCAAGAAATACCATTGTTCTAAGCTAAGCAGAAACCTAGTGCACAGCCCTTCTGATCTGTTTCAATGGACTGAAGGTTAAAAAACTTTACGACTTTCTTCAACATGTGCTAATCAGGATCTTTAAATAGTAATGGATGGGCTTTATCCTCAAGTTCTCCTAAAAAAAGACAGCTCATTTCCGAAAAAGGAAGCAAGGAAATGAGCCTCTGAATTTTTGATTGCTAGCTGAGGAAAAGTAATACACAAAGCCCTGAAAAGGAGGAGTTAAAATGCTGAAGTGAGATGACTCAGAGTACTGCAATTCAGAGCTCAAACCTGCAGACAGCCCTTGGGAGACAGGAGCAGGGGCCAGGGTGGTCTGGCTTGCATCAATCCTGGCCATGACTTTCTGAAAGTAATGAAAGATCCAGAAGAGAAGATCACTGATGAGGAGATAAAAATACCATAAAGTAATGTTTGAAACACATAATTAATAAGTATTTCACAGCAGCAGAAAGGAAGCATTACTCTCCATGAACACAGGGACTCATTCATCCAAACACTGATGAGCTCAGCAATACCCTGATACAACCAAAATGCCTCTTCACCATTAAGGGATTACAATCCTTTACTCTGTTTATACTCACAGATTTGAGTCTCTATTTCAGAGCATTTCTCTGAAAATAGAGTGACTATTAAAGATGTCCACACCCTTCCCACCAGGAGACACGTTGCAATGGGGTTTTTTTGACCAATGCTCTCCCGAAACTTCAGATGGACTGGATTATTTTCCTTCCTATGCTGCATCACAATGGTTGTGAAAACCTTTCTCTGATTTTACCAGAGCAAGTCCTTTATGCCTTCAAAACTTAAGGATGTAAGAAAGATCTAAGCCTAAATTTCTCATGAAAAATTAAATTTTAAGAGAAACCTCTAAATTCAGTAACATGAGTTGATCACCTACTCAGGAGCCAATAAAAGTCTATTTTTTTAAATGCTTAACACTTTATAAATCCATTTGACTACTCAGTAACTTTGCTTTTTGTAATAATTTCTCCAAAATCCACTTTCTTACTGCATAGGATGTAAGAGCAATTAGAATGCTCTTTCCTTTCACATGTACATCCTGGGAAGTAAACAATGCCATATAAATCAGACTTTTACTGAAAAGGGAGATTATTGTATCACTTTACAGCAATCTACTACAAAGTAATTCCTTCCAATTAAAAGCCAAATATCCCAGCTGATGGTGTCTAAGGAAAAGAAAAAGTATCAGGCAAGGAATAAACTTTAATGGCAACTCAAAACAGGTCTTGAAGGCAAATCCTTTCATCCTGCACAATCAGTCCTTGTTGATGGCAAGGCAGAGAGCTCTGAGAATGCAAACACTCACTGTGCTGGTATCCTGTACCATCAGCACCAGGGCTCTAACTTTGTTATTTCCCCGAGGAGCAGCAACTTTCTTTGTGCAGTAGCAAGGCAGTGTGGCTTTCCAAGGACACCTCACAGCCAAGTTTTACCCTGGGGTGAAAGCAGGCCATTGAGTGTGGCTGCCAGCAGGCACCCAGGGACATGGGGCACAGCAGGGCTCCTGCCAGGCTGCCCTCACCTGTGACACCAGGGGGACACAACACCTGGGATTACTGCAGAGGGAGGCAGCCAAATTAATGAATAATGATTAGGAGGTTTTAAAAGCAGTTCTAAATGTTACAGGCTTTTCTTTTCCTTGGACAAAAACTTACTTGACTGAACCCAAAAGGAAGCTGGGACTGACTCTGAAAACAGCAGTTACCCAAGAGAGCCAACCTTCAAAATGCAGCTGAGACAGAGCTAACCTGAGACACCAGCTGAACAGTGTCTCCATTTACACACCATTTTATCTGCTGTTCTTGCAAAATACTAGCCAAAATTTTTCTCTTTTCACTCATGAAACAATGGCGATATTTGCTTTTCAATTTTTAGGAGGTCACCAACAGTTTTAGTGAAACCATAACATTTTGAATAGTATTTTCCAAGCTTTTTGCAATGGACACATAGACACAAATAGTCAAGCCCAATGAAATTCACAATATGAAATAGCTGCATGTACAAGGCACACCAGATCTAACATTTTGCACCACAATATATTTAAACATTTCTGAGCTGACATCAGACACTGCTTAAATTCAGTGAAGATAATGGATGGACAGTAGCACCCACAGCTCAAAGCTCTGGGCAACTTCTGCATCTAGAACAAGTTGCAAAGAGCAGTGGAAGACATGTTCAGGGCAGGAATGAAAACAATCTGCACTAATGCAGTAGTGTGGAGAAGGAGAGCCATTCTGCACAGCTCTGCTCCCAAAGGAACCAAAGACAAGGCCAGTCTAGCCAGCAGACCAAGAGTTACCCCATCCTGCTTGGTCTAGTGCTTAAAAATAAAAAGAAGTGCAAAACAAAATATTGGTGTTAGGCAAGCAACATAAATTACAAGTCTTTTTTACTGTTAGGTGTGAATATCAGTATGAGCAGAAGTCTGAGGTATGTCAGCACAGAGTACCCTGAAAGTGATAAAAAGATCTCCAGCTAAACAGAAGCAAAGCCCTCCTACACCTTAATATGTAATGCATAGGTTCCTTACTTTGGTTCATTCAAAAATAGCAGAGCTAAGTTGATCACTCACAGACTATCAAATAACGTGTTCTTATTCATATCCTCCAACAACAGCCAACAGCTGGGAGCCAGTGGTGCCACTTGTCACAGGTTACCTGGCACACCACAGCCACTTTAACCATGAAGCCAGCTCAGGGTTATACAGATGGTCCTTAAAATATTCTGTACATTGTCATTGACAATTGTGGCCAAGAGCAATTTGAATTGTGTAGCTTAGAAAATCACAACAACAGCCTGCCCACGTACCAGTAAATAGCAAGGATAAGTAACTTATTAATAAATTAAACCAACCTACACAGAGTGCTTAGCAGGAGAGGACTTGTTTGGGATTTCTGCAGGGTGTATTTAAGTATTTCTGCCTGACGTAGCTTTTATGTCAGGGAGGTAACACAGTAGAGCTCACTGAATTTATGCTCACTATGCAAACCACAGCCAGCTGTGAATTTATTAAAATCCTCATTGCAATAACCATATCACTTCAAGCATGAAAGTCATACTTCCACTTTCAGGCTTAGTCAACTGATTTAAAAAAAAAGGAGGGTAGGGTTAAGATAATAGAGTTAATAGTGTTTAGGTGATCAAGATGAAAACATGACCAACTGAAGAGCTCCTACAAAGCAGGCCTGCTCCTCCTTGCAGCTTCCCCAGCAGAATCTCCTGTGGGAGAGCCCAAGCCATGGGCCTGGGGCTCTGATCCTAGCCAGGCTGGGACACCAGGACTGGCAACCCAGGGAAACATGAATGGGTTTTGGTAAAGATGAATGATGCATGCACACACACAAAATGAACTGCTGAGCTCTTGGACACACCCTTCCATCACCATTTTAGAGCCATCCAGCAGCTCCAGTTTTCCATTTACTTGGCAAATAACTGTGAATTTTTCAAAACTGCTGAGACCACCTGCAATGGCCAAAGGTAGTACTACCTGTGGATAACGTGGAGAGAGATATGACTTATTTAATGAAAAGAAACATGGATCCAGACAAACAAGGGCAGATTCAGGCAGCCAGGAGATGAGGTCTTGATTTCTTATTGTAGATCTGCCACCAGCCCTTTGTGAGTCCTCGGGCTACCTTTTGTTTCCTCATCAGATGTGGCAGCATATTCATACACATTTACAGGCACCACACTTGTACTGAGGTCAAACAAAATCAGGAATCTTTTTACCAGATCATCCTGCAGATTTCCAGCATTACTATCAAGTGGATTACTCTAACCTAATCCAATCGAAAACAATTTGATGGGAAAAAAGCCCTCTGATATTTCAAATTCATACTATAGCCCAACTTCAGCTAAATATCATGGGGGTACCTCCTTGGCCTGAGGGCTCTCACCCTTTTGAGACTTCAAAGGCTCACCACAAAAACAGGTGAGACAGCATTTCAAAAAAGGCTGCAACCTCATTTTCTTGTCAAGTTGCAATCCATATTTTGCAACACAGCAACTGAAACAACAAAAATTACTTTTGTGATAATCTCTGTATTTATCTTCTTTTTCAAAATCATGTAATATGGCTTTACCCTAAAGGGATGACACCTGAAATTAATATAATCATAACTCCTCATTGGCCTATTAAATCAAAACTGTAAGGAGATAAAAGTTAGCAATAAAAAATTAATTTAATTCCTACCTAAAGCTGGGTGGAAATTTCACAGTATTAACTGAGGTCAGTTTGCAGCCAGGCTTTGCTCTGTGCCTCAGTAAACTGCATCCAATTAAAACAATCTTGTGGAAATGAACCAAGCTCTAGCACTGCTGCCTCTCAGACAGGCACCACCCCCAGGGTGCCTGACCTGTGCTCTCATCACCTGCCTTGCCCCAGGAAGCACAGCCCCAGGGCACTGACCCCTATCCCAAACCCAAACTGCAGAGGTGCATCCAGATCCCATGCACACCAGCATTTCCTGAGTAATTCGTTTTTGTTGTTTAAATGCTGTGTTTGTAGAATGCAGCAATAAAACTTATGGCAGGTAATGGTGGCAGGCTGCTAGGTTGGAAATTGTATGTGAGAAACAAGGGCATCCCAACATGATGTAAGGAGGAAGCAATGATGATCCCAATGAAAGACACACAGCTGAGGTTTCCAGAAGGAGCCAACTTGACTCAAAACTAATGGCATCTATATGTCTAAGTGTCAAACACTCTTCAAAATTACAGGTGTTAACAAATATTCAACTGGGACTTAAATAAAAAGTGGCAAATGCCCTCTGGATGGTGCCAGAGATCTGCACTCTATTGAAGTTCTTGAAAATTGTGGGTAGCTGCACCCATAATGAAGTGGGTTCCACAAATGTACCCCAAAAATCCCAAAGCTCAGCTTGGGAGCAGTCTTTACTTTAAATGATGCATTTTGACTGCCCAGCATCACATTTCAACAGAAAATCAATTTGAGACAGCAGGTGAGTGAGAGAAAAAAATAAAATAAAATACAGTATTTGCTTCTCACATGTGATGCTGGCTCATCATGTCAATAAGAACAGCTGAGATGCTCCTAATTGTGTCTATTTAACCACTGACCTTTAAAAGAAAAAGTCACTTCATTTCAGAGCACTCAAAATTCCTGAAAAATAAAATAAATCTGTTCTGCCAACAGAGGACACATCATCACAACAAGCAGATATATAATGCCATAGGCAGCAGCAGCAGCAAATTGTTTTCAGCACTACACAGATTATCTGAGTAATCTGAGTATTTATGCAAAGCTGTGAGGTGCTGAATGTACACCATGGATGATCTGAGCTGGCCAACTTCAGCCACTACAGCAATGTAAACCAGCCCTCAGCAAAACCCAGCACACAGAGCAGCCCTGCTCATGTTTGCAGGAGCAGGAGACATTTCTACAGCACCCTGGCTGTGTTCAGCCCTGGCCTCACTGCATCACACATCTGTACAACAATAACAACTCTCTTAAAACGATGTAGCCCAGTACAATGACATATGTTAAATATAGCCACAGAGAGCTGGGAGCAGAAATCCATGAATAACTGTATTGATTGCAGTAAAGAAAACCTGGACGTATTTGGAGTGGAGACGTTTCCTGATGAAACTCTTTCCATTTGGTAAAAACACAGGCATTGTCTTACACCTTTCCACACACTGTATCTGTAAAACAAAACTCCAGACACTACTGTTAAGAGTTCAAGTATCTGCTCAACTATTGTTGCAGACAGGGACAGAAAATGGATCTTCCAGCAAAAAGAAAATCTGATGCTTTGAAATTAACCATAATTCTTAATATCAATTAGAAGCTGGAAAATTTGAATTTAGTTCTATGAAAATTCTAGATAAAATTTCTTGAATGTTTTCTATGATTGCACTTTAGGAGATGAAGAATTTACTCTAATGCCCACAGTATCCCACATGTATTGTCATTACCAGGTACTGTATATTCAGACCATGTTGTAAGGAATGGGATAGAACAAGATGACAACACTAGGAGGGTGGCAGAGCAGTAGTCTCTCTTCTGGCCTCTAGCTCTTTAAAGTCTTACACTGAGTTTTCACACATGAAAGTGCATTTCCCAATGTTAACAAATAAATCAATAAAAAGTTAGACATTCTACACTGACTATCCAATCTGTATGGGAAATTCCTCAAGACTCTGGCTGATACCCAGACTAAGGTTGGTTTTACTACCCCTGAAAATTCAGGCAGTTACTTTATGCAAGTATTACTGGTTTCAAGAATTGGCTCTATTGCCAACAAGCATTAGGAAACTTCCCCAGAGACACCTCTGCCCCTCTGAAAGCCACAGGCAGCACTTTTGAGAGTCACCTCTCGGGGTGGCAGTAACTTGCCTGGCACGTTATCCCTTAACATCCCGACTTTGTGTGCTGCTGGTCCCAGTTTCCCCTCCTACAGCAGATGACAGGAGCTAGCACTGGTGGCTCCACAGCTGGGCCATTTTGTGGCCACCACACAGCACTGTGAGCAAACAGGAACTGGCCCAGCCATGGCCTGGCCTCAGGCACAGGGTGCCAGGAACACCCAGCAGAGCTGGGCTGAGGCTCTGTGCAGAAACCCCAAAGAGGAAGGGCTGCAGCAGTGAGAGTACAGCACACACAGGGGCAAAGAGAAAAACAAAAACCAAGAGTGGCTGCAAGAAGAGAAACAGTGATAATAGCCAGGGAAAGGGAGGAAAAGGTAGATAGTAAGTTTAGAAGTGGAAAGCTGAGAAATATCTTTGCAGGAAGCACAGATGGGAGCTCCTCTTGGTGAGCATCTACCTGTCTGCAGGGGCTGGCAGAACACAGTGAAGCACCCAATGCTACCATCATCTCCATGACAGGCACTTCAGCAAAAATAAAATCTTTCTCTTCCTGAAAGCTTAAGCTCTGCCCTGAAACATAATCCTCTGCTGTTTGCTTTTCTGCTCATCTCCTTACATCAATCATTTTCAAGTGCTAGGAACCCCCAGTCCTTGCTGTACCCAACACAGTTTTCATTGACAATACCTCTGCTACCTTAGCCAAAAGATCAGAATTTCAAAATCTGCATTGTAGGACACATCTAAATTCCCTTTAAAAAAAAAGGCCTACAAACATGCAATGAACATGTAATAATCTATATTGCTGTGTTTGTCAAACTTCCTCAGGGAATCCTCTGCATAGCATTTAGAATCCCTTTGCACAAGACTTCCAGCCATGCATGAATTAGATTTGCAGTGAAAAACCATATAAGAAACCCCAGCAGGCAGGTGAAACAGCTCTGTTCTAGCACAGAACAGCTCCCCTACACCCAATAAAACTCCTGCCTTGTCATTTACTCACATTTAAGTGTTCATCTTTCTGTTACCTAAGCAGCAGCAGGAAGGTTTCTGTCACACTAATCCATACTGTGTGAAACAGAGATTTTAAGCAGGTAAGCAATGTTGAAAGTACTTCCAACCAAAACAGTAAGGAGCAAGAGCAGTATATCCTAATTTGGGGGCTCAGGATCATCACCTTACACACAAATCTGCTGCAAATGAGAAATCAACACCAACACAATGACAGCTCACACCAACTCACCAACTGTAAGACAGAAAGGGCTTGCAATGACCAGAGGACATGTGCAGGAGAGTAGAACTGAAACCTGCAGTTTGTGCAGGACACACAACCTGTTCATTTCAAATGAGACTGGTGAAATAAATATGCAGATGAAGACAGAGGCTACCCACACTGTTATCAAAGCCCAGTTAATTTATTTTTCCATCCATTATGCCTAGAATGCTTGGGCAGAAAAAACCAAATGTATTTATTTTTCCAAAGCTTTTGCTCTCTCTGCTCACACACATGCACATGGAGACAGTGTCTAATGCCTGCTCTTCCCTGGAAGCACATGCCCCAAGGAGCCCCCTGCCTGAGCAGAGCTGCTGAGGATGTGATGCTCAGCTGCCCTGACCCTGTGGGCTGGGTGTCCCACTGCTGGAACCCCGGGGAGCAGCAGCACTGGGGTCACTGGCACTGCTGCCCAAGGCACACAGGTGGAACTCTGATGGGCTCCCCACCACTCCCAGGCTTTGCAATGTACAGTTTTAACAGGGCTGGCTGCTTTTGAGGCACTGTGAATGAGCCAATATCTGTAACTGTGATTTTACAACGTGACTGAAGTGTCACATCCCAAGCAGAGCCTGCAAAAGACAGTCCAGATGCAGATCAGGCCACAGCATCCAGAGATCCCAGAGAGGGAAAAGCTGTGCAGCCCCATCACACCAACCCACCTGACAGGATCTTGAAATAAAGCCTAATACAAGTTTCTCCCTGACATAGTTCAAACCAGGCATCTTGCTCTCCAGAGAAACAAAACAGGCATTTTTGTATGGAAACACTCTGCTCCTTTGCCTCCTGAAGACTTTGAAATCACAGGCACTTATTAGTTATTCCATGCAGGCGTGTGAACCTTTGCACTTGGATGCTGAAGGAAAAATTTATCCTTGACATAAAAATCAATCACATTAACAGTGCAACTTTCCAAACTCCTGCAGGTTCACTCCAAAGAGAGCACTAATTCTTTTTCTAACTCTGAATGAGCCAGATAAAGTGTCTGCACAGGGCTTTGTTTGTAGGAATTAAACATTTATGTGAGATCCCTGAGAATTTTATGTAGCAGCATTTAGCAGAAAATTAATGTTTCCAGCCAATTTTTATTTGAATTTGTATTCAATGCCACAGCATTTTCTTATGGTATTGTATTGTAGCAACTGTTTCTGAGCTCCCAAACTTGTTCTCTTCTAAACTAGGAAAATTTGGCAAATCAATCAGAACTTATGAAGTATTTAAAACAAAAGGATGAATGGCAAATGGGAGAAGTTTGACAAGCTGATGAATAATCAGAAAGCTAAAGGAAGAACATCTTAGCAGAAAATGTTACAAAGAAGTAATTTATTCCTCACAGAGTAATAAGCCTCTATGAGATAAAATTCAACTTTTAAAAGGTTTACCATCCCTGCAGTTCATGGGCTGGTTTAACTACCATGGTTAGGAAACTGTATCATTTTTTTGCCAACATGACATTTCTGAAAGCAGCAAACAGCAACACATACCAAACCATGTCTGTAAACCAATCTGCTGGGAGACAGCAAGTGCTAAATGAATCAAAACTCCTAGTAAATAGTATGCTGAAGAACAGCCCTTCAAAGTTGGATGCAAACAGAGCAACAGAGCTCTGAAGACAAACTGGAAGAGCAATGCAAAGGTAAACCCCACTAAGCACAATTTCAGAAGATAATAACAAAGCTCTAAGAGTCCTGCCATCAAATCCAAGAGGTTTGAATAGAAAGCTAGCAGCCTGCCTTAACTTTTGTTAAAATAGCAAAATACTCATTTGTAAAAGGCATTTTCCTGAACCGTTTAGATGGCAGGGAGGCAGAAAAGAAAAACTGAAAATCTGGAAATGTGTGGAAACCTGCAGTCAAACATTTCTTTTGTAACAAACTGCAGTTTCCTGAAGTCAGACAGATATTTATGTGCAAAGCTGCCTTCAAACCAGAAGCACATTCTCCTCTCTGGGTTTGTTTGCTTTGCCTTTTTCACAATGCAGACCATCCTTGCATGTTACACAAAAGCCCCTGAACAACCCCACTGGGAGTGGGGGCCTCTCTGTGCTGAACATATAGTAAAATAACATTCCTGCTTCAAAGAAAACTTACAAGATCCAAAGAGACAAAAGACTCAATCCAGAAAGAAAATGAGGCTCAGAGGCCACCAAAGGCCACAAAAAAAGGTCAGCAAGAATAAAACTTCCGAGTTCTGTCCCCTTGTATGCAGTATCACCCTGCAGAGTCAAGAGGTCTCTCAGCACGGACTGATCCTTTCTCCCAGTCCCAGTAATAAACTGTAACACCCTCTGAAGTCAGGAGGAGACACAGGACAATGAGGGAAGCTACTCTTGCACTGTGCAGAACAAAAGTCATCTCTATAGGGTCTGCCTCACAAGGCTGAAGCGCAGGGTTCACTTCTCCACAGGAACCAAGATAAAGATCACTCTATATTTAATTTAACTGAGGTGAAGTTACTACAGCAGTGCTGGACAACTTCACTGAGGCCTGAACTGCAACTTCTAACATTAATTTGGAATTCTTGCTAGAACTCAGAAAATCAAGGTTTATTAAATTATCAATGCTTTAGTAATCAAAAAATAATTCAGGCTATGAATTAATTTGAAATTCTAAAACTAGAGACTCTGCATATAGTATTAATTTATCCATCTTTGGATGCTTTATCATGAATAGTGATTGGTTCATTATATATTCTTACCCTAAGATACATTTTAAACGTGGTTTAAAATTCTAAAGACGGCATTACCAACTGAAATGTGGCAGCAAGAACTAATTTAAATAGAGAACAAATAATGAATACAGTGATGGTTTCTGAAAAACTGCCAGATGACAAAGAAAAACTAACAAGGTCAGCACCTCACTTGCTATGTCATCTTGTATTTCTCCAAGTTTAATACAGGACTTAATTTGGAACATAAAATAATAAGCTTTTCCAACTGCAAACATGTTTTACTTTGAGAGAAAGCTCAGAGGTCACTGCACGTTACTTTCTGCTGTCATATCTGTCCTTTCAATTTTTTCAAGCTAGAAAGATGCCAACAGGCACCAGGAAATAGAGGTGCATAAGAGTTACTCTGTGCATCAGCTCCTGCAAGGCTTTAACAGGCATCACCCCTCCATCCAAGGCAGTACCTGTGACAAGTTGTTACCTCAGCTGAGGTTACAAGGTTCTGTTAAATTATGATGACATGCCCTGTCTGCTACTGAGAAGCAACTCGCACACACAGGGAAAACACCTCTTCAGATCTCTTAAAAGCAAAGGAATAAAAGCAAGCCAAGAAAGGAGGATCAGCTATTTATTTGATAGAGAGATTTTTAATGCAGTTTTTCAAACAAAGTTATCATCTCCATGATACAAAGAAGCACTACCAATCTTATTCCAGGATTTAGAACCTCAGAGGAAACTCTCAACAAATGCATTGCAACAATGAAAATGGGTGATTTATTTTGAATATTTATTTCTAATCTTTCAGGCAATGCCCAATCATGGCAGGATGCTGCTCATCACTTCCTCACAACTTTCTCTAGCAGTGTCCTATCAACAGCTCTGGAATGGAATTGCTCATTGCTACTCTGCAGACTCATCACTCCTCACCTCTTTATCATCTATTTTGCTGATAACTTCAGCAGACCAGCAAGAGCTCATTTTCCTTTGCAGAAACTGAACTGTTTATGCTCCAAACTCCTGATGACATAAATATAAACACTGGGGGGAAACCCACAGAAATTGGCAAAAGATGGGCAGGGTCCCACTACAACCAAGGAGACTGCAGATAAATGCAAGATATCACACCTTTATGCTGTTAGAAAGGTCACCTGATTATCAACATTTGTGTTAGATAGAGACAGACTACTTCCCTTTCCAAATCCTTATTGTGCTTTCTCTTCCAGCTATAAAAGAAAAAATTGTGCCAGTTATTTTATCATGGAGTAAACATGAAACAAAACTTAGTTAGCGGTTTTTGTTATAAATACCAAAGGGAAAAGTTCCAAAAAGGAAAAAAAAAAAAAAAAAAAACAACAGTAGCAGGCAGATACCATTTGCCAACTAACAGAGTAGAAAAATTTAAAGTTCCTTAAAAAAAACCCTGAAGGCTTTACACAGCTTTAACCTGAAATCGAATGTGACAAGAGCTTTTGGATGTGCTGCAAGAGACTAACAGCAACAACTTTAGTAAGAATAAAAAGCTGGTTTGTCACAGCAGCACAACTCTGTGCACACCCTACATCTCCAAACACCTGAGCTGTGTATGAATACAAATTTCATTTTATTTGTTGAAGTTCTCTTTCCTCAAGATTCACTCTCCACAGATCCTTGTCTTCCTCTAAGCAACAAAACAATGTTCACTGGGACTCTAAAGCTGCTTCGTGCAGCATCAAAGTCCTACATCAATCCTTTATTGCAGTAGCTGGGATGGGCCAACACCATACTGCCTTTCAGGGAGAGCATTCACCCTTTGATCTCCAGCTTCCCATAGCAAGAAATCTCCTTCACCACAGAGATATGCACATATATGCAGATAAACATATCCATATACAGATATGCATATATGCAAATATACACATTTAAGTAAGGGTGGCTGATTTGTCAGCAGATGGGGCACAGGGGAGCATTTATTCTAAGTGCATTTATTTATCCCATATTTGAGACCAGTGTGTTTCATAAGCAAGGACAAAAAATCAAAAATGCTTTGCATTGGCAAATGAAGCCTAAACATCAGCTCAGGCTGTTGCATGTGCCACGGTATAAATGTCACAGCACACTGCACTGCCACAGCTGAGGGCAGAGCTTGCTTTGCCTCTTTGGTGATGTGAACCAAAGCTGAACTTGATCTTGAGTAAGAAATGCTAAAGGAAACATCAACCTGATATTAGAGAAACAAGATGTCAGCTTGGTGAAAAGCTCCAGGTGACTTTGACTGCAGTCAGTCACTACCAATCACTACTGAATATCTCAGGTCTTACAGCTCTGCCAGGACTTTATAACTCAAAGGACAACAAGCCTTAAGGTAAGTCTTAACTCCTTCAAAGTAATAGGTTGGACTTGATGATCTCAAAGGTCTTTTCCAGCCTAGTTAATTCTGTGATTGGGAATTTTTCCACCAACTTCAGAGGAGTTGAGAATTCACTACATATTCAATGCTACATATTAAAGGATAATGGACATTGCCATTTTATTTTAACTCATAAGAGATCTTGAAAAGATAGAAACTAGAAATATCAAGCACAGTGTCCTTGAGCCCAGCTAACAGAGACACTTAGCACCATGTAAAGCTCCAGCACAGTGATGTGGATGAATCACACACAAATCTATCAAGAACAGTACTTCACCTTCACCCTGAGCTCCACTTCCTGTCTGCCCTTTGGGATTCCAACACACCACAAACACAGACATGCCCTACTAAGGCCAGGACATTACCCTGTGACACCTGCACTAACTTCCAGTTCCTCTAGAGATTCTCTTCTTCATTTAAGAGACTTCAACATTAGAAAATTCACAGGTTTCTCAAGAAATTCCTTCCATATTTAACTGCTTTTACTGTTGATACAGTTTATAGCATTTCAAACACTGTTTGCAACCTTCCCATTACACCACACCACATTATGCCATCATTGTGGGGCACAAACTGCAGTGCTCTTTGAGAAGATGTTGATAACCCCTCATTCATTTTATTCAATATCTGAAAGGACTGTGAGTTCATATCAAACATGAAGCATTTGCCAAGGTCCCTTGCTGCACAAATAAAAGCTACATGTCAGAAATACATTTCCAGAGGCATTATGCTAAGCACCAGCTACAAAGACACTCTACAGAGTATGCAAGTGCACAATGTGAATTTCTACAACCACTTTCTTTTGCTATTGATCAAAGCTGGTCTATCTCAGCAAAAAGGTGACAAAACTGCTACTCAAATGCTCAGAAACAATAAATTATCTTTGTTCAGAAAAGGGATGGAAGAACAGAAGTAGAGATACACATCAGTGAGAATAAAAATGAAATGGATAACAGGAAAATCTGATCTTTAGAAAGAAGAAAGGTGTGAGCAAAGAGAAGCACAGATGTGGACATGAAAGCAAATTTCCATGGCATGCTAAGGGAAGAATCCAAACAGAGAGTTCATCTCTGCCCCAGAGCTGTCCTGCAGGTGGTGTGGGCTGAGGTGCAGCCTCCTGCAATCAGCCCTGGGCAGAGGCTGTGCCACAGGGCAGGGACTGAACAGGAGCTGAGCTCCCAGGGGCCACTGCCTGGGCTAACAGCAACTGCAGCTCACCCTGGTGGGGAATGAACCAGCCTGCTTTCAGCAAACAGGGACTTGAGGATAAGCACAGCAACCAGCAAGTCAGGAGTTAGTAGCACAGTAACAGAAATCAGCTGCTCTAAAATAATTTAATCCTACACAAGTTGCTTTGAACTTCTCACAAGCTAAGTGACTGAAGTCACCTTCCAGCAGCAACTGATCCCTCTAAAAATCCATGAAATGCATAGTTTGAAATCATTATTAAAACACAAGTCCTCTCAAACATATGCCAAGTGTTTTTGTTTTATTTTTTTAACACAACAGCAGGTCCTGCAGCAACAGACAGAGCCTAAGTGGTGAGATTCCTCAAGCTTGCTCTAAAGCCTTAACACGCTCCTGCTCTCCTCTACAAACCCTGACCTGGTCTGTAGGCAAACTGTGAGAGCTGCCTAAGACCAGGGCATCCTGCAGGCACCCTCTGCTCCCAGGGCACATCCACTGCTGGGGCACAGCTCCACTGAAGATCTGGACATTGACGATGTAGTTAAGAAGAAGCAGCCAGAAACAAACTCTGCTCTGTAAGCCTAAAGATCTTACTCTCACAAAAAAAAAATTCTAAACAAGGAAAATTATTGCAGGAAAAATAAAAAAAGCAGGGAGGCAACTTGACCAGAGTAATAGCAAAGAGTTGCTTTGTCACAACATACTTTGTCACAACATACAGCCTGCAACCAAGTCACAGTTATTCCTTTTTCATCGTGTGTAGAAAGTTACTTTAAAAATTGTTAAAACCAGCATAATCTGAGTTTACCCAGAATTAAAAGAGCTGTGAAGGATTTCTGTACAGTACTGATTTTGACTCTAGTTTTGCTCAACCATGAGCAACATAACTGCCCCCAGGATGGCAGGCAAATGTCTGTTCATGTGGTCATTCCTCCAGGGATGGGACCTGACCTCAGCACACCGCAGCATCCTCACAGCACTTCCATGAGGCAAGAAATGAGCTTTTGGCTAATTTAAACTCATCTGGGTAATTCATTAGGTGGTTAATAAATTGTTAACACAAAAGGTATTACTCAGCAAGCCTGCTCAACTTCACAGGAAGTTTCCTTGGGTAGGAGTGAATTGTTTGGTCCACAGATTTCTGCACACAGAAGTTGCAGCTGAGCAATGCCTTGAGTAGTGCCTTCTGTATGAACTGTATCACCAGCAAGGAAACATCTGTGTTCATTTTGTTTATTCAGCAAGCTTTGGAGCATTAGGGATAACAGAAAAGCTTCTCAAGGACCTATGCTCACAGTCAGCAGCTGGAAGGCCAAAGGTTTGGGGGTTTGCTGTTTTTTCCCCCTTCATACACACACTTAAGGAGATTGGTAACCTTAAAAGAAATATTAGGCTTGCAACTGTACGTTCAGAAGATACTCTTATTTATGCTGATACATGCAAAGCAAATGACTTCATAAATACCCATGTTAAACCCTGAAAAAATAAAGTGCATAGAATTGAAGCAGCATAAGCTGCTTCTGCTACTGGCAAGTGAGCACTGAGCTGTGGGAAACATTACCTTTCACTGACTTCCTCCAGGCTGAGACAGGTTCGGGGCCACAGATGTGTGCAGCTCACAAAAAATGATCGTGATTACTGATGTAGCAGAAAGAAGATAAAATGAGCTCCCTCCACCAACTGCTCCAAAACAGAACCAGCTGCTGCAAAGTGAGCCAGGCACAACCCCAGCCTGCAGCACTGGGAACAGAATCTAACCATCACTGTCCAGACCTGGACCACCCATCCCACCACATCAGGGTCTATCAGACAGCTGAAGTAGAAGGGTCTCTTCTCCTGGGGCAGGAAAGGTGCCTGCACAACCCACCTGGGCACCTCCAGGGCTGGCAACTGCTTTTTAACTGACAGGTTCAGGTTTGGCTCAAATTCAAGACTCTGAAACTGAGAAAAGAGCTCACCTACTTCTGGGAATCCTGCACAAGGTGATGCCAGCACATGACTTACACTCAGCAGCTGAAGGCAACAGCAACTTTTTGCACTGGTATTGGAATAAGAATCTGTCACAGCAAAGTACATTTATGCCATCTCCTTAGTCACAGCAATCCCCAATGGATATTGTGGCAAAAAAAACCATTTCATGCTTTTCTACAAATGCACCTTCTCCTCTGCATTCCTCAGTGAGTCACTTACCAAGCCAGGAATGCCCTTTAAACCTTCCAGCTCCTTTGGGTGACTGCTCTGTCCAGGATAGTCACCCTGTCACTAAAACAACCCCAAACAGACACAGGTGTGTGGCAAACATCACTCCTCAGAGCAGCTTCAGTCCCTGTGTTTGCTGCCTGCCAGGCAGTGTGCACACCAGCCTGGTCCCTGTCCAGTGACTCAGTGCTTCTGCCTGACTGGGAAGCAGAGACAGCCAGCCTGTGTTTTCCTCCTCCAGGAGAGGCCACACAAGCAGCACTTGTAAAGCTGGGAGGTGACTCTACCTCCACTTGCTGCCACACAGACAGAGCACCTTTCTTCTAGACCCTGAGGCTTTGCTTTACTTTTCATCAAAGTTCAGTTCATACATTCATGGCATCATTTAGGTTGGGAATGACAGAAAGATCACTGAGCCCAACTGTTAAAAACACCACAAACCAGCCATTGGAGCTGACACACTGAACAAGCTGATCTGAACACAAGACAGCAACATTAATGTTTGCATAAACTTCACCATAAATGTTTGCAGTTTCACCTCATGCTGACAAATGCCTGGGCTGATCATCATTTATGGGTAATTTGTTTAACTCCTTAGGTGGGGATCAATACATTTAAATTAAATTCTAACACAGGTAAGCCACTTGAATACCAAGCAGGCACTTGAAACCCATTCAGAAACCCCACCCATTCCCTTCAAATCTGGCCCAAGGAAGTCCACCACTCACACACTGAAGCACATGACCTCTAAAAAGCTGACTGAGAGAACCAGAGCTAAAGCATAATGCAACAGAGATGGATTCAACACACCTGCCATCAACATAATATTTCCATGATGCAAAACTCAGTGCAGTTTTCCTGCATTAGCATCCTTAGTAATCCAGCATGGGATTAAATTATTAACTTTCCACTACTTTCACTGAGACCAAACAAGGCCAGCAGAATATGAAGAGCCCTTAAAAAAAAAAAAAAAAACAAAACAAAAAAAAAACCCTGAATTTTAGGTTTTTGCATTCATAAAACCAGTAGAAATGGAGAATGATTGTTAAATAATTCCACCACTGCCAAGAGAAATATGCAGGAACTCAAGCTGTAACTGCCCAGCACCACAGGTAATCCTATCACAGGTAATTCCATTCAGAACACAGAACAGAAAAGAGCATTATATATCAGTTTTACAGAACCAATATTTATAAAACCCACTTAAAGAAGTATTACTATGAAATATTTTCTTTTTTTTTCCTAGTATCCTGGAACACTTTAGGACAACAGAACAATCTTTATTTGAAGACCCTTTCTACTTTAACAATTTCAATGAAAATACAAAGGCTGTATAGAAACCCACCCTAACACAATCAATCATATTCACAAGACTATTCTTGACTGATTTTATATCCACATCTGCACTCCATGTCCTAATGAAGACAGTGTGGCTCTGAAGAACCACAGGCTATTCTCAGTGTGCTGCTTTACTTGAGCTCTTACACATCTGCATCTTCATCCTATAGCAAACAACTGAGAACACTGAAAAAGGTGGAATTTAGCTGACAAAGGTGACTCAAAATCAGTCCTGTACAAAAACCTCTCACACATCATTCTTACACAGGACAATGATCAAAGGTGGAACCAACCCTAAACGTGAAGATTTTCTAAAAGAATCTGCTACTAGAAGAGCATGAACTTGATGAAATGATTTGCCACATCCTAGACTTGTTTAAACTGCATGCTGCAAAGCAAAATCTTTCTCAGCAACATTCAGCCTGGAAAATTCTAGCCTGAGCAACTCTTGCTTATATTTGACCACTATGGAATACAGGTATGCATGCATGCCTCTGTTTGCACGAGAGCTGCAAAACCGAGTCCTGAACACATTTTATTCTAGTAAACAGGAAAGGGAGAAACACAGAAACCACCAAACCACCAACTCTCTACTAAAGAGATGATTGTAACACCTGTGGTATCTCTGTGTTGCTATGAACCTACCATCCTAGCCATAGCAACAGATTTAAACCTTTAAGGATACATTTTGCTCTCTGTAGGCAACATAAAACAGGAAAATGCTGCAGGAGGGTTTATTTTAAGCCAACAGGAAACAGTATTTCAAACTGGACAACCCAAGTTAGGAAGACAGCAATTTACCAATGACAGCAAGAAAAGGGAAAAAAAAAAAAACACACCAATTTATTCAACAGTGAAATAGTATTTCATAATGGAGTTACTATTTACCAAATGTGGAAGAGAGACCAGAAGCAGTTACCTTAATCCACTTCCTATCAGCACAGCCCCAGCTGAGCTACTGAAGTCACTGCCATAACTCCCAGTGACTCCCAGCTGGAGCCTGGAGCAGCCCCTGCAACCACTGACAGCAGCCCCAGAAACAGGAGGGAATTGTTCAAGGACAAGGAGGAAGTGAGTACAGGAGGCTGTGATAAAACTAAGAATAATATACAAGCACTTACAAGCAAACAAAACACACAGCACCTCGTTCATTGCCTACCAAAGGCTTGAAAGCACTGGAGCTTAGGTGGCAGAATTTAGAGCAAAGCTGGGCTAGTTCTGGTAACCAAACTGGAAACACACCCCTGAGGCTGAATCCAGGAGAGTACGAAATTCAAGGACTTCCTTTCCCTTATCCCTTCCAGGTGACACCACTCCACACACAGGGAGCATCTGGAGCACAGTGCTTGACTGCTGAATACGCTCTGCAAAGTTACACTGACACTCCAAAATGCTCCAGCAGTTGCTGAGCTGTCCACATTGTCCAAAAATGGAGATTTTGATGAACCATTTGGCCTGAAAGACCCTTTTCCCCCCTTCCAGTTATTCATTCATAGGCCCTCGATATGAGAATTACTGTAAATTTACATCAGTGCAACTAGAAAGTGAAAATCCCCTGAAGAACTTGAACTACAGAACAAGCTATTGATAACATTCTGGGAGATCATTGTTCAGACTCGTGATGGTGCTAAAATGGACAAACCCCAAACCACTCTGAATAACTGCATCCAATTTGTCTGAAATATTTTAACTTAAATATTTGGTTGCATAATGGCAAACAAAAAAGCCTATAACAACTTCCACATAAAATACCTTTAGGTCAAATTTTGCTGTGTGAAATACATGCTTAAACTCATGGATGCCACAGCACCTGTAGAATTAGAGTCACAGGCTATACAAACCTACCCAAAATTCCAAATTAACCCGGTTCTTTCTCTGCATCAGCTACCTTTTAAAATGGCTATTTGTTATGAGATTGGCTTCTGGAAAATTCCTGTCCTCTGAAAGCACAATAAATGCATTTATATTTATCCAGCTTTTAAACTAGTTGTGCTCTCAGAGGTCCCATGGAACCTTGCAGCTGACCTAACTTTTTGTTCTTCCCCACACAGGAGCTTGTCCTGCATACAAGCTTGTCCTCCTGCCCATTTCATGTCCCATTTCACTGAAGCCCTAACCAAGGGGAGCAAGCACCCCTAAACTCACACTCTAGATGCCCACTGCAGTTTCACACAGGGGCACAGGAAAAGGCCACTGCAGTCTGCTTTTCTTAGACATCCAGGGATGAAAAACATCAACTTCAAAAGAAAGCAAAGAGAAAAAAACACCATATTTTTTAACTGGGGGTTGATGGTTAGGAGCAGAAATCTCTGTTTACACAGTCTGTGAAGAGCAGGTTTGAGACCATCTTCGCCTAATAAATAGTCATTAATCACTTGCAGTCACTTAGCACAGGAGGTCATGTGGTGGCAGCCTGGGCAGTGTAAATGTTTAATACTGAATTAGATTAGAAAGGCTCAGGACAGTATCATCACAGCTACAGTGCCACCTGCAAAACCTACCCAACTTTCCTTTGGTTTCAGTATCACTGAGGCCTGACCCAGGCTTTGGGATGGCATGATGTGGTCTTGCTGGGAAGGTGAGACACAGCAAACACCACAGAGCTAACTACAGCCAGCCAGATGGCTGGGAGCTTACTGCACCACTTTATCACTGTACTGCTGTAAAACACTGTCACCTATTTAATCATATCTCTGTTATTAGGAACATCAACACAGGGGTGATGAGCTGCCTGCAGGACAGACTGCTTGGGAATCTCCAGCTCTCTCCTGGGGGACCCACCCAGCACACAGGCACTGCCATGTACTGGCACATGCAAAAACAGAGACACAAACATCCTCCTTTGTGTGCACAGAGCTGAGGAGCAGCACTCACATGGCTTCACAAGGATTTCTCATAACCCTCTTCCCCCTGTCCTACTCAGTTAGCAGCTCAGTCAGAGCCAGCTACAGCTATAATTATTGTCATAATTATTATTTTAATAAGTATCAATGACTTATCAAAATATTGCACTGAAGACTTACACATCTTTTGTTGTAAGACTGCCAAAAGGCAGCTCATTGCTGAGGTACTGCTCCATGTACTCTGCTAGCAGGCAGCACCTCCAAGTTTCTATTTCTGCCACTGAGTGACTAAACTCAATTCCAGTGAATGCCAAAACGTAAGCAGTTTGAGGCACAGTAGCTGTGCAAAGTATTATTATTCTCGTAGTGCATACACACTAACAGCTTTGTTTACTACAGTCACTCCTCTTCTGCTCGTTTCCTTGGTTTTACACACTGTGGGCCAAGTTGCTGAACTTAGATGCCATAAGGTAGCCACCTGAATTCTTATTTACATATTTAAACAGCTGTCAGGCACCCACGGCAAGTTTTAAGAGCATAAGCAAGCCTGTAAACATCTAAGTCAATATCTTTAGGTGCCAAGATGTATCACCAGCTAACCAAATGTGGATCTCTGCAGACAAGATGCTAGTTTTCATGAGATTATTCTTTTCTACATGGCAGGATTAGCTTGGTAACAGTTTATTTTTTATTTACATGCCTGTTCAAGATGACTCCAACCCAGATCTCTGGTAACACTCCATTTCCACAGAGAACTCCAGTTTACATTTTCATAATTAGCAGATGGCCATTTATTTAGTTAGAGCTCCAGGTACACAGAGAAAAAACAACTCCTTAAACAATTAATGACAATCAGTAACTTAACTAATGACAATTGTGGGACTTCTCATTGTTGGTGTCAGTTGTCACCCCACTGAGTCCACAGGTAGAACATGTAGGACTACTTGCCTCTGTGACATGCAGTGGTGCAACTCTAAAGAACCAAAAAAGTCCCCTGGAAATGTCATTTTTCAGGTTTGTTGTGCCTCTCCCAAGTAAGGGTGAACAGGCTGGATGTAGCTTCAGGGAGCTTGCTTCACTTTAGTCAATACAGTCACAACCTCACACACTTTTTCTTTGAAAGAAGACACTTCAACTGAACCGTGTGTGCTCCAGAAGCAGAAAGAATGCAATTATAAAGAACAAAGATAACTAGAAACAGGTTGAGTTTTAAGAACAAAATGAGATACATCTCAGAAATTCAGACAGCATGAAATCCAAAACTGACCACCACAAAAAGTCAGCGAATAGCATCAGCTTGAAGAAAAATACTCAGATTTCACCAATATAACTGAACCAAAAAGTACATCTCAAGGGCAAGCAAAGGCTGCAGCATGAAGCAGAAATGAGTGTCCATGACTCATTCAACCAAATCCAAGTTAAACTGAAGTTTGCAGTGTCATTCAGCTTTGTAGAATTGTTTTAAATAAGCATCCCACTTACTCTCTAATAATAGAACAGCAACAGAACAGTAGCTTGAAAACAAAATATATGTGGGAAGCATTCACGATCTGACCTCAGAGTCAACCACACACTAGTGTGAAATCCTTTTTAGCTAACTTTTTTAATTAACTGGTATTCATTTATTGGTTTAATTTCATCATAAAAAAAGAGAAAGCAGCAAATTATAGATATGTTATAAATAGTTTGTCCCTTGGAGGAATTCTCTAATCATCTCTAAAAATAAGAAGTCATATGATTTCAGTGTCCTGTGCTGACCCTTTCAGTACTCAGCAAGGTTACACTGGTATATATGTTTAGGTAATGCTACATGTTGCTCAATTTTTATATCCACACAGTTATAAAAGCCTGGTCTCTTCACTTCTAGAGCATACTCCCACTCAGTCCTGTATTTGTTGTAAAGCTTGGGAATTATTCCACAAGAATTCCATAGGAAGCACAGGTCCTCAAGGCATGAAAACCATTTTGTGCTTCCAAGTGAAGCCTGGAAATATCCTTTGCTTGCCCAAAACTAGCTGGGCAGCCAATTTATAATACTAGCCTCCTGCTGTGTTCTTTCTTGATCCCTCCATGCTAATCAATCCTTGAACTTATCCCATCCCTAGGCTGTAGAGTGCCAATCCCAGAGAAATTCTGAGCAGGAATCACTGAAGCAGGGTTTGTGGAAGTTCTGTGCTGAAAAGGTTCCTGATGGTAATACTGAAATTTCCATTTGTGACTCTGGTTAACTGCTAGCAGTTCTAACTTGCTATTCAGCCTGTAAACTCTTCAAGACAGGGACCTTTCCTCACATGTGTCTGTGAAGCTTCTAGTGCCCAGATGGTGCCATACAAATGAATAATAATTATATTTTCATGTAGACCATTATTGTGCATAATGTAAATTACTTTCACTGATCCAAGAGGAAATAATTTTCTCATTTTGAAATGAAAAGAGAGAGTAAAAATAATGATTACTTGTTTGATGCTCTCATTATAACAATAATTACATTTGTGGGTCCAGAATCCCCAGCTGGTCTGTACTGACTTTAATGGAGTTATACCAATGCATGGCAGCTGACAAGCTCCTGGTCCTTGCTGAAGATCTCAACTGCTTCACAAGAGCAGATCACTTCAAACCCACACTGCTTCCATGAAGGATGGGACAGTAATTTAGCAATCAAGCCCACTTTGCAGACTGGGGAAGACAAACACCAGACCTGGCATCTGGAGCAATGGATCCCTACAGGTATGGCAGGTACCTGAGCATCACTGCCATGGCCCCTGCCTTGCTGGCACAGAGGAGCAGGCTTCTGCACAGATGCACACCTCAAATGAGCTGAACTGCCTTCTGGAGACACCCAACTCTGCTTGTGAGAAGGTCTCAGACCCCACATGTCTGTGAGATTCAACCCAAGCTCAAAAAGGAAACACCCAAACACCCACAAAAGGAAACAGCACTAATCAGCAGCACCAAGTGTGAAAGGAAAGAATAAAGTTGTGACCTGCCATGGCTTGGCTCCTCTGGAGGAAAGAGATAAAAACCACAATTATCAGACCAAAGAGGACTAGTCTGGAGTGCAATAACTAAAAAACCCAAAACTACCTGTCACCTCAGCTATGGGCCCTAAACACTTTGCTAAAGATGTCAAGAGATTACTGATGAGAGTAAGCAACCAAGACTTCAACTTTCCCTTGTCCCACAGAGCTGTCTCCCATTCAACATGTGCTCTGTGGAACAGCATCAAGCCTACCATTACTTAAAAAAAATGAAGGACTGAGGTGCCAAGCCTAAAAATCAGACTCAAACTTGGAACTGCTAGTCCTCACACTCCAGTCATACACACCAAAACCCCTGTGCCCTCTGAGTATCCACACAGGGATGCTCCTGCCTCTGCCCAAATCAGACATCCCCATCAGCCTAAGCCAAAAGAAAAAAATACAGGACCTTGTATTCCAATTAAAGAGTCACTGCAAAAGCTTCAGTGAAGTGCCAGATCTAATTTTAACACTAGAAAGAAAAATCAGGAAGTATTTGATTAAAATTAATCCTTGAGGTTATGTAATTTGACTATTGCTACAAATGAAGATCACTTCATGCTTCCATTGTACTCCTGGCCCTTCAGCAAGCACTAATAAGATGCCATAGCACACATCACAGACTCCCAATGCTGAAAGGAAGAAATATTTTGAAGTGATTCTGAACAGAGCCAAAACACGTGGCAGGTAATGAGGGCCTTGTACACCAAAATGTACCCATTTTGCAATAGCTGACAGGAAGTAAATGGGATTTGTACATCCCCTGTACAACAGCTGGTCTTCTCTTGCTAAAAAATTAAAATGCTTCTATTTCAAAGGGAACATCTGCAAAATCCCATCACACATTAAGGAATAAAAACACAACACAACAAAAAAATACACCAGTGGCCTGGAAAAGGCTTCTGATCCATCTCATATAACACATTCCTGCAGAGAAGATGCTTAACAAGGTAACTGCTGCAGGAGACCAGCAGTCTAATCTGGCTCTAATACTCCCCTTAAATGATGCATACATTACTTCTCTTGCTGCAAAGATTTGTTTGTTTTATTAATGTGTGCCTTGTTAAGTGCTAAGACTTGGTAAAGATGATTATGCACCTTCCAGCTGCAGATGAATTGTCTCCCCCCTTTGCCATTACTAAATGATGAGTTGTCTCCATTCTCCTTCTCAATTGTTATTAAAGCCATATTACAGCATGATTAAGCTCCTGATAATAAGTAAAACTGTATTTAACAGTCAAGTCAGTACTTTGGACCCATTCTCTAAGAAATACATCATTTTTAGTCACATAATAGCTTGATGCTATTAATTTTATTCACAGCACAGGATACCTTAACTCAGCAGTTTCACTGAGCCCAGTGTACCAAAGTGAGACTCAGTTTCCAGAGATTGATTCATTCTGGACTGAAGTTTAATACACAAATGATTAGCTCACATTAAGCTTCTTAGCACTTGTCAGGTATGGAAATTTTTCTGAAAACCCTCATTTCCTGAGTTCAGATTAAATTACTGAGGCCACAGGTCTACATCAACAAGATACTTAGTGTGGAATATATTCAGATAGGTACCATTTGATTGTGTCTACGTATATGGAACCTATATATTTACTGAGTGAAACAAAAAGGATAAACCAGTGGTGGGGTAGGTTGTCAACTTATTGCAAAGCTCCCATACCTTCTTGGTGATTTCTCATGGGCAGCTCCTCACAGCACTGACTCCTCCTTCTTCACAGCACAGCCACCTCCAGCTCTCTCCTCACCCAGCTGACCCACTCTTTTATAGCACTCATCCTCATTGGACACAGCTGTGGCCTGTTAAGGGCAGGCCTGTTCCTAATCTTTGGTAGTTAGCTCAGCTGCAACTCATCAAGGACCAGATTACCTTCTGCACTATCTTCATTTTCTTACATTCTATCCCCCCACAGGATAGTTCCTTTTTTCTTGAAAACTCATTTGTTTTATGGAGCTTAACAGCTTATTTGACACTTAAGTGCAGCTCCATAGAGTGAACTGCCAGGGCTACAGTGACTCTTCCAGCAGTAGCCCAGTTCCTCAGCCATGGCAGAGGCTCCCTCCTTCAAGGCACACCTGCTGCCACCCCTGTGCCAAGCTGAGCTTTACCACTGGTGCTGCACTGAAAGCCGGGCTCCATCCAGAAACTCACTTGTCCTGTAGCTCCCACAGGGATGCTCAGCACAGGGTAGGTCCAGGCTGTCTGTTTGTCTGGCAAAACAGTGCTGGGAACCCACCTGCACGATCTAAACATTCCAGGGGCAAATACACTTCAAAAGAAAACTCTCATTTCCAAACCTGAAAGAATCTCAAGCTTTTATATGATGCACAAGGTGACTTCTGCACTGGTCTTACTTTGGGGAAGCATTTGGAAAAGGCTGGGGGAAATAACTGATGGATGAACCTTAGAGAAAGTGAAGTAGAGAAAGTGGAAGTAAACCCCTCCTGGGTTTTCTCTCCTCTATGATTCCCATGGTATTTTCCAGCATTAGAGTTGCTGCTGCTTTGCTTCTAGCTACAACAACTGATCCCATTTTCTATAACCCTTAGCATGGAGCACAGCAGCTCCTGGATGCCCTTCCTAGCTCCAGTAGCCAACAGGGATTACAGAGTTTAGGCACACGTTGTAATTACCTTTTGCCTCTTCCACCTTTAACCTGGTGGAGCTCAGCATGAATCACCAGGAGGTGACAAGGAAGGAAAAAGCAAGAAAAAACAGGCTTGAGCACATTCAGCTGATCAATCCATGGAGGACACAGCCTCACTCTCCACACTGCCAGGAGAAGAAGAAATACCACATTTCCCACTACAGATATGAAATTAAGGAGAAGCACTGGTGATCCTCAGGACTGTCCTCCCTGGCTCAACTTTTTCTTGGAATTAGAACTGCTCACTGACCCCAAACACACTTTCTTTTCATTCTACAGCTCTCAACATTTTGAGCTATCAATATGTTTGGTTCCTTTGACAGCTTCATGCTGAAAGAAAGATACCATTTCTTTAAAAGAACACACAAAATTTCAGACTGAAGAAATGCTTTGATCTCACACCAGCAGGCAAGAGCTGTATTTCACTGAACTGACATTAAGAGTGCCCTGGCATTTCTGCTTTATGGCAAAACAGGCAGCAGTGAAAAGCCAAGGCTAGCAGGGGGCACAGAGGAGCAGCACATACCCACAAACAGCCTTCAACACCCAGTTCCAAGGCAGGGGCCACAGCTGGGCAGCACAAGTGCATCTCTGTGATGCACAACAGCCTGCCAGTGCAACATCACAGCGGCAGGTGCTCTGCTGTCACATCCCTCTCATCCTCAGCAGCCCCAAAGCAGAGATGTGCATCCCATTTTCCTGCCTTTGGGCTCCCAACACACACCATCCACAAGCCCCTTCCACCATCGTTGGCAGGCTGCACTAAGGAAAACCAAGACTGAGCAGCAAGTTCACAGGATTTTCACAAAAAGCTGCTGCACACTTTTCAAAGATAAAGACCCTTCCATAAAAATCAACCCATTCTCAGAAGGGAGCTTAATTCTTCTGTGCTTCTGACACTTGAGTTGTGCCTCATGAATGAAGCTTGTGCAAGGAGTGCAGCTGCCAGAAGGGCTGCAAGCACACACTGAAATCAGTGCTAACAATACAGCTGATACTTCTAAAGAAGTAGCTATAAGCTGGTTTAATTAAATATGGAACAACTGCAGGAAACTGCTTATGACTAATGAAAGCTCCAGGTGTAGCTGGTCAGGGGATCTAGCACAGTAAGAGTTTTCAGTTGCAAAACTGCTCAATTCAAAATTGTTTCTTCCTACCAAGTTGGCAATTCCCATTCAATTACATGCAGGTACAGTGGCAAACCTTTTACAACAGTACAATGTTATTTTATCTACCAAATGACAATGCTTATTGCACATATCTGACAGCACTTAATAAATATCTAAATATATTTTAAACACCTGGTTTAAAGGATTATGTTTCTTTTCCCACAGACACAAATTACCAAATCCTCACATTAGTTATGTCTAACTCAGTAAAGTAAAATAGGGACCCCCATTTCAGTCTTTTACACAGGAATGAGACAAATTAAAAACAAGATAAATAAAAGCACTGTAGCCTCACATGGCAACTTTCAGACATAGGTTTGAAAAGCACTGTCTTCTGCAAAGTATCCAAAATCTGGTTTGCATAATTATTTAGTATAAAGGCTCAGATAAGAGTAGTTAACAGGGCAAGTGAAAAAAGTACAGAAACCATGATCAAGTAATACATTACAGATGAACATTTAGCAGCCTTTCAAAAATATACTCCTCAAAATGCATTAAAACTTACCATTCCACTCACAGACCAAAGACACATTGAAATTAATGCCATGTTTGGTTAAAATGCAAGACTGAGAAATCTCTGAAAAATCCTTGGAGGGCCCCTCAGATGTGCTTAACCCAAGACATGTGGATATAATGGAACCACTGTATTCACACCAGTCAGCTTCTCCAACTGTTGCAAAACAATTTGACATACACAAACTATGGGAAACTCAGACTGAGAAGGATACTAACTTTGCTTGGATATTACATAAATCGCATTCTAATGTGCAAACAACACAGCAGGAAAAAATCTTCCTTTGCATAGATGATACACAATTCCATTTCTCAGAGATTTTCCCCGAGAACTGAGTCAGAAATCAAGACTGGTAACATAGGCAAGAGCAGTAACTTTACCTACCAATTTAACACAGGGGCCAAGTTTAAGGCAGAAGGCTACACAAAGACAATTTCCCTGACACTTTTCCACCAAGCACACATTGCCTGCAATAGATGGAGACTTAAGTGTGAGATTTTGTATTCTGGCAAAGTAACTTTAAGGATGGCGGCCCCTTCCCAGTGTTCCAGCTAAGCAAAACCACAAGCACCATAAAGTCATCTTGAAGAAGCCTTGCTAAATCACCTCCAGACAAAGTGTTGTTAAGTACCCTGCCACTTGCTTTGAGCATTGTTGCCCTTTATTTTTTTAATATCAAAGTCAGACATTGTGGCACAGCGCAGTGTGATCCATACCAGTCATTTAGATAACGAGGGGAAAATAGGTGCACTCAGCATGTGTTTTAAAACATGTTTTCTATTCAGAACCCCAGTGCTCCATCTTTAGGTCTTTGATCAAAACTGTATGCAAAAGGCATGATTCATAACTGCCAGCATCAAAACACTCATATTCAGTGTCTGCATGTGGCCAGCACGGAAACAATGAGCTCTCACCCCGAACCCAGCACTCGTTCCAGCACATCCAGGGCAAACTGGACACCGTGCCAGGACATTTGTAGGACAACTGCTTAGAGTACGTGTTCCAACACAGCCCTGAGCCCACAGAAGAGGATCATTTCCTAGAAAGTCTGGGGAGCTGGGAAGCGGGGCTGAAGCTCCAGGTGCAGCCTGCCCTCTCCCGGCCCCCTGCCTGCCCAGGTAACGGCGTCTGCCAACCTTGGGAACCCAGAGTGGAGAGATCAGGAAGGAAAACCTGGAGAAGACTGAGAGATGAAAGCATACAAGACTTGATGGACAGGAAAAGAGGCAGAGGGCAAGGTGATGGAGGAAAAATAGTGGACCCTAAATAGCTACATTTCTGAACACAGCAAATACCAAGATAAGATTATGTATAGAAACAAAAACTGAATTCAGTAAACTAGAATTTTAGTTTTCACATCTAGAAAGCAGAGCAGGATCTGCACTCAGTGGATGGGCACGTACTACGAGTTGTCCCAAACATTGGTGATGGAGTACTCGTGTGCTGGGAGCTCAGCTCTTTGCAGCCTTTTCAGGCCAAACCACTCACTGTAATTTACAAGGGTAAGTCACCTCTGAGCCCCAAGTTCTTGCTTTCTCTCTCGAGGATGTAAACAAAAATACAGAAACTGACAAAACTAAGCATGCACTTCCAAAGGCATCACGAACTTAATGCAAGCCTACTGCTGAAAGAATAAAATGAAAACCAAAGGAGGCTTCTCCTGAGCTGGAGAATACTAATACTGGTGTTACATCTCTGAGGTTTGCAAGAACACTGCTAATTTGCTTTTTCACATGCCTAATAGAAAACTCAAAAATAGAAAACTCAAAAATAGAAAACTCAAAAATAGAAAACTCAAAAATAGAAAACTCAAAAATAGAAAACTCAACTGGCAATAGAGCCAGATTTGCAACCGCCTCTGGTTTCAGGCCTGAGTCGTTTGAATGAAAAGCGGAGAGTTTGCAAAAGAATGAGATAAAAGACAAGGTCCTCATCCTGTGTGGGCACAGTTTCATTGTCCCCGAATTGTCAGCGGTTAATAAAATGATTGCATTACATTTCACTGCCCGTCACCTCCCGGGCCTGTTCGAGCTGTGCAATAAAGAACAGCGCCCGTGCGCTTTACCGGGTGGAAAAAGCGAAGTAGCCCTAAAACAAACCCCCAGGACGGTGTGGGGCAGGCGGCTCTCCCGCGAAGTTCGGGGATGCTGGGATGCCCGCGGCAGGCAGCGCGGGGAACGGGACGAGCTTTGCCTCTCTCGGGGAAGGGAGAGGATCGCACGGATGCATTTTCTGCCTCTGCACCGCGGCCCCCCGGGCGCTCCCGCCGCACCGGGGCAGGACCGGCCCCGCACCGCGGCACCTGCGGGAGGCGCCCACGCGGGGTGCGGGAACGCGAGCCCCGGGGCGACTTCCCCAACTTCCCCGCGCCGCAGTCCCGGCAGAAGTGCCGCCAGACGCCGTGAGACACCGCCGCTCCCGCTCCCCGCCTACCAGCGCCTTGCCGTGCGGGGCGGCGGGTCCGCGCCGCTGCGGCTGCCCCCGCTGCTCTCCGCCGCGGTCTCGCTTCTCGCGGCCGCCGCGCTGCTCCTCGCCGGCGTCGAGGGAGGAGAAATTCCAGACGAGGAGGGTCTGCAGGAGCAGCACGGTGAGCGCCGCCACCAGCGCCGAGCGGGAGCGCCGCGCCAGCCGCCGGGCGCACGGAGCCGCCACCATCTTCGCTGCTGCTGCTGCCGCCGCCGCGCTCCCGAGAGCCGCCGCATCCGCCGCGGCACCGAGTTTTCAGCCGGGCAGAGCCAGACGTCAG
Organism: Serinus canaria; assembly: GCF_022539315.1. Taxonomy (NCBI): domain Eukaryota; kingdom Metazoa; phylum Chordata; class Aves; order Passeriformes; family Fringillidae; genus Serinus; species Serinus canaria. The sequence continues at coordinate 7,939,881 of NC_066328.1, read as the reverse complement.
CAGGAGGAGGGCGGAGGTGGGGAAGGAGGGAGGGGGGGAAGGAGGAGGAGGTGTTCGCGGCGCGTGGGGATGGGGGAAGCCGGCGGGGAGCCCTGGCGGCGCGGCAGCCCGCGGCCGGGCCGGCCCGGGGTGGGGTTGGCGGAGGAAGAGGAAGAAGAAGGAGGAGGAGAAGGAGGAGGAGGAGGGTGGGCTGGAGGCGGAGGAGGAGCGGTGCGGGGGCTCGGCGGGCCCCGGCGCTGTGAGGGGAAGGGGCCGGGGCGGGGCGGTGGCGGCTCCCGGCGGGCGGAGGGGAGGGGGCGGCCGGCGGCGGGCGGGCGGTGACTGCCATCTTCTGAGGGAGCGCGGCCTCACGCCGCGGCACCTGGCGGGCGGCAGCCCCCGCCTGCGGACCCGGCACCGGCGGAAAGGGCACAGATTCACCAAGGCTAAGGGGATGTTTAGGGTTTTTTGGGTTTTTTTTTTCTGAAGCAAAAAAGGTCCCTGGCATCATCTCACCCCAGCGGCTTGAGAGCGAGAGCAAGGTGCAACACCTCCACAGCCCGGTGAGGTCTGCAGGCACAAGGCGACTGCAACTGAATGCCCAGCGCCTCAAAAAGTGAACGCAACGGACGAGTTCAGTTTTCTTTTTCTCCCATACTGATATTGGCTTTCTAATCTGAGAGATCTCATTATCTGATGATAGGACTGAAGTAGGGAGGTTTTTTTTTAATCTGCTTCTTTTTCTAAGCCTAATTCCACTTTACAAACTAAATCCAAAGGTAAAAAAATATTATCTCCTGGTAAGAACGGTTGCTTTTTAAAATGACAGCCAGGTAGGATTTGCACAGACCAGTAGGATTTTGTTTCCATTGGAACTGCTTTAGTTTCTGATCTGAAGAAAATTAAACAAGTAATAAGATTCAGGAGCATCCTTTATTAAGGGAATTTTCCTAATGATCCACTGAGGGTACAAATAAAATTTTACAGGAGGTATCCTTTTGTTGCAACGTTTCACAAGCAGATGAAGCCCGTGTCAGTTTCAAAGAGTGCCACTCTCTAAGTATCGCTGACTGCAAGGTATCTCTAAAACAGAGAGGTCAAAATACATCATTAGTAACTTCCAGGAAAGTCAGCCCAGAAAGGCTCCTCCTGTGTGACAGCAGAGCACCGTCTGACCTTCCATTCATGCAGTGGAACCGTGTCCCATTTTTGCCAGCTGGGGTGATGGCAGAGAGCCCATGATTACAAATTTTGACAGTGTCAGGCTTCCACACCAGTTGCATGTGGATCAGATTTGCTGGTCCTGCAGTACAGTGAAGTGAGCTGTTAGAACAAAGGAATGAGAAAGGCTCAAAGTGTTCCTGAATATTCTGAAAGGTGCTGCACAGCTTGGGAAGATGATAGATAATTTTCTTCCTGAGCTATCAAATAATTGGGCATTGTAAACACAGTCAAGCAAATTTGCTGACAAATGTAAGATAAAAGCATCTTCTATTTGAGATGAAATGCTTTTCTCTTAAAAAGGAAGTTATGGTCCTAGTAAATGATTGCTCCCTGCAGCTTTCTATTGGGCTTGTAGATGGCAGGAGGTGCTCATGGTGCCAGAAAAGAAACAGACTCTGAACAGGCCAAATGACCAAGGGCTCTCAAGAACCTCAGGACCCGATTCCAATCCTGCATGCCTCATTGGGAAATAGGAGACTCATTCCCATGGATACCCTGAAATGGCTAAAAGCCCTAACAGCAACTCCAAGGCAGGCAGTACTTCAGCACAGGGCAACACTGCTTTCTATAAAAGGAGCACAGCAGTAATTCTGATGAGCTTGTGATCCATGGTTCTTAAAATTTTTATGACCTATTGGAAAATTTCCTCCAGATTTTATGGGGTAACATATATGCTGGAAAATGTCTCTGGGTGTTCCTAATCTCTGTATACAATTACTGTGACTGATAGGGCAGTGAGGAACAGCAGTGCATGCTCAGTCTCACACATGTCCTACTGAAAGCCCTTCTGCATAGAAGATTTGTATCCAAACCACAATAATTTGTAGGCCATAAAGATCAGTGTAAAATCAGCCCTGTGTATGGGTGGGAGTCCCAGCATGAGACATTAATGCACTGACAGAAAAAGCAGAGCAGGGAGAGGAGCAGACTCCTCCTTCAACATCCTCCTTTCCCCATATTTAGAGACAAGTAAAATCTGGAAAGGACATTGTAGTAGGTATGGCATTCATTTTTGAAACTGTGGTATAATCAATGATCACTAACTGTTCAAAACATCCTTCTTCTGAGCTAAGGAAAACAGCCATACAGAAGGAAGAGAATATAACAAATAACTTACTTTTTTCTTGTGTTGATTCAGACTAAAAAGGGGAAAGGGCAAGGTTGAGCACCTGGAGAATATGAAGATGGGGAAAAAATCACAAAAACTGAAGAAATTAACTGTACCAATCCAAAGAACAAAATAAAATCAGAAATTGCATAAAACTGTTACATTAATTTTCTTATTATAACATTTATGAATAATGGCAGCTTGATTGATCTGTGTTGCATCAGAAGATATTTAATCAGGTTACACAGAAGACACTTAAGAGAGTTACCACTCTGAAAATTCCCCATGTTAGGTGAGAATTAGTATCTAGCACAAAGTATATGAGAGAAAAAACAGATTTGAGTCTTATATAAGTATTATATTGGTTGCGTGTAACTGTCAGAGATGGTGTTTTAAGCACAGGTAACAACTGTGACTGGGCTCATTTGCTCTAAAATCCCAAGAAATAACTGATTTAAATACTTTTTTGCCACTGCACAGGTATGTAAATTCAGTGTGGGTGTGTTTGAGAAGTGGAGGGTATCAATCTTGCCTACTTAAAATGATGTAATAAAGAAACCATACTCAGTTCCATTTTAGTCTGATCTACTTTGCTAGATTTGCCTATCCTGTTATAAAAAAAATGTTTCCTCCTCCTAGCAGTGTAAATACAGTCTAAAATTGCATCAAGTAACCAGACTTTGTACAAAGAAATAAGAGAAGTTGGGAGCAGTGTTAATAAGCAATATCCTTTGCTCTACTTTGCAGAGCTTATGGTCCATCTGGTGAACAAACACTGCAGGCTTATCTGAACTCCAACTCACAGCCTGACTCATAGGCGGCTTCAAAGCACATTCTGTAATCACTGGAAGACTAAGTTATTTCAGAGTGAAGATTAGCATTTTCTTAAAAACAGTCAAGTCCTTACCACACCAAAATTTAGGTTTTGGAAATGCGTTATAAGATGAAGGGGAAAAAGGTGAGTGAACTGATTTGTCCAAGAATGATATCTCTAATATACTCAGTCTTAAAATCTGTGAATACAGAATGAATAGCAAACTTGTGTATATTCCTATGATATCTAATAAAAATCACATCACCTAAGGAATGTGCCTTAGGAATAGAAAAGGTTGGAAATAGGCCATGAGAGTGTTTAATGAGTAATCTGCAGTAGCAATGTCTTCTGAAGACTGGGCTTCTTTCCTGAAGTGACAAAGTCTTACTTTTTTTTTTCCTTCCATCACTACCAGAACAACACAAGACTCCTAATTCCTTTAGTGCATGTGGAGGACATAGACCTTTTCCCTGGGAGTCTGGCAGTCTTACTAGTCTAAGCATCAAATCTGAAAAACAGGGTAAGGAATTACTCCTTGAGAATTTCACCATCTCAGACTACAGGTCACTGCCCGCTCTGCAAGAAGTTCCTAAAACATTGCTTTTTGGTTTTAAACACTGGTATATTGCTAGGCTTAAAAGGTAGAGGAAGTGTATTTTGATTTTTTTGGAACCACAGAACCACCATTAACTTCATGTTCTGCAATGCAGTCATTCTATGGTTTACATGTATGTTCTTCACCACTCAGGTATCCTGTACCACGGATATGCACTCTTTCATATTTTCTTTTCATAAACAAAACCAAGATTCTTTGCCAGGTACTCATTTTACATCAGGCTACTCTCCAAGTGGGTTATAAAATTCAGGTTCTCTCTTATGTGCATGGGCAGAACTACATTCAAAGGAGATGTGACCACTGCATGCAAGAAATGCCTTCCATTCTGGTGGTTATGTAAAACTTGAGATTCCAGAAAACCTTTCTTAATCCACTCTGGTTTCATTTTGCCACATCACAAATGCAAACTCTGGTGTCAATGAATATGCAAAAGCCAAATTTTTGACACTGATGTTTCATTGTGGTAACACGGTCTATAAATTATCAAGTGAACATACTGTGCCAGGATTCAGAGACAATAAGAGCAGGTTCTCTGTTCTGTTTATATGAAATACCTGGTACGGATATGGAGTGTATATTACACCTTCCTTCTGAGAGATAATTTTAGTTCAGGACCTTGGCATATGCTCCACTTCAGGAAGTGAAGGAAAATGGAAGAATTATTCCCTTCACCATCACATTAAAGCATCCCTTTTTCTTTATAATCTCTTGCACATAAAACCTTTTACTATCAATGAGGGGAAATGGCTGTAGATGTACTTTATATACAGCCCTCCATGTTGTGACAGCTTTTTCTTTCAGCCAGTGGTCGAGGATAATCACGGAAGGATTACCCATCTGTTCTTGCCATGTGGCATTCTGTCTCAGTGAGGAGATACTGCAGTTCACAGCTTCCTGCAGTTCTTTTTTTTTTCTGATGTTCTCTCATTAACTAAAAATTGTTTTATTATCCATCTGAGTTGCTAAGTTGGAAAGTCTGGAAGACTCATGAAGGTGACCTACTTTGGATTATCTAAATTAGAACTAAGCACTGCCTGTTGCAAATATCATTTTGTTTAGATGCAGAAGGTTTCTTTGGCTGGGGCTTTCATTCTAGGTTTTGCTTTTTTTTCTGTCCACTTGATGGAAAAAGACAAGTGGTACACAAAGGAGGGTAATCAAAGAAGAAGAGATGGAATAAAGACACTTTTTCACTAAGAGTGACTTTGTACGTTGTGTTTACATGATTAGCCAGTTTTTCAGAACACCCAACAGTTTTTAGACTACATTTACTATGATGACATACCTGTGCAGAGAATATGTAGAGATTTATCCCAGTAATCACCTGGAACATGTTCTATGTGTCTAAACTTCTACTGAGATATCACTATCACTTGCTGCAGGAAGAATAACTAGAAAGGAAACAAGGTTTTAAAGAAGACTTCAATAGTTTTTCATTTTCCTAACACTGGAAAATATAGTATTTTAAATTCAAAGTTTTATTCTTAACCTCCTGATATAAATTCATCTGTATGAAAGCTTGCTCTGGAAACATATCTGATTAAATAGTGTGACTGTTCTTGATTTAATAAGCTTTTCATTGTTTATGATGGTATGTCAAACCCAGCATTGGCAGCCTCAACAGATCATTTGCTACCACCAAGGCACTCGTGTCCCTTGTGCACACTGGGCAGTCCCACAGAGCAGAACGTGCCAGGTGGGGCCGGGACTCTTTGCCAGTGTGTGACAGGGACATTTGCCTGAGCTTCTGCATAAAGTCTCCAAACCCTTGGACAAAGCTTCCCAGGGCAGGGAGAGGGGGAGTGCATTTGTGCCATTTTCCCTGGGAAAGGGGAACTGAACAGGTAGCCTGATTTCCTGCTGCAGTTTCTAACAGCTGATTTGGCAAAAGAGTGTTTCAGCTTCCCTCTGACACCAGTCTGCCAACACCATGGGCTATGTGGGATATTAGAGAGCAAAGACAATTATACAAATTTAAGCAAACAAACTTGATAACTATCATTATCTTTCTGTATTTAGAAAGTCATTAGCAAAAGCAGGTGTGAAAACCTGTTTGGCTGTAATTTGGATGCTAGAAGAAAAGGAAGTTTTCAGACAAGGTATTTGATGTGCCTTAAAAGAAATACATGGGGTTTTGGGGTTTGTTTTGAAGAGTAAGGCATTAGTCCATGTGTGGCAAAGATGACTGTGTCATACATTTTCTTTTCTGAGCTGGAAGGGACCCACAAGGATCATCAAGTCCAGCTCTTAAGTGAATGGTCCATACAGAGATCCAACCCACAATCTTGGCACTATTAGCACCATGCTCCAACCAAGTGAGCTAATCCCAGTGTTGGTCTGTATGGTTTGGGCTTCATAACGATTTCTGCTTTGATGAACTTGAGGGCTGGGAGGAAAAAGAGCTGGTAAACCTATCTGTCCACATCAGCAACCTCACACAAAACACACCAGCTCCCTGCAATTTGCAGAGCTGTGCTGCTGACCGTGCACAGTGCTGGCCTGCACACACTTGTAATCAGTGGTTTGTGTGCTGGTGTGTCAGCCTGCAGCTGCACAGATCAGGTGTGCATGGACATGGCCCACTTACACCACAGTACAGCACATACTGCTGTGACCACTTCTAAGGAGAGGGCATGGCTTGGTGCCCACCATTGCAGCTCCATCAGTTTTTAAAATTCTCACACAGAAGCACTGTGGATGTGCTGACTCTTCAGTGAGGGCTGCTGGAGGCAGAGGCTTGTTTGCTCTGTGGTCTCACTGAGGGAGATACTAAATTCTGCTGCTTCTACTGCATTCAGGTCTGCCAGAAAGTGTTGATTCCTTCTCAAAAAGTTATATACAGACAGATCTCACATTGCTATTACCTTCTTAACCTCGATCCTCCAGATTTACACAACTGTTGATGAGAGTGTAGCTGATCCTACACAACACTGAAACTTCTCAAATAGCCACTTTCTTGCCTGGAAACTGAACCAACAAATTCGGTAGCTCATTCTGCTAGATGAGCTCCTCTGAAACAAATTCTTACCTCAGACTTAGATTTACCTGAGCACAGATGAAAAAAGCAAAGAGGATCTGTATAATTTATTTTTAAGCCCCATGTAGAGAAGAAAAAGGCATATTATGCATTTCATGCATTATTCTGTACTTTGTGCTGTACATAATTGGCAGAGCTTTTCAGTGAAAAAACTATCTGGCCAAATTCTCAGAGCCTCATGCTCTGCAAAAATCTGTCTTAAGTTAATCTATATTAGGAGTAATATTCAAGTTGACTGTACTAATATGAAAAATGTATTTAAAAAGGTCTAGAAGATACAATCTGCTATTTCTTGCCCGACTTTGTTCCCTGCTGTTGTTGGTCTCTCACGGGATTTCTTGCAGAGTGGTTAAGTGATCTGTGCTGAGGATTCAAAAGCAAAGATAATAGGAGTTCTGTTCATGGGTTAAACACTTAGCTGCTTTAATACAAGATGTGTAGCAGCAGCCCCTAATGACATTCAAATCTTGTTATTGCTGTGCTTCAATATAGGATATACTTGGGTTTGTGGCTGCAAGAAGCAATTGCCAGAGATGACTAAATCCTGAACAGCAAACAAATCCCAGCACATGGAAAAGATGCCTGATTTTGCTCTTACAACAGGGCATCTTTGGACTTCACTGTGCTGGCTCCTGACTTACAGCAATGCAAGTGACCCAGAGCAGTCAGTGGCTGGTACCATACCTACCCTGGGGTCTGGCTGCAGGGGCACCAGCATGGGCAGCTACACATTGGCCTAACATTTCTAACCCTTTTTTTGCAAAACACCGCTGCCTGGTCTTAGGGTCTTGGCCATTCCCCTAAAAGCAGCATTGTGACAAGCTCTGAGCATTCAGTAGCTTTCTTCAGTATCAGAATCACATGTCCAGCTTACTTTTCTTACATCCTCCAAGGCTTGATAGTACTTGTCACCATTCCCTGGTGGAGATAATTCTACTGAAAACATTTACAAGAACACTCCTACAGTTCCTCAAGCAAATTCATCTGACATAGCTCAGACTATCCATTTATAAATTTTAAACTTACCCAGCTGGCCCTGTCAGAAGCCTATTAGGCAGGACTCTCACAAACTGCCCTCCTTCAGAGCAGCAAAGACTATTTGAGAATGGTGATCTTGTCCTCTGACACAGCTGGACGGGAAAGGAAGTGTAAATGAGTGAAAAGAGCAACCCGTCCCCGAGTTTCTAAGTGATTGTGCAAAAGTCTTACTATGGGGAAATGAAAATGAGCACTCTGAACATGGAGAAACATTTCTGGCTCTGCTGTTCTTTGTCTCACATTGCCATTTGCTTCCTCCTCCAGACTAAACTGCAAAATATTGCAGTTGACCAAGCACAAGTGTCACAGGAACAATTAAAAATCTTGTGGAGGAGAAAGTGCTGTATCCTTTAACACCCCTTTCTAAAAGGCAGAGAGCAAACCATCCAAATCCTTCACCCAGCATGGGGTAACATTGGAAATGGTAAATTCTGTGACACAACCTATCTGTGCTGCATCAGAAGGGGAAAAAGAGAGAAATGAAAATATGTATTATGTATCTCAGGACAACATTACTAGATATGCTCACGGCCTTTAAATATACATAAGACGGCTGCAAAGAGAAAAGAAATTGATTGCTCTGAGTTCAATTACAACAAGAAAATATTTAGAAAGACATTAATAAAACTTTCTAGACACTGTTAGGATCATTTAGGGAAGTTGTGAGGTCTCCAAAAACAGTTTAGATGAATAAGCTGTTGGAATGGTTTCAGTGCTTCTGATTTTCCCCGAGGTCAAAATGAGTTTTCAGGATCCCTTCCATCCCAATATGCTGCAATGCTATAGAACTTGCTAGCAGGTGAAGCAAAGGGGCAGGAGCCTGCCAGTTCCACATGGAAACACAGATGAATTTGATGTTTCATATCTGCAAATCAGGATGCTAGAAAAATAAACATAGTATTAATATATTATATTATTTCATTGAAAGAAACAATTGCAATAAGAAGATCCAATCATGGCTTAAGAAATGTGTGCAAAGAGCAGAAACAGGAGGCCTGAATTCGGTGTTTGTGGAAGGCTGGCAGCTCCCACCAGGCTGCATGTCCCACCCCAGCGGGCAGTGCCTGTGAGCTCCAGCAGAGCCCTGTGTGGGCAGCTCCTCTGAGCCCCTCATTCAGAGGTAACTCAGCTTTTAATTGACTGAGCTCACCCCTCTGGCTGGCAGCAGTTATTCTGCATGGCTCTTGCACCTTGCATGCACTGCAACTGCATGGCTGAGATTGCTCCTCTCCTTCAGAATCGTGGTGAGCACAGCCATGACAGCAAACAGCTAAGTACGGCTTTTGGCCGCCAAATTTCACTTTCATTGCTGTCAGAACATCACTTTTCATGGCTGGGCTATAATTTTCAGGCTTGTAAAAACCTCAATTGTCATGTTTGGATTTTCTTTAACACTTATTATAAATGCACAAATTTGATTTGTGTAGAATGGAATGACTCTCAGTGGCTCAGGGATTTGGCAAAAAGCTTCACACATTTCATCAAAATTCTGTTTGGCCTAGAGAGGCGTTACAATTCTAGATAAAAAATGTGAAGTAATTTGTAATAGAATGTTCCAAAATAATTCTGTATTAAAGATGAACTGAAACAAAAGCAACATGATCTTTTCCTCTCCACCATGGGAATTAATTCAGATTGAGAAAATGGAATTGGGAGAGTCTGATTTGACACATTTTGCAAAATCCATGGTGGGTGAGTGCAGGGGAAGGAAGCCATTCCATCACCTTGAGCAGGAGGCCAAGTGGGCTCATACAGCTCCTTGCAGTAATCCTTGGAGCTGTCCAGGAGCCTTAGGTAGTGTTAGGGAGCAACAACATTTGTGTAAATCATAATTAGTAACAAAGCAAATTACAGTAAAAGCTCTTTGGTAAACAGAAAGAGGAAGCCTGCTGAAATTTGCTTCCTTTTAGTAGGACAATTTGGATTATTTATAGGCATCTGAACATTTGGAAAAATCTAGGAAGAATCTTAAAATGCCATGTTTCTAAAACAAAAGATAAAGTTTTACCCTTTTTGGGTCATTTAACTTGGATCTATATTTACACTTGGTTGAAGCTTTCGACTAAGCACATACATATGTATGAAGTCTTATTTTTACACTTAATTTTGGTGTTTTGGTAAATGCAAATGATGGAAGAAGTTGACATGAATAAATTGGCACCAGCTTAGAAGTCACCTCATTGCAAAGCGAGAGACATTTGGGACTGTTCCTCACCTTGCTACAGGGGAAGTTTCTGGTGTTAAGTCAGCCAGTCACATGTTATCTATCAGGAATGTTTTCAACTCTAGGCTGAGGAACTACAAGCTCTTGAAGGAGCCAAGAAACAAATGCAATACTTGAGCATGTTTACTGTAAAATGAAGGGCTATTTTATCTCAATCAAATAAACCAACAAGTGAACTGCAAATCTGATACTGAAATAAATCCAATTTGCTCTTGTGTAATTGCTTATTTGATTCTCAACTATGACATGAAGTTAGAAAACAAATTGATATTCTGTCACTTCTGTTTCAGTAAACTTAACTCAAACAAGTTGCCCTTTAGGTGCATCTTGGATGGAACAGTACTTTATCTTCATCCCAAGGAAATCAGTGTATTAAATTTGTTTGAAAAATTATTATCCAAACCATGACTCCTTTTCAGACAGTGTTTGAACTGCATACTAAAAAGGCCAAATTTCCCCCGAGAGCCAGCACAAGCACAGAGAAGATAAGCACTGTAGAATATCCTCCCTCTGCAAGAAAATGTACCAGCAGCAAAGACACAACAGAACCACAAACTCAGTAGGTGCAGAAACTGCAGAAATCTTGTGGGCATGGGCATCTTCCTCTTTCCTCATGGTCAAAATACAACCCTGCTGTGACTCAGCATTTTAAGATAAGCTATATAGACCCTATACTGTCTCAGCCATGATCAGAATACTAAATCCAGCACCACATCCACAGTGGTGAAGGTAAGAAACTGAAAGGTGACAAAACCAAAGGAGTTACGAAAGGGTAGGGGGTAGGAGGAACACCCTTTCTGCTGAGAAGTTCTAGGGGCTGAAAATGTTTGTTAAAAGAAAAGAGAATCAAGAGTCACACCAAAAAAAAAAAAAAAAAAACAAGGCTAGGTTGTTTAGCACAGCAGAGGCTGGAAAATGGGTGGGCTGGCTGGCTCTGCAGCTGGGCACCAGGTGGGAAGGCTGGGATTGAAACCACTGATAGAACACCTCACCTTGGGCCTGCAGGGAATCTTCATCATCTCTAGTTTAAAGGTCAAATCAAGGCAGGTTTAGGGAAAAAAATTCCCTTTAAATGGTCCAAGCCATAACTAATGTCTGTGCAAGCTGAGAGAAGATTACAAAAATGGTCCCTGTGATTTTTTTTTTTTTTTATTATTTTTTAAATTTATAAATGTAGGGAAAAGGTTGTTTTGGACAAATTATCATTTTTAGTGGTATGTTCTACTTTAATTATAAAGAATTTCAGATTATTTCATATGCTTAAAACTACACTATTAAAATTAGTGTTACAGAAACAAATATTATTTAATTAATGAGGTAGGACAAGTTAAAACATGGCACTAAGTGCCAATAGGGGTGGGTGAGCAGTTTGTAGGAACTGGGAACAGTAACTGAGAATTTCCAGAACAACCCAATTCCACCCATTCAAAAATTCTAATTATGTATATTTATACTCTGCATACAATAACCATAACTGCTGCTAAAATATTTAGATTGTATGTAATATATACAAGTTCCTCTGCTGTGGTAACCGTGGCCCTTAGATAATAAATAACATTCATTTTTTAGTCTTGTCAAGACGTGTCTCTAGGAAACTCTGTGGAAAACATCCAGACAACCCTTCTTATATCTTCCTTGAATAAGAAGGTTGCCATACTCTTTGCTGACTAATTTCATTCAGATTTCACTGTGATTCTATGTTTTCTGGTTTACTTGGTGTATTCTGGCACATACTTGCCTCTAAATAAATGACATGTAGAGGGATTTTGTTTTGCAAGATCTTTGTCAAAATCAAAAGTACTAGATCTTGTAAAAATAAGGTCTCTAAGACTGGGTAAACTCAGATTTTTCAACAAATCCTCAGTTCCAAACCATCATCACTTTCTCTGATTGGGAGTTTTCTAAAGACAAACTACATCACCTTTTCAATTTGCTCTTCAAAGTTACTTAAAAAATTGATGTTTCACTGCTAGAATTTGTGCTTTACAATTGATTACCCACATTGTGGTTGTCCTATGGAAAACATCCCATGGGAGAGCCATGAGGCTCACACAGAAGTTTCAAGACCTATGTATGAGCACCTTCAAAGCAGAAGCAAAAATCCGTTTACATTTGCCCATGTAGCTGTTTTAATCAGAACCATGGATTTATCTGTATAAGTAAACACAGGGCAGAATTACTTTCAAAAGAAATCAGAGACTTGAAGAGCTTCCCCCCCCCCCCCTTCATCCCACTGTAATTAACACTAAGTGTTGATTATTTTAATAATAAGGAAAAATTAAGAAAGAACAAACCCCAAGGAAGATGTAAGTGATCTGCAATGTGCAGTGAGGTGTAGATCTGTGAGTGAAAGAAGGGCCTGGAGGGGCCCTTCCTGCTGGGAGAAGCTGATGTTGCTGTGTCACAGTCACAGGGTCCCTGCTGCTCTGAGAGCCCTCCCCAGGACGAGCCCAGCAGAGGCCCCTGGGTGCAAACCAGCTCTTGTCTCCAGCCCAGACAATGCCCTTTGTGTCACCAGGGTTTTCCATGCTATAAGGACCTTCCTTGGGAGCTGAAGGTTACAGCTGGGACAGAGAGAAAAGAGGTGGCACAGAGAAACGTGCTGCAGGGACAAACTGAGGGGGATTTGGATTAGACAATTCAGAAGCTGGGGTGAATTTGGTGAAAAAAACCCAATTTTTGGGTGTTTATTATTCTGGTTAGAACTCAACCAAAAAATCTAATGTTAGCATAACACCAGAAGAGAACAATCTCTTCAGTCCCAGCACGTAGTTATGTTTCCCTGCTTCTTCAAATTTGTGGAATAAATACCTGTCCTGATTTACATGTAATGCAGTGTATTAAATTTTTAATGTTTCTTCTGAGCTCAGTACAGCTCTTTCATCCCCACTACCATTATGTTAATGATGTAGTAAAATAACAATGATTTTAAAACTCTTATTTTCTGCCTTATTAAAAAAAAACCCAAACAGATGTAAAGCCTAAAATATGATTTTTACCCCAAAAGCAGAATATTGTTGACCTGCCCTACAGCACCTGGATTAGGAACAAAGATGAAGTCACAAACCTTAGTATAAGGAACTCCCTTGAAATGGGAGTGAAGAGGGAATACACAACCCACAAACAACAAAATATCTGAAGGAAGAAATGCAATAAAAATTGGGTAAAATTATCCCTTGAGTAATGCTGGATGAAATCCAAACTAAAATCACTGAACAGTGAACTTATTCCAATTTATGCCACAGTAACATCAAAATACTTCCTTCTCCTCTATAAACATCCTTTAATTCTTTCTGGAAAATGGAAGAGTACCACATGTGACAAGTCTTCCTAAGCAGCATGCTGAGCACCAAATGTGAACTATAATTCATAATTCATGCTCAATTAATCATAATGTATAAGGAATGGCTCTGATAATGCTTCTGCTAACTACCTAACCTATTTTGAGATATGCAGGCAGAATTTCAGCTCCTGTGACTTGCTGTTGTGAGTGATAGACTATGGATACCCCAGCAGCTGTCAAAGTCACCACCCTTCCCTCAATGAAGAGAAAAGCAATTCTCAGTATTGCAGGAAGCTAAGAAAAGCAATGAAAAGCAGAAATGAAAGCATGTGAGGGTGGAGAACGCTATCTTTTCTCATGTAAATCCCACTGAAATGCAGCCTATGTAATCCAAGCCTTGCATCAAACTAAGATTTGGAACAACCTCAATTTAGGAAATGAGCAATTTCCAAGTGATACCACTGAAAGAGGAGAGGTACAGTGTCTCCAGATATTGTCCTGGAGTTATTTTTACATGGCAGCCAGAGACCAAATCCTGACTTAGGGGAAGAAGCTTTACCTTCACACACTACTATTTTTGTTAATCAGAAGGAGTTAAAAATGGACTGGCTCTTTGCTCTGCTCCATTCACATTCTGACAAAGGAAACTGACTGGAATCAGTAAAGCCACACTCACAGCTGATGGACCTGGAATCAGCCTTTTTGCCCCAGAATCTGTTTGTGGATATTAGAAAGCTGGACTTAGTGGTCCACCATTTCTGAGCTGCATAAGCTGGCAAGAAGAGTGGTAACTTGATGAATCCTTGAAATCCTCTGGCCTAATTTGTGTTGTGCAGCCCACAGGCAGATGGTGATATTCTAGAATGCCCACAGCATACTCAGGCAAGTTCTCATGTTAGAAAACACATATAAAACTATAATGATGAAAGAGGAGAATTGCATAAGGAACTCTGATGTGTTCTACCAATGAAATTTGGCTGTTTCACCCTGCCACATAAAGCTTAGGAACAATACGGAACGTATTTTTCAAGCTTCTTGCAATATCATTCCAAGAGTCTCCTGCAGCCCTCAGCATTACAGGGCTTTCCAGCCAGGAGAAGCTCAGATAATTGTATTCCAACCTGTCATCACCAGACTTTGGGGTGTTTTCTTTTTCCTCCCTCTCCATTTTTAACAGCTATTTTCCATCTCAAACCAGTAAAACCTGCCATGGAAAGCTGAGCTCAGCATTAGAGCACCGCTCTTGGAAAATTTCTCGGAAAGCTATTAGAACACGTAGCATTCTTCTCTCTTGAATGTCAATTCCCGGCTGTACCGAACAGCAGGAGAGCACGGCCGGACAGAACCCCGGGCACGGAGCGCAGGGCGGGGCCGCGCTTAGGGAGGGGCAGCGCTCCCGCCTGTGCTTAACCGAGACCGGGCTGGGCGAGGGCGGCACCCCGGCTCACAACACGGGTGCGCCGGGCCGAAGGGGCGGCCGGTGCCCTCCTGTGCTCGCCTGAACTCACCTGAGGTCCCCTGAGCCCACCTGTGCTGGCCTGAACTCACCTGAGGTCCCCCGAGCCCTCCTGTGCTGGCCTGAACTCACCTGAGGTCCCCCGAGCCCTCCTGTGCTGGCCTGAACTCACCTGAGGTCCCCATAGCTCACCTGAGCGCCCGCGGGAGCGGCCGCGCCTCCACCCCCTGGCCGCCAGGTGGCGCCGCAGCACCGGCTCCGTTTGGGCGCGGATCCCGCGCGGGTCCGGGATCGGGATCGGGATCGGGATCGGGAATCGGGGATCGGGACCGGGGACCCGCTCAGGGCCAGCAGCTCGCCCAGGCGTCAGGGAGCGCACCCCGAGCCTGCCTGCAGCTTTTATTGGAATAATTTCTCGCGCTGCTGCGATTGCGGCGGGGCCGTGGCCGCGGTGCCGAGCGCTGCCCCGGGAGATGGGATCTGTGCGGCGGTGGGCAGAGCCGCACCGCCAGGTCAGACACCGCCTCATCCACAGCCACCGTGAAATTGTTCCTCTGCGACAGTGAAGGTACTCGAATCAGCCTGATCCTCAGACAGCACCCACGCATGAATAAGTGTACTCAAATTCACAGTCCCACAGAATCCAATTAAACAACGCAAGAGCATAAAGTTACTCATGTATTCATGGATACGGATAGCTGCATCCAACATTTGCTTTGGTCTGGTGCCAGTTACAGTAACCATCCCTTATCTGCATTTCATTTCTCAGCTCTACAATTAAAAGTTACATTCAAGCATCCTCCTCTCAGTGGGCCCGCAAGGATGAAACTTTTATAGGTCTTGAAATACATTATGGATCCACTACTTGTGTTTGTTGTCCAGGAAATCTCCAATGGGAGATTTTCCAAAGGGAAAGCACAGGATGTATTCAGGATTTTGTGCCGATCTCAGTGATTGTTACAATGCTCAGAATAAAAGAAACATAGCTATTTGATAATTAATTACACTCTAATTGCATTCACCTGGGAAAAATAGATAACAGTAAGGGGCAAACAGGGGTCAATAATATTAGTATAGGTGATCACCAATCTCACATATACAAGTACCAATTAGTTAAGCAGAGTCAGTGATAATTTACATGAAGGATTCTGAATGTAGAAATAAATTAAACACATGGAAAGTAAGAGAAATAAAGCTACAGCTTAATCTAAACTAGGGATCCATTTTCCTTTTTTATGGCTGCAGCAGCAGGTTAACCCCTGGGAGGAATGGGGGCACTGATGCCACCTCCACAGCTGAGCTGTGCACAATCCACCTCTGCAAAAACCTCCCTGCATGTTTTGGAGTGCAGCAGTGCTGTACTAATGTGTGCAAGAGAGATGGAAAGCCAGGGCTGCTCACTCCTGTGCAATAACAAGCAGATGGTGCAGTGGAACTTGGCCCAGACAGGGCTGGAGCTGGCTCTCTGCTTGGGGAATGCAGTTGGACCATCCACAAGCAGAAGGAACCGCTGGTAAAACTTTCTTACTCAAGAAAGTGGGGCCCTGGTCTTTCATCTCACAGAGAGGACAAATAGATGAAAACAAGGCTTGACTGCTGCTGATTCATGGGGTATTCCACCAAGCCACAAAGAGAGGCAAACATTGGGCTGCTATTTTGAGGCCTCTTACTAATCTTCAGTGTGGCAGAGCTTTTCCCCAGCCCTCGTCTCAGCAGCAATGACACAACTGAATGGACTCTTTCTTGGTTTGGTAGCACAGAGCTCCCCCAGGACTCCTTGGCTTGTGCCTACAGAATCTGGGAGTCACAGGAACCCCACCCAAGCAGCATAAAAATCACTGCTGCTGATTCTGGCATTCAAACACATTGATGAGCAGTCAGCAAACAACAGCTTAACACAACCAATGAGAACATGAAATTTGCAATCCCTGAACTGACAACTTCCAACTCATAGACCTGTGGCTGTATTCAGTTGGTATCAGCCCAAATGGCTGAGCATTCCTTGGGGAAAACAAGAGTCAGAGAAGTACTTGTACAGCACAGCACTTCCAGGGCTGCTGGGTTTAGAGGAGCTCAGCTCTGCCCTCAGCCTGCCTTACAATCAGATATTCTCCTCAGGCATTGCCAGGGTAGGGGAGGAGACAAATCATCGAAAAGGAGCCTTGCAGCATGCAGAGAGAACAGCATGCTCAGCTATTGAAGTGCAGGGTCTGCTCTTGCACATCTGTGTTGCCATTTAGCCCTTACAGACTGATTCCCTCTCTCCTGGGACTTGCAGCTAGCTCAGCATTTCCACTGCCTTTCCCTTTGCTGATATGCAATGGGTGTAACCAATGCCCATCTGCCACACGGACTTCATACATGGTCAAGAAGTCTGTACAATTTTGTTATTATCATGCCAAATACTGCCCTTAGGACTGAGAAGCATCTCCTCTCAGATGGAAGATGGAACTTCTTGGCCAGGGTGAGGAACCATTATATACCTACTGTTCAAAGTGCAGTTCTTTTAAACTGAACTATGATGAAAAATACCAACTGTAAAAATATCTGTGATGAAGTTTCCAGGCCCCATAAGGACTCTGGGACTCCTGCATGGTTGTTGGATAAAGAAAAGAATGTGCAGTCAGTTCACAGTGACGAGGCCCCTGTTCTCTTTGATTGCAGCCCTTGGTGAAAAGACAATTTCTCATTAGGCCTTTCTGTGGTCCATGGGATGAAGAGCAGGTTGTCCAGCACGAGGCCAGGACAGGCCCCAGCAGAACATGTGAAACCCAGCTGCTAATCCAAGAATGCCTTTGCTGGTGGGATCCATAACTGAATTGATTATGGACCCACCCAGAGCCACGTACTCACCCAGATTCCTGGGAGCGTTATTCTCACACAACTCTTCTAACCTTGAGGACGACTTGAGCTCTCATCAGCCATCTGCCTTACAATAAGTTGACATCCTTATGTATTCTCTCTGCCAAAAGGCAACTTTTAAAATGCTATTAAAAAAAAACTGTGTACAAATTAAACAGTCAACACATTTTACTGCTGCTCAGTAACTAAAATGCTTTCACTATGCTATGCAATCTATAACTGCTGAAATTACTTTCATGTGTGTTTATAAGTCTTCCTATATTTCCTCCTCATTACTCCAAATACATTTTAAAAGCTTGTTAAGATAGATTTGTTGGTATTTTGCATCTAGCTGACTGTGCATGTTAAAGGCTTCAACTGTAACTTTCCTAACTTGAAACACAGTATTCTTCATGCTGCTTGTTAAAACACATATCATTCCAACCATGCACATTAATTGGCTTGTCTGGGGAAACAGAACTCAGTTTATGAAGTCTGTCATCCTGCTTTGTAGCTTAATTATAAAATAAAATTAATTTTCCTTCCCCCCAGCCAGACTATTTGCTCTGTGTTTTTCTTTTTCCTCATGCTGCTGTTTAAATTCCAGGGCTGAGTGACTGATCCTGCTTCAGCAGCTGCTCCCAGGCTGGTGGTGAGTGCAGCCTTCCTCAGGGAATGGAGGTTCTGCCAGGGTCCCAAACTGCACTGGTACCCCCTGGGGCTGGGGGTGCTGGGACACCATCCTGCCCAAGACAAAGTCTGCCATTTCCAACAGACACAAAGGACTTTATTTAAGTTCTTGCACGCTGACTTGTGATGTTCTGTGTACACCAGTCCCTCTGCAGCACAGCGGGGGCTGTCACATACCCAAAAAGCAGGGAAGCCCAGACATTTCCAGGAGCAAAGGAACAACAAACCTGTAGAAAACAGGTGGAGTAACTCTTGTCAGAGCCAACCCTCAGTGAGAGATGACATCAAGCTCCTTCGAGACCAACACTGAATAAAGTGCCCACCATTGGTAACTCCACTGGGTGTGCCCTAAAGGTTTTCTTTTCCAATAGCAGAGTCCTTACTCGAGGGTCAATGACACAGCCAGAAGTCCAGAGCAGCCCAGATTAGACTGCCCAGGAGTGAGGGAAACTCAGGTGGCTCACTGCAAACCCCAGAGCTGAAGGATAAAGTCACAGGTCAGCAGCTGCAGTCACAGCAGGATTCCCACTGACTTCAGAGGCACCAGGAGCTCCCCCATGGAAGGAAAAAAGGCCTTATTCTTACCAACTGAAGCCTCATGTACTAAAGAAGGGATGTTAAAAAATATCCAGAACTATAAGAGATCCCTATGAGAATTAACTTTTTTTACTATACCATCCTGCTCAGGGTCTAAATCCAGAGGTCCCATCCAGCAAGTCCCAGCTCCCTAAAGCTCCACTCTT
Source organism: Serinus canaria (assembly GCF_022539315.1). Lineage (NCBI taxonomy): Eukaryota > Metazoa > Chordata > Aves > Passeriformes > Fringillidae > Serinus > Serinus canaria. The sequence goes on along the minus strand of NC_066328.1, from coordinate 7,920,828 downwards.
CTGAGAGAGTCCCCTTGATAGGCTGATTTTAAGGCAACTCTTCAACAGTGGAACAGTGCAAAGCAGCAGGAACCTGAAGCACTATTCAACCTTTACAATACCAGGTGTGCTAATTGTTTCTTCCTTCTCTAACACACAATTCTGCATGCTTTAGAGGTCAGAACCTGTAAAAAGTCTGCTGAATCAGAAGTCAGAATCTTAACTCTTAATTTGGGATGGAAATCAAAGCTATCAAACTTCACAATGCACATGCTACTGCAAATTTTGCTTCTTATCACACAAAACCTAATTTCCCTTTACAAAGGGATCCATCTAGATTAAGACACATGTCTTCCAGCAAGCAGCCCCTCTGTAAAAATATTCAGGTAAAAATCCTTACTTTAGGAAAGACACCAGGATCCTCCAAGTTCTCCCTGTGAGTGCACCAGCCCACTCCCCCCCATGGCAGGAAGGCTGTATGTGCCAAGAGTTATTGGCATCATCTGTAACTAGGCATGCTGCTAGTGATTTAGGAAATCTGTTAATGGGAAATTAATTGGAATCAGGATCAGCCAATTGCACAAATTTTCCCCTTGATTAACACACCCACTTGTCGACAGGATGAATTACAAGTCGTGCCATTCACTGACGTAGCTGGGCCCCAGGGAGCTCATCGGTGTTTTTGCAGTGTGGTGGCATTTTGTGTCCAGGAACTGGTGATGCTGGCAGGGTTTGCAAGGCTGGGGGTGTCACAGCAGGACCTGAGCAGGGAGAGCAAGGCTCAGCCCCCCCAGCCCCCTGAGCTGGGGCTGGAGCCATTGCTGGCTCTGCGGTGACAGTGACACAAACACGGTGTGACTGCCAGGAGCCCCACAGCTGCAGCACCTGCACCAGCCCTAAGAAAGCACCAAGTGGGGAAAGGTGAGCTCAGCAGGGCCCAGAACAGCGTGTGGTGCCTCCCTGCTGCAGGGAGGGCTGCGGGTGTGACTGCTGCCCACCCCTCCTGCCCAGGCTGCCCAGCACTGGTGCCACCAGGGCCAGCCTGCACACAAGGCTGGCAGCCCTGCTCTGCTGCCCCCTGCGAGCAGCCAGCTTATTGCTCTGGTGCTTCTTCTGTGGTCATGGCTGGGCTCAAATCTTCACCTCATGTGTGTAACTTTAGAAACCTCGGTGAAGCCACTGAACTTAGAGTAGTGCCTGCCAAGTGTGGAGTCAAAGTGGGTCAGCAGGTGCCCAGCAGAGCTGTGGGCTGAGGGCACTCTGACCCAGGAGCACCCTGAGCTCTCTCCTCTGTCCCCCTGTGTCCTGGAGCAGCCTCTTCAGAGTGTGCCAAAAATACCCACAGCAAACACCAGTGGGTACATGGATACTCATTTTTTTCAGTGCCATGGGTATTACCAAATTATTTCTGAATAGAACCCAGGCAGGGTTGCCACAAGCATTTAGATTTGTCCTAAGGCTGCCCCAGCACCAAGGGAAGAGCACGGCTTGCTAGGGTAGCTTGCAGTAGGCATGGGACTTAAGGCAGGCTGTTTTCCTCCAGTTCAGTGTTTTACAATTCCACATGGAGTAGAGTGAATGCTAATGAGAGAGCCCTGGAGCTGCTGGGGTGGTCTGTAACAGGGGATGACAGGTCCCCAAGGAGAGGATCAGACTCCCCTCTAATGTGACAAGTGTGGCTGTGTGATTCTCTGCTCTCCTGGCATGCTTCCCCTGCTGCCTTTTATCTCAGGGAAGAGGCAGTGGGTTGGAAGAAGCTGATGATCAGCTTTGCTCTCACATGGAGGGGGATGAGTTGCAAATTACCTGCTGTCAGTGGAGGGCCAAAGCCAGAGCAGAACGCTGGGCAGGGTGCTGGGCTGGAAACAAGATGTGTGTTAAAAGGGGAATGGAATGCTTGAAGGGTACTGAGTGTTTTGAGGCAGAAAACATTTTGCAGAAGAGATGTCTGCATAAGTAACATCTTTATAAGCAGGGATATATGGAGATTAGAAATTGCTCCTAGAGCTCTAAGAAAATGAAGATTTACTGCTTTAAGTAAAAAGGGAAAAGGAGATGCCAGGCTGTGCCCCTACTTTGCAGGGAAAGCATTACTATGTGAGGTTTTGATGAATAGCTGTAAGGAAGGCTCTGCTCACTGTCAAAGACAGATTGCAGGTTGAACCTGAGCTCACTTATGGCAGAGCAGGATCAACCCCTGCCTCTGAGAGGGAGCAGTGGGGTCACTCTGCCTGCCCCAGTGCTCCTGTGGTGCCCAGGGTGCCCTGCAGCACTGGGTGCCCTCCTGGCCACACACTGGCCTGAGGCTGGGCAGGATTTGAGCCCTGGGAATGCCCAGTGGCATGGGACTGGGAAACTGCTTTGGACACAGTCCAGGGGAGCACTGGAGTTCCTTGCTGGCAGGTGCAACAGGAGTTCCTGGGACACCAGGCAGTGTGGCACAGTCCCAGTGACTGCAGCCAGAGGGGTCAGCAGCCAACAGACACCAAATCCATCTTCTGAGCCCAGAGGGCACACGGCACCCAGGCACAATCTGCAGCAGTCACTCACTGCCTGTCACAAATGCACAAATCATGGGCTTTGCATCCAATTAGTTCTCAAAGGTGTGTGAATTTTTCTGCATTTCGAAATTTCTAAGAAATTAATCTCCAAACCAGTTGCTTTCATTCTAATGCCTCCTGGGGGTTTGGAGGGAGTTATTTATGTGGATTTTTTTTTTGCTGACTCTTGTCAGGCTTACTCTGAATGCCAAGCTCCTGTTGCTTTACCTGTGCATAAGAGGATGTTGGAAATGCCAGAGATGACAGTTTTCCTTGCAGGAGCCCGGGGCTTCCAACCCAGTCAGTAATGGCAAACACCACCCCATCATTTTGGAATGCCCATATTCTGTACAGAGAGCACTGTGGATACATTAGTGATCAAACTATGTCAGCTAGGATAGAATAAAAGCCTTTGAAGATTAAGCAGGAAAAAAAGTCTTTGAAATAGATATTGAAAAGTTATGTTGTCCTTTTACTTATCTAAAGCTTCCAACAGTGGTCTGGCAGAACAGAACTGACCAGAGATTTCTTTATCATGCATGAAATGATTTTATTTCATCCTGGTGCAGGAAAGTACATGAAAACCATGCAGAAAATAGTAAAGTTTTAAGTCTGACAGGAAAAAAGGCAAATAGAATGATTCATGCTAAGTTCAGAAACACTATCCCTTCCTACCCGCTGACCATCCCAAACCTGGTCTCTGTGTGGAGCCAAGAATTAAAAATACATCAAACTCCATTCAATTTGCAGGTATCAGAGAGGTATCAACTAGAAAAGATTAACTCATTCCTTCCTCTGATGCCATTTGCAGAAACCACACAGTGCACAGAGTGCCAACAGAAAATGGGATCTCATTTTGCTGCAAGACAAAATTGCACAGCTCTTCTTCAGTCAATCAAGCTGTTAGTAATTACTACAGGAGTAGTATCTTGTACACCTTAGAAAACTTTGGGAGTCATATTACACAGGAACTCAGTTCCCAACATTAACAAAAGTAAAAACTCAACAGTTTGGTTTTTTTTAATCAGAAGAGCTTTTTAAGACACTGCAAATGAAAACATCTCCTGTGATATCTTCCTTGTGAGAGGGCAGGGCTGTGTTCTCTGAGCCAAAGGTGTGAGCTCATCCCTGAACCCACGCCTACATCACACCTTTGCCACTCAAGGAGTGCCATCAAAGGAACTTCACTTTATATTTTATATATAAAGTCATATTTATGTTATATTTTCCTGGTGCAGCTGCAGGCTTCTGTTGGAACCAGCAGTTTGTGCTCCCTCCCACAGTTTGTCCCTGCTCCACAGTCCTGTCCCCTTGCCTGTGCTGAAATGGATGATGGGCTGGTCAGAGGGGACAGGGTATGGGATCTTGTGGGGGTATTTTTACTGAGAAGGTTTCCTGCCAAATTTGCCAGCCACCTCTGCAAGATCCAGTGCAGAAGGGACAGCAGGAATGCAATGCCAAGAGTGGAGCTGGGAGCATTTCTGACAGCAGCTGTCATTAAGTAGGTGTAACACCAGACTGCACCTTATGGGGACTAAGGATGTTTGTTTATGTAACCTGAAAGCCAGAAACAATTCTGAGGAACAGAGTAAAAATTGGAGATACGTAGGAAAAGGCATTCAAAATAGCAGAGAAATCCATTAATTGACTCTGATTTTCCTTTAGCTCATACCAAGCAAAATCTGTCTGCCTCACTCACATTGTTCTGAACTCTGTTAGGATTTGTTCAAAATCTCACAGCCCACCCAAAAACTCTGCTGGGTTTCATTGATTTTTGTGCTTGGGTGAGATCAAACACACAGAACCTTGCAAAATTCAAAAGGCAGATCACGTGCAAAGAAATTACCAGATACTCTGCCTCCCCATGATGCTTGTAGGTAAGCTTTTACACAGCTCTGTATTTAACTATTCCCACCTTTGATGTTACCAGATCTCAGATGGCATTTCCCCTTTCCTTTATACTTCCTTTAAGCAACAGTGGCATTTTTTAACTAGAAGCAGAAATCTCTTGGATTCTGACAGATGCTTTCCATTGTCAGCCAGAGAATAACAGGTTCTAATGTCTAATCTTGCATTGTCTTTTGAACTAAAAACTGCCAAAATCTTCTGCTAATGGAGGCAGAAACATTTGCATGGAAATGTGCTTCAGAATGATTAAAAAACTATATTATTGGCAGCTTGGAGAAGTAACTATTTAAGAAGCCTATCCGATTTAATATTTTTATTATTGTTTGCTATTTATACAATAACACTGATGTCCCTGGTGTATAACAGGGACATTCATCACTTTACACATTAACTGCCTAACCCTAGCAAAATCCCTGTTTGGAAGACAAGTATTGTAATTTTTCCTCTGCAGATGAGGGTGGTTCAGTGACACACCTCTGCATCTTGCCCAGGAGCAAAATGCAGGAGGCAAGAGCAGGCTGGCAAACAGAGACCTGGTGTTGGGGCCAGATCTGGCCATGCCAGGAGGGCTTCCCAGCAGGAGGAGAGCCTCAACTTAGAGAGAACAGGGAGGGAGTAAAAGGTGCCTGGTGGTGAGGCTAGTGCCAAGAAAAAAGGTGGGGAGGGAGCCTTGTTGTGGCAGTTTTGTGTTCCCCTTGGGATGCCTTTTGCAGCTGCAGTGTGCCTGGAGCTCTGGGCTTTGTGGTTTAAAATCCCTAACCCTAGGTGTAACCCTAACCCTAACCCTTGGCAGTAAAAGCAGCCTTGGGCTATGGCTGGATCCCAGGAAAAAGCTGTGGAGGAAGCCATGTTGTGGCAGTTCCATGTTCTCCTTGGCATGCCTTGGTCACTGCAATGTGCTTGTGCTTCTGGAAGAGTGCTTAGGTTCTTGGGCTGCTGCCCATTTCCATGGATGGGCCTTATTTATCCATGGCCATGAAGCAATGCATCCCAAATTAGAGCAGACTTTGTTCCTGTGTGTGGTTTGTGCCAGTGTGCAGTGTATGCTGTGACACCATGTAAGGTGACTGCTCCAGACAGTAACAACAGCCCAGCCCCTGGACCTGCAGCCTCAGAGACTCCAGGAACTGGCACCATGGATGCAGACCTGAGCATTCCATACCCAGCTTGACTGATGGACAGTGTGTTCACCTTCACTTATGGAACATCACCTGCACAGGTGTGAAATATCTTCCATGTGATCCTTGATTTAGTGCAAGGCTCAGACCAGCCTCCAGCAGACTCTCAGTGTCACAGCTATTTTGCTTGTTACCCAAAACTGCTGGGGGCTGGCCTTGCTCCACCTGGGCTCCCAGGACTGATCCTACTGCTGCAGAACAGGAATGTCACTTCAGAGCAGAACAAGAAATAAAGATTTGTTTATTTTCAGGCCTTAAGGTGGTGCCTCCTTCCTAGAACTGCTGCCTTGGCTATTAAAACAACACAAAATGGTTTCTCATTTCATATAGACACATCTTGAATTTCCCAGCTGTCATCTGACAGATAGGAGCATTGGGAGAGAAAAAAATAAACAAGCATAGTATACAAACAACCCTGGGGAATAAATTTTGCAGACTCTGAACATCAATGATGTGCAATTCTTTGTTTGCTGAATGAGCAAGTACACAGGGAGAACTGTACATAACAATTATATTAAAACAGGGCTTGAGCTTTAAATATCTCAGAGGAAGAAAACATAAGAACAAAGATATTTTCAGCTGTTTCTTTAAGAGGTAGAGGTGTGTACACAGGGTGTGAACTACCTTGGGTAATCTGTATTGGTTGAACTGCAGCCATCCCTGGGCTGTGACTTTGGACCTCAGCTAGAGACCCTGCAGGAATCAAACACTACCACTACTTCCAGGATTTCTGATTAAAAAGCTAGGAAAAAAAACAAACTAATGAGTTTTATTCCACACAACATTTCTATTAAAAACCAGTGGGTTTTGTGACATTACAAAGGGGACACACCCTCTCAATGGCCCCCACTGCAGGTGCCACAAGGTTTGCTTGTGAAGGACAGCTCACGTTTTGGGGACGTCTTTGGAGGGGCCAAAGCTCTACAGTGACAGCTCCTAAAACAATGCTTCCCCCTGGCAAGATCTGTAAAGTCCATAGCAATACAGGGCCTCAGATACATCCCTCTTCTCTTTGAGACAGAAAACCCTTTATAAAAACCTCAGATTAGATCTCAAAATCTGATTATTTGTCTTTGTTTGAGAAAAATGTTTTATCTGTTACCACACCTAATTTCTCACCAGCATCCTCCACTCTTTCAAATTTCTTCAAATCATTTGACAGATGTGCTCCTTAAGCTTTATTTTGAATAGTTTGCTGACACAAAAGTCCCCAGTAATTCCAAAGATCTCAGCTCACTCTGCCACAGACCCTTTTCCCGACCACTCAGCCCTAAGTGTGAGTTTAAGAGCAAAGCACAAAGAGCACAAGGAAAGTAACCAAGAAAGCTTTAAGCAGCAGAAAAATGCCAATCATTTCTTTAGTATAAATAACATTTTCCAAACACACCTATCAATAACATTTTGCAGCACTAAAGGGAGATAAAATACATTATCTTATAATGGCACCAGAGTGACTACAGCAATGGTTCACCCCAACAGAAATGACACAGATGTGACATTAACCCTTCCAGCAGGGAAACCTCCCTGAGCTGCAAAGACAGTGCCATGCATGTCAGGAAAAACTGTCACATAGAGGCCAGCACTGCCCTTCAGCATGCCCAGTCAGATCTGGAAAATCTGTTGTAGCTACAGCTTGCCTCCAGCCTTTGCTTCCAGCAATTATTGATCTCAGGTCTCACTGATCCCTGTGACAGGTTTGTTAGACAGAACAAAACACTCAAAGTAAAGGAAAAAAATTAATGAGCAAAATTAACAACCAGGGAAAAAAAGCGAAAACCTGTTTATTCAAATAATATAAATAGTTACATTCCATTAAGCTTGTTTTAATCCACATGTGGGAGATATGAAGTATTCTGCACTACTTACACCAATGAGACCCTTGGTGGCAGACAGAAGGGGCATACATTTATTAACTCAAAAGAATAGACCAATATTTTTCAGACAAATTGAGGCAGTAAGGACTACAGAGCAATCAGATCTATTTAAGGATCAGCCTGGGAGTTCTTACAACTACAAACAGAAATAGGATTTTGCTGTAAGCATGCTAAAAATGTAGAGCCACAGCAGACAGGGAGACAGTCTTCCAGCATTTATAAAGACATCAAAGCAAGGAGGACAGAAATAAGCTTTAGTTCTCAAAAAAAAATTTAAGTTATTAGGGAAAACTTGTGAAGTTTCACAAACATTCCAAAGGTTTGGGATCTTCCCACTGGCTGTTAACAAAAGCAGTGCTTTACCTACACTAAAGTTAAAAAGTGTACTTCCTAAATGGAGTGGGAGTTGTGTTTCCTTGACAGTCACCTGACACCAAGAAACCATGAAGGCAAAGAAATTCACAGGAAAGGCCAGAACAAGGTGTATTTCCAAGCATCCTGGCAGAAATGCAAGCAGATAAAGGCTGTCAAAAAGCACCCCTTGGTGACAGGGTAATGATGCAGCAAATCTGTTTCAGCCTTCACCAAGATTTTTCTTCCTTCCTCTCTCTGTTCTTTAATGTTTTCAATGTTATTTTAACAAAATATGTGTTGCCAGAATAAAACAGTGCGATAGAGGAAAGGGCTGATATCTTTCCAGAATTTCAACAGATCAGGAAAGAATACTTTCCCAGTGGTTTGCAACGTGCAGAGTTTACACCTGCTGGTCTATACAAGAGGACATTGTGCTGATGCTCAGTTTGACAGCCAAGGACACGATTCCAGCTGCATCTCAGAGGGGTACAAGATGTCACAGGCTGGGAGTGGTGGTAGATCAATGGTAGGTCAAAATCCCCCATGAGGGACAGCTGAAGCTGCTGGTGACTGAAACCCAGGGAGAGTCACCGTGGTGCTAGGCAGGAGCTGTGCTGAGGGCAGCCCAGCAGCTCCTGAGCAGCCAAGAGCCACCCAGCACTCCTGGCTCACAGCCAGCTGTGCCCACGGACACAGCCTGCACTGCCTGCAGCCTCCTCCTGCTCCTCCTTCCCAGCCAAGGGCTGGGGCAGCAGCCAGCGGCTGAACTGGGGTCACTTGACACGAGTCAGTCCTGGTGACACAGCCCCTCGTGGCTGGCTCTGTGTGTGGTGTGTGGCACCCCCTGGCACACGGTGTCACCCCTTGGCTGCTGCCACTGAACACCCCAGCAGGGACTGCAAGGGCAGCACACAGCTCTCACTCAAGCTTAGATAAGGCTGTGTTCATAAAAAGAAAGGGTGTTTGTGGAAACCCAGGGCACCAGGAATATTTCTCTGTCTGCTCTGGGGTGTCCTGACCCCCAGGGGAGCAGTGACTTTGACCCTCAGTCATAGAGAAAGTTTCCTAGACTTCAAGATAGACTGGAATCCACAGAAGTGTGAAATAGATTATAGAGAGCAGTGTAGGTGTGTCACTGGGTGAGAAATTGAGGGTTTGGGATTTTTAGTATCTTGTGGATGGAAGCAAGATGGAGGGCACAGGGTGTCATCCTGGGTTTCTTCTTCATGCTGCTTCTTCCTTCTTCTCCATGGGTTTGGGTGGCATTTTGTAATTGGGCAGAAAAGTCTGCATTGAGGGCTCTGTGGGATCAGTTATTGGGGTAAAAGGGAAAAGAATCTAGGGGTCAGCTCTTAATTGGACAGTTTAGTCTTAAAAGCCCTTGGAACAAGAGATTGTTGGCCATTTTGTGCCTTCTAATGAAAAGCTGCTGAACTCACAGTAGGGAGACTGTTTTATGGATAAGAAATAATAAACACCTGAGTCCAAACATGAACTGCCATCTGAAGTGCCTTCAATCCAGACCCAGAGAAACCCACAACTGGTACACCCACAGGTGTTGTTAGAACACTGACAAGCTGCAGTGTATTTCTGGGGGAAGAACCAGTGTTGAAGCCACCCTCGGCTGTGGGAGCAGAGCTGAGGAGTTTGCCTGCAGCATCACTCAGCACTCTCTGCCCAGCCAAACCCTGTGCCCAGCTGGGGAAAAGTCACAAGTGAAGGCTAGGACTGTGTAATATCTCTAAGTGGAGGCATGGGAACATTATCAGTGTAACCTATTTAATATTTATGTTAAGTTGCAGTCAGAAGCCTTGAAGAAAAAAAGGGTGGTGATATGTTAAAAAGCTGTGATAGAAAAATCCCACAATTTTGTCCTCATACAATCTTCTATACTAAGACGTTGGATATGAAGTGTACACAATAAAATGCAACCAGCAGAAAGATGTGAATTGTTCCTTACATTTGTGTTTTTCCAAGTTCACCTTTCAGCCACTGTGAATTGTACAGCTGAGCTCTCTGCATGGCAGCTGCTCTAGAAACTCTGACAGAAACCTACACATGGAATCAGTGGCCAAGTCACAGGGGCTTTGACAGATCTGAGCAGCGAGTCACAAAGTAAGGATTAAGCAATGTGAGAAGACCAAAGTGATCCAGACCGTAGGTTGAGTAGATTTCTGTCAAGAACTACATGTAAGATAACTTCAAACCTGAAAATCAAGAGTGTAGGGATGTATTTACATTTTTACAGAAGGTAACTAAAAATTCCAAAATGCCCCAGATGTTTTAGTTTGAGTTCACTTTGAATTTTGGACCAGATGTGCAGATTTTTGGCTTCTTTCCCCAAAAATCTTTCCACAAACGTATGTACACTGTTCTCCTGAAGAGAACAAGGGTTGGGGATATGTTACTGGGCCACTCTGCATATCATGGATAAATCTTAAATGCCACAGGCCACATCTAACTGTGGTGCTGCATCTGCATTTAAGCCATGACTGAACTATCTGTACATCTCAACCTTTGCTGTAACAATTTTCTTTGAACAACTGAATCAAGAATCCCTGAGTCACTTAGGCATTTTTATCAGCCTGTAAGCATCAGCAGCACATCTCAGAGTTTGCCCTTTACACTTGACTGGGACAAGAGGGATGTGCACAGGTATCCAGAGCTTTGCTGTGCCAGCACAACTAAATTTTCTAAAGAGAAGTAACTTTGCACATCACATGAAAATACTTATTCCATAGCATCAGCATCCTTTACTACAATCCTGGTCTTATTCCAGGAGTAGAGCTTGGGCACAAAAGACAAAAAGCCCCAAGTGCTGAAGAAGTGCATCCAGAGAGATCTGCAGTGCCAGTGAAGTACCCTCTGTGCTCCAGGGAACCCCAGCAAGCCTCAGCCATCATCTTTGCTGCTGCTCACAAAGGCCAAAGAGGGAAAATCCCCCCACACAGCTGGGTTTTGTCAGTCACACTAACACCTCTGTGGATCTCTGTGGTGCTTTAGTGTAAGAACAGAGAGATCTCCTTGCCAGCACTTCAGATTGTTTTTTCCATGGTGAACTTCTACTGTGTTTTGCACATTACATCACTCTCTTAGACTCCTCAGCTGCTCTCAAAACCTGCTGAAGTTACTGGTTCTGGCTTTCATCTTCCCTTGGTGAAGTGTACTCTAGAAAGCCTTACTTAACTTCTCCCACTTGTGCATCTGAATGTGAAGAGAATGCCCAGGCAGAAGCAGAGCTGGGGGAGGAGCTGGTTTTAGAGTACAGTAAAGCTCCACGGTGTTACTTTGGTGCAAGCTATGATATGATTTCAATACAGATTTCCTGCTCTTAGGAAAGCCTGTGCTTGCTGAGACTCCAGTGACAGCAGCTCCCTTCCCAAACAAATGGCTTCAGTAGCCCCTGGCAGAGCAGACCCATTTGCCACTCTCTACTCAGCCCACAGCTCCAGTCAGCACAGCCCAGGAGCACAATCATATTTATTTTCTACAGCTGAGAACTTTGACAAACAGCAGCAGGCAGCAAAGGCCAGTCTATTTATATTTCTTAGAGTATATATTCTTAAGAATGGCAGTCAGCATTATGGAAGCTATCAAAAAACTAGCTCTGACCTTAAATAAGTGTGCTCCTATGTCAGGCACTCCCAGGAAGGAGAATTTATGAGGCAGATGCTGAATTCAGGGAAGGAAGAAGAGTTGGATTGCTCTTGCCAGAGAAAATTCTTTGTGCTCCTTTAGGACAAGAATTTAACCAAGGTTTTACCCTCCACCTCTGGCTCAGACTGGCTTCTGGTCTGTTCCACAGGACATCCAAACCCAGCACGTGAACTGCCAAGGCCCCCAGAGTGCAGGGACAAACTGAGTCCCACGTGTTTGCATTAACATTGTATGAGGAGCTCAGCAGACTACAATTAATTCTGGGAATTTATAGACAAGAAAAACTGCTGGAGGAGCAATTCTGCAGCAGGTTGGATACCTTTTGCATATGCTTTCCTTGATGAAAATCCTGCATAATAACAGAAAATCTTTCATATCTCCTTTGACATTTCAGAGGATGAGACCATTAAGTATTAATTTTCCTTGACAAAGTACAACCTTCTTTTGCAAAAATGAAATCCCAGTCAGAGCACAATGTTGTCTTGTTTACATCTCTTCCTGCTTTAATAGTGCTTTGTAAAATATGCTTATTTATTTTTATGAAGCCAGCTGAAAATTATATTGCTCAAATTTATTTTACGCATTAATTTGGGGAAAAAATCAATAAATTACTTGGACCTCCCTTCAGCTCTATTACATTTGTTATCATTTATTAAATGGACTTATTTTAAGTTCATTTGCAAGCAAAATAGTGTTAACTGAAGACCCATTCATCATTTTCTTCATAAGAAAATACCAATGAATGCCACCTAATTACAAAAGAAGGAATAAAAAAAGAGAAAAAAAGGGGAAAAAATAAAAGAATCTACACTTTTTACAAAGAGGAAATTGGAAAAAGAGATGCTTTTTCAGCCTGCTCCTCATCCTGGCTGTGACCCCTCCAGGCTGCAGCCACTCTCCCACAGGCCACCAATATCCTCCCTGATATTTGAGTTGCCCTGAGGGAAGCAGCATTTCCCAAGTCACAGAACCACAGGAGCACAGAATGGGTTGGGTTGGAAGGGACCATAAAGATCACCCTGTTCCAACTCCCCTGCCTCAGACAGGGACTCCTTTCACGAGACCAGGCTGCTCAGAGCCCCATCCAACCTGGCCTTGCACACTCCCAGGGATGTACAGCTGTTTTCAGATTTTTGTTCTAGAGAGGATTGCTTGGGAGGAGAGGGAATCAAGGAAAAAAAGGAGCATTTTCCTTCATTTTGCACAGAGCCAGTAGAAATGAGAAAAATGAGAAAATGGCAAAGACAGGAGCAGCATCAGTTGTAGGAGGAAGGAGTAAAAGGGAAAAGGGGCAAAGTTTTTAAAGCCTTTTCCTCCTAGTTTGATTAACTTAAAACCAATTTAAAGCAAAAGTTGGCTCTATACAGAGCACAGGCCCAGCAGCACCTCCTTCACATCACTTCCCATTCAGCATGGGGGGAATCACTCCCTCCCTGCTCCTTGCCAGCCACCACTTCACTTTTTCTTGTCTGCTCTCACCACTTCTGCTGTCTCCCCTCCTGTCTTTGTCTCTTTGAGAAGCGTCCTGGAACCCAGCCCAGCTTGTTCAACTCCCAACACATCTTGAATTTTAATTCACTCTCATTTGAAGTCATCTATCTCTGTTTTAAACCCAGACACAAAGAGAATGAGCCAATTTATTATTACTTAAAACCAAAACAAATCTGCAGAGAAAGCCTGGTCCACTCAGCACATCACAGCATGTCCAGCTTGGTGCTAATGCTGCCTTCAAGGTAAGTGACCTGGGGGCACAAAATCCTGCACAGGGACAGCCTGCTCTGGAAAGGTGCCCTGCACCAGGCACCCAGGGCAGTGTGAAAGCACATCAGTTAAGAGGAAAGGTGACAACAGAAGGTGTAAAAGCAGCACAACCTGTTCTCAGAGCACATTACAGCCTTATCTGGACTCCAAGGCTGCCTGGCAGGTGAGCTTTCCTGCCAGGCAATGTTGCATTTCATTCTAATTGGCATTAAAGACATGGCAATGAAACCCCTTTACTCTATACTTCATAAAGAACAAGAAAAACAGAACTCATTTTTGTCAGTGAATGGAAAATTTACAACAATAACCAATGAGGCAGGGGAGAATGGGAATCTCTGCTGAACATGAAGACAATTCACAAATACTTTCCATTAAATAAAAAGACACTAGAGTATGGAAAAACAAGTAAAGAATTCCAAATACACACAGGTGGAAAAAGTAAAAGGTGCAACAAATATTTGCCAGTGGTCACCCTGGAACTGCAGATTAGCACAAATCAGAGAACCATAGAATCACTGAGGTTGGACAAGACCTCCAAGATCCTTGAGTCCAGCCTTTGATAAAACACCACCACATCAACCAAACTGCAGCACTGAATGCCACATGGAGCATTCCCTGAGCACTTCCAGGGATGGTGACCCCACTGCCTCCCTGGGCAGCCTTTCAGGGGAGGATCTCTCTCCCTTCTGCCTCCTGCCTGCTCTGTGTGCTGCCCAGCACCTGTTTGTAAATGATGGGCAGCGGGCACAGATTTAAACAGAAGTAATCTATAGAAGCAGTTTAAATCACCAGTATCAATATTATTTTAGTCTGTTAGGCTTTTAATCCTTGTCATAATTCATTGATGGATAATCTTAATGGGTGAGAAGGCGATTCCTTTCCCATTTTCCTGCAATCCAGCAATCTTTTCCCATTGCAACTCTCTGTCATCAATACAGAAACTGCAACTGCTTCAGCTGCTGATTGCAGAGCCACATTTCATGTTACCTTCCATGGGAATGCATTTGTAGGGATACTAACAAAATAGTGGATTATTTGTTGCATTTCTTTGATCTATAAATAGGACTCCTCTGTAGAGGATATTTTTACTGCGTTTGGAGCAATCTTGACACACTCATTCTAAAGTGTAACCAAGGAATTGTCATCTCATTCTGAAGTTCTGTGCCTGCAAGAGGTAACTATAACAGAGTGAAAAGTCAAATGAGAAACCCAGATGTCCAAGTGAGGCAGAGTTTGGGAACAGGACAGAGAGCTGCTTTGCTTTTCTTCTTTTTATTTATAGCTTAGAACTAAAATCTCTTTCCCTTGTGTCTTTTCTGGTGACCTGCAAGAAATGAGTTCAAAGTGGCAAAATATCCATTCAAAGCTATTTAGTTCAAAGCCAGCATGAGGTGGGGGCAGCGTCAGGAGAGCCTTGCCCTGGGGCAGGATCATCTCTGGCACTGGAATGAGTGAAGAGGTAAAATGTTTCTGTGTAATGGCCTGGTCCTGCTGCTCCTGCTGCCTTCACCAGGCTGCAGACCTTCAGCTTCAGATCATCTCATTCACACTTCTTCTATATAAAGAAATCTTGTGTCACCAGCACATGTTATTTTTTTTTTCTAGATTTGCAAGTCCTAGTCATAACTTGTTACTTCTATCCCTGGAAAACTCATCTGTTTGGACAATTTGGCATTAAAAAACCCCTTAAAGGTTGCAATTCTCAAAATAATTCCAAAATGGCAGGTGTGCACAGTGGAACACATCACCCTGGCACTTTGCCACCAACCCAAAGCACAGCCATGATCAAGGCACACACATCACAGCTTTTAAAATAAGGCTACACCTTAAGACACCATTTAATTTTGCTACCAAAAAACCCCAAACCTGTATAGCATTCAGAAGACAAGAGACCAGCTCCTACATGTATTGGGTATTTATAGTTAGAGCATTTGGGAATGCAAATTGAAATGAATCAATGCCAGCAGGGATGCCTAAAAGAAATAAGTGAGAATTACAGCAATTAAGAATGTTGTCTCAAAGGAAATTAGTAGAGTCCATTAGTTACAATGCCTTAAAGGAAAATGTACCAAAATAAGAAAGAAAGAAATTAAAATATTAGGAAATTAGGAGAAAAAAATGGGGTGTAGAAAAGATAATGAGCACAGTTGATATTTGCCACCCTTCTTTTATTGATAAGAAAATGAAACAGAGAAATGGTGATAGGAACTGAACCACCAGGAATAACAGAGCAATATATTCTGCCACAAGATCAATGGCCAGCTTGCTCAAGGCTTTGCTGATCTAAGTCCAATTTGTCATCAAATTCCGTAGAAACTGGTTCCATGGAAAAGAGTGCAAAAAGAAAGTGCCAGGCTAATAGGTACAGCAAAAGTTGTATTTATGGTACAACACTGCTGGAGTGTCAAAGGGCTTTGAGGAGAAAAATATATGTTTTATACTCTGTAGGTAAGTGGATTTCACTGTGCTGGGACCCTGTGCACACTGGCAGAGCAGCAGCTCTCGTTTCACCTGCTGAGGTGAAAATGGGACTGGCTTAGCCCAGCCTATCCCAGGTGAGGGTTGCTGCAAATCCTGCCAAACCCTCTGAATTCCACTCTCACTGCTCAGAGATGGCCCCTGATGGCCTCAGTTTACTTTTGATACATGGCAGAACTGACATTTTGCAAAATTTTGACAGAGGGCCTGAATGTCAAAATGCTGGAAACAGCGAGTCCCAATGCAGTACATCTGCCAGCAGGAAACAGCAAGGGTCTGTTTGAGTCTGGATGGAACCTTGGATAATCAACACTCCATGTCTGCTGCTTGTGGACTTCCAATTCCCATTCTGATGGTGTGCCTCACACACCACAGGCAGGAAGAAACTGAAACACATAAACCCCAACAACAAGATTTGAATGGAAAGACAAGAACTGCTTGTGAAACACAATCATTGATGCTTCTGCTGATGACAGACACCATGCCATCATGCTGGTTTCCAGGCTCATGGAGAGCATTTATGCAGCTCTGGAAAGGTGTTCCCAATTCCCTGAGTTGCAACTTCAGGCTCAGCCAGATGAATCCTGATGATCTGGCTGGAGCCAACCACTGCTGCTTGAGTGGGATTTAGCAGGAAGAGGTTCAGATGTGGAGACTACAGAAACTCATGATAAAAGGGAAAGAACCATCTCTATGCCAGACTCCCAGTTAGGATAAACTGCCTTGGCCATGTTTATTCTCCTGAGGAGCTGGGCCTGTATCTTTTCTGCCTACACTCTGTCTGCACTGTAAAATGTCTTTTCAAACAAATGAATTTTAGTGGCATTTGAGGCATTCAATTATTTCTCTAAGTGCAAATTCTGCATTCCTTCATCTGTTAGCTC
This sequence comes from Serinus canaria, assembly GCF_022539315.1. NCBI lineage: Eukaryota > Metazoa > Chordata > Aves > Passeriformes > Fringillidae > Serinus > Serinus canaria. The sequence goes on along the minus strand of NC_066328.1, from coordinate 7,904,215 downwards.
CATATATTTAGTATGGATTGAACAGCACCTGCTGACTGGATGAATCATTTGCATCCAAGCCACAAAATGGGAACTAAAGGACCTCCAGTGCTGCTGCTGAAATTGATGCTACTGATGCTGCCAATTCAACTCCTGTTGCTGGTACTAATCAACACCTCTTTAAAATGATTACAGCATTCAGATAGGGCAATAAAAGTACCAGGTGGGATATATTTTGTACTGCTTCCTGGTTTTTCTACACTCTTCCCTATGGGAAAGGATTTATTGGTCCCATCAATCCCTCTTGCAGTCTTTAGCATGGGAAGGAGATGTCACAGAGTTTTAATGTCTCATATATTTCCTCAATTACACAATCATTATAACCAGTTTGGCACAAAGTACTGTTTTCATCAAACTCTGTATTTAAGGCAAAAGTAGCATTTGTTAACTTAGCTGCAGATTAATGTAAATTTATATGGATGGATGAAACAGAATATATTCATTGTTTATTTAAAAGTCTTCTAAATTACACTTACATGAGAACTTTATTTAAAACCACACAACTTTGTTCTCCAGCAAAAGCTGGCACAGTGAATGCAAGCCAGTAAATCTGAACCTGCTGAATTCAGCTCCACTGCATGTCAGGGAGATGATAAAAGATTTTTTTTTCTTTTAAGGAGACCTCATATGAACTAAAGAATGGCTCAGAACAAGACAGTCCCTTGGGTCTGGGGCATTTTCCAATCCTTTTTACAGCCTCATCAGAAGTACCTCAAATGTCTCTGGTACCCCTAACACAGTTCCTGGGGCTCACAAGACCATGGGGGGTTTTCCCTGTTGCCATCAGTCTGATGACAGTCACTGATGGGAGCCTGGTGCTTCCTTGTGAGCAGCTGGGCCACAGAGCTGTGCAACAGCCTAGCCTGGCTGGCAGCAGGCTAAGGGCTGCAGAAGCTTTCCACCCCTGCTGTGGGAGGCAGGGAGAAACTGAGCCAGGACTCTCTCACTGCAGTCGTGGGATGGGGTCTCTCTCCAGGGACAGACCTCTGGAGGGTCACTCTGACACTGCTCAGTGCCACCTCAGACCCAGCACACACTGCATGTGCTGCCTGGGACACTGAAATTGCTGCTGAGCCATAGGACCATGCTCAGAAAAAAGCAAATATAGATTCTTCTGCTGGAGGTTATTTGCCAGAGTCAGACAGGAAAGAGGAAAGAAAACCAGACCAAATAATCCAGCTGAGCGATTGCACACAGAGCCATTGCCAGCTCCCTGATGCAGACTTCAGGGAACTTCAGAACACTTGGAAAGTTCATGAGTCTGGCTTTGGGTATCTAACAATCAACTGTGAGTTTAAATTGTTCATTATCTTTAATTAAGGAGGGAAGAATGACTTTCTCTTTCACCAGTGTATTTCCCCAGTGCTGCTTTGGCCTTTCAGCTTCACGATGTAAAACACACAAACTTGGTGAAAAGGACAGCAAGGCAGGTTTCTATCTGTGCTCTCTTTTTGCTTTTCCAAAGTTCAGTGAGCTAACACCATTCTCACTAATTGATTCTGAATTTTAGCAATAGCTCTACTACAAACTACTGAGAAATTGCAGTCCACCTCTAAAACCCCTTCAGAAAATTTACCAAATACTTGCCCTTGAGAAGCATGAAGAAGAAATTAAATCAGTGTGAGCTTATTTTTCCATAAAACATTATTATTGGCCCCAGGATGACTATATTATAGTTATAGCCACTACAGACTTTCACAGAGATTCCTACATAAGAGATTGAAATATTTCTATAAAGATTTTCATAGGACTTTTTGCTTCTTACCCTTTATACTTGCTCCATCCCCTTCAATATCCCTCAGGCCTGTCTGTACCTCTGCAAAGTCTCTAGACCCTAACCAGATGTCCAGTCACTGTCTCCCAACAGTGCCACCCTCCAGCTTCTCCATCCCTGCATTCCCTCATCCTCACCACAGTATCCTGGTCTCCCTCACATCTCCTTCCCCTGCTCCTATGTCCACTTTTGCTTTTTGCACAATTTCCCATGGCTTTGTGTTGACTTTCCTGCTTTGGTCCTGCCATCCCAGCATCCCAGGAAACACACAGAGGTCAGCAAACTCACAATTACAAGGAAGGGAGTGTGGGCCAAGTTTCCTTTAACCAACACTGGGAGTCCTAAAGGAGGCTTAGGCCAGTCCCACACTCAGTCAAGAAAAGCCAGCTAGCTGGAAAATGATGCCTCAGACCACAGGCACCCCATCTTTGCTACAGCTCAAAATTCAGGCACGGAATTCTCCCCTGAGCAGCTCACATAATGAGTGACATGAACCAGGAAGAAGGTGCTGCTGAGGGTGCTAATCAGCATCCCTGTGCAGCATTCCCTGATGTGCTCCTGTAAACACAAGGCAGGCACGTGCTGAATGCATAACAATGGGACAGAATTAAGAGAAGCCTCATCTCCAATTCAGCAAAAATCCTCTGCTCATATCTGCACACTCTGCTTTTCACTCCCTGACATCCAGCTAATATTTCTAAGATCTCCATATTGAGATCTTAGACTGTTTTTATTTCTTTTTGGTAGCAAATGCTCTTCCAGTAGCAGTACAGTTAATGGATAGGAAAGATTATTTTCTGAGTATTTAGGATAATGCAGCTTTTCAGCTATTATGAAGCCCTATTGTTTTATAGATTCACTGTCTCAGTCTTTCTTTTATGTGCCTTGAATTTGTGTGTGCAGCATCCTAGAGCAGCACAGCACACAAGCTCTCTACCAAACACAGGGAAATCATCACCACGGGAAAATAGCTGGAATAATCTCCTTAAAACTTTTTAATTATGACTTATACTTACTATATTTTTGAAGGCTTTGTCTGAAAACTTTGGGAACTGCTGCAGGGATTGAACTGAAATGTATTAAATATGCAAGAAAGTACTAATGTAACACAAGTTTGAATGACTAAAGTTATAATGTCAAAAAATGTTGAATTTCAAAAACAAGAAGCAGTGTGTAATACATTTGACACAACAATCCTGCACAGTTCCACATCCAGCAATAGCAATGTTTGATGCAGTCTGAGACATTTAAATAAAGTCTACATAATAAAAATTGAACAGAACTAGAAAGCATGAAAATGACACATCCAAATTCCCTGAGCTGTTTCAAAGCCTCCAGAAGGAACTTAAGTGAATGTCAAACTTTGTTTAAAATCTTTTGCTTACCAAAGTCTGTTTCTGAAAGTTTTTCACCACGGTTGCTGTCAGGGGTGAAAGCAGTGGGAGAAGCTGATAGAACACTTCAGTAAGGAAGGGCACAGATCAAACTGGTGAAGAGGAGATGCCATATTCCCAGTTTGCTCTTGGGGAAACCCCAGTGATATACACGAGGTGTGTGTGTCACTGAATGCCCTCAAATGAACATCTGAACTCCAGCTGACAGAGCCATGTAAGGAGTGGAAACAAATTCTTGATCTGCTGATCTGGAGAAGGGACAGAACATCTCCAACCAGGTTTTGAGCAGTTTGAAATAAGCCCCCCATTAGGCACCACTGCCATTTTGAACACCCTGAGATAAAATATGCCAAGTGCTTCTGGTGTCTGGCTGTGTTAGAACTCAGGGGTGAGCATGGCTGGGACTGAGGGCTTTTACCAACACTTTTTTCCCAGAGCTGACAAGCTTTGCCTGAGACCCACTCTGCATACCAATTCCTGAGCAAGAGAAGTCTCCTGAACTACTCCTCCCAAAGCAGACAGCACCTGGCAAGCAGAGACCCAAGCAGCTGTCTCCTCTGCCCTGCCCACGGGGAGCAGTGACAGTGCCCTGTTTCTGTAGGGGGCTGCCCACAGAGGGCAAAGATGCTCACAAACCTTCCTGCACAAATCCCACCAGAGGCACTGCTGCTCCCTGCAGAACAAAACATGTCCATGAGCTCCTTATGAGGAGCCTGTACCAGGCCAGGGTGTCCAGAGTGTGCTCCCACAATCATCCCCTTCCTTCCTCCTCCGTGGACTGAAGCTCAGTGCTCACAGCTGGAGTTACAGGTTAAGCAACATCTGTTTAGCAATGCACAAGCAGCAAGGGCTGATGTGGGAGTACAGGAGTAGCAGCATTTAAAATGTTATCTACCCTGCCTGTCTGATGCCAAGAAACTTTGAGCTGGTTCCCTTGGCCCCGGCTCCTGTTCATCCCTACCTGTTTCCTGACACCTGCACTGCTGCTCTGCCCCTCTGCAGGAGCACAGAGCTCCCAGGCACTGCCTGCAGCAGCACCTGAGCTCCTGCCAGCAAAGGTTACTTACACCTGCCAGCTAGGAGACTCCCCAGATGAAGGGAAATAGGGCTATCAATCAGACACAGAAAACGTGGTGGCAGCCTCAGGCTTGTGGGTGTTTTCACAGAGAGTCGGGCAAAACAGAAAAAAATGGATTTTTCTCAAGTCTATCTCGGGTCCTCAGAAATAATTTCCTATCCCAGCAGTCCTGGGCAGTCAGAGCAGGAGACAGCAGTGCCCACTATCTTTCCAAACAAATGGTGTGTTATCCTTCTCTGTCTTTACCTGACATCAGAAAAATCAGCTCCATTAACACAAGGTTACTCTTTGGAAATTTTTCGTCTTGATTATTCCATTTATGTAATTTATTTTGGTCCTCTGATTCCTATTAGTGGGATCAATATTAATTTAAATCACAAGGCATTTTCTCCTGCTCCATTCATGCAGATCAGGCACACTGCATTTCCCCTGCTTGTATTGCTGACAAATTAACCTCAACTGAGATTACCAAGATCAAGGGAGAAGAAAGACTGCAGCCAGTTTCTCTACTCTGTTTTAGGCAGGGATCAAATGGTTAGCCCACAGGTAAACTTCTGCAGAATTCCATACATCAGACTTGGGGAAAAGCTATGTACTGCTAGAACACAGCAGCCTAGAAAGGATAAATTTCAGTATGCCCATCCCTTTGTACATACCAGTGACAGCTTTGCTATCTCTATAATAAAATACCCATTTGTCCACAGGTGCTCCTGCAGACCTCACTGCTGCCCTCAGACCTTGCAACCCCCTGAGAGAATGTGGAAGTGCTCCTGGCCTCTCCAGCACAAAGTCAGCTGTGGTTTTTTGCTTCCCACATGGATTCAACCAAAGCAGAGCTGCTGATGCTCAGAAGGCAGAGAGGTATCACAGCATGCAGAGAGATTGAGCTGTATGAGAATCTTGCTTAGACATCTATAAATCAGTTAAGCAAAACCACCTGCCTGCCTTGCATTGAATCTCTTAAAGGATTTCTCTGACCTTCAGTCCCACAGTGAGCTCCCTGGTCAGTGGGAAGGGAGAAGCTGCACCCTGCTTGCCTTCCCTCTGCTCTCCCTTCCACTTTCCTGCTCAAGAAGAAAACAAGTGAAAAAGCCTGATGCTTCAGGATTCAGCTTATGTCACCTCCTCAAAGTCGTCAATAAATCAGAAAAGAGCACAGGAAGAGAAATTGTGGCCCAGATCCATTATCACTCAGAGTTTCCAACTCTGGAGGTCTTTTCACTGCCCAAAGCCAAGTGAGTGCTGCAGCAGTGACCTGACAGAGCAGCCCTTGGTGGCTCCTGTGGCTCCCTTGGCTCTTCTTCCATTGATTCATTTTAATGAACTATGCAGAGTCTGAAGCATAAATTTCAACCTTAATTCCTTTTTTTTTTTGGCTAATCCCGTGATGAGAATAAAATCTTGGCTTCAGATACACACAGTGCTTTTGGAATATGCCATCTATGTCTGGATCAATCACAGATTATCAAAAACTCCCTAAAGCATTATGTGTGGGGGGTTCCCCTCTGCCTTTCACTAAATACTAAACTGCAAAAATAAGAAGCCTATATGAGCTAAGGTGACATTCTTTTATAGTAAAAAAGTTCCTCACATACTCAGCTCTTTCCCTCTTAGAACCTCCCTTAATTTTTCACTATTTGTTAGGTTTTCATGACTTTATCAAGAATATACATTTTTCCTTTGCACACTGGGGGTATTAAGGAATTACATTAACTGCATTTGATATGAAAGGCTGTATTCACCCATGTGACACACGAGGCCAAAAACTCCTAAGAACTGTGAATTAACTGTTTAAATGGCACAGCATAATCCTGAATGAGTCCCAAGAGACAGCAAAATATGGAGACCCCAGTTTTAAATCTCAGATTGTTTTCCTGAAGATTTTGCTTTCTCTTCTCTCTGTACTGGCTGTTCCATTGCACTTTCAGAGATCTGTCTAAAATGAGGTGTGGAGAAAGAGACAATAACAGGGAGACAGCACCACCTGGATCCATCGGGCCAGGGGTAGTTCTCATCTCATCCTAGAGGCTGCCCAGACTCAGCTATGAAGTGAGTAGAACTTGGAGGACAGAAGTCTTCAGGTTCATAAAAGCTCTTTTCTGAGGCTTCAGAGTAGAAAAATTTGAAGATGAGAGTCAGGCAACGATTTCAGTTCAAACTAAGTGATGTGTTTGTTTTGTTTCCTTCTGGAAATTTCAGTGCAAAGCAAGGACAGCTGGGTATCCCAGAGGAACCCTCACAAGCAGAGTGCTCTGGTTGTTGCTTTGGTTTTGTTCTCTGAAAAGGTTCAGGCCTTCAGGAAAAGATCTTTTGAATTTGACTGCACCTCTACAGGGATCTGAGTGCTCCATTGCCCTTGCAGTGTCTTTGGTGGTGAACAGGCAGAACCTTCAGCTTCCACAAGGCTTTCCTTGTTTGTCCTAACAGTTAAATACCATCACCTCTTCTCCTGAGAAAATTTATTAATGAAAGATGAGACACTACATTTGCTAGTAAAAAATTAATGCTCCACCAGTAACTGCTGAGAGCTCACAGCATGGAAAGGTGAAGCAGCAAGCCAGCTGGCTTCCAAAGGAACAGTCTCCTCAAATATTTGTCTCAGAACCACTCATATCTTCCTGAAACTTCAAATTACACTAAGCTCCAAGTCCCCTGTGTTCATAACTTTTAAAAAGCAGTCATATTTGGAGAATAAGCTTCTGTACTGAGCTCTGTGGGTATCTGACACATGTCTGGCTATGCAGTCTCCTTAAATCTGGCTGAATGACATTACTAAGCCTTCTTTCTAGGAATTCCTGCTGATAATCTGTGTCCACAGTGCTCAAGAGTCTTGCAAGGATTTTGGCTTGAGACAGGTTGTATGGGATCCTTCAAAGGTCCAGGTTCCTGTGCCCAGGTGCCAAGGGCAGAGTGCCTGACACATCTATCACCTCCAGGGAGGGAGAGCTCCCTGCTGTGCCTCGTGACTGAGCAGCAGCTCAGGTCCCTGCAGAGCCAGAGGGACCATACCCAAACCTCTCTGTGAATGGACCTCACTGCTCTGAGAATTCACCTACCTGCTCCTTCCATCTCCACCACAATAGATGGCACAGTTTCACACCTCAGAACAGCTCTGTGGAGAAGCACCTCCTTTTGGTTGATCTTGCATGAGACCATCTTACCTGAAGGTGGCTTGCTCCCAGCTGTGTCATCCCTTTATGAAATGGGATTTTTGAATGGGAGGGGGAGGTCTGTAGGATATCAAAACTGGATGAAGTGTTTAAAATGTGAATACTCAACAGATCTATACAGATGCACAGCAATGCTTTCTGTGTTATTCTCCAGTCTTTTCCTAGTAACTCCCATTCTAGCTGGGGTTTTGGTTTGTTTAGTTTTGCTTTGCTGCTGAATTGACAATATAATGGATAGTCCTATAAAACCACCCAGGAAAGAGATCTTGGAGTTAATAGCTAGTTCAGAGACCATCACCAAGTGTGTTTTTCCTCCCATGTGCATCACTGCACATTTATCAACAATGAATTTCATCTGCCATTTTGTCAAAGTGTTTGACAATATGAGCTTGGGGATCCATTCCTGCAAACTCCACTTGCCCTGCAGGGTTGGCTCAGCTGAGCTCAGGACAGGCTGCTTGGAGCTCTCTCATCAGCACAGGGGGAACAAATCTGCTGGCAAACTGCACCAACACAGAATAGTTAACTCCAGTTTAAAAAAAATGTGGCCTAAAAGAGGTACAGCAGGGCTGTCCTTCAAAGCTGTGGAAAGCAGGAAGGAACTGGGGACTTTGTCCCATCAGCCTGGGAGCACAGAGACTGGAAAGCACATAGTCCCAAATCAGCACTGCTTTTGCAAACACCAAAACACAGTGCAAATGCACATTAAGACAGACTACAAATGAACAAGCCCTCAAAGAGGCACTGTGTCATTTTTATGTTACCCTACATGTCCCTGTGCCGTGATTTGATGTGCAGAGCAGGCTGCTTTTCTTACTTGGTGCTTCCCTCTGAGAGAGCCTGCACACACCCCCACCTACAGCCAGTTCAAGGGATCAGTAGTGACTCTTATGGTTCATCTGTTTCTCACAGAGACATTTGCCTTCTCTTCTCAGAGGGCCCTGTGTTTCTGCTGAAGGCAAGGACAGCTCCTGTGAGAGAGAGCTGCTTTTGGAGAGCTGATTCAGACAAAGCACCTCAGAGAGGAGTCATCTCAAGGCAGTGAATAACACCCAGCTATGAGCCTCTGTAAAATAGCAAAGAGCTCACAGTCTGGGGCAGGAGTGTTTAGTCATGTCACAGCTCCATGGTTTCCAGCATGATGCAGTTGTTAGTCATGAAAGACAAGGAATGCTCTAAATTCAGGAATTAAGCTTTGCTCCAAAACCTAGCAATGTGAATAGAAAAACTGGGTTTGGTTTTGGTGGACTCTGAGTAGTTCAAGCTTTTAAATTCATATTTTAACAACAGCTATAAAAAAAGACCTTACATCAGACATACTGGATATTTACTCAACTTGTGTGTTCAACAATCAAGATAAAGGGACTTCAAAATTCCACAGACAGCCTTGGCTATCCTTCCTGAAGGAAAAGTCACAGCAGTAGACACATGAGAAACATATGGCTTTATCAAGAGTTTCATCAACACAGCTGCAGTCAGGCCTTGCTGATGCAGCATCCAGAGTCCAGGTGGGAATCCTGAGGTGGTGCTGGTGGTGTTCCCCAGTCACAGCCTCTCTGCAGAGGTCTCCCTGCAACAGCTGCACAGAGGAGCACCTGTCTGTACAGGGGCACACACACACCTACCAGCTCAGAAGCAGGGCCTGATTTCTGCAAATCCAGATTTTGACAGAATATAATGAGCTGACAGCTTCACTGACTGGCACCGACCACTGCATAATAATTTTTTTTTTTTTGATTGTGAGCATCTGCAGTCAGCAATATGCAGGATAATAAAATGCAGCTAGAGAGCCTGACTTTCAAGAAAGGAGAATGCTATAGCTCCCTCCTATGGCATGATTCATACCCTTTTTATTGGTCATTTTTAACAGTGATCATCCTATTCTAATGTTTCATTAACGTTCTTCATTTAGTAAATTAACCTGCAGTGACAATCTCAGGGAAGCCACACTCTTTTTGTGCTGTGCCATTCTGCTTGCCCTTCAATTAGAGATGTCTGTCCACAGGAATTCTGGCCATGATATAAATTACTTAAGGAAAATGGAAAAAACTCATCAATCAGGCAAAATAATATATGATCTTTCCAAACACAATAATCTATCTTGTAATAATTTCCTTCATGAAATGTCATCCTAGAGTTGAATGACCCCATTCAGGACCACATTAGGAAGAGACCAAATGCAAGTAGTCTGACACTTTTGGCTTGTGAGATTTGTCAATACAGAGAGTACTTACCCTTTCATGGGGTATCTCTGGCACTTTTACTTTCAGAGCCACCCTCCCCACACCACTGCTCTCCTTGATCCCTTCAATCCCAATGGTTGTTGTTTTGTCCTTCAAGGTATTTGCTTGAATGGCAGCCTAGAAAACATTAGTACAGGCAACAAAGCTGATACCATTATATGAAAAGGGCCATTAAATCACCATTTAAAAAATAATTTTTAACCTATACTATTGGGGTCACTAATTAAAAATCAATTCCTCTCTGTGTTGCAAATCTGACAGTAATTCTGCCTCCAATGGGTACAGCAAGATTAACAGCACATCAGGTAAATGCAGCTGGGAAATGACATTTTCATTAGTGATTTATTGGGTGTGAAATTTCCACTATGGTGAAATATTCATGAACAAAGCAGGTTAGAATGTCTCCATAAATATCCATGTTACTAATTACTGCTGAAGCCCACGCTGGATTAAATGTTCACAAAGCAAAGCATTCACAAGCCACAGGAGAATTCTCTAGGACAAGACTTTGAGGGAGAAACCAAAAACACACAAAACCCAATAAGCAGCAAATTAAGAGCTTTTCTACTAATCACAGCATATCACTTCTCCCATCCCCAGAAAAACAATCAAACCAACCCCAAAACCCCAGGAGAAAGCAAAGCAAAGTGATACAGTCTCCATTAATGAAGAGTGCCGGGGGTGGTCCAGGGCCTGAGAACCAAATGGTGGAAAAGGCAGCAGCTACTCCACGTCCCCATCCCTCGAGCTGGGGCAAAGCATGTCCAGGTGAGCGTGTCCAGGTGACCTCACCCAGCCTCCAGCACTGGAGAGCCCTGGCTGTGTCCTCACCAGCAGCCCAGAGTGGCCAGTGGTGGCCAGGTCACCTTGCCCCTGTTCCCTGTCACCCCAGTGCAGTGACACCTCACTGTGATGGCCCCAGCCCTGCTTGCCTTTAGCACCTGGCTGCTCTGAGTTATCCCATGGAATGGAATCAGAGGAAGCTGGACTGCCAGAGCACCCAGAAAGCTTCAGAGAGCCCAAGCAGCCCCAGCCAACAGGGACCTGCAGCTTCCTCAGGGCATAAAGGGCAAAGTCAGCAGAGCACGAGGCACTAACTGGAACAGCCCGTGCATTTTCTGTCTGCTGGCTGCAGGTCCTGCTCTGGGACTGGTCAGCAATTGTGTGTGAGCTTGTGCCAGCTTTTATGGGCAGTCATATCAGGGTTTGGGCACCTCCAGAACCTGAAAAGGTGAATTTAGGCCTCATTAGCTCCCAGTTGTTGGTACTGGGTATTTTTGTATTCAATTTGATCTCATCACAGCTTTGTGTTAAAGCACAATCACACAGATGTGCACAGAGACCACCACTCTCTGGTGGGAAGGGTGAAGAGGAGGCCACCAGGGAGCCCTTGGATTGGGATGGACACCCCATAAACCACTTCTGCTGCTGACAGATTGGCAACATAGGGCCCCAGACATAAACACATTTTGCCTTAACATGAACTTTTATGGGCAGCAAGATAAATCTGCGTTGTTGAGCAACCAGACTTTTCCTTTTTCGTTGCTTTTGTACAAATCTTCCACATGATCAATTGCTTAAGTCAAGGTAATTGCTCTGTCAAATGTGGCACTTGATCACACCAAACATTTCTCATGTTTGGTACTTTCCAACTGGCACAGCTTCAACAGGATTCATTTCTGATGGAATGAGCTGCACTGGCAACAAGGCCCAGAATGGGAGGAGCAATAGCTGGCCACAGTTAATAATCTGTTAGGTCTCCTCTGGCTTTGATAGCCCCTGAATAACAACATGCAACATAAAGGTATTTAGAGAGAAGTGCAATCCTCAGAGTGCTTCATGTCTTGTAGGCATGAAGCTTGTAGCTCCAAACTGTTTAAAAATAGCTTTATGAAATCCAATTTTGCACAGTTTTGACTAAATAGAAGAAACTGAAGAAGCTGATGAAAATGCAAAAGCAGCAAGTTTAAATGAATTGAACCTCAGAAGCTTGGAAGATAATGGCTTCAGGAGTCATCCATTCTGTTCACTGCCAGCTTTACACCAGGGCTTCTGCATCTCTTTTCCAGCTCATTGTTAAAAGCATCACTACATATTACCAACATTGTTGTTGCTGACTAAAATACTTAGTAATGACACAAACATCATTCAAAATCAAATTATCAGATGTACTGACAACATACTTTAGAATTTAATAGCATGTTAAATGATTGTGGGGAAATGTTCTGTGAAGTCAGTGAAGCAGCAGCAAAAACTAATTCAATTCTCAAATGAGTAAAAGTGAGAAACTGTTCTTATAAAACCAATATTGTAAAAATACATGCTGGCATACGCTGCTGACTTCTAGGGGAAGGAGAAGGAATTTCTTCCTCTAGCAATAACCACCTAATTTTGGTGACTGATGTAGTTCACCTTGAATCAGAACTGCTCCATGTGCCTGGAGTAAGAGAGTCCAAAATAATACATTGAGGAATGTCATACATTCAAAATACCAGTCATAACTCAAAACTATTTATCATTGATCATGACATGATGAACATATGGATCTCAAGTAAAATGAAATTCATCTTAAATTTCTGGAAACTGCTAAAGAGCAAGAGCAGAGTCTGTCTCTTACCTTCTGGAGCAAACAGCACCCTGGCATGAAATTTGCATGGAACATGAAGGTTTCACAGTGCCCTAAATTAGTGAAATTTGCATTGATGATCACACAGCTCCATCAGCCTTGCTCTGGTAGCATGTCCTAGGAAAGCAGTAATGCTACAGCCATCACCAGCTTCCAAACACCTCACACCAACTAGAAAGAGCTTTCATAATACCTCATCTTTTGGAGATGGGTTATAATGGTGCTTGAGATTAAGTAACATGTAATTGAACAGAGAGAATAAAATTATGGAAGTTTTAATAAATTGATGAAAGTTTTAATAAAATGCATGTCAACAAAAAAGAACACAAACCTTGTTATAAACAAGAAAGCACAGTATGTTTGAACTTTATGCCTCTTATAAACTCTTTTTTATTAATGTTTTCTTTACAAAGCCCAGCATGTCTTTAAAAGCATTGAGCAAGTCACAGCATTCACAGTGGGCCCATATATTGGCTTCGAATGGCTGGTGAAGTGCTCCCTGTCTGTGACAGAAATAAAGATTTATAAACAAATAAACAGGCAAAAAAGTGATAAAGTTCAACAAATTCATGCTCCCTAGTTTGCACAGAGCTGGTTTGTGTGAATGAAGAACACCAGAAAACTCACTCCCATTAATGCATTCATCCCAGCCCATAGATCTGCTGTCCTGCACTGAGCATCCACCCCAAGGCAGGCTCAGGTCCCTGCCCTAAATAACAGATGCAGCACCCAGGAGAGGGATTGCCTTCAGCCAGAACTGCTGAGCCTCTGTGGGTTTGCAGCCCTCCTCATCCTCTCTTCTCTCCTCCTGCTGGAGGCAGGAGCAGCTCTGGAGACACAGGGCAGGAGCAGTGGGTGTAACTGCTCCCCTGGGTGCAAACACTCCATTTCAGCTGGGAACATCAGGAATCTCCCACACCCCTGCACTCCCCAGAAGTGACTATTGCAGAGCTTCTAGCAGGAGACTCACACTGAAGGAACTCCCCCACATCTGGAGAAAAAGATGATAGTCCTGGATCTGTGGCTTTGATGAGCAAAATGCCAACACCAATGGAAAGGATTTATCCCTGTGGTACAGAAGGGGAGTGTGACATGAATGTTAACAATATTCCAACACTGCTGGAAGGAGGGAGCTCACACACAGCCCTCCCCTCCACAGCACACACTGACTGAGGAGCAGACCCAGCCAGCATCTGAACTGAACTCACACAGAGCTGCAGGAGAGTCACAACTCATTTTACTTATCACATATTGTACTTTACATTTAGTCTTTCCTGCTTCTAGCTATAATATTTAATTAATAACATACTAATAGCCAAATTACAAACCTTACTATTTTGCTGAGCTGTCCAGGGTCAAAAACTATCCCTAATAAAATGCAATCTCTAGCTGCTCTGTGTATTTGGGGAAAATGGGCAGCAAAATTCAACAGATGCCATGCACAATTCTTTTGATAGGAATCTATAAATCATCTTCCCAGAAACAGAATTTATTTGCATTTTAGCAATGGCATCTTTTTATGCCATTTGTGATCTCAATAGGAAAAAAGTCAGAGAAACCTGATAGATATTAGATATTCTGTTTGGGGGTTCTCAAATGGAATATTTAAGAATATTGATTTTTATAGAGCTGTTACATTGTATTCCTGAACATTAAACATTGAAGTGTTTTTAGGCAGATATTTGACAACAGGCATCAAATTTCCATTAGCTTCTTTTTTGCAGAGACCTTGCTTTTAGAAAAGGGCTTAAGACAGGGAGACAAATCCTAAGGACTTTTAATTACATTTATAATCCTGCCTCTGTCTGGTATTTTTGAAAATAAAAAAGCACAGAAAGACAAACAAAACAGCAACTCAGGAAGGGCAGCCCCTGGTCAGCACTTAGTGCCTTGGTTCACTTCCCAGCTTTGTTTTTAGCTATGGGCCACTCAATTTCTTTCTTTTTCTCCCTAGAGCAGGTACAGCACTCTAATCAGGAAATACTTACTAGGCTCATCTGGGAAGAAGCCATTGTGCTGACAAAATTTAAAGGATAAGAAAGACTTTTAAAATAATCAAATAGCATATTTGAAAGTCCAGGTAGGAGGAAAAAAGGTAACTCCAAAAGAGAAGGTAGCACACACAGCCACTCCAAAGTCAATGGGAGTTTTGCCTTGACTTTACTGCAATCAAGATTTCTGCATTAAACACTCAGGGATCCTGTGTCCAGTCTCTGTACCTGTTCCATCTGATGCAGTATCACAATATCTGCACATATTTCACAACATGTTAAAAGAAGTGTACAGGTGGAACACTGAAAACCTGCAGCCAGTGTGCTCAGAGGAGGACAATGTGCTGGCATATGTGAATTAGGATTGTTTCAGCTTATAAAATCATCTTTTATAAAGACAGGAGGATGATTCCTGCAGTATTCACATTTCCAACACAGCCAGAATCTTTCAAAGCCCAGCATGCTCAGAATGAGATCCCAAGTCCCATGTATTACATTGATTTTATAATTGATTATCTTCCCAGGGTCACTATCTGGAAAGCTGTAAGACATAATTTTTTTCAACTGATTTGTCTCCCTGGACAGCTGCTGCTTACAACTTCCAACTTTCCAATAGATGATGACAGCACAGTGAAGGATGGCTCAAGTACTGTGATCATTCACTTCCACCCTGTGGGCTGCAATCCAAAACTTTCCTACACCTCATTTTTTTCATGCAGTAAATCATCATTGGGAAGAAAATGTCTAGATATCCACTAATGTGAGGGCATTTAATTGCTCACCAAAATATTGTGAGGGCTGATTCAAACACATCTGGTGTGAGGCAACGTGTTCACTCCCACTACTGACCACAGTTCCCCCTGCTCAGCAGTTCATCTGGAGACACATCTTCCATTTGCAGCTCAATATTTCCAATATCTTGGTATTTTAAAGCCTGTCTTTCCAGGCACTTAATGCCTTGTAACTATATAGCTAAGAATCCAAGGTCCACTAAAATCAATGGGAGCCTTCCACTGGCTGTGTGAGCTTAGATTTAACCCCAGAAAGATTTGGCAGTATCAGGCTTTCATACAGATGCACTGTCCTTATAACCTGAGTGCCAGTCACTGATCTGGGGGTCCCACTGTGGGGCACAGACACCAAGGACATGGCATTGCCATTGCTCCTTGAAGGAATGCAACTGCAGGGAGCAAAATCACACATCAGGACCAAAAGAGTAAATGCCTGTGAGTCTGTCACCTGTCCCTGCTCATCTCCCAAGGCAATGCATACAGGCAGTTCCTGTGAAGAATTCACTTACACACCCCAGCAGGACGTTGCCAGAGCTGTGTGCAAGCAGGGGCCAGCACTAGTGCTCAGCCTGCAGGGAAGATGAAGTGGGAAAACCATCCATGAAAGATGGGGAAAGCTAAGAATGCAGAGAACACATCCTCTTAGTGGGGGCTGTGCAGCAGCAGCATCCCTCTCCCGTCCCAGCATGCCTCCAGTAGGCTGGAAAAGGAGCTGGCATTGGCCCCTCTGGCAGGGACACCCAGCTTAGTGAGCCTGACTTGTCCAGAGATCTCAGAGACCCTGCAGGTGAGGAGGTCACTGGTGGGGAGTCCTGCCCTGCAAGCAAGAAGGAATCAGGCTGGTGGTTCCTCTCCAGGAATGGGATTTGTCTCTCCAGGTGCAGAGGGATCACTTTGTGATTTTTACTAAACACCACCACCCTAGCTGGCTTTAATTCCTGATTACTTCTTCAGAGGTTACCACTTCACCTTAGCTGGCAATTATTTTGCTGTGATTAATTACTGGTTTCAAAAGTACCACCTTGATATTTACTGGGCTATAATATAAAGAGCTTTAAAGCTCTAAACCTTTGCATTTTATTCACAGTGGGACAGAAGTCCAGTTATGGTCTTCTAGTACAAAATGCATTATACAGACCTACCAGAAACCAATTCCTGCTCCAAGGACTTTACAATTTAAAGCTATGATTGAACATTTGTTCACATCCTTATCTTGAAGGAGGGAGGTTGTTCCAAAGACTCCAAAGTGATTATTCATCCTATTCATGAATTCAAGAGCATGCATATGTATTTGTGCAACTGGAAAAGGCCACAAGAGTTGAAATAACAGCAGGAGGATATAAAGAGAGATAATTGTGACTAATGCAATAAGCAGTGGTTAGAGAAGAGTAGCTGCCAAGCTGTTGCTGAATATTGTATTGGCAGTGCACTAGGGGCAAAAGTCAAGGAGATATTTGAAAAAGGACATTGTAGTATTTTGTTGGCTATTAGGAGAGTCTTTCTTGTGCATTATTATAGGAAGAAGCACAAAAATTTCTGATGGAGATTGGATTAATGGCTTAATTTCTAGGGAGTATTAAATTACCTGGCCTATTGTAGAAACATTTATAATTTAAAAGTAAAATGACATTAGCAATTTACACGAAGCTTAGAGAAATAGTCTAGACAAGAATTATTAAATTGAAATCCCAGGTTCACACTACAGGAGTGTGTTTAACACCCATATCCTGTAAGAGGATCCACCACACAGAGGAAGACATCAGTTTTCCTTCTTTCCCTGCCTCTGCCCTCATGCAGACAGGAATCAGGATTGAAGAGCAGTGCTGGGAAGAAGCAGCCCAGGAGAGCCTCTCTGAGACTGCAGGTGAATGCAATCCCACTCCAGCTGCACCACGTGTGGATTGCTGAGCATCAGGAACTGGGCAGGATCCTTCACATCATCCATCACTGAAATGCATTGCACAGATGGAAGCTGGAAAACAACAAAAAAATCTCTTTCCACTAAATGATGTTATGGATTGTGGGTTTTCTTCACACATGTCAGCATTTTACTTTTAGAGGGATACTTCTCTGTTGTGGCTAAAAAAATGTTGCAAGCAATAGAAATAGTACAAGGCTACAAAGAGCCATTTATTTGCAGAGGCCACGCAGCTGAGATCTGCAGGCACAGGACAGCAATCATGGCTAGCTCAGAATTACTGCAGGCTCAGGGATGGGGGTGTCATCCCCTTCTCTTTTATTGCCCATTGAACATTCACATTTCAAAATTCACTTTACCCCCTAGTTATATCATTTCCAACCCTCCCTATTTTTAGATACTATTTTATATTCCCTTACTTTTCAGGCCATCAAGAAGAGCAGACAACATTGTCTGCCCTTTAATAGGCATTCTGGGATTTGTAGCAGTAAATTTTGCCCCCAGAAAGCCACACCAGGGTGATGAGCATTGCTGATAAGGGGGTCTAGCCATATCACAGAGATAAAGGACAAGCTGCCAAGAGCCTGACAGGCAAACAGGCATTGTCACATAGAGAACAGGGTAACTCTTCCTTCCAGGTGTGCAAGGAGGTCACAACCAGCCCCCAGCTGCTCTGTGACCCCACAGGGCTGTCTGCAGTGTGGCACTATTCCACAGCCTAGATGCAAATCATTTAAACCCAACTCCAAGTCCTACAATCAGAATGTCAATTGAATCCTGTACCCTCTTCGTGCCCAAAACTCTCTGTGCAGGGCCAGGGGGCTCTGGAAGCTGGTGGGCTTTGTTGGAAGGTGCCCTGCCCTGTGTTTGCTCTCCATCCCATGCCAGGGGATGGGGAGCACAAAGACATTCCAGACTTGCAGGTGCTGGAGCAAGACAAAGTGCAGCACTGTCACAGAGCTGCTGTGAGTCAGGGCTGAAAGCTAGGAGCAACACAGCAGAGAGAAGGAGGTAATAAATACCAGATGGCAAAAAATTCCAACTGTTGGTTAGCTGGTGAAAAAAGGGATCAAAACTCTTGGGTTTTAACATCTTTATAGATAGCTGTGGCTAGGCAGTTTTCTTCAGGAGTTACCAATACAATTTGTTTTAAAATATTCTAAATATAATGCTAAAAATAACAGAAAACTGAATTACTCACAAGGAGTGCCCTTTCAAATAATCTTTAAAACACATCTACACTTAATGTCACATTTTCAACTTCTGCAAAATGCACTGGAGCAATGGATTCTGTGCAGCAGGGAGGTATTAATTTAGCATTTTAATGTGAGCCTGTTGTTGCTCAGTTAACTTTAGGCTATTGATGTTTTATTGAGTGAATAAATTAGTCAGGTCCTATTTATTACATATCTTTATTTGGCTTTACATCTTTCTTGTGAGCACTGAGGGTGAATGGAGGCAGCTGAGGCCAGGGACTGGTGAGCTGTTGGGCACATCAAGACCTTAGACTCTTCTGAGCCACTGGCCAAAACCATGAACACCATAAGCTGCATTTTAGGAAGCCTGTGATGTGCAGGGGGAGGTCATGAGCCTGCCTGCTCAGGAGCTGCCAGGTCCCACAGGAGCACAGTCCCACTGAGCAGCACCTTGCTCTAATGGCTTGGTAAGAACTCTTCATACTGGAGACCAAATCAGTGTCTCAGAGGGGAGAAAGTTTCTGGAAGCTCAACATGGAATAAATGCAGTACCTCACTTGATAACTTTGAATAAAACACATTTTTAAATGCTGGAAGAGGCAATGACTCTGCTCGTTCTTTAAAAACCCTGGCAATTTCAGTGACATTACTCCTCTCTCTCTTGCTCCAGTATGATTTCACTGTCTCTGCTGCACATGGGAGCATTCTAGAAATGGAGGAAGCATTAAAGTGTTTGGGTGCAAGCAGCACACTGGCACTTCTGGGATTCAAGCATCTCCTAGCAACCAAGAGGGGCTGGTTATCCCCAGAACACTCTGCTTGTTCTGAGCAGCCACGCTGGAGCTGAGCTTTAAACAGAAGGCCTAAGTAAATCATTTTACCTGTTTTCTAACTCCTACCATATAACCAGGAAATAAACCTGCTCTTGTACAAATCCTGAGCTGAAGCAGCTGCTAAATCCCTCTCCTCTAATGACTTCTGCTGTGAAGCAAAGTAATTGTTTTTAAATGCTGCTCAACACTTAGCAAAACTGAACTGAAGATTAATGGTTTATAGTTTTCATTTGTATTTCCACTAGAAACAAGAAAAGCAGCCAAGCAAATATCCAACTGCCTCTGTGCACAGCTCTGGTACAGTATGACCAAGCAAATGAGTTCTGTGTTTTCCAAAGAAAAGGAAAAAATCTGTCCTGCAACAAACTTGCCTCTGCAAAATCTCCCCTCAAGGAGCAGGGATGCCCCAGGCTCTGTTTCTCTCCAGATGTTCTCCAGAAGCACAAAATCTCTTCAGCTACTCAAAGGGCACATTTCAGAGCCATGTCTTGGTCTAGCAGGCTTCCCAACACTTACACAGTGCTGCTGAGAAAGATTGATAAAGACAATGGGAAAAAAGGGAGAATGCAGTTTAAGATGGATTAAGGGATCAAGTTTCTGGGCCAGACAATCTTTTTTTGTCCAGGGATTGTTTTGGTCCTGACAGCCTCACGAACACCAGCAGAAACAATTCGGTGAAAGTGAAGTTTTGCCTTCAAAAAAGAAATAAAGAACCTCTGTACAAATATTGAATTGTGTGAACAGATTCTTTTTTTATCACCTACTTCAAAAAGTCATTTTACAGCAAGTGTGTTGCATGAGCTCACAATATCATTTGTCACACTGGACAATACCAATGCTGGTATTGACTTTTCCCCTGCTGCTCACTGTAACTATGAATAAGATATTAACTTGTCCCCTTTAAGTGTTTCTCCTACTTTTACTCCACAAGCACAAATAGAGTTGTGCATAAATATGTACCTTTTTGTTAAATATAAAAATCCATTTTGCAGGGAGGTGGATGTGCAACACAGCAGGGACTATTATTGCATGTACCATGAATTAACTGAATCATCTATTGAGACATCCATATTCTCAAGACTTGGAAATTACATCTATATATAATTATTATGCAAAGCATACTCATAGCTGAGAACTTAAAAAGATCTCATTGCAACCACTTGGGAATCTATTTCCAAATTCCGTGTGTGTGTGCAAGGGTAAATGTGAAAACTCTCCTGGCAATGTGTGCACTTCAGAAGCTCCTTTTAGGGGCCAGCCAGGACATGAGGCACCAAGAAATGCACCCCTGTGATAGGTGACTCCAGAAAAGGATCAGCTCAGCACTGCAAAACCCACAGTGCAGTCTTTTTCTCAAAACACAACTCCTAAGCCCCTGCAACTGTTTGGAGAAAACAACAGAGCAGTAATGGAAGAAATAAGAAAATAATGAAACCACAAATATGACACCTATTCAGAGATGCCTGTCAAAAGATCAAGCAATCATTACTGGATACATTTCTAACACAACAGCAGTATCTCCCTAACACAACACTTCAGGATTTCAAGTAAGAGTAGAATAATGTCATGTTAGTGCCTCTTGCAAACATGTAACTGCAAAAAGGTGATGTTTCCTCTATAGAGGGAGCAGGTACTGGCTGCTGGGGGGGGTCTCTGAACCTTCCTACCCTGGGCTTACACATTCTGGGGAAAGAAACTTTAATCTGACCTGTATTTAACTGTCTTTCAATGTAGGAATGTATGAAATTCTTTTCTTTCTTTGATGCCAATCCCTGCTCTATGGTTATATCAATGCAAGGGATCTAGGATGTAGCAGACAGTAGGAGAGGATCTAAGACGCTCTAAGTGGAAATTAAAAGCACTCTCTGGGTAAGGATTGAAGTTTAGAGCTACAGCAAAGAAGATGAAATCTGGTACAGGTCTGAGTTTTGGTTAACCATGTAGGTACCATGTAATGGGAAAGGATACACTTCAACACAATGTCATCAGGAGTTAGTGAGCCATAAATGATGGAATTTGATAAGGAAAATGAAGTTTCCAAAATGCAAAGATTTCTTTAAAAAAACCCTAAAACACCTCACACTCACTGACACTAAAGTAAAGGTAACTCTGTGCAGTAGGCAGTATCATTTTGATAGGCTGGGGGGAAGGAATGTTTTAATAAACTAATAAAGAGATACAGATGATTAGGCCAATAAAACCAGGAAGATGGAGTTTCATTATCCTATCCTGTATTGCACACTGTGCACCCAAGTGTGCACAGCAAATGGAAACCTTCAGCTGTACAACTTCAGGATGTTAAAAACAACACAATAACAACATGTACTTGGGGCTAACAATGGCACTGTAAATAGACATCAATTTCAGCAATCAAGGCCACCAGAGCACAGCTGTCATTAAATGCATAATAAAAACCTCCAACTCAACAAAGTGAGAGTAGAAAGCAAATCAGGGCTGCCTGGCTGCTCTGGTTGTGCTGACACCACACAGACAGGGTTTTAGCACATAACATTAGGTATGGGCTTGTGGCACTGGACTCTCAGGGTTTTTTTATCCCCTCAGAAGTTTGGTGGTGCCTTTTGGAGGTGATATGACTTCACATTTGATGTTCAAGCTGATCACTAAATTTTTTAAAATATATTTTTATAGCTGTAGTATAAAATATTTCCCTTTTATATAATTTTTCAGTAGAAAGTGTTAAATTTGAGGAACATGAAAGGATTAGAACATAAGAAGGACATTATCAAGACCATCCACTGAACACCCAGTGCAGCAGTCTATTTGTCAACATGGAATTTTTTACTGCGTTGTCTCAAGCACCAAAATCCTTTCAGACACATTCGCACATAGCACTTGAACTAATCAATTTGTTTGCTTCCCCAAATGCATATATGTACAAAGAGGTAGTTCATGCTAAAAAAGTCACCTGCCAACAATTAATCACCACTTTCCATTTAGAGAGAAAGTACCAATGTCTTTCTATTAATTTGTTTCCTTGATATCACTAAGTACAGCAAAAATAAACAAGGGTAAGATTTTTCAAACCACTCAGCATATTCGTGTCCTTTTAACATGCTTTGATAAGGTAAGTCACCATTATAATGTTGTTTAAGAACTAATTTGTATGTTAAGTACAAACCAATTAGTATCATCCTAAAAGCCATGCAGAGTCCTTGCTTGTGAAGGAAACTGCACAAAGCAATGAGCTCCATCCCAGCTCTGTCTCCTGGCATACTGATGGCTGCAGATCAGTGCCAGTGCCCTCCCCTGCTGCCTGGTGGCACAGGTTCCCTGTGCTGTCCCCCTGCTCCAGCCATCCTTCCTGGGCACTGCTGCCACCACTCTGAGACTGTAAATGCTCAGAGGTTTGTAATGGAGCTCCCATGGAACTAAATACTGCCCAAAGTAGGACTAGGACATTATTTAGATTTAACAAAAGGCTTCTGCATTCAAAAAGAAATCAATTACTATGTGGTTTCACTTACACCATATTAAAATATGTTGTGATAGGATTCTGTTATCCAAATGTAACTTCTGATACTACAAAATTTTCAATATAAAAAAGAAATCTATGGAATTATCATGCTTGGGACTCTGTGGTTCTGTACTCAATTCTTACCAGATTTACAAGGCATCAGTGATGCTACTCTGAATGAAGTACAAGAGAGCTTTGCTTCACTCTGCAGAACATGTCACTAATAGAAAATGAGAGGCTGCAAGTGCCACAAAGCCTCACAGAGGAAAATGGAGACACTCCTTTCCTATGATCCTTTGTAAATGGTCTCTTGAATTCTCAATCCAGATCTGCCACTGACATTCCCAGACTATTCAAAATCTGTCACAAAAAGTTTTACAGACAATGCAGTGCACCCATGGATGGAAAGAAGAGACATGCTGTGCTGTCTGCCACTGGCAGAGACTCCCCCTCCTAACACAAACCCTCAGTGTAACAGCAGCTCAGGAGGTGAGAATGTCATGTCCCACCCAAGAAGTTAGGGCAACTGTTTCAACCTCTTTTGGGTTTTGTTTTGTTTGGTTTCTTTTTGTTTGTTTGGTTGGTTTTGAGGGGTTTTTGTTTTGTTTTTGGTGTTTTTTTGTTTTGTTTTCCCAGAATTGCAAACAGATTTGGATATTCAGAAAATTTCTTCTCTTACTGCTCAGACTGGTGCACTGGCAGTGACTGGGCAAAAGGATGCCTGGCAGACCCTCAGAGGGCCAGCCAAGCCCTCTCAGGGTGTCTGTGTAACTTGTATTTACTGCCAAGTGTGTTCTACAGAGAGCACACAGGTCTGGAAACATCAACATGTGTCATTCAAAATGATGCAGCACCATGTGAGCGTGTCACAGTGCTGAGAGCACATGGAGAGCTCCCAGCAGAGGCTCAGACACAGCCTGGGTGCCCAGGCTGCTGCAGGGCTGGCACCCCATGGAAAGGGCACTGCTGCCAGCATCCTCCCAGGGCACAGCTCCTGGGAAATGGCTGAAGTGACAGCCAGTACTTGGAGCTGCTCTCCAGACTGGCATTTAACAAGCTGTCAGGATGACTTAAAAATAGCACAGGATCTAACTGCAAAACAGAGTTCTGGTTTGCTTGTTCTGCTTTCCCTGCTGTGATTTTATCAGGAATTGGCCAGCTTAATTTAGCTTTGCTAGTTGCCAGGAAATAGCATAATTTTGTTTCAAATTTGCTTCTTGGCTGGGTTTTCCAAACCAACCCAGCCCTAATTGCCCCTCAGTGACAGGCTGCAGCAGTTTGCAGCAGACCCTGGACCAGGAGAGCTGAGCCCTGTCCTTGCTCCCACTGCTGAGGACACGTGGCCACCAGGCAGCCCTTGTGTCCCCTCATGCTCCTGTGCCCACATTTATAAAAACAAGTTATTGTTACTGCCTATAAAAAAAGCTGACAATTTTATGAATTGTCAGAAGAAGAAATGCCTCATTGCAGTGTTACCTTGTGAAGGTGTAAGCTTTTGGGATGAGCTGGGAGGAGGTGTGAAATAAAGGAATATAAAGCACCTGCAGCACTGACACTGGAGCTGAGACATCTTCACACTAGCTGTGACTTTGCATTGCTTGCAGGACTGAGATCCTCCTCCACCTCAAGCAAGAGCTGTTTTGTCAGTTTGAAACTAATCCAGTCAAGGTAAAAATCAAAGTTTAACTAGCACAGATAAAATGAGAGTGATCATCCAGCTCTTCAAAATGTAATCCATTACCTTGCTTAAAACTTAATATTCAGACAAAACAAAAAATGCTTTTGAACAGGATTTAAGATTACTAAAAGTAGAGAGGTCATTTGGAAAATGTCACAGCCTTGGTAAACAGATCTGGGGATGGCTGAAAGTACCCAGGGGCATACTAAAAGATTAAAAGATATTTAGAATTCATCAAAATACAGTATGAGGATCTCTTGGATTTCAGGCTTATCTGTCTCTATCTTTCAGTTTGCCTTTTTGCATATTTCAATGTCTTGAACTTGACTTCCTCCTTCAGATACAAATGAAAACTATCCCCAAGGAATTTACAAAATTTTTCTAGTAAAGAAGTGATAACTCTACTATCTGTTTGCAGAAAGACTTCAACACAGCTAGTCCCTGGGTAGCTTCTCTTTTCAATTTCCTTTAGGTGTTCTGTTAGAAAAATACTTTCCAATATTTTTGAGATCAGATTCCCTTCTAACAATCCTATTTTTATCTTGCTTTTATGAGACTCTGAAGAACATTGCTTGGTCATCATCCAGAACTGCATTTCTTTTCACGTATCAAATTCCATCTGTAACTGCTACCCAACTGCACCAAGACTATTCTTTAGCTAAGCAATCTAGAAATATTGCTTTTCCACCCATTTTCCTTTTCCAGTCTTTCCAGTTCTGTAACACAGTCTTCCTTGGTAAAATCTAAAACTACACCAGCCCTGGCTTATTTCTTGTCCCACCACACAGATAAAATTAGTCTCTTTTGCAAAAGGCTCTTTTGCAATCAAAGAACATGAACTTGAGTTGCTGAGCTGTTATGTAAGAAACCAAGCCTGACCTTCTTTCCCAGAGAGCACTTCCTCCACCTCCCACCTTCACAGGTGTCTGGCTCCCTGCCAGGCACTTTAGGGATCCAGAACTTCCCAGACTCTGGCAGTGGCTGCCTGCATTCCCAGTTTCAAAGATGGGAGCCAAGATGTCTTTGTGTAAGCCCCAAACACGATCCTGCTGCTCGGTCTGGTTCTCTGAAATCTTACCTACCTAAAATCCCCCAAGGTTCATGGAGTCTGCTCCAGGTAAACTTCTGCTGTCCCTCCTGCTCATGGTAATATACCTCAAACAGCAAACTTCTATTTGGTTTTGTAGATTTGAATAAATCCCTCCCCAAAACAATGCATACTCTTCCTGTTTTTACTGAAAAAACAAATTAATTTACACATGTTTGGAGGATGCTGCTGCTTTTAGGAAGTGCCCCTTGTGCACACTGAAGAGGAAATTGGGAGTTGTCAGACATGAGTTTCTCTCTTCTTGTTATTCTCACACAACCCTCCCCAAAAGAAATAATCAGAAAGCAAAATTCTCCAAACTCCAAGTATGGAGAGGAAATGTGGGCAAAAAATAATTTTTAAAGGTTCCAAGAAACAGAATTTGCATATCTTAAATCTGTAGGCAGCCCTGCAAACCATATTTCTTTCTCTTTTGAAGGCAACTTCTCTCTGCATTCACAATTCAGCCTAATAAATTTCACAGCAAGCCTGTGAAGTGCACAAATAACAGACCTCAATAAGTCACAGTAAGAACTCAGAGAGCCTAGGACAGAAAGAGGTCCCAAAGCTGCCTTGAAATACCTGATTCTCAGGACAGCTCCCCCCCAGCATTGACAGTGCCTCTTCCAGTACTCCAAAGGCAGTCTGTGTCTCAATTGCCTTCATTTTCCTCTGCAGCAATACCACCCCTGCTCTGCAGGACTCAGCACTCCCTGCAAAAGCAGGGCTTGAGGTCAGTTCTGGCTGTCACAGCATCCTCACAGGCAGCTGTGAGCAGGGACAGGAGCAGCCAGAGGCAGGGAAGCACCCATCAGAAAACAGGCATTGATCCATTGATTGGTCAGCATCCAGAACTCTATTTCTTTTCATGTATCAAATTTCATCTGTAACTGTTATCCAACTGCACTAACCCAACCCAACAGGCCACTGATGTGTATGGTTTGTGCTGTAACATGGATTGTGATCTTGTCACAGTAACATAACAAATCCCTAAGAAATAATATTAGATATAAGAAAAGTATATTCTTCGTTGAAATAGCTATTGAAATTTTTAGTTAAGATTTACATGGATATTTATCCTCTCTCAATCTCTAGCCACTCCCCACTTAGCTGCAATAATGAAATACTTAGATATGCACATTATCTGGTCCAGCTAAGTCAAAGAAAATGAATATAAATAAAAACATTTCAGGGCTAAAATTACTTCTTAGGAGATTCAAGTAACTGCTTGTTCCTCTAGCAATACTGAGCATTGACAGGGATCAACCCAGGCAGGAGATTGCTTGAGTTTCCTGAAGAAAAGACCAGGACCTTCTGTCCACTTGCAATATTGCAGCAGCCTTGGTGCATCCACAGATCCTCATCTTGTAATGCTAAGGACTGAGTGTGAGGGCATGGCAAACTCTAGTAATGGTTTTGCTGGTGCTACATTAGAAACTCCACAGGGGATGCAGGTGAGAGCTGGGAAGCCAGGGAGAGGACACAGCAGCCCAGCAGGCAGCCTTGGAGCCAGCCAGAGGCAGCAGCCTTCAGGGAGACCATGCCAGGAGCACACAAAGGCTTCAGTCTCCAAAGCTGTTTAAAAAGAACACAGAATCCTAAAGAAGAACAACAAAACTCTCCAGATACAAAACAAATCTTCCAATTTCAAAACAAATCCTGCCTCCCTTCCCACCACTGTGTCTTTGCAGAGTTGCCTTCTTTCTCCCTTTGCTTTCCACACACCTGCTGTGACTAACCCAGTTCACATTCCCTTTGTCTGCCTGCAGCAATCCCATTTCCCTTCTCCCACTGCCATCTGTGCTTCCAGCTCATGCCCTGTGTGTGTTTGCTCCTAGAGTTTGTTCTACCCCACTGCTCCAGAGGTGAGTGCTCACTCCATCCATCCATCCATCCATCCATCCATCCATCCATCCATCCATCCATCCATCCATCCATCCATCCATCCATCCATCCATCCATCCATCCATCCATCCATCCATCCATCCATCCATCCATCCATCCATCCATCCATCCATCCATCCATCCATCCATCCATCCATCCATCCACCCACCCATCCCAGGAGGTCTCTCTTGCCAGACCTCAGAGATCCACAAAGCAATCCTGACATCACAAATGCTCGTCCTTGGAAGATTCAAAAGAGAGGAACAAGGTTCCTCCTCTCATGTTGTAAAGGACCAACACAGTGGTAAGAAACTCACCAGCCCCTTGCTTTTCCTGTGATGTCAGCACTAGGTCAGTACACTGAGCATTCAGGAAAGAGCAATAATTAATCTGGAATAATGGCATGCAGGCAGAGAGACAGCTCAGAGTCAGCTCTGTGTATGCAGACCATCAGGGGAACAATCAGGGCTCTGCCTCACAGGGAAATGCTAACAGGCACCTGCTGGGGAGTTTGCTCACCCTTCCTGCAGCTCCATTCCCACTCCTGCCCTGGGGCAGTCCCAACCCATCACCATCAAGGCAGTTGTGATAGCTCCAATGGCTAAACCACTTCTGGTTTACAGGATTTATGTTTTTACTTTCTCTAGCTGAAAAACTGTCAAGATCCTCCTTCATGTGACCAGCAAACTTTTAGGAACACACACACATCTCATGTTGAAAATGTTTGAAACTACTGACTAATCTGCTTGAAACCTGATTACTTAGTACTTATCTAAAAAGCAGTTTCAGGATTCCTATCATAATCTCATTTTTCCTACATCTCCTGGCATTGCTATTTTAGGTACAGAACTAAGAATGGGAAAACACAAAGAAAGGAATGAATATACTTCCCAGAAAATAACCTGCTCTTTGAATTTTGTTCTAGGAGCCAGCAGAAATTCAATCATGTTATGCTTTTTATCTGTCACTTTCCCTGGAAGGTGTTATTAGCTCAATTAGCAGAGCTATCCATACTGAAATTTCTCTTTCTATTATTACTTTACAGTTCTCAAATGTAAAATTCAGGAGGCAGAAGTTTGAGATACAATTTAGTTTGAGAATCTGAGTGTTTTACCTCATTACCATCCACTAAGCTGTGTAGTTAAGTCTCTTCCAGGTTGTGGTAACAGAGCTGGTCTGCAGTCAGGCCACCCCACAGCAGAGCCCCTGTGGACATTCAGGCACTCAGAGTGTCACTGCAAGGGCCTGGCAGCTGCTGCTGGGGACACAGGACCTGCACAGCTCAAATGGCCAGCATGGCCACCAGCTGTGGGACTGGGCAGGTGAGGCACCCACACAAGAGCACGTGGGCACAGAGAGCACCTTTGAAAACTAGAAATTAGTGGTTTGATCGAATGCTGGTCCTGCCTTGCTGCAACAAAGTCATCTCAGGCCACAAGGCAGCCTTTCAGTGCTTCTGTCATTGTTATTCTGTTAACACACTCTGCCTTTTATTCTGCCTGAAATAACATTGACTTATACCTTTCCTTAAGGGCAGTTTTAGGATGCGAGTGAACTGCTACCTCTGCAGTAACTGAAACAGAGCAAACGTTTGCTATCAAGTCTTCACCTCTTCAAGAAACACACACCTGCACTTGTGTGCACTCAGTGCTGTGCCTGGGAGGGATGCTCACAGTGTCTGCTTCAGCTGGGGACTCAAAGGGAAGCAGATTCCAGGGGCTGCCTGCCTGCCGTGGTTGGTGCTCAGCGGGAGCCAGGAGCGAGTGCCTGACATTTCCAAAGCTGTGCTTTGTGACTGCAGAAACCAAGCACTCCTTACATCTTCCTGGGAGCCCAGCAGCTAAGTCAGAGAGCTGCCACACAGGAAAGAATAGTTTTTTCTTCTCAGTCTCCCTTTCCCTCCAGATCCATTCTCTCATTACTGTGTACCCTGTGCAGAACAGGAGGTTGAAGGATGTAGCCCCTGATCTCCCAGTCCTAGGGCAGCCCTAAAACACAACCCCTACAAGAACTAGACTTTGAGAGTGAGCTTCCAGGAGAATTCCAAATGCTATTAATGGGGTTGTTCAACCTTCTGAAAGGGCAAAAATACTAATAAAGGAGCCAAAAGAGATAAATTGCATGAGTCAATGTGGCCTGTGCAGAATACATGCAATACTTTTGCAGGAGACAATGCAAATAAAGGGGGAGCATTCAGTACCTTGGTGTCATATTGTCAGCATTGTGACCATCACAGGACAGTG
Organism: Serinus canaria; assembly: GCF_022539315.1. NCBI lineage: Eukaryota > Metazoa > Chordata > Aves > Passeriformes > Fringillidae > Serinus > Serinus canaria. Next base: position 7,874,794 of record NC_066328.1, on the reverse strand, counting down.
GCCCAGCAGGATCTGTAAATTTACTTGTAGAATAAAGAGACATTTCAAACATTACAACTGTATATGCAAACACCATACTTTCAACAACACAAATTAGGTGTTCATTTTTGTAACTCTGTTTAATAAAGTCTAGTGCATAATATGTCAAAAGCATCCTTTTATCTGAAGTCAAAAAATCCTTTATTGGTAGACTGACAATCACTGCTGTTTCTGTAAACTGTGAATCAACTTCCCACACCTTAAATCACAAATTACTGTATTATTTCTCTTGTGCTTGTCATTCAGAGCACTTCACCTCAAGAGGAAAGAAAGAATTTGTTTCTCTGACAGTGGCTGATAATGAGTATACTTTTAGAAAAGCATTTTATAAGGGTCAGTAGCCTGTTACAGAGGGATTCTTCTATAGCTTTTCATCACAGAGCAAATGGAGAACATGCTTTTGCTGCTATTGAATCATATCCATTCCTGAAAATTACTGTGCTTCCTCAATTTACAGAGTGATTGAGACAGACAAAGAAAAATATCAGGTCAGTACTCACAGCATGTATCAACAAAATCAGTATTACAACAATACAGAAATTCTGAATATCATAAAGCACTAGAAAACATTTTGTTACCATGTCTCTCCCATTATCACCTGCCATGCTGGACCATAATGGAGATAGAGCAAAGCTTCAGAGCACTAAATACATCAATCCACAAGGATCAGGCAATTTGTCTTGTATTATTCTAGCTGTACTGCAGCTTCCATAGGTTGGTCATGACTTTGTTTGAAAAGCAGGTATATACCTCTATAAAGGTAAGCAGGAATACTAGTCTTCTATTTCTTTTGCATTATCCAACATTTGTGTAATGTCTCTCATTAACCATAATTCTGCATTAAGACAGGATTAGTAATTTTTCTACTCTGAATCTACTGATGCTCCTGTCAGTACTTTGACATTCAGAACTGAATTTCTGCTTCTGAACCACATTTCAGAAGGTTATTTTTGCCAGCAATTTATATTGTATTATTCTCATTGAGAAATAGGCTTAAAAAGAGAGAAATATCAAAGGCTTTTGGTTTTCAAAAGCTGAAGAGCTAATGGGAATAGAGGAAGCCCCATTTCTAACCCAGAACCACAAACCTAAATTGGCACAGTGTGTAAGCAAAACAAAACAATTCAGAAGAACAGAAATCAGAGAAAGTAACAGACAGAAAGAATTGATCAATCCTATTGATTCAGAGCAGCATCATCTGCATTTAACACTACCTAGAAATAAGACTCTTCCTAGTTTAGAATTTACATGTCTAATAGAAATACCACTACATTAAGGACAATACACACTGAGAAACAGAGCCTCCACCCCCATCTCTAAACAGTACAAGAAACTTTCCAACTGGAAGCCTAAGACAGTTGAGACCACACACATGAGCAGCTTTTCATGATACAGAAGAATAATAATCTTATCTGTAATCTGATATCAGATGATCAGGTGACCTTTAGAGTCTTTTCCAAAGGTCATCTCTTTCACAACACCTCTGAGACAGACACATCTCCAAGGCAACTTTCTAACTCTAGATAATAATCATTATGTGTGTACAAACAGTGGACATTTAGTGCAGAAAAGGACAGAACAAGCTCAGTGTTTGGTCCAAGGTTGCCTGGAGAAAAGGGCTAATGGGATTACAGGTGACTAAATTGATTTTAAGTTACCCTCACATGCAGATCACTGTCCCATGGGCCCTGTCCTCAGTCACTGCAGTTCATGGCCTAGGATATTTATTTGGCCATTCACATTAAAATGTCTGACTGTGAATTGCAGGGGCAAGACAGAACCAGAGATTTGTCTCCAGCATCTCTGCTGCACAGGCTGTAACCTCTGGCAACAGGGCAGAGCTGGGACCCAGGAGTAGCAATGGCTGAGTCACTGTTAACTGAGGCAAACTCTACCCAGGATCATGACTGGTGGAAAGCAAGGATCTTGAGGATAGAGATATCAAATTTTAAGATAACAGGTATTTAAAGAAATAGAACTGAAACTGCAGCATTATTTCTCCACTAAATCTCTTGCTGTAAATAAAAATCAATGATAATCTTGTCTCTAACTTTTTAGGATGTGTTCAACAGATATATTTCAAAGACTCTGAAAGCTAATGGAGCCTGGAATATGAGTTTCATCCTTAAAACGATATGTAACACAATTATGCATAATGTTCTACTGTGTTACAAATTTACAGGAGAAAATTGACTTCTGTATAATTGCTTATTTGACATTAGTGTCTGTGTAACTGAAACCACATTAAGCTTTCAGCTTGTCAAATATTTTGTGCCTTTCCACCTGTGAAACATTAGAATTAGCCTGACTTTTCCACTCAGATCTAGCCCAAGTGAAATGCCCTTCTGATCTTCATGGCTTTAGGTATTGTTTGAAGCCGCTCACAGCCACCTACACTGTCACCATGAGAAGTAAATGTCCTTCTCAAGGACATGAAGCACAAACAGTACACCAAATCCAGAAGAGAGAAACATGTTTCTCATGTTTCTCAGCATTTCCTGTGCAGTAGAGGAAACCTGATTACAAGCAGCACTATTTACCCAGATCTAAGGTAAAATAAAGGTTAAGAGAGCCCCCCCTCTAGGACACAAGGTCATCACTCACACATGGGTATCAGCATTCATCCCCCTCTGCACAGGATTTCCTCTCCTACACATTCTACTTTCATTTTATGGGAGATTATTTGGATTCAGACAGCACAAAGAACCTGCAACAATCCTGTGCTAGGCAGAAACTTGAAGCAAACTAAAAGAGCACCCTTGGTCAGCAATTAGCTCCTTCTCACCTGAGGATCTACTTAAAAAAAAAGTTGAGCTGAAGATCAAATAGACTGGCAAGTTTAGCTGCAGTCAAAGGTGAGGATCCTCTGCACCTACTACAATTTTTCTTCCCAGTAACAAGTATTATAGCCAAGAGGCTCCAGACATTGCTATATGAGCACACTAAAATACCAAAATAATCAGGCTTTAAGTATTCTGAATTCTTGAATGCACTGCTACATTGCTAAGGGATTTCTGTTTTAAATTAACAACAAGGACAATATGAATAAAGATGATTTTGAATTCATAAAGGTGAATTTATTTGGATTAAAGGAACGGGCATGGAAACATCTGACACACCTAAGCTTCCGTTATCTGGCAGCATAAACAAAGGCAATACCAGAAAATCACTAGAAACTAGGTTAAAAAAGACAGTGTGAAAAGAAGATTGAAAAAAGTGAAAACCAACAGCAATGAAGGTTAAAACCCAATACACATACTCTGCCTTTTCATACACATAATTCACTGCAAAGAAAAAAAACATTATCTCTCACCAGTGGAATGGCTCATTGCCCCAAGGAAATACAAAACAATTACTGTTACAGAATAGAAAAAGACCACAGGATATGGGGAGAAATACTGTCCCCCCAACACTGCCAAAAAAAAAAAAAAAAAACAAACCAAAAAACAAAAACAAGAACAACCTTACTGCACTTACTGCATACAAATGAATGAAAACACACAGCAAAATGACATCACAAAACCCAGGGTGAAGTCATGTAATGCAAACACTTACAAACTGAGTTCTCCCAAAAACAATGGGAATATTCTTCCCAGATTAAATTTTTTCCACTCAAGCAATCAGCCCATGCAAAAATCCCAGGAACATCTCATGAAGCTCTACCTGTGTCTCACACAAAAGAAAATAATTTCATAATGCATGGCAACAAAGGAAGAACTGATCCTGATTTTTCATTGTTATTATAAATTAGGAACTATTTTACAGCATCCACTGAATTTACTGTACCCAGACAGAAACTGCAGATATAAAATGAGGTTCAGGCTCAAGAGAAAACATTGACTCCCTATTTTTGAATCCTCCTGCAGCAGAAGGTCTTTTGTTGTTGACACAAGAAAGGAAAACACAAACAGCAAATCACTTTTGACCATGTTTTCAGTTTATGATTAACATAAAACAATTTCCACTTTTTCTTTTTCATCGCTGTTTTGGTGCTTATAGCACTTCCATCACTGATCTAACATCATGGAATGAACATTTTAAAGAAAAAAACAACACAAGTGGCAGGACAAAGTTTGTTTCTCAGGCAGGCAAGCTGCCATCCCTCAGAAGACAGCTGAGTCACAGAGTGTATAAATAACTCTGTCAGGAGAATAACTTAGCCGGACTGTGAAACCACTCAGCAGAGCCAGAAAGGTGGGACACAGCAGGTGTTACCAGGGCTCAAGCAGTTCCCTTTCTCCCCACATCATTTGCAAAGCTTTTGCCTCTGTCCAGCAGCATGAAGGCAGAGAGGAATGTTTTTTTCCCAAGTGGAGGCATCAGGTTTTGTGAGAATTCATTAACTCTGACAATTTACAAATCCTAACTGTGCTGGGAGGTCACTGGAGCCACCATGTGTCAATTAGATGTGAAAAGAAAAGGAGCCATACACAAAACTGGTGAGGAGAAGTGGAGGGTCACATCCCACCCAGCAGGATTTCCCTGCCCTCAGACACAGCACACCCTTCACCTGTGTTCTGGTTACCCCACCCTGAGTAACCAGAACACACTGAGTAGGAACTCAAGGTCATTGGAACAGTGGCAGCAGAGAGGCAGGGATTCCCTGGACCACTCTCAATGAAGCACATAGGAACATTTACCTGCATCAAGTATTGCTTTGGGGAACAGGTTTCCTTTAAATTAAAAAAGCTTATATAAGAGTTTTGGTGCATTAAACCATTTCTAACTTAACTCAGGATCTCAGCACTTTATATAAAAATTAACATGTAAATACACACATTCTTCAGCTAAGACTTTTCTTGTACCTTAACTCTTTCTTCTTTATGTCCAAAAGTAACAAAAAGCCTGTCCCTAGAACTGTATTTAGCCAAACCCTTCTGGTACAGTCTAGGGAAATCCACTTCATCACTGAGACAGTCACACCACTTCCAAAATTAACACAATATTGTCTCATCTGCTGGCATGCTCAAGAACTCAAGGCTGGATGAAGATCACAATACTTTATATAACTTCATAAAAATATGCAACATAAGGCACTAAAGCACCACTTTACAAACTGCTTGCTCTTCTGCTCTTATGTTCCTTCAAGTCCATTTGTCTCTCAGAAATTTCAGTCCTCCTAAGAAATTCTGAAATAAAGCTCTCAATCTAAATGCAAAGTAATGCCATGGATTTCTGACAGGTAAAATATGAGGACTCCTTTGGGCCCCATCCCAAAGGCTGTGTGCAGTCACCATTTCCACTGACTTCAGGGAGAAGTGTGATGGAAATATGAGCCTAAACAAAATGTAAAGATCCCAAATAAAGATGCAATTCTGGATGTACTTTTGCTCTAAAGACATGTCTTGAATGACTTGTACTTCCTTGAGAGAACAAACCAATTCCTGGGTTCCTGGGCTGCCAAATTTTGTTCCAAATCATGTGATGCAGTATGAACAGCTGGAAACATCAAAACATGTTTCACTCTCCATCTGTAATCTGCCCTCCTTGGAAAACACCATTACAGACTTGAATCCTCAGCTATAGCAATTTCTTATTTTTAGCTGGAGTAAATGTAGAAATTAGCATAATTCAAGACCAAATACTATTTCATTTCATTTTCTTTTAGCAGAAGCAACAGCTAAGGTCAAGTCATCCATAGCCCAATGTCCTGTCTCAAAAACAAAGCTTTCTCTGGGTAGTAATGCTTATTATTCTTTTTCATCCACTCCTTTTCTTCCTCTATCCTCTCCATCTATGCTACAGATATTTTTCTATTTTCTACTTTATTTTTACACTCATTTTGCATCTGTGCCATTCACGACCTCAGGTAAGGATCACAAAAATGATACTGAAGACCTCCACACTGCTGGCATTTTCTTTCTCTTTAATTTCTATAGAAAGAAAAACTGGGCTTCACCTACTGTCATCACATTATCATAACACAGCGAAACGTTTTAGGCTTGAACTGAAAAATTAACTTCTCTCCTGTCTCTTAGGAGTAATTGGTGCCCTGGTGACAATGTGAATGCAGAGAGGGGCAGGCTGTGCTGCCAAGGATGCTCCCTGGCCGTAGGACTGGGAGGATCCTCTCTGCCAGGCTCCAGCAGTTAGGCCTGATCCCTCTGCTGCATCCCACTGGGAGAGCAGGAAGGCTGCAGCACAATGCAGCTTTCACATTTATCTCCCTTTCACAGATGCCCAACATCCATGAATACAAATGAGGGGATAGGATGAAAATAAGTTTGTTTGTCATTGAGAGTCAACTGTGAATGACTAACAATCAATGAATAACCCAGTGGGTGTTTGATTACATGGCCTGCATGTTAGGTTCTTGAAGACTAACCTCTCAAAGCATATTTCCATCCTCTTGGCTCCCTATGAGAGGATAAACTTTTCAAAGAAGGCACCATCTCCTGTAGTATTTGTTTGTACAGTGCCCTAGCACAATGGGGCTCTGTTCTCCAAGCAGTTCTTAATGAGAAGTTCAACACCCATTTCCTTTCACAATCACACAATAAACAGTTTGTGTTCAGTCTTCCACTTTTGTGGTAGGCAAAAGCTTTATTGATCAGATCCCCTGTTAGTTAGTTAGTTGTTCACCTCAGCAAGAATCCTCTTTCTAGGTAAGAGAGAAGAAAGAAATTGTTTTCCTCAGCAGCTGCATTCTTGCTTGTGTTCATTTCTACAAATAATTTCAGCTGAAGACTGTTTTCTTTTTTCCTTCAAGATAGGCAGTTGTTGAAATTCAGTTTGAGAGACAAGTTGAGCAGAAGTGAAATTTTTAGAGAGCACTTCAGCTGTGAATACTGGTCTCTGCTTTGCACCTTTGAAGACACTTTCCTGAGCTACTAGTGATCAAGATTCCAAACTGAACTGTTAGAAGCAAGATGTTGCTCTAAAGAGTGAGCATGTCTGCAGTACCTTTGTGTCTCTTTAGATTAAGCATTCTTAGGCAGTTGACTCCCAGATGCACCTATACTGCACTTTGTCTTATCAGTTCTTGTTAACAAAGAAAAAGTGCCTTAAGCCCTGCTTGTGCTTCTAGGCTTGGAGAACTGTTTTTTGTGTAACAAGCTCCTCCCAGGAGCAGCTCCAGCAGCAAACACCTAGAGAGCCAAGCTCCAGCAGTGCCCACCTTTCCTCTGCCCCCAGGAGGAACAGGTGATTCTCCGCAGCAGGGCTGGAAGAAGCTTTGCTAGAGCCACCTGCAAATCTGCCTCCTCTTCTGCCCTTTGTGCTCCCCTATAATTTTTTACTGATAATTGGTATGGCCACTTTCATTTCATAGTTCTGCCTCATAATGCTTTAGTACCATTTGGTGTTGGAAGACAGATTAAAATCTTTAATTTTAAAGTGTGTAGGAGGGTGTACCAGCCTGCTATAGAACTGAACAATTTTTTTATCAATAACACAAATGATGGAAAGCAGTAGAGGAATCTGTGAGACTAAGACTAATAAACTCTGGGTTTGTACCCTTTTTTGGGCATATTACTGCTGGAAATCCTGAAAAATAGGAAAGAAATTCCCAAGATTCATTGAGAAATGTGTAAGTTGAGAAGCAAACCTGACAATGTTAACTTCACAGAATGCAATAACGTTAACTGCCACGAACATGTGAAGGGTGGAGATGATGAATTTCCAGATATGCTATCTGACCACTTTTGCAAGTTTGAGAGCTTGGAAAGATTAGTAAATATAACTGGCTTACATGGCTGAAGGTGTTGCTACCAGTGCCAACTGGTAATATAAAGGACAAGCTACTTGTTCTAAATGCAACAGAGCCTTTGGAAAGGAAAAGGGGTTGAACAACTTTTAAACATTAAGGGAAAGGAGGAAGGCCAAAGGGCAAAGAAAAAAAGAGAGGACACTGTTTTGGTTTTGCCTTACACTGACTGGAGTGTTTTTCTTAAGCCAAACCACTTGTCAGTCTACCTCAAGAACAACACAAACGAGGCTTTTCAAGCTATGACAACTTACTGAAGTTGTACCTTTTACAGATGAGCATTCATGGAAATTCCTCCTGGTGCCCACTGTTAGACTTTGCACCAGACCTTGTAGGATAGCATTGCCCCAGATATGTCATGGTGAATTAGGACATCAGTGGAGAGTAATGAGATCCATGAAACCAACATAACAGAGACAGAAATAGTCCCTTGATAGAGGCAACCTTCACTTCTTATCTGCTTGAGACTCACTGTCGAGATGAGACAGCTCACAAAAGTATCAATTTAGAGTCACCTGTAAGGGTAGTTTTCATATAATGGGCAGCTGGTCTGCTCCCAGGGAGCCTGAGCCCACCAATTTATTTCATGCAGCAATCAAACATTAATGGGTTTCTGTTTTAACCTGTTCATAGCACAAATGGTGACTGAAAGAGATTAAATTGCATTCCATCATGGGTCTGCACAGTCAACGAGGTCCTTTCATCTTGCAATCACTTTTTTTCCTTTGTGGTGAAAGGAAAGTTGGGATCTGTAAAAACTTCAAACACATTGCATTCTCCAAGCAGGAACTTCCCTGTCAATTTATCAAAGATTTCAGCCTCTTGATCTTTTCTGTGTGTCTCGTGATAAGACCCAATGCCAAGAAAGACTTTTCTTAAAGGGCCAGCCTATAAAAACAAGCAAGGGGATTTTATTTCATACCTTAAAATTTTAAATACATTATTTATAGAATCATTAATTATATATTTTGGATTTATAACCAAGATTTGAAGAAAAGCACAATATTTGAACTTACATAATTGCTATCACAGCATACAATCACATTTTTATTAAGCACAGACCCCATTTCCTCCTTGTATGAATATTTTATTCTGAATACATGTTCCAGTTATTTGGCAATATACCCTTTTCCATTTCAGCCCTTATTTTGAAAGAAGGAAACTCAGATGTGAAGATTTCCTACTGATATAATCAATTCTAAATCAAAATAAATTGGAAGTGTGATGTCTTACAAAAACCCAAATCCTCCCAGCTCTCTCCAGGCCTCAGACCCCCAGGCTGGGGGAACTGCAGGCTCTCCAGGCCATGGATGCATCTTCCCAGCTCTCTCTAAGTCACAGGGCAGGACCTGGGGTTTGCACAGAATATTCACATTGCTGAAGGGTTTTGCATGACAGTGAATAGAGCTGCAGCTCCTCAGAGAGTGTTTGTGTGCATGTGCATCATTTTCTCTCAGAACAGGAGCAGAGAAGGAATTTCTACCAAGTTTTCCGCCACCTTAAGGAAACTGCACTATTTTCTAAGTGAAGGCTTGATCCAAGACTCTATGGAGATGCAGCAAAATATAAACCAGGCTAAGCAATGCAGATGTACCAGAAGGAAGATTATAAACTTTTGTGGATATGTGTCCCACTGTTTTCCCGTGGTGTGCTACAATGTGCCCAGGAGCTGTGGGAGCTCTGGCCCAAAGCCTGGCAGGGGAGGATGAGCTGGAGGAGCCGGGGCACAGGATAGGCAGCAGATCTGCTGGGCCAAGGGGACTGATTCCCCCCAGCCCCACCAACTTCCTTGTTCTGTGACAAAAGGCAGCTCTTGTACATTAAATTCACTGATGAGTGACAGTGTAGGTCAGGCTTCCGTCACATAAAATTAGAGCCTTGCCTTGAAAGATCTTTGGGTTATTTTTTTTTCCTTTCATGGAATAATGAAGCTGTTTGAGTCCCACAAACACACACACACAACTTCCAAGCTTAGACAAGTACAGCAGAAGTAGATGATGACCTATGCTCTAATCTTGTTATTCATTCAGCAGTGACAAATATTTATAAAACCTTAATTTCTAGAACCACAGCTAGGAGTCCAAGCTCAGCTGACACACTTTGAAGATGCAGATTCAGTACCCCAAGTTATCACATGGAATTTAGAATTGAAAACCTGATCTTCAGCCTCCCTGTTTCACCTCCCCACTGGTACAACAGGGAAGCCAGCAGATGCTCCACCAGCCCAGCCTGCTCAAAGCAGGGCAATGGGGCCAAGAGCAATGCATGACTACAGGTAACTAGAGGAATCAGTTGTAACCAGCTGCTACATTAAGTGACAGAACAAAGCATCTGATATTCTACTATTTTGCATTTCATTTCTCTAGGTATGACTACATGAATAGAAAAACTTTAAAGTTACTGAGACTGAGAAAACGGGATCTTTGATATCTTTTATGCTTACTTCATTTGTAGTGTAGGTACTAAACCTCCTGCTTTAGAAACTGAAGACTGCTTCATTACTAAATGGCTGTGCATCATGGCCCTTACAAATCTCTATTAAACTGAGGATTAGGCAAGGGCTGGAACAGATAGACAGTATATTTTCATTCAATCTCCTTTAAAATAATGATGCATGCAACTTCATATCATTACTCTTTAATGGTCTTAAGCCTATTTAATAGCACAGTAATATTCCAGAAAGGAAAAAGGAATTATTTCCACATTTAATTTTCATCACAAAAGTGAATGTGGTTCTTCCCATGGCAGATAAGCAGCTAAAGCTGCTTGGTACCTTAACTGGGATATGACTGCATTAGCTCTGCTACATTACAGCTGGGCTAATGAAACAAAGCAAAATTATTAGCTTCAGACTCCCTGGAGTATCTGGAAGTAACATTTGCCTTGTTTCTAGGGATGCCCGTAGGGGCAATGGGATGTGCAGGTGACAGACCTGGATGGGATCAGGCTGGGCCTGTGTGACCAGCCTGGCTCTCTACCCCATGGTCCCTGGCACAGGTCCTGTGTGGGGCAGCTCAGGGACTGGTATGGCCCTGGCCATGGCCCCTCTGGTGCAGCAGGAGCTGGGTACTGCAGGGAAGAGTTACCCTACCAACACTTTGTTCTGCCCTTATTTACACAGCTGAAACTCTGCCAATGCTGTAGATCCACTCCTGCTGCAACTCTGCACAAGGGAGCTGACACTTGGGCTTCCCAGCTCCTGCATCTCAACCAGAAATAAGAAGGTTTTCCTTCTTTAAAAATAATAAAAAAAAATTATCACAATCCACTATTTGTTACCTTGGAGAATCTCCTACTAGTTAACTTTAAAAAAATAGGATTCAGATGGAGGCTGTGCAATTGAGAACACAAAGGGTATCTGAGCCAAGGTTCAAAATCTTTTTTTTAATGCAATAATGTGATTGATTTTTCCCCTCCTGAGGATGTTACTACATTCATATTTCAGCTTTAATTATCTTCTCCAGGATTGCTAGTGCTTCCACAAGATTCCTTCCAAGTTCTAATTATACCTACTAGATAGATTAGCCAGTGTTTGATAAGCTTTTATAGCCAATTGACTTCAGCTTCAAGTGTACAAAAAACCAAGCTGGAGAAGGAAGAGAAGTTGTATCAAATGACTAAAATCAAGTCATTGAAGCAGAGCAGGTCCACCCCTGCCTTCCTGTGCTGGTACATGAGCCTCACCTCATGATGAGAGAGAAAACTCTCATCACCCAGGCAGCAGCAAAGAGCCTGCTTATAAGGACCCAAGAGAAATTACACAGATATTTAATATAAAGTCCTACTCTTGAAAGAAAAGTTGTCTGTGGACCAAAAATATAGGGTTATTTGCACTAGGGTTAGTAATCTAGGGTAAGGGGCACTGTAATCTAAAATATTTAAAGGTATTCCTTGCCAGGCTGCACTAGTCCTTAAATCTATAAGCATTTCATTGACCTTTCCCCAGGATTTTTCCCAAGGATTTAGGAACAAACATTGCATTATTTTTATCAAATATATTATTTTCAACTGTTCAAAATTCTAAAAAATTCCACCTTTGAAGATATTATAAGACTGTAAATGTGGACAAAACCACATAAAACTAGGGAACTTCACTATGTAAACACACTGACTGGTAAAATAAAACATAACTTTGCTTCTCATGCAGGAATAAAAATCTGTTGGGTTTTTTTTTTTTTACCTTAACCATTAATTAATGAGGTTTCAACAGTATGAATGATTTACAGTGACATGCTCTGACAGGTTATACATGGTGAGTAATGCCTTGTCAGATGCCTCAGGATTTATATTGAGATGAATGGCACATAATGTGATGCACATGCTAACAATGAACATCAATATTTAGTACTTCCAGCAAAGCCTGCTGGTATGATAAATTTGGCCTTAACTTCATATCTATCTGCAGACTTGCCTATCAGCTATTTATGTAAAGAAACATTTCCAGAGAACCCTTATCAAGTATATTTACACATCTTCACTGCTTTGGCAAGAACTTTTACTTCTCCTTGGAGCTGTGTGCTCGACTCACATCACTTTACAAGTTCTGAAGTCCATTGAGGCCAGCCAGGCTTGCTGATAAGAGCCCAACAAACACACAGCAACCAGCAAGGCTGCTGGGAACACAGACACCTCTTACATTTATACCCCTTACATCTACACACTTGGCTCTCCATGGACTTGGCAATCCTGAAAGATCTCTTCCAACCCCAGTAATGCTGTAATTTCCTTCAGGAAAAGCAGTGACACAGCAAATGCAGTGCTGATAAAAGCCATGGAGAAGGTACCATAATGCCAAGAACCATCAGATCAAACATAGGCAACAACTACATCCCTGTCCATTCTCTTCCTGCAGTTTTGTAGTGTTGCTCCCTGCCACCCAAGTCCCTTTCATCCATGATGGTGCTATTCTCAGTGACTGGGCCCAAAACCCTACTGCTTTGTATGGTCTGAAGTGATCCTGTAAAGAATTCTTTGAAAGCTACTATTAGGATGATGTATGGCCTAATTTTGGTTGCTATAGTATTTAGAGTCAGACTTATGACTGGGGAAACAATCTCCCACTCACTTGAAATGCAGGAAAAGCTTTCAGTGCTGCAAGAAAAGCCTTTCTGGCTGAAAAGCCATATTTTAAAGTTTACAGCTCCTGCTTCTGGCTCAGCACTGCTACAGCAGCAAGGAGAGGAGAGCCAGCCTGGCAGGGCTGTGCAGGGCCCTGGCTGAGGCCACTCCAGAATTCTGCTGTAGCTGCTTTATGGAAGGAATGTAGCAGCAGTTTATTAGCAGAAGTACCAAGCTGCCATTCGAATTTTTCTACAGTTTTAAAAGCAGCACGTTTTTATTAAGATAGAAATGCCTGTGAGGAACCAAGTGCATTTTAACAGAGGCACTGAGATGGAATGCAAGAACACTGAGCAGGCCTTTATGGCTGGCAATAGACACCACTGCTATCAGCCTTTCCTGTTGCCTTCCATCAAGTTTAATGTGCATAACCTTGGTGGCAGAACCTCATCTCACACTCTCTGCCCTTGGGGCCCTATAAACAAATGAATCAAACTAAAGACAAATCCCAAAGCAGACAGGAAAACCTCCTTTTCTCTCTTCATTCGACACATAACTGTTCATATGACAGAGGACTTCAAAACACTGCTGAATATATGCATTGTACTCTATGAAAACCAATACTCATTTTACAAATGAACATAGGAAAGTCAAATTTAAAACCTTCCTCCAGTGCTGGATGCTTCAGCTCATCTATTTTAGCAGGATTTTACAAGTGCTAAGCACCAGTTTCAGAAGCAGCTTATACTTGTACCTAGCTTCACTGATGTGCAAACAGGAGTCGTGAACTATGTTCTCAAGAATTAGGAAATGGCTTTAAAATATGATTTTCAAGGCAGGAAAAATGTCCTGTTATTAATAATGTATCTTAGATAAATCCAGCCAAGCCAATTGGAATAACCTATCCATTCCTTGGATATGTGACAAACTCGTTTACATGCAACTACAGCTCTCCAGACTGAGAATGTACACACCAATCATTTAGTTCAGCTTCACTTCATTTCAGGTAACTTTTCCAGCTGGGGAAATCTTTTTTAAGAGCACACCAACTCATGACAGCTACTAAACTAGCTAATGTGCTTCGTGTTGCTTCTGCAGATTTTCACCAACCTGATGCATGAGGTACCTGTGGCTTACACAATGCCCATGGTTGATGAATTTTAGTTCAACTCATCTTTGGCACTGTTCTCACTCCCAGCAATTTTAGCAGGGCCCACTCCCATTACTACACTGAAAAGTCATTCCCTGATTGCAAAGCAGATGCTTGGATATCCCCCAGAGAACAGAAATGTCCTGCTCAGTGTGGTTCCAGAGCTGCTAAAGAACTTTTCATTTCCTACCACTGCACTCTATCTTGCCTCTAAACCTTAAACAGCTGCAGCTCCGAGTTCCTACATACAACACAACCCTTTCCAAGACATTCATGCCCCTATTGTTACCAGAATCTTTGGTTTGGCCAGCCATAGCACATACATGACTGCAAAATGTCACCTTCTGTATCTCTACCTTTCCTACTCTCTCTCTCTCCCCTCTGAATGCCAGCCTGCTCTGCTGCAGGAAAGCCATCACTTCCTAAGGGTTTCACAGGCAGAGTGAAACCACACAGCACTGCCAGATCCAGCAGAGCTGGCAGTGCAGCATCCCAGGTGACAGCACCGCATTTCAAATCCCTGTACTCTGGCACAACTCCACATTTGCACTAAGCACTTAAACACACGTAATACAGAATATCTTCTTTCCTATCATTAAAATACTCTCCAAGAAATAATAATTTTTTTGCAAAATTCACTTGGGCTTTTGTGTGGTCTGATTGTTTGTTTGGGGCTTGTTAGGGTTTTTTTTTGTTTGTTTGTTTTTTTGTTTTGGGGGGGAAGGATTTTTTTTCCTTGAGAAAAAACCTATAATTTAGTGATTTTTCAGTGAAATCCTTATATGTTTCCTTCAGAAATCCACAACACATTATCCAGAAGGTCTGTACTGACAGACTAGATGCTAAAAGACTTTTTATTATTTTGTTTCTTCCTTGCTTTACTTCAGACATTTTCCCAGCAGTTCTAATCTGTAATAGAATATTAAGCTGTATCTCCTGTAGCTCTGTTGGTCACAGTTACTGATAAGATTTGATTCCTACTGTTCTTAAAATGCAAGGGACAGGCTTTGCCAGGGCATGCACGACCTTTCCAAAGCCATGGCCTGGCAGGAGCTGCGTTGATTGCTCTGACCTGTCAATGGGCAAGAGCTGCAAAGCCAGCAGGAGAACACGTTCTGATGCCTGTAGTTAAATAACAGCACCTCAGGAGAGCACATAGATGAAATATCTGAAGGCTGAAAGGTCACTCTCAATGAATCTCCCCTTTCTGGGGAGCAAGAGCTGCCATATCCCAGCCGCTCCTCAGGCCGGGCAGGCCGTACCACAGCGGCCTGGGTCTGCAGGGCTCCAGGCCACTGCAGAAAGAGAAGTATTTTCATAGATATGAGCTTTTCTCCATAATTTTTCCAACTTAAAGCAACATCAAACTTCTGGCAGAAAAAAACCCCAAGGGGTGGAAGTTCTTTAAACCAGCAGTAAGGCCCACCCACCTTCTCACACAGGTTTACAGAGGCCTCCCACTCCCTTCTGGGGCTGAGGGCCTCCGAACACCACCCACAGCAAGCAAAGCTTTTACCCCTTCAAACATCCCACAGCCAGAGTTTGAAAACCTTCCAAAACTTAGCACAACGTGCTAGGAACCAAGGCATTCCTCCAAGTTTTTAACCTAGACATCTCGGTACACCCACAGAGCTCTCATCACAGCCCACTGCTCCGGCCTGAGCCCGGCAGCCCCGAGCTCCTGCCCCGCTCCCCTCACTGCCGACTCCTGCAAATCCTCACAGCTCCATGCAGCAAGGAGCTCCTCACTGAGCAGAGCCTGACTGTCAGGAAAAACAGGAACTTTCACACACCCCAAGGGCTGTAAGCTCCTAGCTTTGCCATTTTCTTTGAGTTTTCTCCTGATTTCCATGCTGCTCTCCTGCTGCTTTTAGGTGTCCCCACACCTGTTCAAATGACAGGTGAAAATCAAATTGATAGGGTGCCTCTGTTTGTACCTACTCTGGTTTTTGGATGCTTCAGCTTACTTTTAGAGAAAGTACATTTAGAGTTTCTTGTTCTTAGTCCATTTGAAGGGAGCTGGTGTGGGTATCAGTCTCTAAGTCTGCTGTGGTGCCTCTTAGACTGTACCCATCCATCAGCATAACAACAGGCACATCTAAGAGCTAAACAATGTTTTTTTACCATGAGCTGTTTTGTTGCCAGCTTAAAGAGCAAGTGTCTCAAAACTAGATCTTTTATTACAAACATCATGAGCTTGAAGTAACACAAGTGGTTTACTTTTTAAATTTTTTTTCATTTCATCAAATCTACCATCTCTTGACACCTTCCTGCCCTTGCTTAAAAGCTTTTCTAATCCAGAATGGCATAAGAAAAAGAACACTGTAAAGTGCATACATTGAAGTCTGACTGGGTAATTTGGCAATAGTCTTACAATAACAGGTTTTCCAAACCCACTAGTACACTTTCTCAGTGTTCCAGTTAGTATATAAAAAATAATGCTTAAACTGTACAACTTCTATAAAAACCTAGAGCAGGCAATGCATTCCTTGACACAACCACACATTTCAAAAATGGGATTTTTATCACAGTATTTCATTTCCAGTCAATCGAGGTATGCATTCATAGATCATTTTGCACACACATTACTCAGCCACTGCTGCTTCTATCTCTAGTCTGGTAAATATTTTTTGCCTTGTGCAAAGGATATATGGGCAACACAGCCAAGATGAATTCTTGCATTAGTCTTGCAGCCCAGATGACAGTGACATACAGCAAGATATTAGAGCACTATGGTATCAGAAATGTACAGTAAGCCTGAGTAAAGGACGTAGCCTAGAGTTTTATAGCCTAAGACCCAGGAAAACAAAGATAAGAGGTACATTTCCACTGTAGCATATGGCCAAGTTTAGTCATTCAGAATAATACACCACATCAATTAAATTTAACCTATTGATTCATCATCTTCCTGGAGCCAGCCCAGGTGCCTGAGATGACAGCTTGGCCTATTTCATGCAGTGCAATAGAGATCAATAAGGAGGTGCTGTGGGGTAGTAGATGGTGCCCATGTGTCTAGCTAAGGAAAAAAAAAAAGTAACTTAGAGTTATTAAACTGTTTTACTACTTATAAACAGACATCAGTATTCTCTAATGTAATCCAGTAGTAAAGCAGTAGAGAAGTTTGGCTCTTGAAAGCGTTAAAAGGCTGCTGTGATTTTCTAAGGGGCAGCAGAATATTGCTCCCAGCAAGTCCCAAGTTCTGGGAATTGGGAGCAGGCTGGTGTCAGTTTTATGGGCACACCAGAGGCAGCTGCAGAGCAGTGCATAACCTGTCTGTCATGAGCAAAGAACACTTTGTTTTTCTACACTGATGGGAAATCTTCATTTCTCTTCACAGGCATTAATCCACTGAAATCAGGCATATTTAAAAGAGAGTTCAGGTAAGCCACTCTTTCTACAGCCCAGCAATGCTACACGTACAGCATTTATGCTTCCAGCCTTATCAGCATTCAAAGCCACATCAGTTTAGCTAACAGTGCTAACATTTTTAAACAGCTAATGAATTCTGAGCATGGCCAGGACTACTTTAATTCAAATTTGCCTTATAGTGAGTTCTCTCAGCTCAGCAAAGAAGGCAGTTTAATGTGCAATTAAGGCTCTCTCTGCTATGTAAGCTGTTTCTATTATATCAAAAATCATAAATGGGAAGAATTAACACATTGGAGAGTCAGTGTAAGGTGATGAAGAAGAGGCAGTTTTATGCAAAATACAGACTATATCCAAGTTTCAGTCACCTTGAAGACTGTGGAAACAACAAACAGCTCATTTAACATTTTACTAGTCAATTTGCTAGAATTGACTAGAAGGACCACAGAGCTTTAGCAGAGTGACTAAATTCCCTTCATATGTGACCTGTCCTATCCTGTTCTTATTAGTAAATTTATATGAGAAGTTGTAAACACATAGATAAATAACACAGAAATAGTCTTGTGATAGAATTTGTGTGGATTACTTACTATCAGAGCAATAAACTCTCAGAATTTTATCCTCAAGGCTCCAGATAACCTCATCCAGTGAGGAATTCAATAACTCCATCACTCAAGAACCAGAAAGCTGGGTGGTAACTGGGTTTGGAAATAATGCTAGAGAAACTCTACAGATGCTGCTTTTCAAACTGAATTAATTTGATGAGAATAGAACACAGAATCATTTCAGGCTTATTTTTTGACATCTTTCAAAGTTAAAATACTTCCAAATCTATATGCTTGAAACCCTAGCAACTGCCTCAATTTTCTAATGTAATATCTTTGTGAGTAGAATCCTGGAAGACAAAAATTTATTAGCACATGGCACTATTATTTAATCTAACTTGGTCTTCAGGCTCAAAACACTTAATCTAAATTCCTATGGAATTAACCATATTTAGTGTTACTATGACTGAATTTTAATAACCTGAAATTAAAGCTGGGCCAGTTGGAGCCGACTGAGCTACACATTTTTTGCTTTCAAACACTTGCAAGTTCTTCATTTTTAACAAGTGAGAGAACTCCAGGCATGGCAGATATCATAGTTTGGCAGGTATCCTATAAAATAACATGAAGCTAAAAAATGAGTACTTTTCTTTCTTCCAAGTAACTTTCAATTAAAATATGAAGAAATTTTTAAAAGACCAAACAGATCAAGGCATGACCAAACAGCCCTGCTTTAGGAAAACTTAGTGGTTTGATGCCAAGTGTCCCACATTTTTTCCCAGCAGAAATATTTTGAGGCATTTGATGGTGGGATGGGCTTGTGTGGAAGTGGGAACATGGAAAAATTTCAAATAGGTGGCTCACAGCAACACACTGGGAAGGTGAACAGGAGGGAAAGGCTGAAGAGAGGGAAGGATCTCTTAGAAGAGGAGACATGGTAGAAGGGTCACACTGACAGCCTGGGTCAGTGTTCAGAGGAAGAGAGGGAAGTCAAGGAAGAGCTGAATTCCGAGCAGAATGAGCTCAAAGAAACCATCTCCAAAGTTGTCTTAGCAAGTGCACAGGGTAAGGCAATTTTGCCAGAAGACTCTCCCTTTTCAAAACTTACTTTGCACTTCCAGATACAGGTTAACTGGGACTGATAGACTTTGTAAGTCAGGACCTAGGGGGTACAACTGTGCTGGCTGCTGTCATTGCTGCTGCTAAGGCTCTAACCACATCTGGGGGGAAAAAGCACATCTGGGAAAAATATGATGGTTTTGGCATGTGATACTGACAGTAAAGTGTCACAAGCTTTCAGGGGTATGTTGACATGCTAAGATTGAGACTCAAACAAAACATTGTAGCTTAGAGAAGCTGCATAGCTTCAGGCATTTATCTTTGACAGGAATGGCCTGTGGGAAGCACATCTCTCTTATTTATACAGAAAAAGTCAGGCTTCTAAACTGAGAGGGTCTGAATCTCCACATTGACTCAGGCTGTCAAACATAACCACAGTGAAAAGCACCATCCTATTTGGATTTATTATTGATCCATGTTCTTCCATGAATGGCATTATTTTCTTCCTTGACCTTAGTTCAGGGAACAATTTAGAAGCTTTTCAAAATCTGCTTTTCTATTATTCAGAGACAGATCTGAATTTATTGAACAAGAACTCTTCTAACAAATGCTTTTTTTTCTGGATTATTTTTTTCTTTCCATCTTGCTTTTTTGTTCTCTCCCTCCTGTCCCAAGGTGGATGTGAACCTCAGGCTGCCTGAGTAGCTTTTAAACATTAAACAAAACACATCAGCTTGCCATGTCTGTCTCAGCAGAAAGTCAATATTCACTCCAGGAGCAATCAAGCACCCAAGCACAGAGGCTATAGCAAAAGGCTGTAAAAAATGTAGTAACAATGCCTGAAAGTGCTTTGAGTAAAGGTTTTCTTGTAAACCTGCAGTTGAAACCAACTTTATATAAGAAATAACAAAGGCTTTGATCAATCTGATCTAAATTTTGATATTACAAACCCAATATGTGGCCAGGTGTAATTTTGAGCCACGCAATGCACGAGGACCTTCTACCAAGTTTACTGAAATTTTATTAATAAAGTTTTTGTATAAATTTTGCAATTCTATACCTTTGATGTGCACAGAATTTTGGCTAACCTGCATCTCAGGATCTTTATTGCCTCTATAAATGCAAATAATGAGGAAAATATTGGCTAGTAGTACAGCTTTGAAAATTTTTACCTAATAAATAAACAAACTTATTTCACATATGTCATGGTCATGCAGTGGATGACAAATGCTTTTTATCACTACCAATCCCAAGAAGAGTTTCAATGAAGAAACACCTAAGTCAAGTACAATACATACTATAAATTACTTTTTTTCCCCAGAACAACTCAGAAATTATGTAGTAAACCCAGAAAAGATTTTACCCTTCATCCTATGAAAGTAGAAATGCTTTCTTTGTTGTGAAAAATCTGCATAAATAAAATGACTAAAAATTCTACAGACTTAAAAAACAAATTGCATATTATTACATAGCCCAGATAAGTTGTACATAATTTTACCCTTAATAAGTAACCTTGAGAATCATTTCTGAATCTGGAGATTGGGTGGTCACTGTCAAAGCTACATGCTGAGATGCAGAATGGACAGGAAATTTGTTCTGTGCTTATCCAACTCTTGCCACCAAAGGATACAAGCACCTGTGTTCTCAGGTACTTGCTGAGGTACAAGGAAGTGATTTCATTTCTATTTAATAGTATTTTGTTTCTTCAAAGGAAATGGCCAAACTAATTCTGCTGTAATTCATCCAATAATTTAGACTTCTTAGAATGCTTTCCATTCTCAGCCATGCAGTGCTCCTGCCAAAATGGTGGTGAAAAGGAAGAACTCACAGGGAAATTAAAACACCATGAAGAACAAGGATTTCCTGTAAGGGCTATTAAGACTAGCACCTAACAAGGTAATAATTTCTGCATATCTAACAAAGGCCAAATGCCACCATGGCTTAGGAGCATTCTGAGCATTCCCTGCAGCTGAACCAAGTGAGGGCAACCAAGTCACACCATGAAATAAAACAAATGCTTGTAGAATGAGAGGCTTATGAGATCAAACAGAATTCAAATTAAAATGGGGTGAAGCAGGTACCTGATATGGGTAGGTATGTCAGTGAACAAAACTTGTTTATTTTTTTTTAGAAAAATGAAAACCAAAAATAAACTCCTGGGAAACAGGAGTGGGAGGTGGAAACAGGACTTTTACCTGAAATACAGTCAGAGTAGCAAGCATTCAGCTTTCCACTCGAAATTTAGAAAATAACTCAGCCTCAAATCTCTGAAGGTTTATTACATCATCTAAAAAACTACTCCCCAACACAGCATTGCATTTGCTTTCTGAGAGAGCACTGCTTAATTAACAGCCTATTCAATAATAAATATGTAAAGGTTAGGGTCTACATTCTTGCAAGACACCATTGAAAATCCACCTTTGTTCATTTGGAAGAGATGCCTTTTTTCTTTTTTCACCATTTATTCCATGTCTCTTCTCTGTACAGAAAAATAAGGAAAAATTAGTAGCATGTTTCAGCTTGATCAGTGGCTCATCTACCCCAGCTTTTCTTTTCAGAAGCTGCCCCCCATGTTCTGAGCACAGGTGATCTCAAGGGGGAGCCAGGCAGAGCAAGGGATTCATCAAGGGAGTTGATGAATCTGACAAGTACCCTGGCCAGCTGAATGCCACCTCTAATGGAACTGTGTCACCAAATGGGCAGATATGATCATGGCAAGAGGCATAACTCTTTCAAATCAACATTTTAAAAGATCACAGAATGAACTGAAGAATACTTATCTGCCCATCAGCATCCCCAGTGCCACAAAACATATTTTTACTTGATCATGTTAATACTAACATTCTCTTGAAGACTTTTCAAGCTCAAGATCATTGTGGAAAGTGCTGAAGGCATGAGAAACACAAATCTCATTAAAATTGCAATTTCAGTTGTGAAGAAAGGTTCATTAATATGAGCTAGACTGTGAGTCAGCAGTGCTGGCATCCTTGCTAGCACAACAAGGTGGTCTCAGCTCAGGAGCCTTAAATGTGGGAGCAGACAGCACAAGCAAAACACTGGCTCTGGAGTGTAAACATTTATCATCAAGAGAAACTGATCCTGCTCCTGACTTTCTGGGCTTTAAGTCTTCTTATAGTTTGCAGCATTTGCACAAAAATAACTAGGGGAAAAATTCTACAATAATGGTTAATGTGTAAACTACAGAGTCGAAACATTTCAGACAAGGAAAGTCATATCAAGGAAGCACCAATTGCTCATGCTTTCAGAATATGTAAATATTTTACACTTAGAAAAACATTTAAATGCTCATAATTGCAATGGGTACTTATCTCCTGAGAGCTCAGTTGATTCAGGAACAGACACATCAGCCTGTTCAAATGTAACTTAAAAAAAGAAGTGAGAAGAGTATTTCTATATATCTAACAAAGAATCTATCTTTCCATGTTTCATTATGAAACATTATTTTGCAACAGGTGTCATAGAAACACTCATCAGTCCCAAAAAAGCCACACCAAAAGAATAACTTCAGCACCTTAAATCAGGATTTACAAGCAGTCACAAGCTCCAAATTATCTGCAAATTATGATTATCTATTCCAGAGTTACACAGCCAACTTGCACACAAGCATAACTGTTCTGGAGCTCATGATTCTTTTAAAGCCAAACTTCTGTCTTGGCAGCAGAATTTAATCTCTCTTATTTATGGTTCTCCCAATTCCCCAAACAATTAGGTGGCAGCAGAAAGGGGGAGGCACTGACAGAGGCTGATGTCTCTTCCCACGCCACAGCCATCGGGCACTCCTCCTTTCTGGCACTCTGCAGTCAGGGTGGCATCACAAGGTCGTGATGATTTGTAGCACCAGAGGATTGCAGAAGCCTCAGGCAATTGTCAGAGGCCTTGGCTTCCTAGTAGAGCTCACTGAATTATTTCCAAATTTATTACTGTGGCAAACAGCTGCCAAATAATCTCAGTGCCCACAGCCCAGAAAGGCAGAGAGGAGTGAATTAAGTTCAGAGGAGATGCAAAGTTTCTGTCTGTGCAACACAGGTTGATTTATTTTTTGGTGACCCAGCTGCATCCTTTCAGTGCCTGATCATTCTGGGGGCCATGAGAAATATGACACTTCTCCAATAACAGGTTAATTATAAACTTATATAGTAGGAGACAAAACACTGATGTTATAGATCAAGATTATTCCTAATACTTATTGAGAGGAAAAGAAAGGGTATTTCTGCAGCTTTTGTTAGCAACTGTTAAACAGGTGCAAAGGGCAAAGCCTGAGTTAGAGACTGAGGGGCTGTAACAGAGCAGTTAGAGCACACTTGGAACACAACCATCAGGTTTTAGTTCACATTTCCTCTTGCCTCTGCCTCCTCATCTCTAAAGCAGAACTGCAATTTCTTACAATCCTAGCTAATACATTTGGAGAATTTTGATATTTGAGAGACATGGCATGGTACCAGCATGGGCTGTGGCTGTGATGTGACTGAGGAATGGTTGGCCAAGTCAGGAAGTGGATGTGTCACCAGGGTGTATGCAGTGCAAGCCTAAGTGACTTATGGTCCTCACCCAGCTCATTTTCTTGCTGATGGAAGAACACAGGGAGGGTCCTACCTCAGGCCTTTGGAGAAGCCAGGGACTCAGTGATGACCTCCAGGATTTTGGGGTTGGGGGTATAGGGAGTCCAAGGCCCACTAAGACCCCACTGGAATAGAGATATTGGCAGTATATGAAGGGGTTGGAGAGGAGAGAAGGCTGCTGTGATGGAACATGCAGGAACAATGATCACAGGGAACAGGTACCAGCTATTCCCAAGGGATTAACAACTTCAGCAGAGCCACAGTGAAAAGCAAGGAGCCAAGCATTATAAAGATGGATGGGAAACTTCCAAGGTCTAGTGATCGCAGTAATGTTAACTTCTAAATTTTCCTGAGGTAATATTAATTTCTAAATGTTCAGAAAAAGCAATTCGAATTTATTAGGACTTCTTAAATCCATACTTGAATGCAAGTGATAGAAAACTGATAATAATCGTTTTCTACAGCAGCTGGGAATGGAGCAACAAGAAAGCATTTAACTCATGGATAAAGACAGAGCTACAATCAGCCTGCAAACCACACCTGAGTAATTTTTGAGGAGTGAAATCACTCAAACCTTAATCACAATTCATGCTGAAATTTCTGCAAGTTGAGTTTTGTGGCTGTCTTGGCACACACCTAAAGCATCATAAAACCTACAAGAATCAGCAGTAAATAAACAAATGTATAAATAGTTGTTTGACATAAAGGATCAAAATTCTTTACAAGCATTCAGCCCTTGGATGGATGAGGCCAAGATCTGATAAGACAGGAATATATAAAAGAAAAGCAGAATTAAACATCAAGTTGCAGAACACTTACAGGCAGTACTACCTTTTTCCTTCTAAGAGGTCTTGAAAAAGAGAAGCCTGTTCCCATTTTGATTCTTTGGGCCTGGTTCACAACACCACCACACTTCTTTTACTGTGATCAGGTAGGATTAAGGACCTCATCTGAAAGCAGCCTTAATAAGGACCTCTCCTCTGTGCAATTTACCCATCTATGCTCTCAAATTTAAGTCATAATATTTAATACCTCTTTCCCAGATAATATCTGTGACAAGAGATGACAATAAACATCACAGAAGTGGAAAGTCTTATTTCTATGGCAGCACTGATGGTAATAGAA
Source organism: Serinus canaria (assembly GCF_022539315.1). Lineage (NCBI taxonomy): Eukaryota > Metazoa > Chordata > Aves > Passeriformes > Fringillidae > Serinus > Serinus canaria. Next base: position 7,850,167 of record NC_066328.1, on the reverse strand, counting down.
CCCTCAGAGATAATGGTAACATCATTCTCCTCTGCAAGGCCACTCACCAGTTTTTGTGCTATCAAGGAAAAACAAATAAAGGAAACCAGGAGGAATCCAGTTCCTAAGCAACGCTGTATTTCTGTATCCCACTCAGGCTCAGGCAGAGGTTTATCTTGCTCCAGGCTCTGAAAAGGACACAAAAGGTCTGTGGGACTGTCAGGGATGCACAGTCCAGCTTCCAATGGCACCTTATTAAATTACACTCTTCTTGGACTGTTATTACTAACCTGTATGATGAAAATAATTTTTCCTTTTTTCAGGCCTTTGTGTCTCTCATCTATCTACCCAATAGAGCCATCAGAGCAGTGATCAGACCTTTCTGTGGCTGCACAATGCCAGGCAACAGGAAGCCCTGAATTCAGAGGGAGGATCTCTGATGTGACTGCAATGCAAAACGTAACAGCGCCAAACAGCCTGGACAAAAACCCAATTTTCCTCCTGCCAGTTGCTACATTTGGTTTTTGTTTCTCTGAATACTTGAACCTGCAGCAAACAGAGCATCTCCTTCAACCAGAATCAGGCTAAATTGCAGCACTGCCACAGACCAAGAGCACAAGAGGGCCATGAGGTGAGGAGTCTCCATGTGCACAGGAGAGCCACCCAATACACCCTGGTTCTAAACTGCTGACCTCCTGTCAGCCCCTCGTGCATGACAGTGTACCAGGACCTGTGGAAACAAGAATATCTGCCTGAACAGATGTTCAGGAAGATATGGCACAACTAAAAACATCCAGGTAAGGAGGGGGGAAAACAAAATCACCTTTTCATAGTTATCACTAGGGTATTTCTTACACCAGCCACAAAGCAGTGGCACAGACCACCAAAAAATCACTGTTACAGAACAACAAACCAAAAATTGTTTTCCCCTAGCACACAGACACACACAAAATGAATCCTCTGATTGCATAAAGCTCCATGGGCAATTTTGTAGAAGGATTATTTTGTCTTCATGCAGTTGCCTAGTGATAATATTTGTCCATCTGTTGTAAGGCATATTTCCATATCCAAAGGCACAGTACACATTGCCATGTGCTGGAAGGGATGCAGGATTCTTGCCTTGTAAATCAGCCCATTGATCATGATGAAAAATGGCAAAATGCCAATAGTTCATGCACTGAGACATCTCAAGGATTCACAGCTGAATAGCTATTTAAATTATAAACCTACCCTACTTCAAGTCATATTTAGAGCCAAGTATCACCAGACTAACAACTTTTTCAGCAGTACAATGTTCTTTATAAGTAATAAGCAATGTAAATTTTTGCAAGCTGAAGCATAAAGCCATAACTATACAAATAATCACTACATCTAAAGGTAGAACTTTTGACCTCAGCACAGTTATTTCACTCAGAGGAATACTTCTATTTATAAAAGGTGTATGTGTTCTGGCCCCACTTCTTTTAATGATGGTCTGCTATAATCACAAATAGATGTGAGGTTGATTTGAATGATTTCTTTTGTTCCTAAAATTGGAATTTGCATCTAAGCTTTAGTGCACAAAGTCCAAGTTGTTCCACTACATGACTTTAACCACAAGTAAAGGAGAAAATGCTCTCCAAACAAAACTTCTATTTATTTTATGTTTTAGCAGCAGAACCACCCATTACTAAATAGAAATTATCACCTTCTTATTAATCTAACCTTTCACCAATTACAGCAATTGAACAGATGTCATTAGTGGGGCTGGGCTCACTCTGGTGAAAGCACACATCCTTCCTGAATCCCAGACAGATGAAATTTCAGTTCTCATCCTGCTTTTCAGGAGTCCCACATACTCCTGCCTTTCTAAACTACATCAACAAGACTGTAGCATTCAGTTACAAATGATTAGCACTGAAGAAACCTGGCTTTAACCTTTATGGAGATGTTTGCAGCATAGGCAAAGCACAGCACTCTCAGAGCTCACCACTAATGACTTTAACCCAGTCTAGAAGAGCCAGACTTCCAAGCAGTTAAAGCTAATTTAGATTAGATGCTAATTTAGGTCTGGGCCTCTCCTGTGAGCAGCTTGTGCCATATTGAATATGGTGCTCTTGTGATATGGGATTAAAATCAAAAGAATTAAGGAGCAGCTACCTAATTCATTTCAGTTAATGGTATTTAAAGAAGCCCAGCTGTATAGAAACCAGCTTCCCAGCACCAAGGAGTGCAATAACATTCCATTCCCAAAGCTACTGAGTGCCCATAGTGTGGCCACACTGACAGGCACGTGGCTGGTGCCACAGCCCTGCCCTTGCCTATCTGAGCAGCACAGAAGGTCCCTTGTCCCCTCTCTGGCACAGCATGGAGCACACCCTGCCTTCTGCCTGGATCACTGCTGCCAGGGAGGTGTGTAGGATGGGCAAGAATCAGCTGCAATGAAAGGTTCAAGGTATGAAAAATGCAGTTTTCCAATACTTTCCTTCCCAGAGCTCTGCAGCCCCTCTGCCCAGTGCTGGTCTGACACAGCCTCAGGTGGCTCTGCTGTCCCAGGGGACAACTTCCATGGCTGTCACTGGGCTCCCCACACAGACAGTGAGGGCCAAAGAACCCACTGCTATGAAGAGTCCCACTGAAGGGACATTTTTGCATGGTAAGACACCTTTGTGCAGCTGCTGCTGGGTCTTATCTGAGCCTCTTGACACCCCATGGGAATCTTGCTGTGAGAAGCTTCTCCCTCTTTTTGTACACAAGTCCTGCATTCACCTCCGTGGTGCTGCTCAGGGACTGTGGGACATCAGCGTCCTAGCAGAGATAATCACAACACAAAACAACACTCCATTTTCAGAAGGCTTCGAACCCCATTTTTATTCTAGCACACATGCTTTTTATACATTCTTAAAAAACTTCTAAGTTTACATTTTACTCATTGGTCAGAAGAGACAAAGAAAGCTTATTGGAATAGACAATTGCAGGTTTCTCTTATTTATCCTTCTTTCTTTCTTGGTTTCTGTGTCAATGACCTTGGTAAGAAATTCTCTCAGGAGTAAATATGGATCCTCTTATCAAACTTCTCTCTAGCTCAGAGAAGTCACTGTAAAACCTCTCCCACACATCAGGGATGTGCTGCCAGCACTGGGGACTGACTCTAAGGGAATGAGCTTTTCTGACAGGTGGTCTGGAAAAAGGGTACTCAGTATAGGAATGTGACACCAAACAAAAAGGATCTGCTTTATGCATGCTCAGCCTGGTGTTGGTTTTGAGCCACCAGTGAAGAAAATGGAGAGCTGGATGCTGAGTGTTGTTAAAACACTCTTCTGGGTCCAACTCCAAGGCCACCAACCCAACCTAAATTCTCCTCCAGTTTTTCCCTGACCTCCCCATTTTCAAGTCATAATTGTATCACCTTCTTTCCTGCACAGGAAATTAAAAGTACATAAAAATTATTACCTATGCCAAAAGTTATCTGTATTTTTTAATGCACTTTGAAGATGCTGTAAAAATGTGCAAGCCTTGTAAAGAGTAGAACACTGAAATCACAAGCAGGATCCCCACTGAAAATTGATACTAAGAGTTTGCTGCTGCCTTTTTTGAAAAATTTCAACATAATGCTACCAACTCTTTTTTGCTTTTCATAAAAATACCACTGCAGAAAGTCAGATCCCCTCTACCCCCTCAGAGGTGGCAAAATGTAAATGTTCAGAGATGTCTGGATCATTATTTTAAATGTCACCAAATCCAAACCTCAGCATTACAGGAGTTATTAGCTAAATCCATGTTCTGTACATGCCAAAACATTTGCTCTCTCATCAACCACTCTTTTCTATTTGCTCTTAATTTACTAAGTTCTGAACTCACAGATGGCTTCAGTAAGTTTAGCTTACAGAGAAAGCAATACAGGAGAAAGATTACAGCAATGAAGAATGTTCTTAACAAGTCACTTAAGGAGATCCATAACATCTAACTTTTGAAAGAATGCAGTAAATCCCTCTCACCTGTCACATTCACATACTCACAAATAATCATGAAAATCTGAGTTTATTTGAATAAACTGGAAACATAAAACTGATAATTTAAATCACTAAAGTATATTCATTTTTGCTTTTACCAATTTAAAACAAGTAATTTGCAGACAAGATGTCTTCATTTATGGAAGGATTGAATAAGGAACAGAGAATCTGACCACACAGAGGAGAAAATAAATTCACCTAATACATCCTCTCATGAGAGGGGGGAACAAGAAGAGCTATGAACAGCCAAAATACATGGCTTTATTGGAAACCTGCTCATCATGACAATTCCATTAAAATGGAATACCATTAAAAATGGCAGTGATGGTCTCTAATGAACCTGTGATAGCAGATTACAAGTCTGGGTGTGAAATTTTAGCCCAAGTGCCAAATGCTAGGCTGAATATTTTGTGTTTTCACAGCTCCAAGCACATTCTCCCCTCACTTTCAGTGAATACAAGGGTAACATTTGAAGCAGTCCCTTGCTCATTCTGTATCCCAGTGACCTGGAAATATCCTCCTGGGAGGGGTGATAAGGTTATAGCTCTGCATCTCTGCTCTCCTCTTTCAATTAAGGTTTTTAATGTCACCAAAATATGTTTTACATAAATGCAAATCAAGGATTTGTTACTGAGCTGCATTTGGTATTTATAAACTTCTGAGAGAGCAGGCAGTGAGGCTCATGGTTTATTGCTGCTTTAAGCCCATTGTAATCTACAAAATATGATCAATTATTGTGGCAGCTCCGAGTATTTAAAGCAAAATCCATTTTTCTTTGTCAACCACTTTATGTGATATGAGATGTTAGACACACAGACTGAGTCATTTTCTCATTAGCCCAGCCAAGCATATACATCTTTCCCCATCCACTCCTTGAATTTATGTTAGGAAAAGATACATATTTTGAAGCAAACCATTTTCTCTGCATGTTAAAAACAAAATTAAGCTGGAGACTGAGAAGGGGAGAAAGGGAGCAGCTGAAAGTAATCTGAATCCCAGAATACATTTAAAGGGAAGAACAATGTATACTTCTACTGGAGATAAGCCATATTGAGCTTATCAAAAAGACAGTCCTTGGATGCCACAGTTTGCATGTGGCTTAAAGATAAAGAAACAATGCTGCTTTCTTCCACTCTCTAATCCTTCAAATGTGCAGCTTTAAAATATCCCATAATTTAAGTATGAATTTATGATCTGAAATCAGGTACATTTATTTTCTACAGCTAATTACATTCAGAGTGATTAAGAAATCAGTATATTCTGGAGCTTTTGGCAAACAAGTAGTGAAGTTCTAGGACTGTTTCTACAGTGCTGCTCAATGGGCTCATAGTCAGGATCACTGTACCCAACACAGCTTTGCTAAACTTCACCCAGAGAGTTCTGCTGCATTCTATTTATTCAAAATGAATGTAGTTTTAATTTCATTAACTGCAAGGAATGGAGATAATAAATCAGGAATTACATTTGTAACAATTCAAAGACAGAGAAAGCAAGGCTGCCTCAAAAAAAACCCCAAAAACCTGAAATTCCAAATACCAGATTTCCAGCCTCTCAAACACCTGAGTAACTTAAATACACAACTCATGCCATTAAAGCCACAAGACAGGTGTGTGCTTGGCCAGGACCACGTGCTTCTAGACAAACTGATTTATGTGAACAGAGCTCACTCCTCTGCCTGGGTGAGACTGAGGTGGGAATTTTTCCATCAAGTCAGTCAATGGCCAGGTTTTCACTCTGGAAACACAGCAAAGATCTCTCAGCCTCACAGTTTTACCCTCAGCAAAACACAGCTGGGTCCTGTGCAGGAACAGCTGTCCCCAGGAAAACAGAAGTGCCAGTCCCATCCTTCCTTCCCCAGCTGGAACAGGACAGCCTGGCTGTGCCTTGGCCAAGCTGAGTGACACCAGCACCCTGCAAACTGCTGCAGGGAGAGGGGGGCTCTGTAAACTCCCCTGCACTACAACATTTAGTCTTTTCTGTTCCACCAGGCACATCCCCATGCAAAAATAATGCAATATTCCATTCAGATGTGCTTCAAATTTTGTTCTAGGTGAACAATAGCTTGTTATTTTTGAACAAGTCAGAAGCAATAGAGATTTCAAGGCACAAACTGTATAAGCAATGAACCCTAATGCCTGCCTGAGCTGCTCTGTAATATTTTATCTGGAGATCTGCCAAATTCTTTGCCTGAAATTCAGCTGAAGTTTGAGGACCACAAGAAGAATGCCTTTTTTCGTGTCCCACACACATTATCAGGAATAAAAAGACAAACTGTCAAGTGAATGGCACTGTTGTTACAAAGGTGGTACTTAAACAATTGGAGAACTTAGAAGTAAATAGAAGGCAACCAGCCAATTCCACATTGCTTTAAATGACATTTTCACAAAGCTCCATTTTCCAATTATTTTACATAACATGCTCTGCTCTGTGGGATTGGATCTCCAGTGCAAGGCTGCAACACAAACTCCATAGAGTACTGGGAAAATTCTTAGGCTATTTTGAAAAACACTTTTTTTAAAGTGACTAAAGCCAGAAGGACAATTTTTATGCATAAACCCAGCTTTCTGGCTGTTTATCACTGCTGTCAGGCAAATATTAGCTGTGCTCAGCATGGCATTTCCCCTCAGCTTTATTTTGTAACTTCCATTACATACTGGAAATTGGGCTCACCAAGAAAAGGGTTTATAAAGGTTTACTGCAAGGGATAAACTAATTCATGAAAATTTCAACCACACACTAAACATCCCACAACGTGATAACAATTACAATCTCACTGTCTATCCCATCTGCTTCTCCAAATCTGGAAGTGCACGTTCTCTCCCACTTTTACATGACACTGCCAACACATACAGACTTCTATCACACCCAGTCCCTCAGACACCCTGCATTTCCTTTTCTACACCATAGTTAGCCCAGTAGCTCATCTCTTTCAATGATTTTTTTAGACACCAACTGTCTCTAGATGCCCTATGCCCCTTGTCCTTGTTCCTGTCTCCAGGCAGTAGCAAAGTATAATCTCACAAAACAGACTCATCAGGATCAACTTCCTTCTCCTGGTTCCAACAGGAAAAAGAGCAGTGGATTAAGAGCTCAGTAATAGTGACCTCTCCAGAACTAGGAATTCTTCTAAAGCCCTTTAAAACAAATCAAAACACCCACGGCAATATATCTTTTGCCCACAGATGCTTGCTTTGGGGGCCACCAAATACTGAGAAGTCTCACCTCTCCCCTGTGGACATTTTCCTCTCTTGACCTAAAAGAGACCAAAGATGGTCTCTCTTTGTTCCATTACACATTTTCTTAATCCAAATGAAATGGTTTTAAGTTTTGCTTGCTCAAACAGTGTTGCCACCTCCCCCACAGTCTCCCAGCCATCTCTGCCAGTGGCAGATGTGCTCAGAAGAAACCTCCACAGAGCAGCCATCAAGGGCATGTGCAAAGATTTGCTCCAGAGGAACACAAAGGGAAGGAGCTCTCTTCAGCAGCAGCTGTTCTAGGAACAGCCTCACCAGGTGACTGACAACAGCCTTATGTCATCTCAAACTTATACATCACAATTTATACCTTCCCTATAGCTAACTTCTTGAAAGAAGAGACACACTGATCATGTCATGTCTTTGTCTGCTCACAACTCCACCTCTACTTTTTAAAACTTAACTTGCTCATCTCTAACATGCACAGGCTCTTTCATCAACCACAGACTGCCTAGACATATGCTGTGTGACATGTCCAACCTGAGCACTTCATGCAAAATTCCCAAATCCTGCTGTATTGTGGTCAGAGGCTGTTCTGGTTTGTGTCTCTCTGCCCCAGGCACCCCACACTCTGTCCCACACCTTAACAGCTGGCAAACCAGATGTGAATTTCAGACAATCTTGAGCCTGTTCCTGTCAGAAGCACTGTAAACTGGAATGCTGATTCTGGCTGCAGTGACCTGATCTGCCTCAATATTCCCTGGAAGACCTTTCCCTTCCCCTGAGTGTGCACCATTATCTCTTGCCCAGAGCACTGTGACTGAGCTCTCCCATTTTTAGTGCCTCTTTCCTTTATGTCATGCAGGAACTGATTTAATAAACAATCTAAACAGACCTGTGGTTCCAGACAGGTAAACTGCCAGTACAAAAATGTAACAAATCACTACATTTTAGCTATTGTAAGCTATTATGTAGGGTACTTTCAGCTAAGAAATTGAATTGACAGATACCAAAATCAGTATTGAGAGCAACAGCTTGAAATAGAAAAATAAGAAAAAAAAAAGAGCAAGAAAAGAAAATCATCCAGAGATTTAAGTTCAAATGTTCCAAAATTTGCAGACACAACCAACTGCAGTAAATGGGATGTCCTGGGTGCTCCAGCCCAGCACTGTGGCTCACCCAATTCAAGCCACTCTTACACTTCAACACAGGTACAAAACTTCAAGTCCTCCCCATGGAGCTGGAACTGCCCTAAGAATGCCCTTAAATAAGAATATTCATTTACTGAGCAGCATCACCCAGGGAAACCAGACTGACTCTGAGCACTCCACTCAGTTGCCAGCCACAAACCTGAGGATTTCTGGGCTCCATGAGCAATCCTCAACTCTCAGCAGTAAAGGGACAAGTTCACTGTAAACATTCAGTTATCCACCCAGCCTGATAAAAGGCCTGCAGGCCACCTCCCTTACCCATACACAAAGAGGAGCATGGTTTGCTGACTCAGTGTATTTCCATTCCCTGAGATGATAATTGTGGTTGCTGGAAGTGATGAGAGCTTTGCAGGACATTATCATGATTCAAAGCCTGCTTTGGAAAAGACATTTATTTAATTATCCAAAGGGTATTTAGGAAAATGGCTTTGTTTTATATATGTAATGAATGAGCACAACACTGTGGTTAACTGTACATCAATCAGGTGTGATTATGGGGTGACCACCACATTCTCCCACAATTTTTTAGAAATTAGGAAATGAGAAAAATTTTCTTTAAATCCTCTTTTTTTTCCAGTCATCACTTAGGCAGATATCATTTTCATTATTCTGTAAATACCAGGTCTCCTCTTCCCTGTGGTCTCATCCTGTCTAATTACTAATGTCAGAAGACCTATTTAAGACCCTATACCTAAACATTTCATCAGAGAACCTAGGAAAAAAAATAAACTGCTAAGCACTAGGCTTATTTTTTGCTCAGGTATGAGACTTCAGATGACCATAAAATAATCAAAGTGGACAGAAGTAAAAATATTTTAAGACCTGAATGTGTATTTAAAGTAATAATTTATTATGGTGCCACAGACACAAGGTATATTAAGTAGGATTAGTTCAGAAGTATATTTAAAATGTCTGTTTTAAAAGTACATCTCAATTCTCAAAGAGAACACACCACAGCCTCTCTTGCTTGAATACAATGAAATTTATGAATGTGGATGAGAATCCTCAGCAGGAAAGGCTTTTGAACAGGATCAGGATTTTACCTTCAAGAAAAGAGCAATTCTTGTCTCCACTGCCAACCCCACATTGCATGGGAGTTGTGCTGGATACTCATCTCATCAGTCTTTGATTTTAGCCTTGTACATATATTGAAGACAGAACACCTCAAAGTGTAATCACTGGAATATCATGACATACACAATAATTTAAGAGGTTCAAGCCTTCCACTTACTATCCTTTATTATAAATTATGTTTGTCCTTGCCAAAGGCATTTAGCAGGGTGTGAAAAGTAACTATAATATTTAACACTGCGCATTAACAACAAGTTGCTACAACTCTAAGGCTGAAGTTTTTGCTGTTTCACACCCATTTCAAAACCAAAACCCGAACCCAGCCTTTTAGCCATTTCATTCAGCACCTTCAGAGCAAGCAAAGTCACTGGGGAAAAACATTATTAGATTGCAGTAAGTTTCTACCAGTTCTACTTGGACTGTATTTCACTGTACTTAGTCCCAGGTCTCTCCTACTGCTTACAGATTGGCCTCAATTCTATTTATCTACAGATATAGGAACTCACATATCTACATACCTATCTCCCATCAAAACATAGGTTATTGTTCTGATTTTAATTATTTAGTTGAAATTTTTAAGGAGGCCCTAAAGGAATTCTTTTTCTGCAGAACAGAAACACTGAAGGAACCCTGATCCTGCCAGCACAGAAAACTGCATTTGAGTGCTCAGTATATTCAGTAAGGATTGAGTGACTCATACAAGCACATGGCTGCAGAATAAATGTTTTTATTAATTATTTATTAATCTTCAGTGTTTTGGTGCCATACTGAGTTAACATAACTTTCTGAATAAATTATTCAGCTTTTCACAGTTCAACCCAAGCACAGCCAGCTCAGAAGAGATGACAAACCTGTGACATATAGCACATACCCACTAAACCCCTTCTCTCTCTGAGCTCTTGATATTTTAATCACATTTCTACAGAGGGATGCACTCCTTAGCATCAGGCAGTGTAAATCAGAGGGATTCTGTTGTAAAGAATTACAGGAATTCAGCTGCTGTCCCAGTTGGTGGCACAACAACAAACTGAACGAGCCCTGGAAGGAGGAGGAGGTCCCAGCACCAGGATGCTCCCACAGGGCAGCCAGGCTGGCTCAGGGTCCAGCCTTGCCCTGACCCTCTGGCAGCCTCACAGGGACTGGCAGAGCAGCCAGGATCACTTCCCCACCTGCAGGGAAGTGCTCCCTCTTGAACCACTGTCTGGTGACCTGAGGCTACGGCATCTTCAGCATTTGCCAAATTCACTTTTCCATGCTTGATGCTGCAGCTCTGAAGAATCTTGCACGTGCATAAAAGGCCTGTTTAAAATCTTGCCAAGTTTATGGCCTAGGTGGTGTTGTACAGCCATGAAATCCAGCAGCTCACTGTGTATTATGGTGCTTAAAAATGAAAGAGGGAGCTCTAAAATGTCAATGCCTGAGGAAAAAAACTACCCATAATGCAAACTAGATGAGAAGGGTTTTGAGCATTTCCTTCTGCAGAGTTACCTTCACTGGAGCAGCCTCTCCTGCCCAGGCAAAGGGAGAGCAAACTGTGCCCCACTCACTCCTGCAGCTCTGCTGATCCTATGCCCAGCCACCCACCCAGGACAGCTCAGCACAGGACGGGAGCGAGGGCAGGAATTGCAAAGCACCCTGTGCTGCTGAGTAAGGCACCTTCACCTACCTCCTCCAAAAATCAATCAATCAATCCATGATTTAACTTGCATTGGCACAGTCAGGATTTGGTTCACCATACAAATAGCTCCCCACAAAGGGATGAGAGTGTCCTGCTTGAAGGACTCCTGAGATCCTCAGGAATGTGCCTGCAGCCTGGGATTTCTGGTGAGACAAGGACTCGCAGGCTTTGGGCACTTTACTCTGTTTAGCTCCTTTTCTCTGCCTCTGGCTATACAAAACTGCCATAGCAGAAAACACAACCACTCAAACCAACCTCCAGCCAACCTCTACTGGCAAAGCAGAAAACCCAGATAAAGAGAGTAAGAGGCAACAAAAAATAAAAAAAACCCAAACCAACTCCCTAATGGATTATAAATTATAGAAAGAACATTCTTTGCTATGTAATTAATGGAAATTTACTATTTTTAAGCTTCCTGAGGGAAATTTTCCATGTCAAATCAATTTGTAGGTAGGACCCAAGAGGCAGAAAATCACAACTGCTTCAGTATGCTTCTTCATTACCCTGTTGCTGGGGGTTTAATTTTCAGTCACGTTCTTTGGTGACTTTGATCTTTGATGACAGTGTTAACTCTATTTGGTTCTCAGTACTGCATTGATTTTAAAAAGCCTTTTGAGATACCCTCACTAATTATTTCAGTGGAAGTTTAATTAAATCTTGTCACACAGGAATAAGCTGCTTCTTGGAATAGCTGCTAAACATTATACAGCATGTAATTGGAGAAAAAGGAGGATGGATAATTATAGTTGGACAGACAAGCACATGAAGAAAAGGCAGAAAGCTTTTTCTAAATATGAATTTAAGTGCAAGTGTCTGTGAACCTTCTCAGCCTTCTTTGTGCACAGAAGTAGCAGACTTCTTGCACTTGTTCTGTTTTCCATCTAGATATTTCTATACCAACAATTCTATTCCCAGATCTCATCTTAATTTCTGCAAAAGAGGCAACTTCGTAATATACAGATTTGAGATTCCTATTGGAAAGGAATTATCAACATTTAGCCAAGAATACCTTAGGAGTGGATGTCTTCCTTCAGACAATTGGTCTGTTCACATTTATTTAACAATGCAACAAAAGAAAAGTTGCAAGGATTTATTTTTCATTAAATTCTTGTGCCCACAACTCCTCCGTGTTGATCTGTAACTTTTATTTTCCATATGGAGATATGGAGTCCCATAAATTTATACATAAAGGATATTAGACTTTAGCAGAGATTGAATTTATTCCTCAGCCAGATACACATGCACAAAAATGGGGCCTGTTATTTCTTCTTGTAACAAATTTCACTTTCTTTCTATTTCTTTCTGATTCTTTGATTCCCTAGAGCAATGAATAAGCCTTTTACTACAGGTATTTCACCCAGCTCTAATGCTGAATGTCACATGTATATATTTCATATTGAGCCAGCAGCTAGTCTAGAATGTTCCACTTGGAAAACTCAGCAAAAAAATAAATATATATGCCTAAGGTTAAGCACATATTTTTCACAAGCCAATACATTTTCATATTAACTGATATAAATATGGCATTCACACATAAACACCATACTTTTATGATGATGCAAATATTTTTTCCTGGGGGAAAAGAATGATAAAGCTCATTCAAAATCAGGTTAAGAGCAGAAGAACCTGTTTGGGAGGTGGATCAACCAGAACAAAACAGGAAAAGGAAAATTAAAGCTCAACGGTAAATGAAAGGAAACAGCAAAATGTATTCATTTCCTAACCTGAATTTTGATACATTAACTGCATAAGACTGCAGGATCAGTCAAAGGTCCCCTTGAATAAAAGCCTCAAGAGGTTTGTATGATAAACAAAAATGGTCAAGTTGGACTCAGCAGAAGGAAAGCAACACCATCTATTTTGAGGGGGAGGGTAACAGCAGTGGCAGCCACCAACAAAGAGAAGAGCTGAACAGAAGAACCAGGCCTTGGTCTGTGTTCTCAGAAACCCCTTAAGGGAAATTAAGGACTTGAACAAGGCACTACTTTCAGTCTCATTAATACATCTACAATATGCCTGGAACATTCAAGAACAGGAATTTGCTCTCCAGCCCTTGAACAAATGAGTGCGGCCATCTGGAGAGATTGATCTTCATCCAAATGGGCTGGAAAGTCTCTGAGAATAAACACTCCTGCTTGGATATTCAGAATAAAATCTCCATCATTGGCACTTTGACACCTTTCTCAGGCCTAGCAGAAACACCACAGGGCAAAAGTTTGTTTCTTGTTTAAGGAGAGAAAAAAATAGCACTTCCTCATATTACTTCAGAAGCATTCCTATAAATATTATAGGACTTGTACCCCCTGTAAAAAGATGTGCAGGCCTTCTAAACCCCCACAACAAGGGTTTGATCTTCAGGTTCTTCAGAACTTCATCAATCTCTTCCTCATTATGCTGCACAATAATTTTCCCCTCTGTACATTAACCTTATTTTACTTCTGATAATTATTACCTTATATTCTTACTATAGGCCTCTCACCTCTGAAATAAATCTAACAAATCCTTTAAAATTTGTCACCTCTAAAGCAATATCTAAGCTTTTCTGTCACACTCATCCTACCTGAGAGAGCCTCCAGCAGGATGCCTGCTATGGCTGAACTCAGTAACAAACCCTTTAGAGCAGTTGACCTCATGTCTGATCACTCCCAAGGGATTTTCACATCACAATAACAGAATTCAGTCACTCTTGTCTTAGCTAGCATGAGTTCTAATGCCATTATAGCACAAGGATTGCACATCTCCAGAGCTCCATTCCTCCTCAATGTTCCTCACAGGCAGCTCCTCTAAGCACTGACTGTTCCTGGTCCTTGCAGCAGCCATCTCACTCCAGACCCCACCAATCCACTCTTTTATACCCCTTGTTCTAATTGCCTACAGGTGTGGCCTGTTAAGATCAGCCCTGCTTCTAATCTTTAGTAATTGGTCCAGCTGCAACTCATTGGGGGATAAGATTACCTTCTACACCAACTTCATTTACCCACACTGTATCCCCCTACACGTCACTTTATTTCAAAGTAAACCTTCAGACCACTGATGTCTCCTCTGACAGGTTTACTTTGCTCACAGGTTGTTTTCAAGCACTTGTAGGCAGGGAGAGGCTGATCCTGCAGGACCCAGCCCAGCTCCAGGAGGCCAAGTCCCACTGGCCATCACTGCAGCATCCCAGGGATGTTATCAGAGCAGTTATTACTGGAGTTATGGATGGCAGGGGATGACACATGGATCATCTGCCCTTCTGTCACCAGGGATCAGCAGACACACTGAAGTTACTGATTAGGTCAGCACCACTGCACAGCTCCAGGCTGGGGAATCTATATCATCCTTTATTCTCTGTGGTTTTGGAGCTTCCCACAGATTAATCTCTTCAGGCTGGGGCTGAAACATCCTCCAAACACATGCTGGAGCTGTACTCACACGAGTTTCCTTGTTGTTTTCCTAGTTCCCTTTCCTTTCCAGTAACAGCCTGGCTGACACCAGCAGAGCAGGGTGTCCTTAACTGAGCAGTGGCTGGAGCAGAGGAGGAACACCCCTCTGTGGAACACCCCTCTCCTACACTGACAGGGGCACAGTGCTCAGCCAAGTCATTTGCTGTGTCTGCCCAATCACCATTCCACAGGAAGGGCCAGCATGTTCTGTTTGCACCCCCAGCTCCTGAGGGCAGGAGTCCCTCACTGTGGGTTCCTGGGATAACACCTGCATTTTCAGGTGTGGGGACTGGAATTCAAAGATGTAAACAACTCTCCAGGGAAAATACTTAAAATAACTGCATAGAGGGACAGAAAAGAGAAAACTGTTTTTTCTTCTCTTATCCATGTCCAATCAAAAGAACTTTGGGTGGTACCTTGCTTAAAAAAATAAAAGTGTAATATTTCAATATTTGCAGACACTATGATCCTCAGTGTGTCTCTTGTTATATAAAGCTTAGCAAAATGATAGAAGCAGCTCAGAGGTTAGAATCACTAATTATACTGTACTCAGAGTCAGAACAGGATGAATTGTTCTATCATTTGCTAAGCTCTCTGATAAAGCTTACTAAATAAATTAAAAACAAAACAGAACAAAACAAAAAAACACTACCAAACCAGAACAGTAATGGGAAGATAAAAATACTCCAAAGTAAACAGTTCAACCAAATCAGAAATGAAAGGGAAGGAAAGTGTGCAGACCTCTATTATGGAGACTGATTATCAGCAATTGAATAAGCACCTAGAAAAGTCCTTCCTCTGGATCTGAGTAGGAAACAATGCAGACCTCTGTAGAAATAATGTCAAAAGGGATTTTCCTGCAAGGTTCTGTGGGAACAGCAGGCAGTGACCCTTCACAAACTATTTGTTTGACTTCACACTTAGTGAAAAACAACAGTCCCTGCAACATAATTTCTGATTTCTCTGCTAAACTGTTTGAGACCTCCAGAAGGACACTCAGCAATTTGCTCTGCTGAGCAGTAAACAACCCCTGCACACAGCAGGAACATGTGCAAAGCAAACTCCACCTGCATGTTCTTCTCCAAATTGCCAGAGGCTGTTAGAACAACTGCATCTCATTTTTTAAAAAGAAAGAAAGAAAAAAAAAAAAAAACCCACAGGAAAATTGCATCATTTTCCAGAACAAGTTGTTAAAGCTCCACATAAAGGGGAAGTGCCATCTGATGTACTGTCAATAACTAAAATTAAATTCACATTTAACATGGCAATAACAAAGCAGGCAGCCAAGCTTCAGTTGGTTCTTTGTAAACATTTTTAAGTTATAAACTAAAGCAGGTATTCAGACCCTGCTCCTGGCTCTTTTATCCCTACAAGTTCTGATTTTTCAGTAATGAATCCCACCAAAGGCAGCCACAGTCATGTCTGAAAATGTTTTATCCAGTGTCTGTGGAAGGAGGAAGGAAAATGCATAGTGTGTAGCTCACAAAAAAAAAAAAAAATTAAATTTTTAAAAGACAATTTGCATAGCAAAGTGTTCATATGGAAGAGTTCTGTGACATTGTAGAATTAAAAGACAATTAGTAGATTTCACATTGATCAGTTTTATTGTCCACAGAATTGCCCAAGGCTCCTTTGGAGAAGTTTTTGCAGGGGATGGCAAAAGAGTCTGGAATGCCCTCAGCAGTCTGTGAGAGTGTGATGTTATGATATGGAAAACAAGAATCGTGATAGATCAGTCACCTACACCCAGGGTAGATTTCTTGATTTCTGTTAAATAACACAAGAAATGCACTCACTGAAGTGCAGAGCCCAGCAAGTACTTTTAAAAGTGTTTTCCAATCATTCATTCTGTTACTTGAAGACATCTAAGGGGATTTCAATTTGCTGTCCCCCTTTCAGAAGAATTGTTTAGGCAAAACTCTGCTATTGTATGGTCACAAATTGTATAATATTAACAAGAGAAAATGGAGCTAAGGGCCATATTTGTTATCAATATGATTCTGTCAACTATATATGGTTTACAAAAGGAGAGACAGCCCTACCTCTGTTATCTGTGAATTTTAGTGAATTTCAAAGAACCTTGCAAAGACATGTCTTTATAACTAATGACAAAATGGAATTATAGAATTATCTAGGTTGAAAAATACTTTTAAGATCGTTGAGTCCAACTGTAAGCCTGTTTTCTAAAGTCTTGCAGGCCTCTTGTTGGCCTGCAGCAATAGCAGAGATAATTATGGTCAAGATAAAGAATTCCATCTAAAACAATTGAATTGTTGTGGTTAGAAGCACTGAACGATTTAGTTTGGAAAAGAGCTCCAAGATCCTCAAATCAACATTAACTGCCACATCCACCAGCAAACCCTGTCCCCTGAAATGCCTCCAGGGATGGTGACCCCACCCCTGCCCTGGGCAGCCTGGTCCAGTCCTTGGCAGTTCTTTGGGGAAGAAATGTTCCCCAATACCCACTCCAGTTTTCATACATCTACCCCACTCCACTCCAGCACAACTTGAGGCAGTTTCCTCTCATCCTATTGCTTGTTCCCTGGGAACAAAGCCTGACCCCACCTGGCTCCAGCCTCCTGGAATTGAAGAGAAATTTATCCTTTCCTCCAGGATAAACTCCCTCAGCCACTGCTTTTCAGATTTGTGCTTCCATTTAAAATTATTTTATCACCAATCTTTCTACACATTTTTGTCTGCTACAACTAAAGCACAGCATGGTACCCCTCAGGAAAAGGCAAAACCCACAAATCTTTGTAAATGAGATGTTCTGTGGGAAACCAAAGATGCTTTGAAAGAAAAATATCTGAGGAGGAATCTCTGCCAGAATCCTTCCCAGGACCATTCCCCTCCCAGGACATTGTAGCTCAGCTGCATCTAGACTCATCTGTGATTAATTAATTAGAAAGGCCTGGAATTTATAGATTTATTGCTCATTTACCCCAGTAGGATGGTGTTTTGGTCTTTGCTTTTCCAGAAATTGTTCAGCCATAATTTCCACTAACTGAAATATCATATTATTTCCATTAACTGAAATATCAATTTTATGTGAAAAATTATAGCAGCACCTCACACAGTAAATTTTTTAGGACAGTCAGATAGTTATTTGCCTAAACAGAATTAAAAGAAAATACACACCTATTTTATAGAAGCAGAAAACATTAAAGAACATGGTTTATAGCCATATTCATTGTGTGTCAGTGTTAACCTCAGGGTATGCTGAACTGAGGAACACTTTATGTGAAATCAATGCCTGTTGTGTACACACAAGCTTTTTTCAAATATCAGTGTACAGATTGACATGTGTTTTAATGGAAATGTCATTTCCTGCATGCAGCCAGCCCTAATACTATTGGAAGATGTGATTAGAGTTGCACTAATGGTGTTATGATGCTGCAGCTACAGGCTGGTTATCTCAAAGCTGTAATGTCCCAAGAGCACCAAGAAGCCTTGTACGGATGGAATTACCAGGGATACTCAACTGATACTCAATAAATACTCCTCTAGGAATGGGGAATGAGAGCCCTGGCACCTCTGGGGTGCTGCAGCTGCTGCAGTGTAAATCCCCTGCTCACAGAGGCCCTGCAGGAACTCCAGGTGCTTTGCAGAAATATCAATTGTCATATTTGTTACTCCATACCTGCATTCAGTACTTTGAGGGCCACACCTGAAGGCAGCTTGTCTGGTAACACTGCAGAGAAAAGTGGTTGTCAGCAGACTAAATGCCAACCCCAAAACTGGTAAAAACCCCTTTAAAGCCAGCCTGCCCTCTCAGCTCCACAGCCTGCTGCCCTGACCAATGACAGCAAGAACTGGGGGCTCAGTGGACTTTAGGAAGGGCTTAGTGATCTGTAGGAAAAGCCAGTTAAACCCAGATAAATACTGAAGAAAGTCTTAAATCAGAAAAAAGTTGAATGAGGTTAGGCACGAATTCAAATGTCAATACTCAGGCTTACAGATCCAAATGTTCAACTGGGTTATTAATTAAAGGGACATTAATTAATGCAACTTTTCTTTTTTTACACAGCTGTGGAAACAAACACCTATTTGTTTATCAAGAGACAGGGGCTGCTCCTGGGTGGTTCTGGATATTCTGATTCCCTGAAAGTGATGGTGTTAAAAAGAGATCTCTGATATACTGAGGAAAACCAGTTTTGCAAGCCCTGAATTGCCCTCAATGCTCTTTACAATGTGTGAAAACCTCCACAAGTTTTGTGTTAAATAACACAGAGGATCAGTGCAGAACAGAAAGATGTGCTTGTGCTGCTATTTCTCTGTCTCATTTGCTTATTTGGGGCACGCTTAGTCATAATTAAACAATATTGAAGGGATGTTTAAACAATTTCTGTATGGATTTGCCCACAGGGCTCCCAGCAAACCATCTCTTCCTGTTCAAATGAGCAAAACAATTCAAGAGTTTTCACCAGACATGCACATTTTAACTGTCTTTTAATGACAGAATAATGAATATTTTATGGCTGCAGCTTCTGCTTTAAATGAGATATTTTTATTGATGTTGGGGTTGTCCTGGAATGATTCCATTTCAAAGCAGGTAGGATTATAATGAGGTATTTTTCTAAATATTTGTTACTTTTTCTGATCATTTTGATAGGTACAATTTTTGTATAACTGAATATGCCAATCAATAAAATGACTCAGATGTAAAGCAAATCGGTCTGTTTGATCAAAAATGCAGTGTAACAGATGATGAATCTTTTTTAAATTGTGTATTCACGTTTTTGAACATACTTTTGAAATACACATTCCAACAGAACCAGCAAACTTACATTTTTAATAACATATCAAATTTTTCTTAGTTTTACTCATGAAAACTTAGTTTTGTGCCACAGGAAAAAGCCAAGAGAATTTTATTGTGTCAATGTACAGAAAAGATTCTGCATTAAACAACAGCAGTGCTGGCTATCTGGAAAGAAATGTACAACCTCTAAAAATCTCTTTAATTTGGGAAATGGGTGAGTTCTAGACACTGGGGTTTTTTCTCTTAAGAATACCATGATCTAACAATTTTGCAAGTTCACACAGACTGTGTGTGAGAATTAACAAGAAAGTGATGGCAAAGCTCCCTGGTGCCCTGGGCAGGCTGTGCAGGGCTGACCAACCCTTGGGGCTGTCCTGGAGCACTGGGGCACCAGGAACCCCAGCAGCCACATGCTCTCAGCAGCTTTCTGAGGAATATAAATGCAGCATGTGTTGAGTTTTACTAATTTAGAGAGTCAGACTCACTCACTCCAGTGAGTTCAATAGAATAATTTTCACAGAATTCACACAGAATTCACAGAATGAGTAGGTTGGAAGAGACCTTAGAGATCATTGAGTCCAACCCATGCCCTGACACCTCAAGTAAATCATGGCCTTGAATGCCATATCCAGGCTTTTTTTAAAACACATCCACATGTTCACATCCATCTGGCAAAGGCATGCAGTTTAGTGACTTTATTATTTGTCTTAATTTAACAAAGAAATGTTCACGTTTCATTAATTGAAAGTATTAGAAAATAGCCTAATTTTGAATAAGGAATTAAGAAAATATGCTTACTCTAGAAAACCAGCTTGAAAAACAAAATGGAACATTCAACACGTAGTGAAATTACATCAATAAACACAATTATAGGGAAACAGAAATCACTGTAAAGTGCCAACAGTAATGGTGGTTATTCAGTGTTACACTTCATATTGAAATGATGTACTACCTTGTCAGCAAAGAAAATTCTTAGTTCTCATCTGCTAAGAGTTCTAACAAGCAATAAAAGAGGAGGGTTTGGTTCATTAACCCCTAGAAGTCAACTCCAATTCAAGTTATTTGAGTTCATGATGTATGACCCAGAGGGAATAATATAGATTTAGCCAGGAAGGTCTCATACCTGATGTGTGACAAAATTTGCAACCCCACCAGTCCTGGTGCCTGTCTGGTGCCATGTTCTGATGTTTCTGAAGTTTCTAAGGAAATGGGGTTCAGCATGCTAGAGTCATCTGGACAATGAGCACCCCAGCAAGGACTCTTACCATCACTTTCCTCTCATTTCCCTTTGGAATTTTGCTTTGGAGACACATTTCCATTCCATTCCTAACAATGAGTGTGCCCACACATGACTTTCCCTGTTCTCTAGGGTATGCTCCAGGGGTTCTGAGCCTCCTGCCATCACAGCTCTCCCTGCACAGTTCTGTTTCAGGGGATGGTAAGTGCTAAGAATAGATTGTGTACTGCAGAGCTGATGATGCTGCTCAGTTAATAGGAAGCTGCCCATTGACTTTTAGCAACTGCATTGGGCCCAAGTTGTGCAGTCTCACTTTGGAGAGTATGGAAGTGATGTGTTCCTAGCAGAGTGCTGGGAGGAGCTGTTTGTAGGGGTTTTTTCAGGTTTTGTACAGGAAAAAGGGCAAAAAAGGCTGCTGCACATTTCCTTGCTGCACTGTGCTCGATGACCAGGCCGAGGACAGGCATGTGGTGCAGCACCTGACTCCCCTGTCTGGAGTTAGATGTCATCAAAACATGGATGGAAGGAATTCAAAAAACATGTTGTGACATGTTTTGCATGCTCACAAATCTTGGTGGTTTGGTTTGTTGCAGACATGGTGGGAAGCTTTTGCAGCATGGTTTTATTCACCTGGATTTCCAGATGAGGTACTTTCAGTGATTGATTATGATCATTCTCAGACAAATTTCCAAAACATCCTCTATTCCTGGGGATGATATTTTGCAAAATGTATGCATTCTCAGCTTTCTCTCTCCTCCCCCTGCATGGAGTTTCTAACAACCTAGAATTAAGGTGGGAGAGATGAGTAACACAGAATTGAAAATATCATCGTGGCTCTTGCATATGCAGCAACAGCTTTGGAAATGCTAGCTGATAAGTTTTCTTCAGATTTGCATGTAAAAGCACTCAACTTTGCCTTCCCACTTCCTAGTGTGGAATTAAATACATTTCTCTGCAGGACAATCAGATTCTCCCTCTGCAGAAGTGATGAGAAGAAGCTGCTATTGTGTGATGTGTGGTTGTTTAAGCAGCTCTCATTCTTTCAGGGGTTCATTTTCCTCTCTAAAGTGGTAATGCTGATAATCCCATGTACAGCACTTGTGCCATATTTGCAGGAGGATCAGCACATTCAGGCTGACCTGGGGACTTGGTGCCTGCTCTGCTCCCACCTTGCTGCTGACTTTCTCCATGACCTTCAGCAAGGCTCCAGCCTTTCCTGGGACTGCCAGAAATCTTCCCATTGCCAAGGGTAATGATACTGAAATACCTTTGTAATAGGATAGGAGATCCTTGGCAGTAATAGGCCTGCTGTACACACCTTGCCATGTATGCTAAATTCTCTCCTTCTTTTATTACAATGTTGCTCCCAAGAGAATATTAAGTGGACAGGGTGACATTTTCTGTAACACAAAGTTCTGGTCTAATTCCACTCTTGTAAAAGTTTATGAGCACTTTGACTTCACTGTCCTGTGAATCATTCATTGCACTAAACTCTGCCTGACAGCCATTCCAGAAGATGGTACAACACTTTTTCCTACAATTTCCTTGTCTACTCATATTACATAAGTGCTTTTTAATCTGAATTGGCAGAAACCAGTGGAACCTCAGGGGATGATTTTGTGTTTTCAAGTCATACATGGTTTAGGTGCTGAGTGTTTGGAAGAGCATTTATTTTTTTCAGGTGATGACATAATGTTTGTCTCAAGATGGTGTAAGTTCTAGCACACCTGGCTGGAAAGAAATGAAGCTGTTGACAAGGCCTTATTTAAAATGATTCTGTCAGTCCAGGGTGGTTTTCAAGATCCAATGGTCCAAACTAAAGCCCATTTTTAATCATAAAAAGAGATTGAGGAAGGGAATGTCATTTTTATGGGCTTTTATGGCATCATTCACAATGGGAGCCAGGCTGGGTTGAATTCTGCTCACGACTGCAAGAGCAGTGTTTTAAATCAATAGCAATGGTATTGCAGTCACAGTGCTCTAAAGATGTAAAAAATATAATGTTCACACAGTGAAGTTATATCTTTTGTTCAACCAGTGCAACCAGATAAAGCAGGTAAACTTTTAGGCAACAGTGGTAATTGTAAAATCATAATGTTTATAGTAAACGTTAATGCTAATGAAAATATTGCATGTTTCTTAGCAATACAGAGTCAGAATAGCTTCATACTAAATATAAAATAATTGCTAAGCTAAAAATTCCATCGTGTTTGAATCACTGCAAAAGGCCTTAGCATTAGTAATCTGTTAGATTTTCATGAAATACAGTTATTATAATAATAATAATTGTGGTTATAAGCTTAATTATAATCACTTGCACAAGGACTGCAACTATGCTCATATCAATATATTGGTCTAATAATTTAATTTTCTGCTTTAGAGAAAGCTTACCAGGAAAAGCATAAAAATATGTATTAATAGTAAAGGAAATCAAATGAACTTCAGAATACTATTACAGCAGTTGGTTAAAAACCTTTCTTAGAGCAAAGCCTGGTTCCCCAGACACACCTGGGATGTGTTCTCTGGTTTGGGACCAAATGATGCTATTTTTGTGAATAGCTGCCAGTCCAGTATCTTGAGGCTGAGGCTCTTGTGCCAGAGGAGGGGCTGATCTGGCTCCTGAGCAAACCACCCCAGCAGTTCTTGCTTCTGCTGGAAAGCTTGGCTAGAGCAGCACGAGGGACTCCCCAGCAGGAGGAGAAGTTCTGGGTGTTGGGTTAGCCCCTCCTGTGCTTAGGTCAGGTTGAGTACAGAGCAGAAACCCTGACCCAAACTGGGCTGGCCATGACTCTTACAGCCAGCAACCCCACAGCAAACA
Organism: Serinus canaria; assembly: GCF_022539315.1. NCBI lineage: Eukaryota > Metazoa > Chordata > Aves > Passeriformes > Fringillidae > Serinus > Serinus canaria. The sequence continues at coordinate 7,826,803 of NC_066328.1, read as the reverse complement.
ACTGCTTGTGCAGAGCAGGCTGAGCAGGACAGCTTCCTCTGATGTGTTCTGTCCCTCCAGCTAAAAAAGAAGTGCATGCTGTCTAGTTCTGGGAGGTATTTTTAGCTGGTTGTATGCTGTTCTGGTCGTGCTTGTGGAATATTCAGAACAGGATCTCCACTTTTCCTGTCTGTCATCTCTCAGAGTCTTTCCACAAGTGAAGGTTTGCTCCATTTGTACCTATTGGAAAAAATCATCTCAGGAGCTGTCAGGTGTCAGAAACCTCCTCACAGCAGAGAAAGGTGGCCCTGTGCTGGCCTGGGACTGCTCAGTGATGAACAGTGTGGCAGTTCCAGACCAGGTATGAACTCTGGAGATTTTTTATAACATCCTGCCACAATTTTGCTTCATGGTACAAAATAATGCTGTCATGAAATATTAGTGTGTGTGCAATCACTGCATGCCATTGCAATTATTCAGCTGCTTTCATGCTCCTTGCAAAGAACTTAGTCAAGCACAGCTGTAAATAAAGAGGCAAAACACTGGTTAAGAATGATTTAGGCCACTGGGGAAAATTCTGTGTCCCTCCTAAGGAGTACAGATTGCTTTGGACCTGCTGCACTGTGAGGAAGCAGTTGACTTCAGCCAAGCAGCCCCAAGGTGGAGCAGAAGGATTGAAAACCTTCAGCAACACATGTAGAAGCTGCTGTTCCAGCAATGTGCACGAGTGCAACCTGAGCAGCCTGGGGGACACACAGGACTCCCAAACACCAAGCCACAATAAACAGGGATGCAGGAGTGTGCAAGTCTCTCTTGCTGCATGGGTGACAGCATCTTGCCAAACTTTGCCCTGTGGTTTGAGCTTTACAGGGAGGAGAGGTCAGCCTTGCCAGAGCTCTGGTGCCTGGCTCAAGGCCACCAAGCTGATGGAGCCACTGCCTTGTCTGCATCTCCAGATAACTGAAACGATTTTTAGTTTGGCCTCCAAGAACAGAGCAAGAAAGGAAAATAAAGGATATATTTCTTGTTTTGTGACCATTGTCATGGTCTGACCCCTCAGGCTGTCTGTGCCTTTGTCTTAACTGGGTGGTTTTTTACTGGAGGAGGCACTCACTGCTTCCCCCCTAGAGTAGCAAAGCACACACTTTATTTGTAAATTCTTTTTCCCCCTACTCTTTTTGTAAAAGTTGTATCAAAACAACTTGTAATTTTGCCCCCTAAGATTTAATCATTATTTTGCATTTGAAATCTTTGTCCAAGGATGCTTTGGCTTCCTAACAGCAGTCATGTTCTTCCAGGCAGAACTACCCAGGTGACTGTAGAATTTTAGAGAAAATTCCCTGACTGCAATATTAGTTTTTAAGGTGTTACTTTCACCATATTTCAATTTTTTTTGTGCTGTTCATATCTTGTTTGGATGCAGGCAGTGGACTGTCATCCTGATTTCCATATTGCTCTCACTGCACTGATTTAAACCTTCCTGGTATTTGGGTGACTTTCCCTTTGTGTTGTGTGTAGGAGACATTTAGGAGGAATAGGAGGAAACCTAAATGGCAAGGTGATGAATTTGTAACTGTGCATTTTTAATAGGAAGGAAATTCTTAATACATTCTAGTTTTCTCTTGACTCTGTTCATTCACTTAGAAATAAGCTTGGAAAAGAAATCAGTGTTTGATGGTCCATAACTAGATCTGCACTTCTAAGAGCAGAGCTCCAACTTAGCACTAAACAAGGGACACCAGGATTTCCAAAAGCATTTGACATCCTCAGCTCTATTGGAAATAGAGCTGGTGCATTTGCAAGTTAAACTTTTTTAATGCTCTGTCACTGTTGTCAGCATTTCATTATTCAGTGATGAATTAGCCAAGTAGAAACATTAACTTTTCTCTGGGATGCAAATTTGCTGTTGCTATTTTTTCCTACTTATTTTTGAGACATTTAATTTTATATAAAAAGCCTGAAGTGATGATGATGATGGAAAAAACCCAGTTTCTTTCATTATTTTCTCCTTTTCCCTCAATGAATTCTGCTCTGTAATGTTAATGTGAATGAAGCCATTCAAATTTTATTTCTCTAGCTTGGTGCAGCCTTTCAGGGGGACAGTTTTAACTTGACAATGTATTAATTCCTGGGGAAACCATCCAAAAAATATGCTTTGGCTATCATTTCACCCACTCCCATCTTCCACTCTCCACTGACAATCCCTTTTCCAATGGTATATTATAACACTTTGAACAGAAATATCATTATTTATCTAGCAGGCTTTGGTTGCCTGCTGCTGTCTTGGTTTCATAATTAGACACAACTTTTTTCTTACCTTGCAAGTGCCTCCCCAGAAGTAGATTAGAAAGAAATGGAGTCTGGGAAAGGGAAGAAATGGAAAATATTTGACAGTGTTTCTCTGCAGGTTTGTGGGTTTTTCCAGCAAATATTTAGAGGAGGTGCTGTAGGCTCCCTTCAAAGCAGGGTGAATAAAAACATGCCTCCTGCTGGGACAGGAATTTTGTTCCTCCTGGAAGTGCAAAGGTGTCTTTACATGTGTGAAAGATGTATAGCTGCAGGGAAAGGACCAACAGCTCAGCACTGTTTAAAGGGGAAAAAAATTATGTATTTTTGGTCACTTAAAAGAGGAGATAAGATGCATCTCACCCATAGGTAAGCAGCAGGAAGTGTCACAGCTGGTCACTCATACACAACTCTGGTTCTTCGTCTTAATTGAGAAAGTGCCTTCAAGTAAAATTAATAACATGATAATTAATTTTACTGACAACAAAAAAGTCTTCACACAACTCCAGATGCACACACTTAAAAATAATGCTCTCTGCAAATTAAATTAAGTTAGCACTGGCAGTGCAGTTCTCCAGGATTAGAAGGCAGCATTAAGAACAGTGTAAAAAATTTCCATTAGTTTTCTCTGGTTTTGCTTTGCAATCAATATGAATCAGTGAGAAATATGTTGTTGGAATGTAAAAAGCAAAAGTATAATTTCTTATTGATTATTCTAACACAGCCAGCTGCAAAAGAAAACAGTGCTTCAAATGCTGAAACAGGGAGGAAAGCAAGTTAAAGAGCACGATCAATTTATTGAATTCCAAAAGTTTGTGGCTTGTTTTGAAAAAAATTCACCATGAGTTTCCAGTGATTGGATTAATGAAACTCTTCCTTGATCTTCTCTGGACAGAGTTGCAAAGGCAGAATTTAGAGCATGGAAAAGCCTGTCTCCCACGAGGATGGGAGACCCCAGTCCTGACTCTGTTAGATTGTCTCAGTAAGAGAAGAGTTAAAGGCTAACTGAATTACTCTGTGTAAGAAACTTTCATACAAACTGTTCCAAAACCTTTTTCCATCAAGATGTACCAGCTAGGTCAATAACACATTTGATTACTCTGGGCTGCATGCTCTGGGTTACAAAAAACTGTTTAAACTCAGGAACTGTCTGGTCTCCTCTCTCTGTCTCTCCTGATTTCACCCTTGAAGCATGCCTCCTTTGAGTTCTGGGATTTTTTTCAATACCAGGACAAAGTTGATGAGGTCTTTAAAAAGTGTCTTTAGAGGTATAAAGATAGAAATTTGGATCAATGTGGGGAGTTTCCTCTTCCCATTTAACCAAACATTAAGATCTCTCACTTCTGTTTTATTTGCTGGTTAAATTCTTCTCTGATTTGGGGGATGGTGCTGTATGAAGAGGGCAGAAGTGTTGCATCCTGGCTCCCCACTGCTCCTTGGTGCTGACAGATTGTATTTCTCACCTTCAGCCAGGGCAGTGCAGTGAGGACAAGCTTCAGGACCCTCTGTTTTATCTTGATGCTTGTGTGTGTTTTCACCTGTAAAACCAGTAGATTTTAGTGGTCTGAGCCAGGTTTGTGTCTGGCTTGTTTTTATTTGAGAGAGCAGTCTCTGCTTATGTGGGGAATAAAATGCAAAAGGAGCCTGAGCTCCTCTGTGGCAGGACTGAAATTCAGTCTTACTGAAAGTCCCACAGGTAGCCTAGGCTTGCTCAAACTGTGGTCCCTGGGGTTTTAAGGACACCTGATGGCATTATAATTGGAAATTCTATTTTGGAAATACATTTCATGCAGTAGTAAAAGGCTTTGATGAGATAGTGTAAATAACAGAGTCAACACATTTGGGGTAGTGCAGCTCTGGAGATTTCATTTCATAAGGAAGAAATCCTATCCAAAACATGAGAGTGAACCTGAGGGGCCAGCACTTATGGTAATATATAGAGCTTGATGCTGGATTGTGGAATGCATTTGCTTTGGCTTTCCTTGGAGATATTCAGAGTTAAATTATCTAAATGCTAAGATTGTGATCTGGTCTTTTCTTGTTAAAGTGCAGTGTCTAGTTGTTTTCTACATTTTTTAGGGGAAAATATAGAAGCCAGAAAGAGGTATTTAGAGTTGAATGATGTTTTTCAGCACATGTCTGTGGAAACTGCTGGGAAGAAATGGTAAAAAAGCCTCTCAACCCCAGCACCACTCACCCTCCTCCTCCAGCCCTGCAAAGACTCAAAGTTCAAATCTTATCAGTGTGATACAGCTTATGCTCAGAGCTGCTGCATTTCAGGAGCTGCTTCTGGGAGCACTTGGGAAGGAGATGCAGAATCTGTATCTTTTCTTCCTTTTTATGGAATAATTTGCTAAGTTTACTGGTTCTTCTCCAAGTATTGGCTCTGGTTTATGTGTGGATTAAGGCTGTGCTGGTTGACCTGCCCTGTACCTTTGTCTTCTCAGCTGTGACTGCAAAAAGTGGCCCTAAGGCACATGTCCCACAAATGATCAGAGAAGCCTTGTGTTTGAGCTTTCAAATCCTCTCATAATTGGAATTTGTCCCTAATACTGAATGACACTGAAAACACCAGAATGTGCGAAAAAAATCTTTGCCATTTTGAAATGTCATCATCTGCTCTTTGCTGGAATGTAATTTAATTCATCAAAGTGCTTCATTAATCCAACAGACTCATTCAGAGAGACATTTGATCACATGCATTGAGTCATCATGTCATCCTAACTACTTCTGAAATCATCTGAAAATCTATTCCTGTCACAGAAGCAGTAACAAGACTGTAAATTTGAAATGAAATAGAAAGGCAGATAACTGGATCAATGATATGTTAATGATGATATTGAACAACTCCCTTACTCTTGATCCACAACAAAATTTTCAAAAACTAGTGTGGGCAGGGTGTCCAAAACTGACAGGGTGCCAGCACAGAGCTGGTGTGCAGGGACTATGGTACTGCCAGTAGGGCTCTGAGCAGCCATGCCAGGGAGCAAAGCTTTTGGCCCAGCTGGGATAATCATTCCTTTGGCAAAGCTTTCAGAGCTGTGAGGGGAAAATGCTGCCAGGAATGAGTGGTGTTTGTTACTGAGGCACTGTGATGGGCTCTGTGCTCACAGTGCTGTTGTCACTGGTACCCCATTCCCCAGTTTGGGACCAAATCTCACCTGAGCTCCTTCTCCACCCTCTGGAATCAGATCTCAGTGGACTGGAGTGGGTCATGACAAACATCTTTAGTTTGATGGAAGAAACAAAATTTTCACTGTTGTGCAGTATTTAACAAATATTGGTGAGGAAAATGGGTCCAAATGCAGGAATTTCAGCACTTCATGCTGGGGCTCCTTCCTGAAAGGATGTGCAGCACTTTGGAGTGCAGGCTCTGATTCTCCCTGAAGGTTCAGCAGGGCTGCCCTGCCCTGTGTGTGCCCCTAACTGTGAGCATAAAGTGCTGAACTGTTTTCCTGCTGGCCCCCAGGAACCACTAGCTGGGCATTATTCCCAGAGATCACATTTCAGAAGAGGAAGAGCAGGGTTTTCACAGCACAGAGAGGTTTGGCTTCTTCCTCCCACTGTGATGGGGGGAAAAAAAAATCACTTTTTAATTCCCACCTGTGTCTCATCAAACTCAGGCATTTACTGGGGTAATGCAGTTGTTCAGAAATTATGGTAAAAGTATCATGAAGAAGGGCTAAGCTGTAATTGAAGTTTTGCTGTTATCTACAACAAGGGAATAGTGGCATAATTAGCTGGTTTGACACCAGATATTCTGTACATGCACCTGAAGGGGGCAAGGGAATGTCAGCTACTAATATTCCCATCAGAAAGCAATACTGCTTTAACAAAAAAAAAGTGTCACTTCAGCCCAGAAGAATTGCTGCTGGTGCAGGTGAAAAAGACAGGGGAATTGCAGGGGAATTGCAGGAAGCTTCTGCTGGCTTAGGCAGGAGGTTGGGGGTTGAAGGGAAGCACATCCAAGGCTGGGATGTGTCCCAGCAAACTCCAGGGTGTGTGAGCAGGAAGCCCTGGCTGGCTCCTGGGTGTCCAGGTTGGGTTAGACCCAGCTTTAGGGATGGAGGGGCTGGTCCCACCTGAGTGACCTGGTGGGAGGCAGTGCCAGAGCCCAGCTGGGTGCACTCCCTGCAGAGCTGCAGAGCCTCCTGATGTGCAAAGGGAGGGTGGGCAGCTCTGCAGAATGACATGGAAACAAGTGTTTGGAAGGTCTGGAGCAGTTTTACTTTTTCCATGGAGAAATGAATGAGCCACTTGGAAATTTGCCCTGTCTTCTAATGATGTAAAAACTTTTGTTCTGCGTGGTTCCATCTCTCCTGTTTGAAATACACACAGAAATGTAGAAAGTCCTGCAAAATGTAGACAATTAAAATATCTGTTGAAAATGCCAGGGATGCAATGGAAAGCAATAGCAGAACTGGGATTGTGAATTATAATAGCAGAACTGGCCTGTGTGAATTATAATTTTGAGTTTGGTGTTGAATACATTGTCTGGCTATGGAAGTGATCAATAGGGAAGTATCTTAGACTGACAAGCTGATTTTATATTCTTGATTGCTGCTCTCTCCCCTCAGCTGACATTGTTTTCCTTGAATTTTTCTGGGACACAAGGGAAAATAAAAAATACACTCACTCCTGTTTTGTTTCCAATAGATATAATTGATTTTTGAGCAGGACCTTTTAGTTTAAAATGTGAAGTGATGGCAGGCAGGTGTGCTTTACTCTCTGGTCAAGGTGGTGAGATGGAATCAAGAAGGATCTGGATTCAAAAAATCACAGTAAATGAATTATTTTGAGGCACCTCTGAGCAAGGCTGCCTTTCTGAGCAGCACCTGTGAATTCATATGGGATAATGGGTGGATCCCCTAAATCAGGATTTCCTGTGGAGATCTCTTTTGTTGCTGATGACATTGAGATAGTCTGATGCTGAGCTATGGTAACAATTAAGAGGTTGTACTACTGAAGCCTGTTTTCATCAGAGCCCCCTTGGATCAAAGCACTTTTATATCTTTCAGCTTCTGTATCCTAGAAGACTTTGATCATAGGGAAGGGATTTACTGTGATAAATTTAGCAAAGAATGAAAAATGCTGTAAGACTTCTGAACAGCAAATAATGACTTTAGCCAGGATCTTGTGTACTTGGAAGGATTTATCCTGCCTACAGGATACAAAGGCCACAAAATCTTTTATTTTCCTGTTTATAGCCCCTGTCACTTACTGTCTTAAGTCCTGATGAGATGATCTGCCCCTTAAAATAGGAATATTTAGGAAAGCAAAGCTTTTTCTTTCCTTTACCAGGAGTCATTTCCTACAAGTGTGTCACCAAAGGGGTGGCTGTTCTGATGAAGAAACTGTAGCATGGACACAAAGGGCTGTTGTGACAATATGGAACATGGCTTTGGTGTTTGGGGTGGTTTTTTTCCCCTGGTGGAGGCAATGGAAGAGAGGAAATAAAGCCAATGGAGAATGAAGGATGTCTCATCTTTTGAAGTTTGTTAAAGTTTTGGAGCAGACTGTCTTCAAAACATGCAGTGGACACAACTGACTGTTTCTAATTCCTGGTGAAGCTGCAGAAAGTGCCATAGGTGAACCTGACAAGTCTTGTTGAACATGAGTGTTTTGTTCTCCTGTGTAAATCTCTCACAAATTTACAGAAGATTTGTGTAAATCTTCTTTCTGTGAACAATTTTTGCCTCCAGAAATTCACTGTGTTTTGCCTTAGACTCATTTTTCTTTAAAAAGTCCAAGGCTGACCTCCTGCCAGGTGCTGCTATTTCAGTTTTCACTCTCACTTCCCATCCCTTATCCAAGATATTTCCCAGAGTCCTGCCATTCACCATGAAGAATCAAAAAACAAGGCATTTTCCTTCCTCACTTATCATCCAGGGACACTGTGCCTGTTAAGTGAAAGTCAGTGACATCTGTGTCTTAATTACAGCAGACTTTTGGAGCTGGATATGCCCACCAGACTTTATTATAATAGAGGCAGCCTGAAGAAGGGGTATCAACAGACTCATTAGTAACCATGGAAAGAAGGTGTTAATTAGGGAATGTGTGATCCTACCATAAGACCAATTTGGGGCAAAAAAACTAGGTGAATGATATGGAGATGAGCTGCCAGTAATATATTATATCAGAATTATTGTGCACATTGGACTGGCATTAATGGTAGTGGCATAGCAGAGTGGGATGCTGGTTGATTCACATTAGTGTCAAGTCAGGCAGTTAAAACCCTAAAAATGAAATGAGGAAGTCTAATTGCCTGTTCAGAATCAAATAACATGCACTTTATTACCAAATTCCACCATTAACAGCCCAGAAAACCAATTGTGGCTGTCAGGAAAAGGGACAGCTGAATGACAAATGTGAGGGGGAACCATCTGGCTGGGGGCTGGGTACCAGTGCTGGTCCTGGCCCAGCAGCAGCCCAGCCACAGGGCTCAGGAGAGCAGCTGCTCATGCTGAACACATCTGATCATATGCTGGAGACTCTAGAAACAGAATTCATGTGCAGGTTAAGGATAAACTGCAGCTTCATGCAGTCAGTGCTTGACAGAGATTTCCAGGGAGATTTGGAAGAGAAAGGAAGCAGTGAAGCTTGGCCTGAGGAGGGTGGAGATCCTGTGACTAAAATGCAGACAGGCAGAGGCTGAATAATCTTGCCCAAGGAGAGATTTTTCTACTAACTTTCAAATACTTAGAGCTTGACTTAAAAAGTGGTTTCACAGCATATGTGCAGCTGTGTGGATGGAACAAAGTTTAGTTTCTCCCCTGAGAGCTGGGCCCTGCTGATTCTCCCCAGGGACCTGCACCCAGCTCAGCTCAGAACTCCAGCCAGCTTGGCCAGACTGTCTGCAGGTTTCCAAGAGCAAGTGGGTGCATAGTCCATGATCCTTTTATAGTCCATGATCCTTTTACCCTTCACTGATCTCCTCTGCACCAGCATATTCTGTGGTGGCTTCCCTTTAGTGCTGCTCAGCTGCAGGGCTCATACACTGTCAGTCCCTGTGCCAAATGAAGTGCCTCAATCAAGGCAGGGCTGTTTCTAATCAGCACAGGCCTCCCAGGGTAATTCAGTGATTTCCTTCTGGGCAATGGGAAGCCATTAGCAGGTTCATACCATTTTGCTCTTATTTAATTACATCCCAAGGAGAGGACTGAGCTGGCAGGACAGCTGAAGGCTGAGGTCACCCAGGAAGGACTCCAGGCATGAAGGTTTCTTTTTTAATAATTCATGCAGCATCCAATGGCAGAAGGGCCCTTGGTTTCCCTCAGTGCATACATGCAATGTTTCTGTCCATGGCCACAGAAATACCATTGCTGAGGCTGTCACACAGAACCATCAAATGGGAATTGGCTTCTTGAGGTCCAGCAACACTTCCACAAGAGCTGATTAAACCAGAGAGAGAGAGAGGTTGCTGAGACTTCTTTTATTTTCTTGGGCTTACAGTGTTTGTGTCTGTCAGAGAAACCCCCAGCACTAATGAAGTGCACTGTGCTCTGAAGGGATGTTTGGGCTCAGCCCCTGTGCACCTTGCCAGCCTCTCTCTGAAGGAGCCTGCAATGATGTCTTGGGGAGGGTGTAGGATTCACTGCTGATATCCTGTAGCTGAGGCTTTGGTGGGAGCTCTTTCATCAGTGCTGAGCAGCCACCAGTGACTGTTCCACATTTCACAGGGCTGCACACACCTCTGGAAGTGTGCTCATTAGAACACATACAAGGAATTAGGTAAAAAGTGACAAAACAACATCCAGAAATTAGAGGTGCTTGATATTTGTCCAGTAAAAGATAATGAGAGAAAGGTAACAAATAGAATCATAGTCATAGAGGTTTTTTTAAAATGCAGAGATAATTTGGACTGTTCTATTTCTATTGTACACAGGAGCTTAGGTGACTAAGGGCTTTATAAGGTAATTAACATTTTCTGCTGATAAGATTCATACTGTTTTTCCTGTCTTATTTTCTTGTGTCTTTTATTTTCTCAGCTTGCTTTTGATCTACCTTTCCAGCAGAGAAAAATATCTACTTGCTGCTAAATTAACACTCATAGATGGGCAATTTTTTATAGGAATTCATTCTCCTGGTCTAATTAATGATGCCTAAATTTCCACTGGTGCCTCCAGTAATCCTTTGACAAAGAGTGTCTTCAAAACCTCTGGAAGTTTTAACTTTCAAGGAGAGAATGAAGTGAAGCTGTAACTATTTAGGATGGGATTAAGGAGAAGCAGAATTAATAACAAATGTGCTTTGGAGTGCCTCTTTGATAAGGGAGTGAATTCTGTGCTAGCTTCTATGGACAGTGTTCTTTACTGGCTTGATTCAGATCTCACTGGGAATGATCAGAATATTTATTTTGATTTCAGTGGCCTTTGGGTCTGGTTCAGGGATTAAGTTCTGCCTTGAGTTTGTTTTAAATGAAAGGAATTTAGCATCACTTAGCATCACTGTTAGCCACAAGGAGATGGAGAATGTAGAGATCAGAACCACATCTCTGCACTATAAAAGGGAACAAAAGGTGAGTCTGGCCAATAACTTCATACAGAAAAAGCATAAAATATTGCAATACCTGTAAACAGAAATGTGAACCAAATAGGAATGGAAAACTATTACAGATTCCTGGGTTTGTATGTAGCCCATACTTTGTATTGTTCTGTTTCCTGTAGACAAGTCCCCTCCTGATGGTTAAACTGTGCAAACTGGAACCATTCAGGCTGGTTTATTTTATTTATGTTTCATTGTTGTCACTGCTGTTAAGACCCAAGAATTGAATGGAAGAGAAAATTGTATTGTTTGGCATTCCTGAAAGGATCTGTTGACACCTCTTGGAGCTCTCTGGCTGTTCTGCTCTCTGGGACAGGGGTTTGAATGGCTGAAGGCTGTTAGGGATGTTCTTTTGCTGAGTGCCTGAATGGATTCAGTCTGAAGCCTGTGATAAAAAAGCTTGTGCAGTGCTGTGAGAGGAGCCCAGCTGGCACAGAGCTGCTCAGCTGGGCTGTGCCCAGCAGCCAGGGGCAGCTCCTGGCCCACAGGGATGGGACACATCCCTGGGGCTCCCAGCAGGGCTTCCCACAGCACCCATCAGTCAGACCCAAAGCTGCACAGCTGCACCACAGCCAAGCAGCCAAACTCCAGGGGACAGGGAGAGGCTGAAGAGCCCCTGTGGTTGCTCAGGTCCTTATTCTGCTCCAGGCTTTCAGGAATCCTACAGGTTAGCAGAGTAAAGGTGCACCAGCTCTGCAAATTACTGCCCAGGACTAGGGGACCCAGGTCTCTCCCCTGTAATATTGTTCTTGAGGTGCTCTGGGCTGACCTATGGCTGACAAAGCACTGGATTACAGCCTGTTTCCTTTGCTCTCAAGGATTCACATCCTGACTCAAAATCAGAATAGGCAATACCACAAACCAAGAGCTGAACAGGCTGGGAGTCAGTCTGGGAACTGAGAACAATAGTGAGAGAGAAACATCATCTTGCTTAGCAGGGCAATAGCTCTTGGATCCATGGAGGAAAGAGTAGCAAAGAGCTCCTCAGAGGGGTAAAGGTGAGAGAGGAACTGGGGAAAATTGTTGACTGAGAAAGGAAATTTGAGTAGGAAAATGAAGGGAACTAGAGAAAGTAAACTTACCTGGGGGAGATGCAGCAGGGCAGAGGTGAAGCATTTTGCCTGCTTCTCCCCTGACATTCCAAGCTGACAAGTGTTTAGGGTTATAAAGAGGAGCATTCTAAAGCACACAGGGAGACTCAGGTGCACAACTCCCACTCATTTCCATTTACTGGAAATTTGGGAGCTGCTGCTGTGGATTTTACAGGATCTCCCACCATCTGATCAGAAATAACACCTATGACTTCATCCCAAGCCTGCTGAAAGCAAGAGTCTCCCCCACAGATTTCAGTGTGTCTTTGAGTGAGCTTTAATAGGATGTCAGTGTGCTATGGCAAATTCCTCAAATGAAGCTGTCAGTCAGAGCATCAGTCTGTATTTCATCAGCTGGCAGATACACATCACCCAGAAAGTCTGAAAGCACAGTGGGCTGAATTAGCTTCAGCTATATAATTATGGTAAACCTGTTGATCAATATTGTCTGCATTTTTAATACCTTCATATTGAGGCTTCTGATCTCTCTATATTAATGCTGATAATAGTTCTGCTTCTCTCTGCAATCAAAGAGCTTAAGCTTGAGGTTTCTTTCTTCTTGCCTCTTGCTCCCACAGTTAATTACTCCTTTAGCTCAGTAAAGCAAATGGGGATTCTATTATTTTATTATTTTACTAACTTTGAAGGAAAAGAAAGTAAAAATGTCCACACCAGGAGATGGGCTGATGGAGAGTGAGCCCACGAGGACTCTATTAGTGCAGTCCATAATAATAAGCCTTCATAAATCCTTGAAATATTGAAGGCTAAAAGAGCAGCATTTCACCAATAAGAGCTTATTATTTACCTGTCTTAAGAAAGGAATTAAGCAGTATAATCCTGTGTTCATCCTTCCCCAGAACTTGGTTCCAGTTTTCTGTTTCCTCTGCCTTCCCCTCTGCCCTGTGCTGTTTGATCTCAGCTGTTTCAGCACCATCAGGCAGGACACACATCACAGCTGCTCCTCAGGAAACACTTCAAGTTTCTTTGGGGAGCTCTGGGTCTACCTGCCTGCCATGCCACCCTTTTAGAGGTTAGAGGATTTTCAAGGCTATAAATCATCTTCATCAGAATTCAGTTTGAAGACTAATGTTTTTGAGATCCCAAGAGACGTTGAATTCTGTTATGTGCAAGTCAAACTTGAAGATGCCTACAGCCAAGGACTTCAGGAGCTATTTAAGTAGCTTTTGTGGTCTGTCTAAATATATAAAAAGCAAATTAATGGATAAAGAGAGAGGTGGGGCTCTTCTCCTATATATTCTGATTTATTGAGTCACTGATTTCACTGCCTATAACAGAGTGCAGATCACATCTCCACCTTACAACCTTGCCTGTCATTACTGTGGTGCAACCCGTGCACCTCAATGTGAATTGTATTTTACAGAGGATTTTAGCTGAAGCTCTGATTTGACCCTCATTGTATTTTATGGGAACCTTTAGATACCACAGGGGTTATTTTTTACCAAGTGCTGTGCAGGGAGCCCCCTGCATCACTTGAACCCCACCAGTGTGAAATGGAGCAAAGGATGGCTGGAGGATCAGAGCTGTGCTTGGCAGAACAAACCACCAGCAGTGTCAAAGTGTGCAAAATGTGCAAAACCTACAGCTGCTCACCAGAAAAGGCAGCTTATAATTCCCCCTCTCCTATAGGACTTCATGAACAATTTATCACATTGGTGCAAATGCCAGTCTAACTTTCCTAATGAATGCAAATCCCAATAATTCAATATATGTCAGAATATAGCCACAGACTCATAATCCTCTCTGTCTGCTTTCTGATTCATTCCATTCAGATCCTAATTTGTAGTAAATCTTGTATTTAGAAGCTGCTGTGGTTCATACCATTTATGCCGAGGCCAAACTGGTACCAGGACTTCTGTCTGCTGATGGAAAGTTGCAGTCAAACCCCTGTATGTCATGGATTCTTCAGTAAAAAGTGACACAGGTGATTATCTCAGCTACTTTCAGTAGGATTGGAGTCCTAAGTTCCTTTTCAAAACATTCACCAGGATGTATAATTTCTTTTCTGTGAAAAATTTCAGCCCAAATAGTTTGAAAAGATTGAAAATGAAAGTTTTTTTTCCTAATAGAACAAAAATGTTTAAAAATAGATTACGAAATGGCACTATTTACCATTCAAGGAAAAACTTATTTTCTATTAAATGCAATTAAAGTTATTCTTAAGTTAGTTTAGTACAGAAATTCTGTTGCCTGAAGCACCCTGGTGCTCCCGTAGGGCCACACTTGTTGCACTTGGTGACCTTGAATTAAGCAAATCAGTTCAGTTCAACAACAGGTCACCACCACATTAGCTTCAGGTGAAATAACTTAATTTGATATTCCAAAGCAAGATTTTCTTTCTGTTGAAAATGTTTCTTTTCTGAAGAGCTTTTAATTCAGTGGAAATGAAGTGCTTAGTCAAAAACCAAATGCCAACAGATGAACTGGGCCAGTTTTACTGGTCCATTGTGCCAGGACCACAGCAAAGGCAATGCTTTGGTCCCAGGGTGGGCATTGCCAAGCTGCCTTTAAATAAAGCTCTTTGAGTGCTGGGCACAGTGAAATTGCAGCAGCACAGCTTTGGAGTCCTGCTGAGAAGCAAAGCAAACTGCTCCATGCTGAGAAGTGACTCAGCAGGGTGGGCATAATCCATCTTGTGAGGCTGAATGTGGAGGTGGGAAATGACCCTGAGCTGGAGCAGGCTCAGTGCTCTGGTGGCACATTTCCTCCTGCTGGAATGCTTGCACCTACCCTAAACACCCCTTGGAGGGAGGTCTCTGACACAGCTCCCACCTGTAAAAAGGGTAAAAGTAAAACTGGAATGTTCTTTTTCTTCACAGAGGGTTTTAATCACTTAAGGTTAAGAGATAAAGTGATGGTGCATTATTGAAGCAAATAGCCTAAGTAGCTAATGCATAATATAGCAACTTGCTGAAATCTTGTACATTTCAGGGTGAATCATGACTGATGAGAAATGAATCAGGATTTGCATTTCACACAGTGACTCATCCTCTGCTAAAATAGCTGACAGCACCTGAAACAAACCAGTAAGGATCATGTCAAGGCACACAACATTGGTTCATTTGGGTAAGTACTTACAATATGTTTGTGCTTTTAACATCAGGAATATAAAAGTTTATTTTTGGAAATTATTCTCTGAAGGTGACTGAGAAGCAAAATATGATTTTGGAGATGTGCAGAAAAGGAAATCGCTTTCAAGCTGAAAATGGAATTTCTTTTCTTGAACAATGGTTATTGATTTTCTTTTTTTAAACAAAAATCTCCTGTAGGATGAAAAACCCACTATTGGTTACACACTTGTGGCATAAAAATACTTCACCTAAAATATATTGACATAAAAATACTCTACTTAAGATGTATTGATATAAAAATTGTATTAAATTATTTCCACATTTCAAGACTTCCCATTTTCTAAATCTGCTGCCAAGTCTTTGGAGTTCAGATATGTTTGGCTCTGACACCAGAGCTTCACAAAACAAACCTCTAATTTCCTTGCCCTCTGAGATAATTCACTTTTGTGATTCTAGAAGACAAATTGTGCAGCAGGTTCATGTACATTCAAGCTGTCAGGAAATCCAAAATGGTTTTTTTTCCCCAAACTCTTTGTTATGGGAGTAGTGCAGTAGATGTTGTTCCTGTCCCAGTGCTCCTGCTCCTCAGGATCTCAGCTCAAGGCAGTGCAGGGTTCCATCCTGGCCCCTCAGCAGAGCTGGCATCCAGGGCAGGCAGGAGCCAGATGTGCCTGGGCAGGGGGAAGTGTTAGGAAAATTAATCCACAAACACCAGAAAGGAGTTGACCAAAAAGGAGGCAGAGGAGTCCTTTTACTTTATTTGATTAAAGGGAGAGGCCATGGGGCATTCCCCTGGGGTCTCTCAAATTTTTGGAGGACTCAGCCTCCTTTTTATCCCAATTTCCTGGGCACATTTCCCTTCTCTCTTTCCCCATTTCTGAGGTACTTGAGAGGTTCAGGCTTCCCAAAATGCCTGATACCAGAGATTTCCCTCTAATGTGTAACCCTCCCTTTTAATTTTCAATTCTTATGCAATTTAGGGGTTTTTCTTTCCCGTTGTTTCTTTCACCTTTCAATGTCTAATTTCATTTACCAGCAAACCTAAAGTTTATTTGTGAAAGCAAATATCTTTTTCCATTCATCAATCAGTGGAGCCTTTCCCATTGTTTCTTTTATCTCCCAGCGCTGGTTTTATCTACCCACAGCTGGTTTGTAAAGACAAACCCACTATTCCTCTCAAAGCAATGCTCCAGGGCTCTGGGTTTCCTCATTTGACCCCAGGGGCCAAATGTGCCCTCCAAAGATGTCTCTCCTACAGGAGAGATGATCAATTAGTGTCACTCTGATACCCAGCCATCAGTGCTCCATGGCTGTCACCTCATTTAGCTGGTGGTGGTTGCAGGTTGCTGCCTCCTGCTCATGAGTTCTGATATGTTTTTTAATGGTAAGTAGGTTAATCCCTCTTCCTGGCTGAAAAACATGAAGTTAGATGCAAAAGCCCCCAAAGCAAGAAGACTTACTTGGAAAAAATTACAGAAGTGTAAATCAAGAAAGCAATATTGAACTTTAGAAGACAGCATACAATAATATGACACTTTATTCTGCTGCTGCCTGAGGTTTATATATACTACTGTCACTTTCTTGCTGTTCTCCACCAGTAGTAATTTTCTTTCAATCTAAATTTCATTTCCCAAGGGTTTGCTAAGGTTAAAAGTGATAGAAAACCAATGACTATTCACTTGCCAAAGGACAATAAATTAAATTAACCACTGTTGGTAGCCAAGTCAGGTCTGAACTATTTATATGTAAATAGGTGCAAAACCCTGATGGCATAGTGCATGATTATTAGCAGCTCATTGCAGACTCCATATTGGAAATTAAATACACTGGAAAAGAAATGTGTTTCCTTTAAATTCTGCCTGCAAGAAAAACTTCTGAATTTCTGTTTTCATGGTAGCTTGTTATTACTGGCCTTACTATGCATTAGAAACCTAATTATTCAAGGTCAAACTTAATGGGATCTTTTACTAACTTGTTTTATTTTAATTATCTTAATAATCATAACCACATAACCATAGTAGTGATTTCCAATTGATGGGGTAATTTTAATAAGGGTCACATTGCTCTGCTGTTGTCCAGGAAATGACTGCTACTGTAAGTGGTATTTAGTGACCACATTGGTGTGCTGAGATCAAACCTCTCTGTGACCCTTTCCCACAGCCAATTTGGTGGCCAGGTAATAACAATTCATCTGTCAGTACCACATTTCTGTGGCACATCTTTTTCTCACAAGATCCTTGGGATTTTAGGTATGGTATGAATTGTTTGTTCTCTCTGGGATCTCTAGGATGGCAGCTGGAGTTGTACCACCCCAAGATCAGGAGCTTCATCACTGAGAACATTTGATTAATAGCAAAGATCCAGCCAAAGTTGTGTTTGATAGCACATTTATATTTAGTTATATTTACTGGTCCTTCATCAGCTTCACTTCCTTCTTCATGAGGGCTAAGAAAAGACTTGAAAAGCATGAATCAGCCCTTCTGGGTATAAAGGCTGTAAGGGATGTGGAGTGCCAGTCCCACTGTCATTCAGGCAGTCTGGTGCAACAGCAGGTACAAGATGATGAGCCCCAGTTCTGCATTTCCAGTGCTGGCTGCACAGGAAGAGCCACAGCACCAGTGCAGGGTCAGAGGGGAGCTGTGACACTCAGGGCACAGTGCACAGGGACACAGCTTGGTGCTGAGCAACAGAGTTAAATGCATCCATTCATGGGTAATGGACTTGTTTCTGTAATCATACACACTCCAAGGCAGATGGGAAAAGTTAACTTCCATAAATAATTGAGACATTAGATTTTAAATTCAAGGAACTAGTCCTGAAAGAGCAAACCAGAAACATCTGATCAGAAGCTAATAAGGATTAAACAACCAATTGCTCTCAGTAAATGTTCCTAACTGTGCAATTCCTCCTTTCTGGAGATGGAGCACTGATCCTGCAAAGATGTCTCCAATTATTCATGTGTGTGTTGGCTCTGCTCACACTCCTCTGAGCTGATTCAGCCTTCCCCTTCTCTGTGCTGCGGTTCACCAAGAGGCAGTGACTTCAGCACTAAATACCAAACTACACTGGAAGAGGTTCAGAGACAAAATCATAAGTTTAACTGCAGGAAGGTTGGTAGAACACAGATCTGACCACAGACCTTCCAGCCCTGGACATAAGTGCAAAGGAGGCCTGGTCAACAGCTACAGTGTTAATCTGCTATCAAGTCCTCCATTTCTCTTAATAAACACAAGATCCTGTCATCATTTTCTTTTCACATGTTGGCATTTCAAATGTGTTGCTTACAAAGGTCATCTATGTTTGGGGAAAAACAGTTTAATTGATTTTATTATTGCAAGAAAATAGAATAACCACTTGCACGTTTGTTTGCAGATAAAAAACAAAATTAATGGTTGCATACAGCTGAATTAAGCACTTAAAGTTCAGTCTCTACAAAATGCTGACAGTGTAAGCTTAGATCAATACCAAAACAATTTACACTTCAGGAGCACTGGCTCTGGCTATTAACTAGTAATTATGCCAAGTTTACTGTTAAATTGCTTTAACTGTTTCCAAGGGGTAACTGAATTATGGCAAAACTTGTTAACATTGTCAGAGGGGGAACTCTCAGCACAGTCCCAAGCAGATAAACCTTGCACAGTCCCAGCTTTGCCTGTCCCAGCTGGTCACCCCATCCTCCACTCCCCTGACCCCCTGCCCTACTGCAAACCCCTCACACTTCAGATTCTGGGTCTGCTGCTCATTGCAAGTTACTCAGCAGGGTGAAGAAACTTCTCCTGGGTGAGGAACTGCACCCACACCAGCCCTGCTTAGCCCCATACTGGCCCTGAGACAGTGCAGGAGCTGCTAAAATTTTTCCAATATTTTCACAAGTTTTAGGGAATTGCTACTAAACTTTGGACTTCATCTCCAGACTAGAATCATGATCCTTCCCAGAAAAGAAAGTCTAGAGCTTGGCTTTGTCCTCTTGCAGGAAAAAAAAAAAAGGTTTTCCTTCGTTAGTAGATGAAGTTCCCAAACAATAACATAAAGATACAAACACTGCAAGCTACTTTACTTCAGTTTACTTATAAGCAAAGGCAAGGTTTAAAACCCCTTCACATTAAGTTCCCTTTGTGTCCTGCATTTATCCCACAACAGCTGCTGAAATTAATCTTCTTTGTCATGGAAGGACCAGTTTCTCCTTCACATATAACCCATGTGATGATGAAAAATGCAAAAAGAAGTTATGCCAAAGACAGCAAGCAGAGCAATGTGTGAGGAAATCTCTTGTTAATCGAGTTGGACCAGCAAGAATAGAAAAAGGAGAACTAATTGCCCAGCCCAGAGCATGCTCTCTGTCCCCTGTGCCTGGCTTTAACAAAAATACATTGTCACACTAATCCTGAAAGTAACTGAGGAGTTTGTTTTAATAAAGTTTAAATCAATGTGTACCAAAGGCTCACCTGAGTGTGCTACAGCATGTTCACACCATCATCTCCTCTCATTAATGACCCCTGCTGTGGGCTTTGCCTCCCTCTGCTTTCCACAATACTCCAACCCAAAAAGCAGCCAACACTTTCTCAATAGAGCATGCACATTCCAAAATCAAAGAACATGTTAGTCTCATGCTTGCTGATTATCTCTATAGCTATATATTTGGCTTTACTGCATGAAAAAACCTGCCATTGCTCCCACACATGGCACTTTCCTGGCTACACAGATTGGCTTCATCCCTGTCTTCATGCATTGATGTTGTTCTACCAAACCACTCATGAAGATGGGGACATTTGAGTTAGGAAGGTGTGACCTTGACCTGCTGAAGGCCTGAGCCCTCCAGACTCCAGCAAGTTCTCAGTGCCTGAAAGTGGGACCTTTTGCCCATCAGATTCAGAATCTCAAGACACAAACATCAGAAATAATTATGAGTAAAAATGTGCTGGCATGTCATGAAGCTAAACCATCAATTCTGATTAAATCTCTTTTTTTGCCACTGATTTTTACCTCCCCTGAAACATATGGCATCTCCTGGCTCTTGTGAAATATTTTGACTGACAATGCAGAAGCCAGAGAAATAAGAAAATTGTGTCTCACCCAGGACTTTTGAAGTCATTTAGTCTGAGGAAAATTTTAGTTCTAACCTTCTGATAATTGTAATACACACTTGCCAAGCAGAAATGTCTCAGACATTAAAAAAAAAAAGAAGAAAGAAAGAAAGAAAAGCAAATACACTGTCAAATATGCCAATTTCTTGAGCTGTTTCTTTTTCCAGAAATGTGATCAGAAAGTGCAAAACCAAGATTGCAAAGTTGATAAAAATCCCAAATCCTATCTAATAAATACTATAAATTGGACACTTACTTGGGCTTCAAAGATAAAAAAAAGAGGGTTTAGACAAGACAGATTAGCTTTGCAAACTGGAATTCTTCCTTTACATAAAATAAATTATTTGATAAAAGATCAGGTTGTTTATGAAGCAGTAAGTACTTGCCTTCAGCATTTTCTCATCTGCCCAGAGCTGTGACAGAGGAGCAGGGCAGGAGGGGAAGGATGGGCAGGATGCCATCCATCCACACAGCCCAGCCACCCCCTGAGCTGAGCTTTTGTCACCCCAGAGTGCTCGGGTGGGGCTGCGAGGTCCCCACTGTGACCTTGCCATGGTGGCAGCAGGAGGGACCCAGGGACTGGGACTCCATTCAGCAAGGGCTCAGTCTGCCTCTCTTAGCCAGTGCAGACAGGCACTCACCCAGCACTGCTCTCTCTGGAAACTGGGATCTCCCCTTGGCTGCTTCCTTTAATCCTTTAAGTATGTGACTAGTGAAAATCAGCATTAATTCAAAATATATCTTCTAGGGAGAGGAGGAAGGGGCAAGATGCAGAACAACCAGCTCCCACCATTTTGTCTCAGCTTCCCAAAACCTGGGCAGGTTCTGTGATGTCCCAAACCCAGGAACCTCGTGACTGAATCACTTCTTAAAATAAATAATAAATAAATAAATAATTTACAATTATATCAAGACACTTAGAAACAGAGCTTAACCTTAAATACTATTGGGAAAATAACAAGTGCTTTTCAGGACTGGGGAGGGACTTCATTGCTGACCTTTTCTTTTTGGAACTGGCAGTGACAAAATCACTTTTTTGGGGCTGCAAACCTCACTGCAAAGAGCAGACAATAGGTGCATTTTGCTTGTTTTGCTCAATAAGTGTTTCTCCTGGCTGGAGAAAGTATATTTGGTCAGTGCTGTTCTCCTGCTTTTTATTATGCTTTTTCCTACTTTTTCTTCACATTATTTTCCATCCACCTTACCAGAGCTAGGCAGAGGCAGTCCCATCTCTGCATATAGCTGCCATGTAACTCTGCACATCAAGGAAAAATCATCCCAAGGCAGAGATGCTCCATAAGGGCCCAGCATGAATAAGCCTCCATGATGGGCAGATATTTTTAGGTGACATTTAGGACCTTTCCTGCATGCTGCAGATTTATAAAATCAGCAAGGCAAGCTCAGGAGGAGGAAGATTGTGCCTGGATCCCCTAGAGGGAAAAATCTTGTGGAGACAGAATAATTCATTCACACCTCTTTCTCACTCCCTACCACTGACAAGTTGCCAAAGTCACAAATCCCAGGGAGCTGCTGCCAAGTTGCTCTTTCTTGGGAACAATTTTCATGGTAGCTGTGGGACAAGCAGCCCCCCTTCCTTGGTGCCAGCCCACCCAGCTGCTTGGAGAGAGAGCAGGACGTGCCAAGCAGGGTGCCAGAGCCTGCTCTGCAGCAGGGAGCTGTGGCTCTGGGACAGCCTGGGCTTCCTCCAAGCACCTCCTGCCTCTGTCCCACCTGCTCTGCACAACGAGGTTGTCACCTGCCAGCTGTGACACTGGCACAGAGACTGGCCTGCTGCCAGCATGCAGGGTGCCATGCTGTCCCTCTGTTCCAGTGTGGCAGCAGCCTCTCTTCCCAAACACCCAGAGGGCTGCAGCACAACACACCAGCCTGCAGCTCCTCTACAGGCTGTGCTCCAGCTCACCGGAACGTGCAAGAGCCACAGGAGGCACCAAACCCCTCCTGCCCACTCAGGTATCAGCCCTTACCTGCCCCAGCCCCCAGCTGTCCTTCCCAAAATCCATCTCCCTCAAGTCAGCCACTCAACATCATCAAATGCCTCAGAAACACAGCGGGGTCCATCTGAAACAGCACTTCTGTAGGGAAGCAGGACTGCAGAGGGGTCTGGAAAGAAAGGCACTGGGAATGCTTGAGCTGCACTGGAGACCACCTATCCCTCCTAGGCAGGAGTCAGCACGAGCAGCAGAACAAACTGGAGCACCTGGAAGGCTGGCAGGGGTTAGTTGGGCTGAATTTAGGGGCCCTCTCCCAAAAGGCACATAATAAATGAACTTTATGAGAGATGTACTGCTCCCAAGTTACCCTCAGGGGTCAGGGTGGCTGTGCTGAGCTGATCATCTACATCTGTGTACAGGAACTGCATAACTTAGGAGGTCAAACCCGTGATCAACTCAGTTCAGAGATCAGGTAAGTTCTTGCACAGAACATGTCAAATAACCAAAACTTAATTTTACTTTTTGTTGTTGTTTAGCATAAAGGAGGTTTGACTCCAAGGGAGTAGGTTCATTATTCATCAAATACACTTAGAAAACTTTCTCAAAATAAAAGAAGTCCTGTGCCACATGTGCATTTCTCTGCTGCTTTTCCTATGCTAATAGATAAGAATAGATAAGGATTGACTTTGTGAAATTGCTGCAGCAAGCTGAGAATGTTGCATGAAGAGAGGAATTCTGCCCAATGCACAGGGAATATGGATGTGTTATGTTACTTGCTGTGCATTAGACAGATACACAATATTCATCTCAGTCACAGCAGCAGCCAGTAAAGCCTTCAAAGCCCAAACTGTTGTGCACACCTGATACAAAACCCAGCAAAGCTGATGGCTCACTCCTCGTGGAGTCCTGACAGCAAAAAGGGCAGGTGGACAAATGTGTGTAAATAAACAGGAGGAGAGGTAAAGCAGAGGGTACCAGAGGGCAGCAGGGGGAAAGCAAAAACCAGCATCAAGAGTATAAGAAGCCCTGTAAGGATCAACTCTCAATCATGAGCACAACACATATCTGGAGATGCACAGAAGGGATTAAACTCCAAAAGGGCACAAGAGCAGCACAGCTGTGTGTGAAGATACCCCAAAGGGCATGTAGGAACACTTGTAGTGACTTTAAAACACACCTCACTCTGGGATTTCCCTTCTAGGCCATTAAATTGCTATTTATTGCCCTTAGTGCCCACCAAATATTTGGCAGTACACACAAGAGCACAGTAAAGGCATGAGGAGGGTAACAGCTGCATCCCATGCTTCATCAAACAGTTAATCCATTTTCCCTGTGCTCCTAACTGTGCAGGCATCTGAAAAAAAACCACAACCACCTTTGTGGGAACAACCTCCTCTTCCAAACATGTGCTGCTACAGGGAGCCCCCTTGGCTACACTCCACATTTCTCTTTTCTGCCACCAGAGCACAGAGCTACCAAACCAGCAAATCTCCCCTTTTCCCACCAGCTCCATCTGCCCAGGAGCAGCACCTGAGGCATCCCTAGCTGGCTCCTCACCTGACCTGCACCTCCTCTTTACTGGAGAGGGGATTCTGTCTCCATCTGTACTGGGATTTCTGAAGTGCATCTGCACAAGAGCTCAAAGACAGCATTACCTTGCTTTAAGAATGATGCAGCTGCCCCTCTCTTTGGCCAATTGCTTCCCTGCAGCACCCCAGGTCTCCTTTGATCACTCTTTCCCCTACAGCCTGCTGAGGCTCTCAGTCTCCAAAGACCAGACCAGTTTATTTTGCTTTAAGAGCATATTCTGTGAATGCAAAGATCTGCTGCATGCAAAAACCAGCTTTGTATGGGAATGGAGGTGTGGAAGAACAGCCCTGAATAATAACAGCCTGGAACAAAAGTCCATGCTGACCTACAGCTGACCTTCCTGCTCTCAGTCACACAAGTGAGAAGTCCCTTTGCAAATCTGTGCTGAAATATCTCCTTTTCCAGGACCCCAAGAAAATATCAAATGTATAAAAAGCAAAATCACCTCCTTCCTTTTTTGTTCCTGCACATGCAGGACACATCCCTTGTGGCTTTGTGAGAGTGTGTAACCGAGACTCCATGTGACCCTGGGAGCTCGCTGGCCAGTCAGTGATTCTGAGCTCAGTGCCACAGGCTACCTGACCTGCATTTCAAAGGAACAAAACACTTTTGTTATTCCAGAAACTCAGCTCATTACAGAGCCCTGCACTCCAGCAATCTGTGAGCAGCTCAGCTCCCAGGGCAGATGGGAAGTCAGTGGTGCTGTACAAGTGATATGCTGCTTGCTGGTGATGCTAAAATTCTTGTGGAAAACTAAATAGCAAGATATGCTCAGCAGAAAAAGAACAAAAAACAATCCAACCTGATGAAAATTGTGGGTTTCTGCTCTAAATAGTGCTGAAAAGAATGAAAAGCTAACAGTATGGTCTTTTTTCTTTTTTTATTGTCATTGTGCTAACAAATTGCACTGGGAATTCACCCATCCAAAATCCATCTATTCCACCCTTCATCTCTGATAAGGATTCCCAGTCCTACAGATTTCTCATCAACATCTGGTAAGGCCTTTGCAGAAGCATTGGTGTGCAATATGGACCATTCCCTCCAGCAGCTGCTTCCCTCCCTCTCCACCCTCCCTGCTGCTGTCTCAGGACAGGATCTGCTCCAGACTCCTGGCCCTGCTGGGCACACTCACACCACAGCCTCCATGCCCTGCCCAGCCTCTCCTGTGGCTAAAGGGGGAGTGACTGCTTTACACTGCCAAAAAACACCCAAGCTGACACTGCAAGCTTCATAGCTGTGCTCCTCTAAAGGCATTTAAATACACATTTATTTATCTTTGTAAGGAAAGGAACACGTCCAAACTTCTCTACACACTCTGTGCACCATCCCCTTTCCCCTGTAGCCCCACCAGGTGCAATTAAAGCACTGATTAAAAATTAATCCCACATTGTTTGGCTTTCAGGGAACAATTGATGGGGGTTTTTTAAACCTTAAGGTATTATGCAAAGGAATCCTTTAATATTTGCTGTATAAAAGGAATGTAAGTCAAAATCCATTTCCCTTCCATTTCAACATCCTGCACATTCTCATGGTCTTTGTGACTTTTGTACAGAAGTTGTCACAAACTTCTCTGGAGGAAGACCACAGCTAAGGTAGTTCCTTGTTTGAAGAGTTAGCATTAATTTTGCAGACATGTTCATTCTAGGATTTGAAGACAGACTTAAAAGATCTCTGGTCCAAAAGCAAAACTGAAGCTAGGCATTTAAAATATGAATGTGAGTATTAGGCAATTACTTTTCCTTCAGTTTTCAAAATGTTGCATAAATTGTTAATAACCCAACACTGAGGAAATAATTTTATCATATATGATTAGCTATTTTCTGAAGGAAATAGCAAAGTGAAAAGTACAAATTGACAGAATTCCACTATTTTCCTCTTTAGAGTTGCAGATCAACATATTCATCTCATCTTCTTCCCTCTCTAATTATCATGCAATGGCATGTCTTGAAGAAAATAAATGGTATGTGCATTTCTGTGACAAGTGAAGCAATTCTCTGACATGTAACTACAAAATACTTGGGAATCCATAAAGGACAAAAAACCACCCAATAAAAAATTTAGATAGCACCAGTTCTTCATGCTGACAGAGTCTAAAATTAAAAACTGAAAGTCTAGAATGACTGCACAGAATCTACACATAGAAATGAAAGGCTGAAGAGAGCACAGCCTCATCTCATTTTATATAATGGTTACTGCCATCCATCCACCAGCACCTGTGATAGCCACAGCCACAAGTTCTACACAGAAGTTATTCATTTTGGAATTCTCATTTTCCTTAGAGGGCTCAGAGGAAGAAGAGTAATTCAACACATTACAGCAAACTTTGTACATCTTGAACAAAAGCATGCAAACACCATCTTAATTAACACCACACAGTTACCCCTGCTCATCTCACTTTCCAGAGCCTGATACAGCCTTGGCAGGTTTTTCCTAACAATAAAATGCAATAAATGAATTTATGTCCTGAAGAACTCTAAGCTGCAATGTCACAAAGCCATGAAAGATAAATTATGTCCTAACTAATTTTCTGATTTATTATTCCTCCAACTTTGCTCATTTTGGGATGAGGAGAACTCAGTTTTCTGTTTGGCAGATAGCTGTGTCAATCTTGTTAATAGCTGCTATTACCATCACATGAGCATGTTTGTGAAAACAAGTGTAGTTTCATTCTGACACTGACCTCACAGCACTTCAGTTTTATTACAAACACAAGATCTGTCAGTAACAAAAATTGATGCACTTATCCACAGATTCTGCTTGTCTCCCACTAGCACTTTATTCATTTTTCTTTAAGCAAGGGCAGATTCATAGTTTAAATTACTGTCTTGACACATCATCTGTTGCTTTGTAAATTCACACAAAGAACATAATTTCCACAGTCTTTAGGAGACAAAGGATTACTGTTAACCATCACTGCAGGCACTGGACTGATCTGAATCTAACTTGAATTGTGTAAACCTAAATGGGCTTAAAAGTGGCTACTAGAAACATTTCCTCATCAAACATTTAGACTGAAAATAATCTGAACTGAGTAACCCCATTTAATGCTAATAAGATGCTTTTAGGTGTCAGGACTCAACAGAAAGATCTTAGGGTGACATTCTCCAAACCTCAACTGTCTGAAATTGAGGACATTTTAGCATTTAATGGGAGTAGGTTTATGCCAGTGATTAGGAAAATACTGGAATTCTGTCCACTCTGCCACTTGAAGTGCCTATATTTAACTGTATTGTTTCTGAACATGATTCTCATTCTAGGTGTCCTTGATTTTGTGCTCCTAACACATATAAATACATTTATAAATAAGCACACACATCCCTTCAAGGCTTTTGTACCTGCTTGATGTCTCTCAGTTGGCTTCTCACATCCCCAAATACAATTATTTGTGAGTGATCTTGGTGATCATTCTTCTTGCCAAGATGGTTGCTTCTGGAAGAAGCCAACAGAGCTGAAGTCGAGCAGACACTTCTGAACTTCTCCTCTGGTGGAATCTCAGTTCAGCAACCAGACTGACTTGACCACACAGATCTGGATCCTTCCTAACTTGGGACTGACATATCAATGCCTAGAAATTCTGGCAACTACTGTAATGCCACCTTTCCATGTACTAAGAAAAAGGTAAGAAGGAAAGGAGCTTTTTGTGCATTGGCATTTCCTTTACACGAGGGCCATCATATCCCAAGGATTTTCCCACAGCAAAGCTTTGTTGTTTTCTCTTGGCAAGAAACAGCTACTGATTTTTCAGGATCAGCAGCAGGTTGTGTGGTATAGTCAGGAAGTCTTTGGAGCAGGTAGTTGAGATTCTTAGAGTATCAGGTGTTAGAACAGACTGCATGGCAGGAGCAGGAATAATCCTGGGTAATCTCCTAAGGCAGGGAAACCAAACCAAAGTCACCTCCCCCTGCCATCCCACCTTGTGCAACTCTGCTCAGAGCTTTGGGCCTCATTATGCATGGGAGAAAATAAAACTTGTTTACTGTTATACCCTCTATGTACCTCAAATGACACTAAATACTCCAATGTCTCTGTTTCTAAGGGAATGAGTCACTCGTGTTGTTCCTGTGGGGCTTTGATACAACACAGTCATAGCTGAGCTCGACCATGGGACAGCAATGTCCTCTTGGAGGATACTGGGTGCTCCACCTCAACTCAATCCATCCCATCTGCCCAGAGGTGTTAGAAAAGGAAAAAAAATCAAAAACAAAACAAAACCAAAAAAACCCCTACAATTGCTTTCTCGAGAGGCAATATGTGTTTTTAAAAGTTAGTACATTTTATCCCTCAGAGAGAAGGTTTAGTACTTTTTTTCCATTTAAATGAGCATAACTTAAACAGCGAATGCTACTTTTTTTTTCCTCAAACAATCTGCTGTTTTACAAGGTGCACTTTGCTTGGGCTTTGCTCAGAAGTTGGTGTGAGCTGCCTACCAACAGGAGAGAGACAAGAGAAAAGAATGAAACAACAGCCAAAAGTCTCATACTCACTATCATCCCTGTATGAACATTCTCTAAAGCCAAGGGAAGCAGCTAACCATTGGAAGCCCTTCCTTTTCCACAAAGGTTTATTAAAATCAACATATGTTCATGCAGGCCACTGTGGTAAGTGGGTGATCAACTGCTTTGTGCTAGATTCTAAAATTTGTACAAAGCATTTTGCCTTCCCCATCTTTGCAATCTATCCTTTTTTACTCTGTCATAAACACCTGCTGTTCAGACAACTGCATTTAAGATGGGCTTAAACGTCCTAAGCTTGGGCTAAAACACTCTAATATCAGTCTTAAATTAGAGCCTGAGCTGGGCCCAGGGAAAATGCCATCCCTTTGGGAGGCACATCAGAGGGGCTGGGGGAGCTGCAGTGAGGGCAGAGCCAGACTGGAGTTTGGAGGAGCTGCTCTGCAGGGCAGGGAGCCTTGAGAGGTGACAGAGTCCCAGCAGGGGACAACAGAACAGTGCCTGAAGAGATGCGGGTGCACTTACACCCAGGGAAAGCCAGGGGGAAATGGGGTGAAAAGCATGAGCTGCCTGCACAGCAGTGAATTGCAGAGCCCTTCATCCTGCAGGGTTTGGGGTCTCAGGAGGCAATGGGCACTGTGGCTCTGGCTGTGCAGGGACAGCTTTTCTGCACTGGGACTGCCACAGAGCACTGAGGGCTCAGACACAGCTGATGCCAAGTGCCCAGTGCAACAACTCTCTGCAGAAAAGGCATTTCTCACCTGCCAGGCTCCAACAGGTCTGACATCTCAGGATCACCACTTAGTTTGGACTGAGCAGCACATCTGTTCTGCCCTTCTCTTGTAGAAGATCTTTTGTTGTCTCACTCAGCAGAGATCATGTTAAGCCCAGAATGACTTTTACTGCATCATCCTCTGGATGAAAACCCTTCCATCATGTACTGTATTAAAGACATTATTAACATCCATGGCAGAAACACGGGCTGGGTGACACCTCCTGTGTGAAGTTGATTCATGCTTGTGCTAAACCTGGGTCTGGTCCAGCTGACACAGGCAGCTAAGTTACTGCACTGCCAGTTTAATATTTTGCCATCTGCTAACTGAGAGCTCTGCTGCCTGCTGGGTCCCATAAAGACTTTTATTTATTACATTATACATGGCAACATCTGCCACAGGATTCAGCTCAGCTCAGCTCCCTAATTAAACAAACAAACACTACATCTCCTGTACATGATTGGGTCTAACTATTATTTATAAAATCAGAGATAGGTGTTTAGAAGGTAGGCATTATCTGTTCCAGATGAATAACTACCCCTCCCACCATTTGGGGAGAGACTGTTAGAATAAGCTCAAGGGTCTCAAACACTCCATTTTACTATAACAAAGCAACCAGAAGTTATTGCATTTGTTGTTGTTTTGCTCTTAATTTATTCCTTAAATTATTCAATTTTACACTAATTAGAAAAACCAGATTATTTCAAATTCTTGTTAGCTCCTCTCCTGAGTACTGTCTCTAAAAGCAGAGGAGAAGAAAAGAGACTTCCTCTGTGTTTGATTTCAGAGAAGAGACAACCTGAGCAGCATCACACCATCAGCCACCACCAAAGGCACCATGAATCCACTGCCCAATTCCATTTCAAACTTAATTGCAAAGGGAGGAATCCCTGAACAATATCTCTGGCTACACACCTACATCGAGGCTCTCCCATCTGTTCCAGTCACCTGCAGTTAAATCAAACTGGGAGAAAACCTGGATGAAATCCAGGCCTGAGGAATTCAGTAGGAATGTCCCAAGTTCTTCATGTGTTTTTTTTAATCAGTCCTAAACAAAAAGTTTAATTTTATTTAAATTTTAACCTTTCTTTAATCAATCTCTATTCTTTTAACAAATCTCTTATTTTAAAGATTAAAGGATATCTACAATTCCAAAATGCCAGCTCTCAAAAAAATAAAAATTCCCAGATTTAACTTTCAAAAATCAAATGGACAGAATAGCAGAACTAGAGTTACATTTTCCAGTCTTCCACTCTTTCATCTGAGTTCTTGTTTACTGCATTCAGTTGCAAAAAAAAGAAAAAAAAAACAAAAACCACACCTAACCAGATAAACCAAACAAACAAAAAAAAAAAAACCAAAACAAACACCCCCCCCCACTCCCCCAAAAAAGGGGAAAAAAAAGCCACTACACAAGCCTTCTGTAGGAGGAAAAAAAAATAAAATCCCTTCTTATCTCTAATTCTTTAAAAATACATTGATCTTGGTTTCTTTTTTAACCCAGTCCAGTTGCCCCCAGTGCCTCTGTCACACCAAAGCAGTTCTTTCATTGTCCTTAAAAATTTGACCTCATTCCTCCTTCAACCAATAAATAGAAGCCATTTAATTTCCACCCCAATGATAGGAGTGAGCTGGCTGCCAACACCCCAGTCCCTTGGGGCAGGAAGTCATCCCAAAGGAAATAATTGTTTTATTTATGACAGCAACATTGATTTTTTTCAGTTAAAATCATTGCCTTTACAGTATTTTTGCAAGGTCACTGATACCACAGGAATTTTTTATGGCTACACTTGGTGTTCAGGACCCACCCACTGCCAGGCCAGGATGGGGATCCACAGGATGGGGATCCCAGCCCTGCAGCTCCCTCAGGGGGCTGATTCAGGGCCACAGCTCCTCTCTGAGGTGCCAAAATTGGCACCTCTACAGCCACAGCAATTAATCAGGAATATAACAAGGCTGCCAAACCATCAGCTGGTAAATAGCTCCACACCCTGAGCTGTTCAGGAGTGACTGCACAGACTGCCCACCCACCTTCACCTCCCAGCACTACACAAAGTCCTTACCTAACAACATAAAGCTCCACTGTACAATTCCTTTATCACAACACAAATAAGACAAGATCATAATAAACAACTTATCAGCTGCATGATCTATAGCACCTATATATGTAACATTTATAAAATTCTTTTTATTTCCAAGCCTGGAAAAAGTGCCAGTTCTACATATTCAGATTAAACAAGATGTGCTACATGATGTGTTTGATATAACTGCTTTTATTTAATTTTTGAGTGCAACATTTGGATATTTACAGGCTCAAGGAAATTATGAATCTCTTTTCTGTACCACTGGCACAATGAATTATTTATAATTCAATCATCACAAACAGATGACCCCCAACAATATGTGATGTTTATCATCTCTCTTCTCTAGTTCAAATATTAAGTCTGACATTGCTTTTCTTAAGACCCTGTGTTCCTTTGGCACAAAAAGAGGTGCTGATAAAGAGGCAGAAGCTTAATTACTTGCACATGAAAAGATGAGCACATCTGCCAGGTGCTGTCAGCAGCCACCAACAAAGATCAGGCTCAAAGAGACGGAAATTGGCCCTCGAGATGACACCTCCCTTGTGCCCAAGGAGCTTATGGGCACACTGCACACCTTCCCAGGTAATTTTTAATTTAAAATGGCACTTTCCTGTTCTGGCCTCAGCCCTGGTTTCAAGGGAATTCAGGAGCTCATGGCGCTTGGGTGAGAACGGCACCCTCCTGCCCCATTCCCCACACCAGGAGCTTCCTGGGCAGCAAATGATGCTCTGGAAAGGGGGAGAGGACAGAAGGGACTCCTGATGTGACATCCTCTGTGTCCAGGCAGGGACATGAGTCAGTGTCTGGAGGCTCTGTGTGCTGAGCCAGCTGAGTTGATGCTGGAAGAACTGTAAGTTTGTTGTGTT
This sequence comes from Serinus canaria, assembly GCF_022539315.1. Taxonomy (NCBI): domain Eukaryota; kingdom Metazoa; phylum Chordata; class Aves; order Passeriformes; family Fringillidae; genus Serinus; species Serinus canaria. The sequence continues at coordinate 7,795,014 of NC_066328.1, read as the reverse complement.
ACGCAGCTTCTTAACACCTCACACATTGTGAGTGAGCGGGACATTTCAAATACTTAAGGAGATTTTAACAGAATTTGACAATTTGCCTCATCCAAACCGTGTCCAGCCCTGAGGAGAATCCTGAGAAGAGTTTGTGACAGAGTGCCTCAGCCAGGAGGGAATTGATCTGGAGGCCTTGCCAATCAGGCAGGCCCTTCAGCAGGGGGATTGCTGCTGCTGGGTGACAGGAGCTGTGCAGCATGTTTGTCACCCTGCCAGGCTCTCCTCTGAGGGGCTGTTTGTGCTCTGCTCATCCCGGCTCACATGGCTCCTGCGGCCGCTGGGTCCGGCTGAACCAAACCCCGGCCTTCCCACACAGAGCGGGAGATTTTCCCACTGACACAGCACATCCTTCTTCATGCCACATAATTCCTTGGGCTCCTGGGTCAGTTCCCAGTTCAGTCAGGAGCATATCCCTGAGGTTTCCTCTCCTTGTCGAAGGGAGCAGCTCATTTCTGTTCAGAACTGCTGTGGTTTAACCTCAGCTGGCAGCTGAGCCCCTCACAGCTGCTGGCTCACTCTCCCCTCATGGACTGGGGTGAGAGCTAAGAACCAAAGTGAGAAACCTTCTGGGCTGGGACAGGGACAGTTCAACAGGTAAAGCAGGAGCTGCACACACAAGCAGAGCAGGAGCAGGAATTCATTCAGCACCAGCCATGGGGAGGCAGGTGTTGAGGAGAGCAGGCCTCCATCACTGCTATGGTGTCCTGGAAGGAGAAATGCCACCACTCCAAATGTGTGTGTGCATCACCTGTCCCCCTCCTTCCCCAGCTTTATACACTGGGCACGACATCCTGAGCTCTGGAACATCCCTTGGGTCACCTGGGCTCAGCTGTGTCCCCTCCCTGCTCTGGGTGCATCCCCAGGCTCCTCACTGTGGGGTGAGGGCAGAAAAGGCCTCGGCTCTGTGCTGAGCAGAAATAAACAAAACATCTCTGAACTATCAACACTGTTTCCAGCTCAAATCCAACATGCAGCCCCTTATCAGCTACTGTGGAGAAAACCAACCCTGTGCCCACCAAAACCAGCACAGGCATCACTGCTGGGAGATGTCCTGTTGACAGGATTATCCTGTCCTCACAGGAAGACAATTCCAAGGAACTACATGCACAATTTATTCTAATTATCTCCTACAGAAAGCATGAGAGTTTTCTGTGTAATTGTACAAAATTCTAGTCATTGCACAAAGAATTTTCTCCATGTAATAGATTCCTACTTTTTGCAGAGGGCGGGGAGTGGGGGCAGTTACATTCAGCAGAGAATTTTTCACAGAAATTCCCTCAACTGTAGCTCTACTAAATTCCTTTTGGTTCAAATAATAGAACTCAATTCCCAGACCCCTCTCTGACCCAAAGAGCCCTAAATCTGTATCATTGTGCACTTTTCATCCACAGATTTCCTTGAAAGCACTGACCTACTTTTCTCTTGCCAAAATACTAAATAAGAGTGAAAATAAAAGGAACAATCCTATCAAAAAACATATTGAAAGTAACTGCTGGGACTTTCACTTCTGAAGTCATACAGAATACAACTCCAAAAAATGACAAGTGAAACTTCAGTCTATTGAAGAGAAAATTGGCAAGAATAACAAAGTTCTCCCTGAAATGGCTGATTGAGTATGCATGGAAAAGCTAGATAAACATCACATGATCTCCCTGGACCCTCTAGACATAAACAATGCAATTAAAAGGAAACATTTACTTCCACTCTCGATGGTATTACCTGAGGGATAGCAGATGCCAGATAGTTCAGTGTTTATTAGAAGCAAGTAGCAAGTTTGGCAATTGGAACTGGCTCAACCCTCTCTCACATTTTTGTAATTTTATAACACCATATGGTCACTACAGATCTCTCTGACAATCTCCTGGTTTAAGTTCAGCTGTTTCACAGAACATTGAAGCTGAAGTTAAGCATATTGAAGATATAATGGTAAGCAACAAAGATATTTCTGAGAGGGCTGCAAAATCCCTGAGAAATGCAGATTGCCATTTGAATGAGTCAGTATTTGTTAATAAAACACTTGGTACCTTTGGGCTTTGGGTGTCTGCTGAACCCCTCACAAGGCTGGGCTGAAGCACAGCACAACCCTGAGGTGCTGCTGAAGCCCCTGAAGCCTGGGGACACACCAGGGCTGCTGGCAGCTTGGGAGATAAGCGCAGTGACAGAAACCAGCTCGACCTCCACTGCCTGCATTTACATTCAGTATTCCAGTTTCAGTATTCCAATTTCCCTACTGCCAGGGAAATTACCCAGGGGCTGATGCTTAAAGAGATTGGCCTGCTCATAGTGGAGCCCTGCTCCTAAAACCAAATATGAGCACTGATGCTGGCTAGAGGACAGGCAACTCCAGTCATGGTCAATTGGCTTAGTGGGTGCCAATCACATGCCACTGACTTCCCAGGGAATTGAGGGCAGCTAGAGCTCCAGCTAATAAAGTCCTACATTTACTGGATTATCAACAAAATGTATTTTCTAAAAACGCAATGACACGAGTATGACACAGCAATTGGTTTTGCTAGCAACTTATTTAACTGTATAATTTATTGATGATATCTACAGCAAGGAAAAGTATCCACAAGTCCTTGCTCCTCCAAGGCTGAGAGCATAAATATATAAATCACATGAAACAGAAAAACTCAAGAGAGTATTTAAAGCCTGCTCTTATTTTAGCTCCACAGACTTAAACAACTTGACACTGTGGTAATGCAATGGGTCTGGGCCTCATTAATTTTTAATCAACCTTTATCCACCATAGCTTTTGAAATGAACTGTTACTAATGATGAGTCATATGTCAGTCTAATGAATGGGATGCAAACTTCCATTAAAATAATGAAATTAGCATGTTTGACTTTTGTTCCAGTTCCATGGCACACAGCCCCAGGTAATTACAGTTTGCACAACTTGCCCATATTAACGTCTGTTTATTTACTTAAGGTTTTTAGTCAGGACATCCCAATTTAGCTCATGTCAGCTGTTTTTTATGAGTCTAAGAGTATTTGTCTTATTAACAAAGAGATAAATACATGCAGGCAGTGCAAAGTGCTAAAACATCAATTATGCACACATGGCACACTGTGAAAAAACAGAATAAAATAAGCACACAATCCCTATTGATATAAACACATCCCAGTGTTTCCCTGTGGCAGCAGCAGTTACTTTTGGAAAATGGAACAAGGTCTGAAAGGCATCTTTGCTGGATATTTGGCCTCTTCCAGCAACCTTTGCCCTTTAAGATCCCAGTATAGGCTAAAAAAAACCCTAAATTTCTAAATATTATTGTGCTCTAGAGTACAGGAGTCATGACACACTGCAGTGACCTTGTTTTTAAAAGTGCATCACTCTGGCTCTGCAATGTGCCCCTGAGGAATGAAGGCCTTTCTGACTAACTTGCAGTGAAAAGCTGTTATCAATATGTTATTACATAAAAATATGTTACAGCATCAATAGCCTGAGTAGGTCATATTCCAACCTCACAACAGCTTCTTCCAAAGTTCCTTTGGCAAGCCCCTACATCCCATAATCACAGATAACATCTGAAAGTGATGTAGATCAGCCCTCCAGAGATGATTTTGGAGCAGCTGAGGTTTTGGTGTGAGTAAGATCCCGTGCACAGCAGATTTAACTGCTAACAGAGGACTTCCTAAAGAGCAGCCTCTCTTTAATAAGACTAAAATAATCTGACATAAATAACCTCATGTGCCAAAGCCAGATCTGTTAAAGGATGAGCCATCACTAAAGCTACCTGAGAAATGAATATAAGTCTCTGTTGTCTCAGAGAATGCATAAATTTTATACTTTTTATGCCTCTTAGGCTTTCAGTGAACAATTCTGATCAGTCCTGAGGTTTACAAACAATGCTGTGTATGACTCTGCAGAGAGCCAGCAGACACTCCTGCTCAGCCCTCCCAGGCTGTGCCCCAGGAACTGAACCCTCTGTAGACACAGGGCCTGCCCTGCAAACAGGAAGAACATTTCCCACTCACACACTCAGAGGCACAGCCAGGAAAAGCCATGGATGCTCTTTCCTGGCATGGCAGGGAGAGCCATAACTCTGTCTACCAGACACAGAAGATCTCACCTGAAGAGCAGACAATGAGGAATTTAACTGAAGACATCTTCCTCAAAGAACACCAATATCACCTAAACCCAAGTTTTTCCCACACTTCCCGTTTTTTTCCCCAAAAGTACACAGAATATTGGTCAAGATTCTCTCCCCAGTACCTGCCTGGACTCTGGTCTGTGAAAGCCCAGAGAAGACAATTTCTCTCTTCTTGCTCTGACTGATGGATCCTCACCTCTTCCTTCCCAGATCCTCCCAGAAGTCTCCAAAAGATCTTTCCTCTCATTGCTAATGGAAAAGTTCACAGCTTTCTAACAATCTGCACAAGACAAAGAGAAAAACATCTTTGCCTTTTACATGTTTATGAATTATGTGCTTGCAATTAATTGTATTCACAAACACAAAAAGTCCATCAGTATTTATACAGAAACTTCCACTTTCTGAATTCATTCTCAAATTGAGCACAATAGGAATATCTGTGAAACAGATTTTTTTTTTCTTTCCTCAGACACATCCAGCCAGCAATAAACAGAGATCTGGGACAAATACAAGCCAGGAGAGAGCTTGTGATTTTAACAGGATTGAACAGGAAAGACTCTGAATTACCCCAGCTGACTGCTGTAAAAATAAAGTAACCAAAGAAATGCAGGGTGAGTGCTGCATCCAGTGCCAGTCACCATGTCAGAGCTGACATCAAAGGCTGGGTTCTCCCAGCTCAGAGCTGACACTTGACTGACAGTGCAAGTGCCAGCTTGAAAACCCATCAAAGCCAGCACTGAAAGGACAAGCTGTGCTCACACAGGACTGCCTGTCCTGCAGGAGAGATCAAGGAGCTGCCTTCCTGTCCTGCTCAAAGCACATGAGATTTGATGACCATCTGACTAATAAAAGTCACCCTTGAACACCTTGTGGGGGTTTTTCCTGAACATACAGAGAAGACAATATTAAAATAACTTTTGTAAAAAGACAGAACAAAGGAAAAAAATTATTAGGTGTGCTTTCCTCTCTATTGTTATCTTCCTCCTGAAAAATAAAACCATTGACTTTACTAGATACTCTTCCTGGGAGAGCCAGGCAAAATAAGCAAGCTCATGTTACTGGCTTGTCCCTCTCCCCACAAGCCAGAGGACAATTGATCTCAGCTAACTTGATTTAGCTCAATCTGCAGTCTCTCTTCTTTTCTGTTGCATTAGGCCCCAATCTGTCTTTCAAATTACCTTTGGCAATTAACTGAGGTGGCTAATTCAGGAGCTTAATTGCTCTCTGTTAGTCATGTAATCAATATAGGCAAACCTCTGCATTAGCATACCAGGTAACTCTGCTATCATAGTTAACGTTTTCAGGGTTTGATTCAAGCCTTAGAGCCCAACAGTCCCTACTAGAAACAAGTGCATGTGACTTTCTCACATTAATGCAAAAGCTTAGCACAGTAGGGAGCCAAGCTCAGACACCCAGGGACCTACACCATCACTTCTACCAAAAATTACTTCGCCTTTCACCAGGACCCCTTACAGAAGGTCACACAAGTGATTCCTGACCAATTCCTGAGAGAATTCCTGTACCTCAGTCTGTCAGACAGGGTGTTCCTGTGGCTGGACTCTTACCTGATGCTTCAGGGAGGATTTAGAAACAGATAATCAGGTCTACAAGAGGTCAGTTCCCAGCTATCATTAGGTCAAAGTGAGCTTGAACTCTGAAGCACAAGGTTTTTTTTTTTACTTTTTCCAAAGACTGGTAGATTAAATAGTCCTGTTACTCTTGTGGATTCCCATTTCTAGCCTGAATTTTTAGACCCCAGTTAACCCTCATGGCACTGAGTCCTGTGCAGTGGGTGAGAATCAATTTCTTTTGCCATGTCAGAATTTCCTGAGCACCTGGTAAAAGGTATTCAATAGTATTTGAAGGTAAAAAAGAGAAAAAAATGTTGTAATTTAAAAACACCCTGAATCAATTATCTTTTCAATTACCATAAAGGAATCAGCTTTTAAAATGTCTCTTTATGTAACTGTTCCCTCCTTCCCAAACCTGCCCCAGTTCTGCAACAAATCTGGAGACAGACAACTGCAGCTCACTGTGCTCTGACATCCTCCCAGCTGGATCATCCCTTGTCACATTTCTCATGCATGGAAAAATTATGTTTTTTTATTGCAGCTGCACATGAAGTACCCCACAGTGACACCTCAGTGTCAGACCTGGACAGGTATTTAAATCTCTATATAGCGCTTTGTGTAATTTAAGTTTTTCCTCTGGTATGTACTAGCAACAGCTGCATTTAGCAAAATCCATCACTTTTCACTTGTTTCACAAGTCCCCCTGAGTGAAACCCTTAATTCAAATTAGGTCTCAAAAAATTAATGAGTTGCATTTGCAAGAATTGCTGTATTTTTAAAATAACATAAAGCTTGTAAAGAATAATGACTGCAGAAACAAATAGCTAAAATAAAGTATTTAAGAAATGTATTTTCAAAGCTCTATGTATGAGCTTTTCTGTAGCATATGCTAGCAGTTAGAATTATAAAAACTAAGATGAAATATGAAAAATATTTCCTTTCTTCTGGCAATGCATAAATTGCCTTTATTTAGAATTACTGCCATAACTTTTCAGCACTGTCAACAGTTAACAGCATTCAGTGATTACTGTGAAGAGTAAGACTCATTTATAACATACCATAAATACATAAGGAAAATCAATTTTTAAACATCATTAAGCACTATTCTACAGCTCTCTTAAAAGAAAAAAACCAAAAAACAAAAAACAAATATTCTTTTCCTTGTAAGATATTTGTAACATTAGATCTGAACTAGCAAAATGCAAAAGACCAGCAGTTCTGAGTCAGCAAGATGACTGGAAAGGGCTTCACACCAGGCTCCAGCATTCCTGGATTCAGGATTGATCTCTGAACTATCCATGCCTCATTTCAAGGGACACACACTCACAAATGTACATATTTCACAGAAACACAGAACCAGCCAGGCTAGAAAGAACCTCTGAGATCAAGTCCAACCTACAACCAAACATGACTTTGTCAACTAAACCTTCTTATGTCTTTTCTGTACAGGTAATTTCTCTTTTTTAAATGAGCAGTGGCATGACAAAGTTAACTGCAAATTCAACACAATATATTGCCAGGTATTTTATGGTTTGCAATTCTTCCCAGACCCTCCTGCTCCAGAGGGAGCTCATTTCTCTGCAAAACTTTGTTCTGTCAAAGAGAAAAATTTCAGGAACATCCTTCTATAATCCAAGCAGTAGGGGTTTACAGACATTATGTGACCATAAACAGATATCAACTAATTAACCTTCAGCATTTAATTCAGCCAGTGTGCTGAACTGGGCAGACAGCTATAACTGCAGATTACCTCAACAATTGCACAGAAAGATAATTTTGTGTGAAAAGCTGCTTAATTTCTTTTTTTTTTAGGTAGAACACATTTAGGTATGTTCACATTCCATATTTAAATGTCAGTTTTAGGAGCCACATCAGAGCAGTAAGGTCAGTGTAGGTGCACAGACACCCATGGGGCAATGCCCAGCCTATCCCTTGGCTACAGGGAAATGGGGAAATGGGGAAAATCCACACTGAAACAGGGAAATGGGGAAAATCCACAAGCCTGGCCTGAGTTTGCAGGGCTGGCATAGACCTGCCTTGGGATTTCTGCCTCACCTTTCCTGCTAGCACTAACTCCCTAAATACCAATCATAAATTTACTTAACAGGTTGCAAATGCCATGCTCATATTTGCTCAGTCTTCCAGAAGTTCCTGGGAATGCAGACAGCATCATTTTTATTGCTGCAACAAATAACAGTGAATTTTCATTGTCCCAAGGTTCTGCCTACAACTGCTGCAGGCAGACAGGTGTGTGTTCCACAGGCAGCCATCCTAAAGCTCCCAGCTCTCCCCAGCTGCTGTCAGCCCAGCCTGTGATTTCCAAAAGGTATTAGAATATTCAAAGCCACTTCCAAGCAGATTAGGCATAGGCAGTAAATCATATGAGATTAATTTGGCAAAACATTTTTATCCTTTCATGTGCAGCTGTTCAAACGTCTGTAGCAAAAGGGATTGTTTCATTCAGCTCTAATGTTTGGATTTACCTTTGCAACACAGAGGTGTGGAAGGAATGAAGAGAGATCAAGAAACTCAAGTTTTACCCAGTATGCAAAACAGTGGGTTTGTTCTAAATCTCTAAAGCACACAGACATATCCACATTATAGGCATCCTCCCTGAAAAAGCAGTGGGAAACTCCAGGATAAGAACAAATCAATGAACACAAGGTTAACAGTAAGAAGCAATTAAAAAAAAAAAAAAAAAGTGGGGTTTTTTAATTGTAAAACCTAAACAGTAAAAAAATGAAAAGGCATATGATAAGCAGGAATGGACTCCACCTGCCACATAAACACCAAACAGCAAATTGCAAGCACACTTAAAACTTGGATTCTTAGTTATTTGCTCACCTGAATTCAACTGAAGTAAATTCAATTCAGATTCAAATTCCAATTTTTGAGAGACTATTTTTTTCTTAATTGAACTAGGGTTTCACTCTTCTAGCTGCTTTTAAAATTTAAATATAATCTTCTGTGGACATGGGATGCCAGCTCTGCAGCTGGACTGACTTGCACTTGTGTGCTCTGATACAATACAAGCCAATAAATATCTCTCAGACATCAACAGGAAGAGAATTTTTGCTCATTGATCATCCTGCCCACTGCACCCCACATAAAATGGGCATGAATCTCTGATAACACATCTCATGACAGATTAACCAAATTAAATTAACTCTGCTCTGACAATGAGCTTTCATCAGGCTCCCTGCTGGTCCCCAGCATTTACAGGTGCTGGCAAAAGGTGCTTCCTGCCAAGCTTCTGAATGGTGAAAATGCTTGCACAAACCACAACCCAACCTTCATGAGAGTTTGCAAGGGTAATTCCTGCCCTTCTCACCTTTAATGTGAAAGGAGTAATGAGGGACACTAAGGCAACACAAGAGCAGATATCATTTTAATTGGAAAGAACAAAATGTGCTTTCAGGTTGCACAATGCCAGGCAATACTTTCAGCTTAGCCACCTCAGTTCTTCCCAAACTTCCTGTCTCCATGCATTAAGCAGTCTCTGTTTGAAGAGTGTTTGAAGAACTATATTCCATACTTTATTTCAGGATACTCAGATACTTATATTAGAGCAGACTGACTACACTCCTGAAGAACCCAGCTGTTTCATGGTAACAAATGAAATCATCATCCTAAAGGCCATTAACACTTCAGCAAGAGCTTTTTCCATTGGCATCAAATATACTTTGGGTCAGGCCCAACAGGGGGATAGTAATTACCAAGATTTCACTAAAATAAAATCATTTCTTACCCTACCATCTCCCTCCAAATTCTCTTCCTTCTACTCCCTGCTGTCCTGCAGCTATCAGCATTGAAATGTGGTAGCAAACTCTTCCTCCTTGACAGAGCCAAACCCATAAAACAAGTACTTAAATGGAGAACAAAGCTGCATTATGATCATTTTTAGCAGCAAGGTACCATATTTCAAATGCAAAAGTGTGCACAAAGGTTAGAAATCTGCTGGCTTTTCTCTACAGATAAAACAAGACCATTTGCTAAGGTACTTTTTAAGGCAGAGAAACCAATACTTTTGAGCTCCTCGTTCACTTCCTCAACCAGCCTTGTGAGCACAAACAAAATTTGTGCCAGTGAGCAGAAGAGTTCTTGAAGCCTCTCTGATTCAGGAGTCCAAGACTAACAGGTTTAGTGAACTTGAGCTTTGAGTCTTGCCCACATAAAATACAGCAGAAAAGCAACTTGTCTTGTGATGTTCCTGTCCAAACAAACCAATATTGTCCTTGTCACACTCTACATCAGCCCAAGGTCTCTTGTTTGGCTCTCCTGGGAAAGGCTGAGCAGGGGAGCCCAGCAGGTTTGGGCTCACCTGGCTGCCTGGGCAGGGAGAGCGTGCACACAAGTTCTGTGCTCAGTCTTTGTGAGCCTGGCTATTGAATTTATTCAAGGAAAAGGAGCTGCTTCCACTTTGTTTCCATGACAACAACCCTGAGAATTTTGTCTTCATGTAAGTGAGTTATTGCTTTTTGTGCTTCCATAGCCTAGGCAGAAAAATTAACATAATATGGTCTCAAGGAAGACAATCAAATCTTCCTATCCTCCCAACACTCCTACAGGCAGCAAATTCTTAGATTTCATTACTAGAGGTATAAATGGGTTGAAAAGCAATCTTCATTGTTTATTATGGAGAGATTTAATTTCAACTAAAAACTTCAATTAAAGATTCTTTTGCTGACCATGTGTGTACACATTAACAGAAGGGAATAGCCTGGTGTATTATTGCCTATTGTCTATCTATAGTCTTTTGAAAGCAGCTTTGGTATGTTTATCCATAACTTTTGGTCTCTATCCCTCTCCATAAATTATTTCAACTTGTATTTATTGGTGATGCAGTCAAAATATTTTCAGAGCTACAAAACAAGTAAATTTTTCCAGAACACAAAAATCAACATCTATACAAGACAGACATTTAAAATATAAAACCACTTGTATATATCTTCGAATTACTCAGGCTAAATCTGTAGTGTATGCACCAAAACCCTACAGAATAAGTACAAGGCTACAGGTTTCATTTCCATTGAACCAGCAGTGAAACTGCTCTCCTGTGAAAACAGGATTTGAGAGATCCTCATCACAAAAGGAGAACACTTCAGAAGAGTCTTGAACTGATCAGCTTGGTGACTGACGTGGTTGAGAAAATATTTCAGGATATCTGTGAGAAATTCTAAACAGTCCCACCACAGAGAAGTCAAATGCATTCACTTTGTTTCACATCATTCAGTCCACAGTTAAATACTTTAGAGATGTGAAATGAACATAGGAAACAGCTTTTCAGGGGGGGAAATAAAAGGGCATTCTCTTTCCATCTCATTCAGTCTTGTCTCCTGAGTTACAAGAACCACCAGATCCCCACATCAGAGTGCTCCTAGCAAAGGATAGATCATGAATAGAAGTAGCACTACAGGAATTTCACAGCACAGCTGGGACACTTTTCTCAAAAACAAATGACAAGGTGAGACAGATCTCATTGTGTGCTACAAATTGTTGCAATTCCACTGCCTTCACTGGAAGGCTCATTACACCAGCTGAAAATTTGGATCCAGACACTTTTATGATTGTGGCTATCCTGGAGTTGACTGACAAGGAGCAGCTCTGATGGATCCTGGGCTCCTTTCAGCACTTGGGTTCACAAGCATGGCATTTATGCTGGTATCAGCATGTGAGTGAGCATGCTAAATCACCACAGTAAAAGAAATGCTTTAAGGTCAGCTGAGCAGGGGAATCCAACTCTGGAAACAGTCAGGACACAGAGGTTTTTCTTCGATGAGAAAAGAGGGGAGGGGAGGGGAGGAAAAAAAAGCAAAGCACCCCTTGACTAAAATATGGTCAAAACATTGAAGAACCAGGAGAAGACACAAAGGGAGGGAAGCTCCACCAGGTGCAGTGCTGGCAGTCACTGCCCTGTAAAGCACACAGCTGCTTACACAGCTGGGCTGGCAGCCAGGAGCTGCTTTGGGGCTAACCCCAAACCTGGCTGACCCACCAGGTTCTCAGGGTTATCAGAGCAAGGACACCAGCTCTGAGGAACCACCAAGTCTGACCCTGACTCCTACAAGGGAGGGGCATAAGGGTCACTGAGGCAGCTGAGCAAGTCAGACCCACTTTATAAAAAGTTACACTTTCAAACCCAATGGCTGAATATTCCTGGTTAGCATGGGGGAAAAAAGATTGTTTCCACTAAGCCTTCAACATGTAGTTCAGCCCAATCTGAAATCTTCAAACACTGATAAATTCTGAATTATACCAGTAAATTTAAAATGCAGTGCGTTCTTAAAAGGAATAGGGGAATAGCAGGAATTGGCTGGTAATTTACATAGGAATAATAAATGGAAAAGTCAAACCAGATTTTCATTAGGAATCATTCTAGTCAGAAATGCAAGTGAACAAAGCCATGCAAACTATCACTCTGAAGAGCAAGAGCTGATGTCTGTGGGGATATAAAAGACTAGGAAACCATGAAGTGGCAGGAACAGATGGGGTTTTTTGAACTGAACTTCACTTAGTTCTAATCTCTCTAATTCCCATTATTATTTTTAGGCAGAAAAAGGTTTCATTTTCCAAACATAATTGCCTTGCTATTTTCTGTGGTATTGCAAGTCTCACATTGTATCCTCCATATATTATTTTTGCTCCTACATGATTTTCTTTTTTATATAATTTACCAAGGCTGATTCTTCTTTCTAATCTCTCTGCAATCTCCTATTTCATTGCTAAAATGCTGCCTTGAGATGACTGATGACATGTTTGACATTTACATTTTATTGGAAAGAATATAGATTGCATCTTTCTTATCTGTTCTTAAAATATTTCCTCCATTCTCTCACAACATATTTTTGGGGACAATAGTTGCATCCCCATCAATTTTCTCCAATTCATTACATACTTCTTTGAATACTGACTTTTCAAAGTTTAATATTTTTGTGCCATTGTATCCTCATGAATATTTCAAATTCAATAGCAGTATGATCACTCAACCTTATAAAAGCTCACCAGCATCTTATTTATTACACAAGTCCTGCTTCAGTTCCTGGGATTATGTCCAAAATATCCTCTGAGATTGTTTTCTCTTATAATTTGGATAAGCAAGTGAAAAACCCTTACACTAACACATGTATCATTTCCCAAGCATTAAGCAATTATTTTTCCAGTCAAACTTGAAGTAATTGAAATCTTCTGTGATCAGTGCACCATTCTTTAATGAGTTTCCACAAGTATTTCTTGATTTTCCTGCTTAGGATCGTACCTGTAACCACTCCTGGAATCTATTTTATCTCCAGCATCTCAAGTTTTTTCTTACCAGCTGAAGTCCAAACATGATACACCCCCTATATGTTCTTCCATTTTTCTGTGTACCCCAGCTGTAAAATTCTGCAGCATTGCATTGACTGGTATTCCTTAAAAACTTCTCAGGCCCCTAATTTACTCAGGTTTTACTTCCAGTACTCTCAAATAAGAGGAAGGTTTAGAGGATTCTTTTTTTATTGAAGAAAGTGTTTTAAGGTCCCACTCCAAAATTTTTTTAAAACATTTTAAATTTTTTTTCAAAGGGCAACAGCTCTCCCTGCAGCTGTTACAGAGCAGGCTGAGGTGGGTGCTGTTTGCCCCAGTGATTTCACTCACTGGGTGACCTGTGGAGCATGAGCTGCTTGGTCAGGCCACAGAACTGTCCCTGCCACAGTCCTGGGTGCTGTGGATGCTGGCAGAAGCCAAGGCTGCTGCATCCTTCAACTCTCTCCTCCCCTCCAGCAGCTGCTGGGGCTCCTGCCACAGCTGCTGGGGCTCTGCAGAGGACCCAGCTGCTCCACACATGTGGTGAAAGGAACCCAAACCCCACCCTGCAGGCTGAGAGCCCCACCACAGCCATGGAGCTTCTGCAGAAACAGACTTGCTGCAGCAAGATCAAGCAGTACATGAGTCATTTCCAAACGATGACATTATTGTATCCATCTGCCAAAATCTGTCTGCTCACCAGAGAGTGCTGGCAAGAACAGATAAAGAACTGGCCAATTAATGAACTCTGCACACATCTGTTGGAAAAATACTGAATATTTTACCACCTGCATAGCAGAGAAGCAGCTCCAGTGAGGAGCCAACTTCAGCCATGTGAGCAGCAGCTCCCAAGAGACAAATCAATGGATGGGTGCAAAGCCCCTCTTGACTTGAAAATATTTTTCACAAATTTATTTCTTACAAAACTCAGTCTTTTTGTAAGATCCACAAGCTGCCATAGGTTTAAGTGTAATTGTAAAATAATAGATTAAAAAACAATTTCCCAGACTAAGTAACAGGTGCCCAGGTCTATACTTGCTTCAAAAAGCTGCTATAAAGCAAAGAGAGACAAAAAGCAATACAGAATTTCAGAATATGTTGCTTTTCTGTGCCTGCCTGAAAAAACCAGCTCAATAGACTATGACAGAACAGAGTTCTCACCTTCCAGATGAACAAGGCCATGAAAAGTCTGAAACTTCCCAGGGCACAGTGTGGCATGCAGGAAGCTAATGAAACAAGGCAAGAAACCTTTTCTCCCTACACACTTTCTTTCAGATAAAGAAGATGCTTTACCCTGCACAGACACACAGTAAAACCTCCAAAACAACTGTGATCCTAGTTAAAAAAAGTCAGCTGCCAAATAGTACAAACTGAGGGCAAATAAAAATTCTTTGGTTAGAGTTCCAGCTTCCAATAGCTTTATTTAGAATTTTAATCCCTCTAGGCTTCTCTAATTAAAATTAGATGAATTTCCAAGTGATGCCAACACCCTCAACAGCTCATATTCCCTGGGATCTCCATCATTTCCCTGATCTGCCAGTCACCTCTTGGTACCAATCACAAAAACTCTTCATCAAGATCCATCTCTCCAAGTTCACCTACAAAAATTAGGGTCATTTACTCTCAAAGCTCTTGGCTGCTATCCTATATTATCCAAAGCTCCTCTTCCACAAAATTTCTCTGCTCTGGGATTGAAGAAAATAGGAACAGGGAGTAATAGGTGACTGCATGCAAGTTTTTCATTTTTACACCACAGACTTTTCAAAGCCAGGGTGAATCCTTTCCTGCAGCACCTGGACAGGCTCAAATACACAGAATGCACAAGGAAACAGTCACCCAGATGTCCACTTCCACACAAACTTCTCTTTCAGACTCCCAGCAGATTTAACTGCTTTTCATTTGGTTTCTTCTCTTAAACACAAGGGAACCCCAGACTGCCTGATGCACTTTTGTTTCTCCTTAAGGAGGCAGTTCCATTTCAGCAGCAGGAAAATCTTCACTGCACATTGTTTGTGAGCTCTTTTCTGATCCTCCAGCATGAAAGTCACTACATGGTAAGCTATTAATAATAACAATGGGATGGCTATTTTAATTGTGTTTAAGTATCCCTCCCTTGCACTGCTCTTCTTTAAAAAACTATGACTCAATCATTTCAGTTATCAAGGCAAGATAAAAAACAAAATTATAATTGGGAAAATCCAAACCTAGGTACAACAGTCTCACAAACACAAGTTGGTATTTTCTAGGCTTCAAAGAAAAAGCAAAGCCCTTCCCAGCTCTAGGAATTCACATTGAACTGAATCTCAGGGTGGAGCAGCCACAAAGCTTTGAGCACCCTTTGGCCTGCAGCCTCTGAAGAGCAGCACAAGAGCACCCAGCCTGCAGTGACTGTACCACACCATGTCCTACCAGGTAAAACTGATGGTGGTGCAGCAGAGGCAGCACCACAGTGATGCCCTCTAATATAACTTTAAAATAACAACAAAGTGTTATTAATAGGATTTCAGTGATTGGGGTCTTGAGCTGGGTCCTTGGACAGAAGTTAATTTAAACAAGTAGCATTAAAAAAAAAGGCAGTAAGACTGCAAAAAGGTATTTGTGGCTTGCACCCAGCTGAAACCAACAACGTTCACCTTCTGCAAACTACTCAGATAAACAATTACCTTGCTCATCCATTCCAGTTCAGGTGTCTTTTCTGTGTATGTTTGGTCTGAAGGCTCCATGAAGAATATTATTGATCCTTTTAATGGGTAAGGACCTCACTAAGTGATGAACTGTCTGCCCACTTTCCCTAATTAAGAAAAATCCAATTACCACACACAAGTGTAGACTGTGAGACTGTAAATACCACCCATCAGTCTCCAGGAGCTGCTACAACTGGCAATGTGTTCCCAAACCATCTGCACAGCAAAGGACTCATTACAAATGCAAAATGACTTGACAGCTTCTGAACTGGATTCCAGGACAGCAACTTGACTGAAAAGCATCAGCCCTTGGAAATGGTTACAAAGCACCTCCAAATTATCCACATTGTGCTCAGAGAGGGTTTCCAGAGCCTGAAGCAGAGAGTTCTCCTCTAAGTTCTGTGGAACAGCCATACAGATTGATCTTCTCCCCACAATCCCTAAGAGAAGATGAAGTGAGAAAAGCTCCTGCAGAGGTGGAAATGCAGAACAGCTCTGCAGAACACACAGAACCCATGGAGCTGCCAGAGGGGAACAGGGCAAACAAGGGCTCATCCTGGAGGTGATGTGATGCCACACCTTGGAAACCAGGCTTCCAAAATGACACTTACAGGGGCAGAAGCCATGGGAAGGAACAGATCTGCAAGATAAAATCAAGATTTGGGGGAAAAGGCAGGGATTGCCAGTGCAATGAGAAATATACAAAGAATCTTGAAAAGAAAAAACATGCAGTGGAAGAAAAGATCCTCTTGAATAATTAAAGCAAGCCCTCCACTCCTCGCTACAATGCAAATCAAACTCAGGGCTCAGAGCAGAACAGGGTTTTATTTCCTCCCTTACTTCCATTCCTGAAGTTTTAGAACATTGCAATATGGTGGTAAAATTATTCTGCATTGATCAAAAGAATCTGTGGAAGGAGGACTACAGAAATTTAGATTGTCCTCCCCAGGATACAGTGAATATGTGCTGCCATGCCTGTCATAGATTACTCTAAGAAAAATAAGAAAATAATTCAAGTCTGCTTTATTAAATAGGCAGACTTAAAACTTCTTTTTAATTTTTTCTTTAAGCATTAAAAACAGCATAAAGGAGGAAAATTACATTGAAAGGTAAAACATAAGAGACAGTAATAGCAAGACTGACAAGCAAACTTATAAATGTGAAAGATGATACCAAAGAGACAATAGGAGTCTTAAGTAGTCAAAAAGATTCAGCAGACTGGATAGTAATAGAAAAAAAAAAGGGGTAAGTGGCCATATGAAAAAGAAAAGAAAATGAGAAAATAACTGTAAATGCCAGGGCTAAAAGCAAAGGGTAGGAAAAAGGATACATCACAAGGGAATTACAGGTGGAGTTGGGATATGGCCTAGAGAACTGCATTATACTTGTACCAAAGTTGGAAACCAGAGTGCCAGGAGGGAGATCAAGCCTTAGGGAGGGAGAGCTCCACCAGACAGGGGCAGTGTAAGGTTGTTCCTCAAACCAAGGCTACCAAACTGCTGTAACAGTCACACTGTGTGCATTCATACAGAGCAGGGAAGGTCTGGGCAAAGGAATGCAAAATAGAAATAAAAGTCAACACCTTGTTCTGGCCAGCTGAAGTAATCAATGAAAGTTAAAGAATAAACCTATCAACTTCCATACAAACTTTACATTATAACCCTTTTTTGAACATGAATAAGTGCCACAATTTATACCCCAAACTCTGTTTTCCAGTGGTGTGTGAACACACCACAGGGGTGGGTCAGATCTTATGGAAACTCGTGGTACCCAGAGAGAGGATCCTGTGGGCACACACCTGTGACCACTGTGTGACCTCCTAAAAACATTAACATCATGCCAAATACAAACGTGTTCTGCCTGGTGTTCATCTCCTAGACCAGGAATTAGGTGTGCTCTACACACCATGGGATTTGTATAGCGAGACACCCAGCAAGAGAAAACACAAAGTTAAGGAGAGGCAAGAGAAAGATGCTTCAAACACCAAATTTTCATATCTTGATTTATTGATTTATGTAGTGAACAAAAAGTCATTCATCAATACTCTCAGCATACCCTTTGTCTGCATAATTCAGTACTAGCAAATATTACCAATCAAGGTGATTTAAGTTAATCAATATCTTGCAGTGTTGATGGTGGATGCCATGCTTGTCTTAAAAGGGTTAGCTTCATTTCCTTCAAAATTTGAACACAATTCACTTCCTTTGAATACTACAAGTGTATTTCCTTGGAGGGATGAATTTTAACCAACTGAAAAAATACCTGTTTAAAAATTACTTGCCTTCTGATGCCTTAGGTTTTAGTTTTCATATTTTTTGGATTCTGCACTGCCTTGGTGTGTAGCTCTGAGCTTCATGCTAGGTGACAGTAAGTTCTCTTCCCAGGGCAGGTAGACAAAAATATCCCCTTCCAGCTTGAGACCAAGGACAACCATGACAGGTTTTGCAGGCCCAAAAGGGGAAAACAGCAGAGAACTGAAGAGAGCAACAAGGAGGATGGGACTGCATGGGCTAAAGCTGCAACTGGACAATTAACTCCAATATGCAAATGGAGCAGAATTTATAAAAGTGAGAGACTCTGTGACCTGCTGTCCATTTTGTGACCATTTTGGGTTTACCTTGGGTGTAGCCCTGGCTGGGCTCTTGTGCTGCCCAAGGTGGATCCATTGAGGCCTCCTAATAAATCCCTACTTTATTCTTTAGCTCTGTCCAGCCTCTGTCCCAGGTCAGCCTCTCAAGGTATCGCCTGCATGAAGCACTCAGCCCCCCTGCACCTCACCAGGACAGGGGTGGGTGAGTGCCACAGACACAAAGGGGGTCTGGCAGGGTGCAGGCAGTGGATCAGCCCCTGTGTGCTCCATCCCCAAAGCCCTGCACTCCCCAGGGCACACAGGATAATAAATACAATCAGCTGGCCCTGCCTGTGAGTGCCTGCCAGGGATGAGCTCAGGAGCGTGGCTGGAGGTCAGCGAGACAGGACTGGGAATTGATGGCTCCACCAGGCAGCCTGGAGCAGAATTTATTTCCTCTGCTGGCAAGCACTAACTGTTCCTTCTGCTGAAGAAAATAGTCAGTAATGGAAATCCTGCCACCACCTTAATTATAACATCTCCAGCTCGGTGCCAGATTAATGAGTAGCTGTGGAATAACATTTTTGAAGTTTGACTAATGGTGATGTAGGTAATGGCTGAAGCATGAAGGCATCTGCACCCAGAAATGCTCTAGGTTTGGACAAAACTGTCCTATTACACCTGAAAATATGACAAAAAAACCAAAATTATGACTTGGGAATTGGGAAACTGATTTAAGGCATTTTATTTCCTTATGATGATCAGATATGGGAAACCAGCAACACTTAAAAGAGAATATTTGACTTGAAAAATGCTAAATATCACATCTAAGAAAATGCAAATGGACGACTTAGGGCACCAATAACCATGCATTAATGTTCTCTATTTCTGTGCAGACAGTGAAATAAGGAGGAAGCTTCTGACACAACATTATAATTCTAGTTCTTTTTTCAGCAGCACCAG
Organism: Serinus canaria; assembly: GCF_022539315.1. Lineage (NCBI taxonomy): Eukaryota > Metazoa > Chordata > Aves > Passeriformes > Fringillidae > Serinus > Serinus canaria. The sequence goes on along the minus strand of NC_066328.1, from coordinate 7,775,807 downwards.
CTTCCACCAAAAAATGAAAACTGAACAGGAAAAAAGACTTCTGCATAAAATGAAGATACACACTCATCTCTGAAGTAAAAACCAGAGAAAAATGACATTAAAAAGCTTTCCTGTGTTCAAGGGACAAGTCCAGCAAAACTAAGGAAGATTAACTGCTCCAAATACATCTGTGGTCAAGAACCAGGAAAGGAAATAAACAAATACTTCCAGCTCATTTCTATGCATCATAAAACAAATTAAATTAGGTTTTTGTTCACTGTGTTGTGCAAAAAAGTAATTTCATCAAGAGTCAGTGTGATAAAGTCAGGCTGCTTCTCAATCACTGCACAAACAACTTTTTCCTCAAAGGTTATCTTCCAAGGACATTTTAAATATAAATATATGTACATGAAGTTGATGCCTTTCATACCTAGCATGTTTACTTCAGTGTGTGCTGGGATACTAAACCTACCAATATTGTTGATACTGTTCTAGTTTATACATTTTATTAAAACTGAAGCTGCAGGAATTCTCACTGGCATAAGGGAAAGTGCAGTTTTTATGACTACCCACTGGCAGGATTAAAAGACATCCTGAAAACAACCAATAAAGCTACAAATAGGAATTTCGTGTATTAGCCCACAGTTTCATAAATATAATAGAAGAGTGGATATTAAGCTGATATTCACACTTCTCAATAAAGCCAGAATAGCAGAAGTAGAAGTACTCTGACAGTGCCTAAAAAACTTAATTACAAGTTTTGCCAGTGACAGACTCCTTATAAACTCATTCCACTTTCACATAATGAAGTTGTAAAGTTTTGCCTTTTCTCCAGAGAATACAATTTTCAAATGTTTGCTTTATTCTCTAGGTAGATATATTTCATATTTATAAAGTCCACACCTTACCCTGACAAGCTTTAAGTGCTTTTTTAGGTGTAGTAAGGAGGTTAAATAGTTGCCACATTTTCAAAAAAAATGCAACAGTAGATGCAGAAATACAAGAGCAATTTTCAAGATGAAAGCTATGCTGCAAGAAATGAGTTGGCATACATAGATATAGACACATATATACATATATATATATATGACTATAGACAAGTAAGATTGATAGATCTATATTAAGCTTTTGCATTTTAACAGTAGGATAGAAATATGCCAGATGATTTAGAGATCATAGTAAAAATGTATTTGCAAGAGAAGCTTGCAATAAAAACTTCTCTCCAAGAAAAAAATCCTACCAAGCAAGGATGTCTGGGAAAATTTTCAATTACAAAGTTGAGGAGGGGGAAAAAAATTTAAAAGCATGGAAATAATTACTGACTTCAGCACAGGCAATTAATTAACAGAAAGCAAGTTGTTCACCTACTTCAAGCTTCCCTTTCAAAAGGATATATAGTCCTATGGCAAATATTTTTTTACCCAAAGTTGTTGCTGTGTTAACAATAGCTGTTCTTGAATCTGCTGCATGTTGCCTCCATATTTTACATGACAGCTGTTTGGAACAATGCAGCTGGAAAGCCATGGCATGCACAGGGGAGAGAAGAGCTGCTGGAGTCTCACCTGAGCCTGGAGTAGAGCCCAGCACTCCCCAAGGGTTCATGTCCAGGAGATTTTCTGTTCAGGTATCAGCTGGGGGCCTGTGCACCAGCCCATGGCCTCAGGGACACTCAGCTTTCTGCAGAAACAGCTTGGGGTTACCCTGCTGTCTCACAGCAAACAGCTCTGGACTGCTCCTCACATTGGCAATAAAAAGTTTCCTGGGAACAGATGAGCTGGTTTGACACCTCAGGCCAGCAGTGCCCCTCTCCTGATCTGTCACCTTGCAAAGCTGGGCCCAGGTGCACACCCCCACTGGAGAACTCCTCCAGAACTATTCCATTGTTCTTATAGTTTGTTTCAATTATTAAACTGTTCTTATCTCCACCCATGAGTTTTACTTCTTCCACACCCAGTTCTCCTCCCTAGTAGGGTGACAAGAGGAGTGAGTGGCTGCATGGGATTTTTCATCTGGGGTTAATCCACAATAAGACTGATTCCTGAAAATTTTTAAGAGGTGCATTTTTGAATTTTTTTCCTGGGTGGATGGATGGCACAGACTTAGCCAAACAGAACAAAGAGCTAATAAATATATAAGATTACATTATGCAATTACAACAAACACTCCTAACTATAATATTGAAATTATCAATGGGATACTATGGAGGTGTTTGAAAACACAGCATGTTTACCCCAATGAGACAAAAATGGACCAACACACATTTGTGCCAGCTAGAGACAGAGCTGCCTTTGGTTCAGCTTGAGTGAATCAGCCCAGCTCAAGCTCCCTTCCACCTTGTGCACACCCTGGCTGCAGCTCCCTCCTGTTGGGCACTAGGAGTGAAGGCAAAGCTGCTCCCACTTCCAAAGAACATCTAATATACTTCAGGTTCCCATTTCCAAGGTCTGCACACACTTTACACTTCTGCTTTCCCCTTCTACATCCTATTATGGTGCAAACATATCTCTTCCCTGAAACCCAAGTGTATTGGGAGAGGTTTAACTTCCATGAAAAAACTCCAAATACAGTATCACACAAACTGCATGTATGGATTTGATCACCACTAATGGCTGGTCTTGCTACAGAACAGACAAAACAGTAAGTTAAAAACTGCTCAACAAATAACAAAAACAACAACAACAAATATTCCCACAAAATTCATCACTAACAAGTGAGAATTTCCAAGCACAGGCAGCAGTCACAGTGTGTCTCAGGGAAATGTGAGATACCTTTTTTCTCCCATGCACACAAAGTGAGAGCACTGCCTCCACTGCCAAAGCATTTTGGTGAGAGCTGAAGCTGGTGAATCCTTGGGGTAACTCCCAGCCTGAGTGAAACTGAGTGTCACAGGCTCTGACCTTCAGCAGTGCCACTAATTAAGAAAGCCTGATACTGAGAAGTCAAAAGAATTGTTTTGTTTGCAAGAAAGAGACAATTCTGGCTGTCTCTCCTGAAAGAGGAGTATTTCTGCACATCTCTACATTTGGCAGAATAACCTGAACAAAGAGCAGTGTTTGTAAGATAATTGAAATTTGGTAACAAGCAGAGGCAGACAAAGGTTAAAGACATAATTTCAACACTATGTTGTACTCCACATACAAACCCAAGTGTGACACCCTGTCATCTGCTCACAGCAATCTCTGTCTCCTCCCAGACTGAGCAAACAACCAAACCCTGTCAATGGATTGCTGCTAAAGCACAGGAGAGAGCTACAGCAATACAGTATTTCCATCAGTTAATCACACATCTGCTCTGTGGTGACCCACTTTCAAATCACCTTGGGATATGCAGGAAATTATTTTAGACTGCTAACAAATGAAAAAAGAAAGGTTAAATGAAAATTTGAGCCCTCTTTTTGCTTGTGCAAAATAGTCATTACCCAGATGAAGAGACAAATAAAATTATCAAGCACCAAGTTCACTTATAACTAATGGAAAAGGTCTAAAGTTGGAAGCTTTAGTGTTATGTCCCCTTAAAACTTGAGGGTGATGACTTTTAAATGTTGCAGAATCCCTATGCCTGTATTGAGCCAAGGCTGGAATTCACCAGATGATGGGAGAGCTGTCCAGGTGAGACCTAGAAGGCATCATCACAGTTTATAAAGAATTATTTCAACAGTCCCAGTACTTAAATTAGTAACCACTGCAAGAAGCCCAGCAATCAGGTGCCAAGACTGGGAACTGCTCCTTGCAATCTCTTTTCTTCCCTTTCTTCTCCCTCCCTCACAGTATCACAATAAACAGAGAAAGGTGCCCTTCACCTGAATTAAGAATAACTTATTGAACATCAGAGACAGAGCATGATACAGGTTTAGAGAAAATACAAAACTTCCTAAAGGTACAGGCTAGGCTGTGGCAAAAATCAGTAACCCTGTGAACAAAATGTTCAATTAACATTAAAAACAATGCACATGTTAAGAGCTTGAGCTAAATTAATCACGTCTTCCATTTCAAATCTGTATTTGCATATGTAAACAGTGCAGCGCTCACAGATTTATCTGAAATAAAATGAGAAAATGGGCAATTTCCCTCTAGAGGGGCAGATGTTTAAGTTGCTCTTGTGATTTTTCACAGATGTTCCCCTCCTAGTATATTTTAAATGGGATTTCTATCTCAGTTCTGAAAATCCACATCCTCATGCCAAAATGCAGGCAGCTGCTATGGGCTGTGTGCACATTTTGTGATACCTGCACAAGCAGCCAGAACCAGGAACAAAGGATTTCTGCACCCACAGCAGGTGGGATATGCCCCACCTTGGCTGCTGCAGCTTTTCTGTGGTAACTAAGGACATGAGTGATGGATCTTCTCCATAGAGAGTGAAAATTGTGGGATTTATTACAAATATCACAAAGTACCACGAGGCCCCAGAGCACAGGGTCTCCTTGTTCTGAGCATTGCACAGTCTGGCACGACCACCCTGGGGCAGAGGCTGTTTAAAACCCCCACCCTGATGGAAACAAGCATGGCCATCCTGCTTTTGCCAGCACTCAGGAGAGGGACAAGCAGGGTGGGAGGTGCTCAGGACAGGAGCCAAGGGCTCTTAGGCAGCCCTGGACCAGGGCTCTCACAAGCAGTCAAAGCAAACACATAAATACATGAGAACCAGGACTGCAGGATTTTCTTCTCTGGAGTTTTACAAAAATAATTCAGTTGTAATTGGAGAAGCTGGGATTCATGGAACATTTTCCTTTCCACCAGGCAGATGAATCTATGATTTGTATTCTGATTTTAAATGAGATTCTCACCCATCTTCAGTGGATTTGATTGATACAGCACATGAGGCCACTCAGTAAAATGATACAGTGTAGATCAAAGCATGAAAGATAATTTTCCCTGAAATGTATGTAGCTAAGGGTAAGTTATGGCTCTTTGTTCCACAGTTTATGGAACACAATTCCATTTAAAGCCTAAATCTGTCATTTCAGCATTGTTTATCAAAATGCAGCCAATACCCTCTCCCCCAGAAGAATGGGACCAAGTCAAAGGCAGGAAATCAAACCCATACAAAGACATTATTTCAAATATTTAACCAGCTTGTGATTTGCATAAATATTATCCACATATGATGCATTTGATGCAAGCAAAAGTAATTCATCTGCAAGTTAAATATCCAGAGTGGCAAAAGGTGCTGTAAAATTTATGACAAAGACTGCCTGATGTATACCTAAAGATGCTCTGAACTGCCTTCAGCTGCTTGTGTATCTATATTTCATCACTTTGGTTTTTGTCATGCAGGAGCTGGAGAATATTCCCAACAATGTTCATTTTTAATCTTCTTCCTTCATTACCTGTTTTTTTGGCTCACTGGCACTCTGGGAGTAGATTTTTCCTCAAAATTATTTCCCTGCCAAATTACTATGTGCAATGTAATTAAATCCACACCATTTTGCATTTTATTTTTGTTTGGTTTGGTTTATTTCATGACAGAAACACGAGGCTGGTTGGTTCAAAAACAACCTTGCAAACAGCCCTGGCACCTCCCTTCCTCCCAGAAAAGCTGCATCACCCCTTTGAGTTAATGTTTACAAACTCAATAGGCTAAAGTGAATCTGGAGAAATTCCAGAAAGAAAAGAATAGTCATAAGAAAACACATGGAAAGAGGAAGAAGAGAGATGACAAAGATAAAACAAAATTCAAACTGCTCTGTGCTTATACTTGAATTTTTTTTTCTTCTGTAAAATTTTCAGTGTAAATTTAATGAAGACACTGTCCTAGGTTGACACCTGTCTGGAGAGCAATAGGTTTGTGTCAATCCCTGCAGCCCTGGTATGACTGAAAGGGAAATCCCATGCCAAGTCTGTCTTCTGTTATCCCTGTGGATCCTTGGATCCTTCAGAATCCCTTTTGTGCTCAGCCTGAAGCTGTTCCACTAAAACAAACACAGATTAAGGATGATTAAATCACTCTTGCTCTGATCCTTCCCAAAGAGCAGCCCCAGGGGATGCCTTGGCTGTGGTCAGGATGTTTCCATGGCTGCTGGGTTTGTTGTGCCCTCGTACCTGCAGAATATCTGATGTTGTTACAGGTACAAACAGCACAATGACAAGGTATTATCAGAGATGTGCTGCTGTGATCTGATCCTGTCCTGCCAACCATTAATGAAGAAATCTCTCACTGGATCAATCACCCCACTGGACAGCAGCTTAGGGAGCAGGATCCAGCAGCCTTTCCCTCCATGGGCAAATCTGGGCTTGCACAATCCAGCTGCACTCACAAATGGGACATATTCAGTTAAAGCATATTCAAACATACATCTCAAAACATGCTCACTTAAAACACTCCCTCCTGTCTCCCAGCTCAAGGCAGACCTTGAAGATGACATGAAGCAATTAAGTTATCCTGCAGGAGCAGCATTCAGGGTCTAATGGGCTGGGGGACAGATGCTGTGCAAAGTGCAAGGCACAGTTCAGTGCACTCCCATTGTCAAGGCTCTCAGAAATTCAAGGACTGTACAGTGCATTCCTGAAACACCTTGTTTAGCTGCCAGCCTGGGGGAGATGGAAGGCAAAGGCTCTCAGGGCTCTGAACCAGGCCATTCCCTCTCCTGAAGCAGAGGTGCCCAGCCCTGGAGCTGGAGGAGGGGAGAGCCAGGCTCCCCCTTGGACACGTGCCCAGGTGTGAGCATCTCCCACACCTTCACCTCCACCACTGCCTCCATCCCCCTGAGGGCTTCACTGGGCCTTCCATGGGGGGGAGGCATTGCAGAAAGTTGAGGCTGAGGTCCCAGAGGAGGTAGAGTGCAGAGAGAAGCTCAGGCAGCTCTTCACCACTCCCAGCAATGGGCAGTGCTCTGGAAGAGCAGGGCAGGGTGAGGATGCACTGAGGGTTTTGTGCAGCAGCTGCCAAGAGCTCTGACCCTGCACAGTGAAATTCTTTGCATCTAAGACCAGGATCTGGACAGGAGCAGGGTGTGCTGCTCTCAGAAGGAAGCACAGACACACACACCAGGGTTCATGTGCCACTCACACAGGTAACACTGCCCTTAGCTGGGACACGTGGTGCTCAATTTAATTTAGCTTCAGGAAGGGTGAAGAGAGGAACTCAATCACCAGCCTGTGTCATTTCCCTCTGCTTCAGCACCATGGCTCTTTCTCCTTTCTATAAAAAACATGCAATTCCCTGGCTGAAGCATGAAAAGGCTGAACAAACCATGCAGACAGCCACAAGAAATACACTGACTGCCTTTGCAAGAAACTTTTGAGAGGGGGGAAAAAAAAAGGAAAATAAATAATTTTAAATTCCCTAAAATACTGTGATTAGTCTATTTACAGACTCTCTTGCCCTACAAGGCAGCCTGCAGGGCAGTCAGCCAGCCAAGGTATTTAGGCAAGATATACCAGAAAACAGGATTTTTCTTGTGACATAATTTGTCAATGGAAACAAATTCATGTTATTACCAAGCATAAAACCCTGCACAAAGCTATAAAAGCAGGGCTTTTGTTCTGCTGCACAGGAGGAGAATCAGGGTTGCTTATTACTCTGTGAGTAGTGCCTACAGGAATCCTGCAGGAGGTTTTGAGAACAATATTTTAACTATCAGTAGAGGGACTTCATTTTAAATTTCCTCTTAATAGGTTTGTCAGATTTTATAATCAGGAAAAAAAAAAAAAGTCATAAATGGCCATAGCTCATTCAGCTACTTAAACTAGACAGAAAATTTTCCCTTATCATAGTTTGATAGCTATGCATAACTAATTGAATCCAAGTCAAACCAAAATTAAAGCAAGGTTAAAGATGCACAGATTTTCACCCTTCTGCCCAAAGTCTATTGATGGAAACATCACAAGGGATTCCTTCCTGTGGACAGAAAAGCCAGCCATACTTCCAGATATCACTTATGTGGTGTGGAGCCACATCAGTTGGGAGTCTGAAGAGTTGGATAACATTTGACAGTCCCTCCCCATCATTTCAGCTAAATTTTAGTGATGTGCAGCTTCTCACCTGCAGCCCTGAGCCCCCAGCAGCAGGCAGAGTGCTGGGATCAGGGAGCTGCCCAGAAACACCAAACCTCTGCCAAGCCCTGGAGGAAATGCCTGGTGGGATGAGCTCCTCAAGGCAACGCAGTCCTGCAATGGAACCACAGCCCCCTCACAGCTCCAGCACCAGCACCTCCAGCCCTCTCCATTATCTACATCCTAATTTCATGGTTTTATTTTAACATCAAAACATTTCTCCTTTCATCATTCCTTCATATATGTCCAAAAAAAAAAAAAAAGGAAGAAGCTGTTTTGGGTCTATATAAAGACTCTGAGAAAGTCCTTTTTTTTACTGCTGGAAAAGTGTTATGAATGCTTTTGCTTCCTGACAATTTCAAATATAAGATTGTTCCTATCTACTGAAATTATTGCTGTAGTGCTAAAAAGTCAAAAACAAAAACAACAAAAAACCCAAAAACACAAAAAACCAAAGAAACACCCCCCCCAAAAAAATAAAAAAGCCCACATAAAAAACCCACCAAAAAAAAAAACCCCACAAAAACAAAAAATATAAAAATAAATTTTAAAAAACCCAAAAAATCAACTGTGTGTTTATTCATCTTCAACACTAGCAGAGGCTCAGGTCCAAGCTGCCTTGCCCACAGAGTAGCACTCTTCAGCTGGAGATTGCACACATATTTGGTCCAGAATCTCTGCTCTATTCCACATCCTACACCACACAAAAGTACATCTCATGGCATCAACCCATAAAACCTTCATTACCTGTCCCACAGTGTCCTTTGATGCTCAGGCAAAGCCATTCTTTTTCTTCTCTCCACAGCAGGCTGTGCCTGCCAGCAGGAGCATCCACATCACACCTGACAGGGAATGGGAGCCACTCTGGGAAGTGCAATGATCTAATTGAAACAAGCAGGCTGTCTGCAAAGCATTTATTATTCATTGGGCCTCCATTAATAGTGCATGGCACAGAAGTGATCACATTGGAAAGGTGACTGCCAGAGGAGGAAGGAATCTCTTTGTCACTACAGGAAGGTCAGCATCTCAACTTGGGCATTTATACACTGCATGGTGAAAAATGACAGAGCTGGAGGCAGAGCCACCACCAGAGCTTCACTCTGAATTATTCAGCAATCCTTTTGTTCTTCTCCACAGAACCTGACAATAGTTTGCATATTTTTAAATTGCCCTGATAAGGCCATGAGGAATGTTTGACTGATAAAAGTGCAGAATACAAATTGGTGCTGGATTTCCTTAACTGCCCACAATAGATCATCTTGGCATGCTTTTCCCCTTAAGCAACCAAATGGAGGGGAAAAAAGCAAGCAAGGTTCCTCTTCCAAGTGTGTGTCAGACAAATGTTTTGTTTCGAGATAAAACATGAGACATAAGAGAATAAGGACAGCCCTAGCAGGAAGCCTTTTCCAGATGTGAAAATGCATGAATTTTTAAAAATTTAAAATCAAAGTAATTTCATTTCTTACATTAATTCTTACAATAATTAAGAGATGACAACACACCCTAACAAACAGTGGATGAAACTGTTCAAGAAGGGGAGGTAAGAACGGGGGGTAACTATCCCTTCCTTCCCAAAAACTCCACCTGGATCCAAATAAATTTAGAGGTCTCTACACAAAATGCTTCCTTCCAGACAGGGCATGAGACAGGATGTGAAGGATCTCTGCTGGCAGCATTCCAGCTCACACTCCTTCCCAGCAGCCAGGATTACTGCAGGAGGAAGCCCCCATGACTTGAAAGGGGTGGGTTTTCAGCATGGTGCTGTTCCCTCTGCCCCATGTTCCAGTTTCCCAAAGCTGCCCTCAGGTGAGCAGGCACCACCTGCACGAGGCAGAGCCAAGCTGGGAATTCACTGCTTTCACCCTTACCCAATGTGTGAAAATGCTCTCAGTGGTGCACTCACTGTAACTCCCAGGAAAGATCCATTTCCCAGATTAACCTGTGAAAGCAGGGAGTGGAGGGAGGGGAACCTAACATCCTTGAAGGGATAACACCTAATCAACTAACTTTCTGATCATTATTAAAATGTTACCAGCTCTCTAATTGAAAAATGGTGAATGCATTCCCTAGAACCTTCATTATTTTTTTTTCTATTACATTCATCATTAAAGGATACCTGCTCCAGATTACCCCTCTCAAACACAATCTTCCTGACAGAGAAAGCCAGGAATGCTGGCAAGGTCAAATGCCCAGCTAAACCCCAGTGAGAGCAGGCAACCAGTGATTAGAGTGCTTGGTAAGATTCAGAAAATGTCAAACTGACAAATGATGGCTTTCCAGATTTAAGGCAGAGCACAGGCAGAGGAGCACACAAGTCAATACCTCCCCATGAATAATGTATTTGCCTTGTGAGGTGGTCCACATGGAGCCTATTCTCTCCCACCTCACAGGAATTAACTTAAGCAAACAAGCTTTAGGTAGGCTCAATTTTTGCAAAATAAGGGGGTTTATCTTCTTTAGGTGATAGATGTTCCATAACACCTCAAACCTCTCCTTTTTTTTTTTTTTTTTTTTTTGAGAGTTACAAAGAGTTTTATTGCTTGTTAATAATAGTGGCTTTATAATATCAGTGTATTTCAACTCCTTCTCAGATGCATAGAATCCATCACAACATGAATTCATAATCAGCAGAACAGTGAGTAAATATTTCTCACAATATCTGTGAAAGTTCTACATGCATGAGTTATTTCTGTAGATGGTGCAGTACAGGAGCTGCCTGTGATTTGTCTCTTAATTGATGCCTTTGGAGACCAGGGAAGAGCTCTGAAGTGTGTTCCATCACACCCAGGGGACAGCTGGCATCACTGAGATCTCTTTCCTTCTTCCTACCTGCTGCATCATTTTGTCTAATCAATGGGAGTGCTCACTCACTGGTAGCACTGGAGGCACGAGGTATTTCAGTGACACACAGAACAGCCCTGCAGCCACAGCCCAGGGCATGCAGCACATGGCAGGGTGCTCATGATGGAGCATCCACATGCAGAGGTGCAGCATGGAAAACAAGATCTAAGGGAGGAGGACTGGGGGACTGGAGCCCTGGAGGAGCCAGAGATTGATGTCACTCTTACCTCCTTATAAAAAAATTAGGCAGACTGGCAATGAGATTTTTTTGCCTGCTGCAAAATAACATTTAACACTAATATTTTCCTGAGGCAGAGCTTGGTGGGAAAGCAATAATTAATATCATCCTGTGCACAAAGGCAAAGGAAGAGCACAGGGCTGAGAGACTGAGGGCAAACAGAGGCTGGGAGGGAGTCCAGGGCAGAGCTGGGCTGGGAGCTCACCTGAGAGATCTTGCATGGCCAAGCTAATCATGAACTTCACCCTCTTGTTACAGCAGAACCTTATTATTCTTTATCTGGCATTCTCTGCTTGGATGAACATAACTAGGCTGTGTCTCCCAAGCACATTATTGCCCATCTTCATTGTTTTAAAATAGTCCTTACCCACAGGGAGATTATTTCCATGAGTCAGAAATTAATAAAGAGGAAGAAGTGACAAGCAGTGTTTGCTGATGGCACATCTCCAGTCACAATAGGGTTAAACCCTTGCTGGCACCTGCAGCTGGTAAACCACATCCATTAAAGAAAAAAAACTAAAAATCAGGAAACCAGAGGAAGATTCATACTGACTAAACAAATTACACTACCTATAAATGTTCTCAAAAATGGGTAAAACTTCTGCTACAAGGTGCACAGGAATGGGAAATAGTTCCTCAACCAACATGCCATTTTGAAGTTGCAACAAAGCAGAATGTAGATAGACATCTTTACATCTCCAGGTTCCCTCACTGACAGCCTGCCTGCCTGGGTGCTGGGCATCTGCTCTGGTTTAGCAGTTTGGCCCCCCTAAAGCCAATGAACATTTCCCCTGAACAGAGACAGTGGAAACAGCAGCTCATGGCCCAGCCTGTGTGGTGCTGAAGGAAGGAAAGGCACCTGCAACTTGATTGCCATGGGCAGTTCCAAAGGAGGTCAGGCCTTCAGTTCACTGCCATTCCAAATTAAAACACCAAACATGCTATTTCAAGGAACTCTGGATGCAGCTTCACAGAACCAATACTAATTCAATGAACTAAAAAGAAAAACAAACAAACAAACATCCCACAGTTGTTTCCTTTTCCAAACTTTAGGGAAATAGGTTTTCCAGCTGTGCTCTGTGTACTGAATGTGCTTGTTCAGCAATGGTTTAATGGGCAAACCTGCACCAACTTGTGAACTGTGATTAGGGTGGTGCATTAAGGTTCTCAGTCACTGGTGGAGTTTATGGTCCCTGCACATGTCCCCTAATATATGGCTTGTCTTACAGAGCACACAGCAGCACTGCAAACACTTGCCCGTGGGACAGGCTGCTTTATGGCTTAATATGCTTATGGTTGTAATAAAATTTATTTTAGGAGAAAGCAGTAAAACAAAATTTAGAGAGTAGAATAATGGGATAATTATGCTCTAAAACCAAATGGGTTTTCTTTATGTCACCATTTCATAAAGTCAAAACAATTTATTGTAGCAGTACCTCAATAACCTCACTACCTATTGGTCAGTTGCCACTTCCATTATAAATTCTGCTTTCCAAGATCTTCATAGAGCACAGCAATTCCAGCTTGCATTGAACTAAAACTTGCCATATCGACAAGTTATCAGCACAAATGGAGCTCTCCACACCTCAAATGGCTAAAATCCATTTTTAGGATCAGGATCTATTTGGGGAAAGGGAGTCTGGGGTAGAAGGTTTGCTTCCAGGAACACAAGTGAACAAAAAGATAATATTAGCTATAGAAATATCACAGCCTTTTCCAGGTTCCCAGTGTTTCTGGCATTGCAGGGATAAGGAATGGAACAGATCCTTAGGCTGGTTAAAGTAAAGCCCATGGAGCAGTGGGGCAGTGGGGAAGCAAGAGGAAGCCCAGTTATTTATACATTTGGAATCATGCTGTGCCATCTATTTTAGAGCTTAGACAGGGAGGCCATGCCCTGAATTTCCCATATGTGCAAAATTTTAATTCACTAGAAGTTGAGGAATTGAGAGTAGATTCTTAAGCAAAAGAGGAGACAAATGAAGCAGAAAAAAGAATACTTAAAGGCACCAATAGGCTCTCAGCTCTATATCAGAATCCTCATATAAACAGTAATCTCATAAAAATTAATAACAGACATTTTTTCAAGAGAAAGTTAGGAGCATTCTGTAACACTTAGCATGCAAATGAGACAGTAGTAACACATGCATTCAGGCTGAACACTTGATAAGTTCCAAGTTTTTGAAATGAGCCCTACAGAAACAGATGCTGTCATTTCTCATTCCTCCAATTGTTCCTTGCTCCTGCTTCCTTTAGAAGCAGCTGGAGGTTCAGAGTTAGCTCTGGGATGCCTCCCTCAGCACAATCTTTCCCTTTGCTCCTCTCCTTTGGGCAGAAGCAGCCCAGCCCCAGATCACCACCCTTGGGATGGCAAAACCCAAAGTGCCCCAGGCTGCTGGCAAGCCCCATGCTGGCCCTGCTGGGGCACCAAGGGGCTCTGGGGACCTCAGCAGGGCCAGCCAGGGTCCAGTCACCAACTGAGCTGCACACCTGAGAGCCAGGAGCACCCTACAGCCCATGCCTTGAGAAGGCTGACCTAGAACAGAGCCTAGACAGAGCTAAAGAATAAAGCAGGGATTTATTAAGATGCCTCAAATAGATCCACCTTGGGCAGCACACCCCAAAATGGCCACAAAATGGACAACAGGTGATGGGGTCTCACACTTTTATAAGTTCTGCTCCATTTGCATATTGGAGCTCATTGCCCAATTCCAGCTTTAGCCCATGCAGTTCCATCCTGCTTGTTTTTCTCTCTTCAGCCCACATTGCTTGTGCTCTTGGGCTGAGATTTGGATCATTTGTCCTTGGCCCACAGCCACAGAAGGAATTGTTTTGTCTGCCTACTCTGTGAAGTGAGCTTACTATCTCCCAATATAAAGCCCAGACTTACACACTAAAGCAGAATAGAATCTGAAAAATATAAAAAAGCTAAAACCTGAGGCATCACAGCCAGGGGAAGAACCCCTTCCTAGGATCCAGCAACAAAGCAAATCTTTCAGGCAAGAGTCTTCATGGTTCCATTTTATAGCAAAACAATTTGCAAGTCTATTCCACATGTTTTATCTGTAACCTTGTGCATGCTTCTTTTGTGTCTGGCTATTAAAGCTGAGTTGGCACTCAACACCTCCAGAATTAATCAGAAATCAGTAGCATTGTCCTGCTGGAGACATTCTACAGAGAATAATGGCACTACAGGGTCATCTAGAAAATCACTACCACCTTCCCCGTACTGTGGCAAGGCTGCAGGGAAGTCCACACAGTCTGAACTTCCATATTAATTCTGAAGCTTTCCAATTTACCACTTCTTCACATCAAATATAGATTAGTTTCTTTAATTGCCCTGTATAAATTCATAGCTGAAATGTTTGACTTGCCCAGAACAAATTGTCTGTCAGGATGATGTTTTGCAGCCAAGCAGATAGCTTAATTGGATATTTAACTTAACTGCAGGCTTTGTTTCTTCATATTTCAAGTCTAATTCCTTAGTGTTTGCTGTATTATGCATTCTGAGCACATCTCTGGATTGTCTGACTTTGAGTGTTCTGTTATTCTTTGAAAATAAACGTGTTTCACTATTAGCTTCTAGCCCCCTGCCATTCCTGCATGATTTCCCCACATTCCAAAAAACCCATGGCAGGCAGGTCCCTCCAGGACATGAAACACAAATAAGCTCTGCTGTCCCCAGTCAGCATTTGGAGAATTACAATCTGGAAATATTTATTTGCAGATAGAAACCTGCCTGGCAGTGAAGCAGGGCACATGTGGATGGAGCACAGACTTGCAGAGCTCCAGGGAGTGCAGGCCAACTCGGCTGGCAGAACAGGATACTACCCCAAACTCCTGCTACTTCCCTCATTCCAGACTTCCTATGTCAAGAATGTTTATTTATGGCCACAGGCTTCCCTCCAGAGCCCACTGGGTGCATCAGCTCTGCCACCTCCCCACCCCAGAGCCAGAACCTCCCCACACAGGCAAGCCCAGGGAAAACAGTAGCACCCAATATTTCTCTGACTTTCCCACAGAGTTTTCACCAGGAAAACCAAATTGTCATTTCAGATCCCAGCCTCCTTTTCCCTTGCTGCTCTCAGGGTCAGGAGAGTGCAGTTTACTGGCAAATTATTGAGCACCCACAGTCCAGAGAGCACAGCACCCACCCAAGCTGCCCAACTCACACTCAGTGGGACTCTTACAACCACTGGAGGAACTCTGGAATGTCCTTGCTCCCACCAGATCCTCAACATTCTCCTGGTGAAGTTTTCCATATTTTTGTGTAATGATAAGCACGTGAGAGAAAACAGAACATATACTCAAAATTTATACCCCATAGCATATGGCAAATTGGACCAAGAGCTTACTAAAGTGAATAAATTATAGAGATTGGGATGCTTCTGATTTTATTATCAACTTTGTCTTTGGGCATCTGTTCTCTTTGAAAGCTGCACAACTTTTGCTGAGAATGGCCTCCCCTCCTCCTGCCTAGCCCAGTGCATGATTCCATTGTCTCACTGATTGGGTGTTTGATAATTTTTCAGCATCATTTATTCAAATATTGATTTTCAATTGAATCCAATTGTATGGCACTCAGAACCCATGGGTAAGAAGCTTTATATTCTGTGAGATGAGGTCAAAATAATAATGTTGGAAGTCCAGCAAGAGTCAGAAAACCCATTTCCCTAAGTCCATAATACTTTTAGTGCCCCAAGTAAAACCAACCAGCTGACAAAGGTTCTCCGAATGACATCCCAGCATTAGATCTCACACCTGGATTGCAGTCAAAGCAACACTGGTTCTGCCAAGGACAGTCTACTGAAGCCCATCCAGGAGTTGAAAGCCATTTGCTGTGCTGATTTTTTCATTTTTACACCTTATTATTAGTAATGGCAGGATAACCTTCATGACTCTTTCATAAGTTGCTTTTAAACAAGTTCTACTTCATATTTTTCTTTTACTTAATTACATGACAGAACTTGGCCTTTGTGAAGAAGTTTATTGCAATGCAATTTCTAATCCCTTCTTCAGGGCTGGAATAGAGATTTCTGAGAATATAAATCAATGTGGAAGGAAACAAATCTGCTCTACAGAACAGGGTGCACAAGATGAGCTGAATGTTCAGTTTAAGTATGAAGGAAACTTAAATTTAGCTGTAAAGCTGTGTTGCATCCTGCTTTGATAAGAGGCTTGCACTGCACACAATACATCACTCCTAATGCCCATGTGGTTAGAACAGGAGCAGCAATGGTCTTATCAGCTCAAAAGCATCTGATGAAGGGAACCAGAGTCTTTTGACTATGTTATGATAAAAATTAATAATGAACACCTACTGAAACCAAGACAGAGAACATTATATAGAGTAGATGGTGAATTACACTATATATATACACAAACAGAGCTGAGATGTTGCTTTTCAAATAGTTAATGAATAATTAATGGTTCACTTGATGAAATGAATTTGCTTATTTTCATAATTTCCATACTGTCAAACCCTTTGCACCTACATCAAAAAAAGGGACAGGAGAAGGAGAAGAAAATGGCAATTTGTTTGAAAGCCTGCTTCATTAATATTCAGGATCATCCATTTTAAAGCAGCCATTTACAAATCAAACATTCAGTGTGTGCCATTTTGCATACCAACGACATTATAATATGAACAACATCAAATTTCAATTACAAGCACATGAAGCCAAAATCAGCTCTCAAGCAAAAGTAGGATAGATGAAGAATGCTCTAAATTCTTAGTGTAGGACCTGATAGAACTTTAGAGCTTTCTCTCTGCTCAAAGAAAAAGATTCCTTTGTCCCACAGGCCAACATGAAGAATGTACCTGGTTTCCATGAATGGATCTGATTCTTTTCCACTGGACTCCACTTTCACATCCAATTAAAGGAAGCAAACTAACAGAGAATGAGCTCAGCAGCCTGGCAAAGGCTTTTGCCCATGTTCTCCCACAGACCCTTCACAGATTTAACCCTACCTACTTTGGCAATAAAATGAGACTACTTCAAAATATTTATAACACCTATTTCTATAAAATCCTAACATTCAATATTGGACACAAATGCCAACCTGTAGAAAAGCTGATAAATGCTATTGTTACATAATTTCAGCAGACAGGCCTCTGAGCATATCCTGTTTCTCAGTCTGGCCACAGAAATACCCATCACAAGTGTTCTGTAGAAATATTGGCAATTAGTAGACAAAGAATCACCATAATAAGCTAAGCCTAAGTACTGGTAGCTCTTTGTTTAGTTTAACCTATTTTCCAGCATTGACAGTATTTGTTAGTGAACCAGAAAAGACAGAAGCATTCTTAGATAGGGGAGTAAAACCAAAGACCTCTCTTTAAATTCAGGTAAGAAAGCACAGAGCATTGCAAATTGTAAATAAAAATGAGCTTTCCCTCCCAACAAGGTCCTGCCAGAGTTTGGTAGGAGCTCCAAGTCAGTTACAGTCTTCAAAGTCATCCAATCTACCTGGGGACACAGGGAACCTTCTTTTCATGTGGGTCTTGCCCAAAATGCACATGGAAGCAGCAATATTACAATCACAAATAATTAATGTGCTGCAGTGATCAGTAAACTTGCTAATTATCCATTGATTTTTCCATCCAGTCTCTGCCATTAGTGAAGTAAATTGAAACCAGAATGAGCAAAGGAACTTATCAATTCTAGTAGCAAAGCAGTCACACTGGGAAGAAGCTTGGTGCCTCAGTTTGCAGCTTTGCCCACGTGTCCCTCCTCAGGACTGCTTTAACACAAAATTACAGAGCAATCCATCACCACAGAGTGAAGCACACCAGTTCTGAACTGGGCTTCAGAAACTGGCTCAGTTCATGCTCTGAGGATCCACAGCCACAGCCAGGCAGGACAAGGCTGCAGTTCAATGAACCTGAAGAATCCAGAGCTCTGGGTACAGCAGGAAGTTTAGTGCCTGAAATGTTTACAGAAGAGGATGGATTAAAACATGCACCCTGTTGGTAAAGGGCAAAAGGAGTCTCAGTGGCCTTTGTGGCACAAAGGTGCAGCTGGGATTTGGGTTTATTTGGGTACCAGCAGCTCCTGGGAGGTTTGGTGGGGACAAGAGGCTTTGTCATACTGATGATGCACAAAAGAATTGACTCACACAGCATTTACAGACCAGGAGCAGCAGGACAGAAATGCTAGCAGGTAAATCAGAGGCTTGTTAGGAGGAAAAAAAACCCTAAAACATTATTATAAAATGCCTTCTAACCCAAACACTTGATTGCTGGGAGGAGGGAGATGCCTGGATATCACAACAAAGGATTTTGCTGTAGATGCTCAGCAAAGCCACCCACAGAGGCCACTGAACAGGAGCAAACTGATGAGCTGGAAGAGCAAAAGGGCAAAACAGAGCAGACCTGAGGCACAGGCACCCAGCTGGGAAGGCTGAGGGATCAAAGGTGCAATTAAGAGTCTGCAGACAGGAATAGAAATATTGACCAGCAAAGTTAGCCAGCTCCAAACACAGAGCAGCAGGTGACTCCACAGAGGGTGGGAGATGCATTAAGGCCAACCCAGGCAGGATTGCAATCAAGAGGAGCAAGGTAACACCTGGTCAGAGGATGAGAGGGCATGAAAAGGAATCTCTGAATGCTGCACAGGATCTAAGCTGCTGGGAGAGGAAAATTCTGGTCCAAACTGGACAACCAGAGCAGAGACTAGCAGGCACTGCAGACATTCTGCATCAATAGACTTGGCTTGCCCTGGGTAAATGTTTATATTAGATCAACAGCTGATTGCTATTTACTACCTCAGCTAAAGACAGAATATTATGAGAAGGGTAAAGAGAGTTTTATTCACTCAACAAGCCCTGCTGCCCTGGAGAGCACATGGCCATCATTTGTGTACCTGAACCTGGTGTGGGTTTTGCTCACAACTGATCCTTTCCTAGAAACAAAAATTGTTGCTTGTACCACCCACCACTGAAAGACTCTCCCCTTTTCCTTCTATTTTCCCTTCCACATTCTCCCTTAAATATTTTAACAGTTTTTTCAATCTTTAATTTGCATTTATCAGCCTGAATCTGCTGCACCTAAGAACATTCAGGTCTTATCTGTAGTTTCAGCAACAAAATGTGAGAGTGGACCTACAAAGGCAGATTTTTCTGGAAAAAGAGAAATTTTCTTTTTCAACAAAGTTCACTTACAACAGGTTCTTCTTTGGTCATGCAAGCCCTTCCTAGGGTTCCATTCTGCACAGGCTGAACCATGAGGAGCTTTTCTTGCTGCATGAGTCACTTCTCTACACCAGCATAAAACCTCTGATGTTACTCAGGATGTTCCTTACAGTTATCTGGAGATGCAGATCTGCATGAATAATGTATGTATTGGGTTGGTAACAGAACCAAAATATGTATTAGAAGTTCATTTGACTCATGCAAAAAGTAAAATGTTAAGGCTTTTTAAAGGAATACAAATGGAAATTCCCTTTTCAGATCAACCTCTGAAGGATTTTTGAGGACCAGAAGTTTAAGAACAGCCTAATTGCAAATACCCATTTCAAAAGTTTAACAATCAACATTCCTGAAAAGTTTTCTGCCACTTATGGAACACTGGATTATGTCTGAAAAAGATGCAACCCAAGTTTAAGGGATCTGTCTCCTCAAAAAATTCAGCAGATTTCTTCTCCAGAAAGAAATCCCCCAGTCCTAATTGCACATAGATCTGCCTGAGTCCTGCTTTTAAATGTCAGTGCAGAGCTCAAAGGTGAAGTAGCTTCATAAATAATAGAAGGTGTGGGCTCTGACCTTGGGCAGGGGTCCTGTGGGGATGGATGGGAAGAGGAGATCCAACCCTTCTCCAGCCTGGGACAGCCCTGCAGGCAGGCAACAGACCTGCAGGTTCTCAGTGCTCAGGGACTTTGATAAAACAAGATAAAGCTGAATCACTGCCAGACCAGACTGTTGACACAGAGCACTGAAACCATTTCCAGTGCAGGGACAGCCAGGAAAACTCTGCCTGTGCAGCCCCTGCTGCCAGCACCACCCAATCCCACCCACAGCAATCTGGGCATCAGCAGAGCCCTCACTGCTGCCCTGCTTCACTCCATGCCATTTTAATTTGGGATAGTTGGATTTTCTAAGGTGTCTGTTAAGATAAATGCTGAGGAAAACAGATTTCAAATATATTTAACCAGACAGGGCATTTCCTGCATTTCCATCCTGTAAAGAATTAAGTGGTAAAACCCAGTTCAAATTTCATAAACAGAGAAATCATTTTTTTTTTTAACAAATGGTAGGGAACTATGAAAATGCACTGCTTTAGGTCACCAGGTGTATTTCAGGGATGAGACCTGAAACTCTGCCTCATTCTGCAGTTTCAGCATTAATGCACCAAACTGCCAATGAGACAGTCTTGATCCTCTCTTTAGATCTTGAGTGTACTTTTATTTATAAATAAAATAAATTATAACACATAAAATGTAAGAGATGTGGTTCATTACACAGAGAATAGTTAATCTGACTGGGCTCCCATGAGCTTCATAGAAGCCAGGATAAAATCTTCTTGGAATAAAAATAAATAACTGAGCAAATTAGATTTCCTGGTGTTTTATCCAATTAATCCACCTCTCAACTCAAATTTGTTAGCTTTTTAATTACCAGTTAATCTCATCCATACCATGAGGAGCTTTTCTGGTCATGCCTTTTCTTTAAAGTTTACCATGAATTCAGTGGAGTCTTTGGGTGTGTGGGGTTATTGTTTGGCTCCTTTTCCAGAAATGGTCTGGCTTATTTACCTTCATGGGCCTAATTTTGGAAACAATAACAATGTACCCTCCCTGCTTAAAGGGATTACTGTCCAAGAACAGCTGGATCACACTACATTTCTAATGCTTTGTCCCTGGTATAAAAGAACAGCCCAGAAATATTCCTGGTTATCCATTGACCAACCTTGCTGTGATGCAGAGGGTTCTTCAGAAAGCTTTCACTGGGATGAATTACAGAACATCATTGTTGGGTATCATGTAAGGAAGTGTAAAAGCAAACACAGCATTTTTCACTTGCTTCCACTATTTAAGCCAGAGATTTGAAACAGCATATTGCAAGTGACCAAAATTTAATTTTAAAAAGGAAAAAAAGCCACAAAGTTGTTTGAATATGATCTATACCATCTACCTCTAAACACTCAGATTCCAAAACTCTGCTCTGCTGAACTGATGTCTTGCCAATACAAATCACAATACTATTTTTGGTTATTTATGAACAAAGGGGGACTGCCAAGCTAGTACTTTTAGCAGCCTTCATTCATTTTTAAGCATCTCACTCTTGCAAGGAAATTGCATTTTGCCAACAGAAACATAACTCCCAATGTTGTCCTCCAAATCAACTGCCACCTCCTTTGGTTTACAATGCTTCAACCAAAAGCTAAAAAATATACCTTCAAAATGGAAATTTAAATAGTGCAGGGAGTTTTCTTGGTCAGCCAAGACTGTTTCCCAGCATGAATTCCCCACCCAGTATTTACACACCCATTTTTCTGCAAGTGCAGTTTATACCTCCCTTACCCTGTGCAGCCATACCTGTCAAAGTCAAACACAGAATCATACTTCTTGAAACTTCCTAACAACACAGCCATAAATCACAAATTCTGCAGACAAATTAAATGTATTAAGCAGTTTATGCTGCTCTCAAGGAGCTCCCTGTCCAACCTCCTCTGTCCTACTTGGCTGCAGGTAGAGAAGCAAAGCAAATTAACTGCTGTGGGTAGAACACCTTTACTGGGTAACCCAAACATCACACAAAGATCTCACATGGTTTGGCATTTAGAGAAAAGAAGAATATTAAACTGGTTTTTCACAAAAGGAAAAAATAAAAGCATCATAAATAAATGGGAAAACAAGGTAATTGCCTGAGGCAGTTAAGTGCCATTGAATTATGTCATTTGATGGCTGAATTCCCTCTGAGCTGCCACTGCACAGACAGCACAGCTCTCTCCTGGCCACACTGCACATCCTGCTCCTCTCAGGCAGCTGCAAGGTGCCCCAGGAATCCTGAGCTCCTGACAGTTCCTGGCTGCTGTCCCAGTCCAGACTGCATCCAGAGCAAGGCTGGGGTTTTACACTCAGGGAGGGGCAGCAGGGGGGGTGCAAGGGGAGTATTCAGACTTGAAGTTCTTTAATCTCCACTCAGGACAGGCATGAGGCTGTGCTAGAAGGCTAAGCATTATTTATTCTAAACATCTCCTGGCAAGAGACACAGCCTTTGAAGTGTAATTTAAAAAATAATTTTTAAAAAGGCACAATTTAATATAACCTCAAGATTTCTTCTAGCGTCAAAAATTTAGAAGGAGGCATCATTTATCACAGTCTGGAGGCTGGGAAACTTCACTGCAGGTGCATTTATCCTGGCAGTGTCTCTGCTATCTTACAATTCACCTCTTGAAGGGCTGGAGTTATTCTGTACACATAAGCACTTGCCAGTAAGATCTGACATCAAAATTAAAATGCAGTTGTGTAAGTGTAAACAACATCTCAGAGTCAAAAAACAGATGGGGCAGAAGTCAGCTCAAGAGCCATACAAAAAGGCAAGGAGAGCTTAAAGAGGGAGAGACTGACATCAAAAAAAAAAAAAAATCACTTTAACTAGATTCCTACTTTACCTTAGGAGGCATTTTGACAGGATTATGTAAAATAATCAAGTTTTCCTGGGAAACCATACCAGCAGATTACAGCAATGTGCTCCATCTGATCTCCCCATCTTTTCTGGGCATTGATGTGCCAATCTCCAGAGAGCCATGAGGTGGCAGCAAGGTAGATGCAGACATTTCATATATTTTCATAAATTGATTGTAGGCAAAGATTAATCCAATCATGCACAGTCACCAAAGTCTGACACTGCAGAGTCTGCATCAGAGGCTGCAGTTCAGGTGCACAGTATTTCCATTTAAGTAAAACCTTCCCAAAACCTTAGATGTCCTTTCCCAAAACAGGGCTTTGGAACAAGAGGTTCTCTGAGCATCACCTTCCAACCCAGATCTTTCTAGAACTCTTCAGCTGTCTCACATTTCAAGCCAAGTTATTCAGATGGGTTTCACATATTCCCTCCCAACTCCCTTCCTCCTGCTCAAACCTCTGAGCCTCTGACATCTGCCACCCCTCAGAGTCACTGCCAGCCCCAGACACAGCTGAGAGGCAGGAGATCAGAGGAGCTGAGCTCCTTTAAGAGGAAGGGTTTCAGTTCTGTAGGAGAACAAGAACAGCCAGGTTCTGCTGGATGACACTTCCCTGTAACAGTGACTTGTTTTAGCCAGGCAGTTCCAGTTGCTGATACACAACACCAATAACTCCAACCAGACCTCATATCCTCAGGGACTGCACAGAAAAGCTATGGTGAGGAGGAGGGGCAAAGCCCAGGTAGAATGGTGTGTGCATGGTCAGGGTTTGTGTGCATGGTGTGCATCATGGAGCAGTGCAGGTTCTAAAACCTGATCCTCCCAGAAAACATCACCCATCACAACCTACTCCCAGAAGGGCTTCATGAAATGATGCAGGGCAGAGTTCCTAATCAACATTAAGGACACAAATGCCACAAAACTGATGCTGGAATCACACACACTGAAATCACTGAATGTCACCTGTGCCTCAGTCACAAAAATGAGAAAAGGAGAGGAATTATTTGGTGTGCATTCAGTATGACTCACCCAAGCTTAGATTGCTTAAAGAGAAATCTCTTCACTCTGAAACTCTCCTAGATGAGATTCACATCAGACCCCTCCACATTTAAAAGACTCCACCGGTCCCTTTGTAGCAGTGGTCTCTCTAGAATTACACAGAATTTTGTAATGTCTCTGCTGAGCAGGAATAACATTTGTGTCCATGCTCTGCAATATTTCATTTGTCATAAAAATCAATAGAAATTTTCAGAAAGGGCATTTTGTGCTCTGAATGTGCTAATATGACATTCACCAGCCAAATTAATTCTCCAAGCAACAACTGGCATCCTGGAGCTCTGATTTAAATAAGAGCCCAGTCTAGTTCTCTCCTCCCCCCCTGCCTGCATGAAGGGAGTTCCACCCTTGGTGAGGAGCAGCAGACAGCAAAGAAGTGGTGACAGCTGCCCTGATGGCAGAGATTTGCCATCCCTGTCTCAGTTCATCACTCCCAGGGATCTCTCTCTCCCCCTAGTAAGAGACACAGAGTTTGTCTCCTGTGAGTCACTCCCACCCTCCTCTCCTTGCACTGCCCCTCCCAGGTCCTGGAGGGAGTTTCACACCCTTGGGGGGCTGTGTAGGCCAAAAAAAAAATACTAATATAAAATCCATGATCTAAGAATCTTTTTTTTTTTTTTTCCCACTGAAATACCCAAATTGTTCTTTTCCTTCACTTCAATTTCACACAAATCCAGCAGGAATGTCAGGATACAGAACAGCTGAATCTTCCCCCCACAGTGGTGAGTGGGTGGCCAGCATGGGGTAAGATTGACCCTGCCTACATTGTCCACCAGGAGCCTTTTGAGGAGCCAGGAGGGTTTTTTATTCTCAACTCTACCAATGAGTACCCCATAAAGAAATCATGCCCCTTTTTCACTTGATAATCCCGTGAGTTGAGAGTGACACTACAATGATCAATTAATTAAGATCTTATCTCTCCCTGGCTTTGCACACTGAATAGTTACTAATGACTTCTTTTAATTCCCATAACAGATTTCACTGGGAACAGTGAATAGTTAATCCATACCTTTTAAGCCCCCATAAAAACTACAATGCAATCCATAGGGACTATTTATATGCTAAGAGAAGAGTTTGACATCTAAATGCACTGAAGATGAGAAAAGAGGATATTAATGCTTATTTTACAAGTGTCAAGTTATTTTTCTAGCTTTTAGAACAAAGAAAAAATTGGTAGATCTGAAGACTGAGCCAGCCTGGTCTATTTATTTACCAGGAAGAGCATCCATTCTTTATCAAACTCGTGCACAGGAACAACTTTGTCATCACCACATTCTTACCAACGGGGGTTTTTTGCTAAATTAGCCTACTAGCTCCAGAAAGCTCCCCAGGTGAAACATCCTCCCCACCAGGGCAAGCAACTAAAAGGGTAACTAAGCACAATTCCAAGCCATCAGCAAAGCTCTCCTTGCACACAATCCCATGGCCAGAGACACTGAGCACACTTGGTTGAGTTCCCTTTTACTCCATCCCACAGGCAGTGGATTTATGGCTGCACAGCAAGGAAAGGCTGTGCTATATTCCTCATCATTATATCTCATTTTATCTTGTTCTTTTGCTTTTACTGACTGACTTAGGTGTCTTACTCCACTTTGTGGTCAATATAATCTCCAGCTGAAGACAGCAAAAGGCTCCAGTTTTTAATAAAAACCTCCAGATCTGAGGTACTGATGTACACCTCTAACTCTCATTCAGTAGATTAGCAAGGGTGTAATTGTCATTTCCATATGCATCCTTTGTAATGTGCTCCAAGTACAGTCATACAAACTGCTTAATATTTCTGAATTAAGTACAATGAGCCTCTTGTGGCTAGAGATATTTGTTATTCTAACTATTTCAGGTTGTTAGGCTAATTTCATTTCGATTACTATCCACTGCTTTACACCTTTAATATTCTTCACTGAGAAGCCACTCTTGGTGTGTCAGCCAAGGAGTTCCTCCCATCACTGTTTTGCCAGGAGCCCCCTGCCCTACAGAAATCAACTCCTTTAACTCTTGTGCTGCAAGCTCTCAGAACCGGTGGCAATAAACATTTGTCACTAAAAAGGTGACTGGGGAAATCACCCCTCATTAGCAAAGCAAGCTTCTTGCTCTGCACTCAAAAAAGCATCATGTCTAATTATGAATTTTACAGGAACTGTGGGATACAGTAATTGGGATGAATTAGAAGTGCCTTCAGCAAGCTCCATTTAAAGAAAATTAAGACAGTCAAAAGTAATATTCATTATATTTAGCCATTGGTAAATATTTTCAACTAACACAGCAATGGGAATAAAACCAATTCCTAGACGAAACATTTCTGTGTTTTCTGTAATTATTGAAAATCAAAATATATCTGGTAGAAAGCAAAGTAATTATTTGCTTGCACTGGCAAACTTTGCAGCTATGCAGGGTTAGGTTTTCCCCCAGTTAATGACATATTGCTGCAGGAACCAAACTCATTGCTCATTTCTTTTCTCCACTCCTATTCACTCCACAGATTAACAAGCCATTATTCTAGAACCAAAACATTATTCTATCAGTGTGCAGCTCTTACACTTGCTGAAATGATAAACAGCATTTGCAGAGCTGCACACTTTCAAAGGCATTTATTGCTAATAACTGCTTGAAATTCTCTGCTCCTGCATCAACAACCAGGAAGGACAAAAACCACCAGGAAGGCACCAGCTGCCAGCAGGCTACAGAGTGTTCACTACTCTGATTTAGCCCTCACTGTTTTCATTCAAGAAAAGAAGAAAGCCCACAGCAAAATTGATTCCCACAAGCTCCCTTGATTTGGAATTTTATTTTAATTGTCACATCCAGTCTGTATATTAGATGCAAGATAAAGGAACTACAGCATCTTGTGATAACATCCCATACAGCAAACAGCATCCTCATAAACCTGAGCATTTCTTTATCTCTGATGTGATTTGTACATTTTGTCCTTGCAAGTGTAAATTACCTTCTCTGCCCCTTGGCTTTTTTCTTTGCAACCCTTATCACTGTAAGGTCATCACATCGTTCTCATGGCCCATTCAGAGCATGCCAGCTTGCTGATAACAGCCTCAGTGAAGCTTCCATCTCTCCATCTCAGGACTGGGGGGCAGAGGGGGGCTGGAAAAGGAATTGTGCCATTTGGAAACAGCATTCAATGCCAGCCTGGCTTGTGTGCCACAGATGTCAGACCTGTAGCCCAGGTATTTACTGTACCACCACTGCAGCCTGAGACAATCACAGCTTCCATCAGGTGCTGAGGATCCTTTCATTCCATCACACAAATTTTAATCAAGTTTGTTGCTGGAACACCAAATCTGGCTAAAAACAATCTGAGGCAGATTTCCCAGCTGGGATTTTCAAGAGCTCCAAGGAGTCAGGCACACACCTTCAAGAGGATTTGGTTTTATTAGAAAGCACTGGGCTCCCTCCCCAGTTCCAAATCCAGACCTGCACTCAAAAATTCCCCAGGGATGGATTCTGTGCTGCCACCCCTCCACAGCAGCTCCTTCTGAGGGGAGTGCTTGCAGGCTGGAAAGCTGGAGCTCAGCTTCATTCCTGAGGTTTAGCTTATCTCTGTTGTGAAGGAAATGATGGAGCCTGAGAGTGCTAAATGTGCTAGGGAAACATGCACCCAAATAACTCTAATAAGTCATTAATAAGGATTAAACATTAACAAAATTACTTGCAGAGGGTTCAGTCAATTGCTGGTATCTTTCATGTTAATTAATGCTTGGCACTGTATAAATACTCAGAACATTCTTTATTACATTTGCACAAGACAGCTTCCAGAGCAATTCTGGGTACCTGCTAATGAGAAGTAATGGTTGCCTGAGCAAAGCATTGGACTGAGCTGAAATCCAAAGCTTTGTTCCAGAATTCAAGAGCTGCCCATGATTCCCAAGAGTGTTTTCCACTCCAGTCCATGCCTGGTGCAGATTGTCAAGGTTCCTGACATACAAGAGCTCTGCCATACACATGGGGGTTTTTTAGGACAATATCCTGTCTTGGGATGAGCCCCACAAACACATCAGTGCTCTGTGTCTGCATACATCCATCTCTCTGTCCACTCACCAGGAAAACACAGGCTTCATTCATTTTTCAAGACCTAAATACAAATGTGTGCCTTCTCTCCAGACTAAATGCTGCAATGAGTTTGTCTGGCATCCTCATCTCCCCATGACCACCACAGCAGCCCTCATTTCAGCACAAATCCTTTCCAGAAGGGACAACTGGGGCCTATTTAGCTTCAGTCTGGCTGTGTGGAATAATTCATTTGGACACTTGGTAATGCTGCTCTAAAATGCCAGCCAGACACTCTCAGGGACAGGAGGAAAGGCCTCCAGCCCAGACTAAACTGATTTTTCACTGCTGGGCACCTCAGGTGCTCCTTTAGACAGCAGCTGGGCACCTGCAGTGGGCTCATGGGGAAATGCTGTCCCTGCTGTGTCTTCAGGGCTCCAGGTCTCCCTATCACTGGGGAACAGTGCCTGCCTATGGAAATCATGGGAAATCATCCCCTGACATTCAGTATTTCACCTGTTGTCCTCCCAGTGACAGGGCAGATCCCCTACCCACTTCACCAAGCTGAAACAAACTGCTGAATGTCTCAATAAATGGGAGAGGGACAACCCCCCCTCCATCCCCTTCAAGGGAAAAGGTGTTTGCTGCAGCAATAAGGAAAGAAACTTGATGCTCAAACTCATTTTTATTTTCCCACTAAAAATGGAACTGTAAAACTTAGGTCAGGTGAGCCTTAGAGTCAAAATGCTCCAGCTTTATTTCTGCAAATGCTAAAACAATCCTTCATGCTGTAGGAAAACAGCCATTCCTTGATCAAGTAGAAAAAGCTTTTCCATACCCCCCCTAGATCATCGGGATTTTTTCTGGTCCTGCTGAGCTCAGATGATGACAGCACTAGACAGGTTATCATCACACTGTCAGAGACCCTTCAAGCTGCCAGCTGCTGCCACTTCAGCCTATTTTTCAAGAACCACAGCTCTCCCTGCTGCCTGCCAAAGCCTCCCAGTGCTGGAGCAGCCCCTGCCAGCTGGCAGGATTCCTTCAGGGAGGAGGAAGGCTTTGCTAATGTCTGCTCTCCCCTCCCCAGGAGCAAGTGCCACTCAGTGACAGGGCCCTGCCAGGTCACCTGCATTCCTCTTGAGAGCACATTTTCTTAATATGTGCTTGAAACTTCTAAAAGCCCACGGGTGAAAAAAGCTGAACAGCAGCTCTCTCCAAGGACAGCTGAAGGTTAACTGCTCCCCTAATGTGCAAGAGTAAAACAGATTTACATAGATGGAGTCCTGGGATTTTAAGCAGCATTTTCTCCCAGGAGAGCTCCCCCAGGAAGGAGAGGTGGCCTCGTTCAAGCATCCTTTGAGCTGCCAGCACAGGAGACCTTGCAGGGAGGAGTTTCCCAGGCTCAGCTCACTGAAGGAGCTTTCCCCCTGCAGCTGGGAAGAATAGCAAACATTTTGTTCCAGGGTTTTGCTCAATAATGAATAGGCTTGGTGGGCAAGCACAGAAAACCAGGCTGGGACCAGACTGCACTGGTGCAGCCCACAAGGGAAGGGAAGGAAGGAAAACACCACACACTTGCAGCAAGCAGGACAGCCCATCCTCAGCAAAAATCCATGGGATAGAAACACTTGCAAGGATGTGGGCTACCCAGGAGCACCAGTGCTCACCAGGCAAAGCAGCACCTGAGGTAAATGTTTGCAGATGGGCAGGATGCACTGGAGGCTGCAGAATAAATGTCAGGATAAAACAGGAATTCCCCAACTAATTTAAATATTCTTAGCAAT
The DNA here is from genome assembly GCF_022539315.1 of Serinus canaria. Classification (NCBI taxonomy): domain Eukaryota; kingdom Metazoa; phylum Chordata; class Aves; order Passeriformes; family Fringillidae; genus Serinus; species Serinus canaria. The sequence goes on along the minus strand of NC_066328.1, from coordinate 7,746,296 downwards.
AAAAGCATAGTGTTGGGAATAAGGAAAATATCACACAAATATATAACTGGCTCTATTTGCCAAGCCTGAAGAGGGATGTACAGGGGGTTGGCAGCCACACCTCCCCAAGGACAACAGGAGACACATCCCAGGCATCTCATGGGAAGCAGCAGCCCCACACCAGGGGAAGGTGTGAACCTGAGGAAAACGTGCTTGGGGAGGACTGAGAGCTCTGTGTCCCCTGTGGGCCCCCTCCAGCCCAGAATATTCTGTGCTTCCAGGAGAGGGAAAAGCTGACACACCCTGGAGCTTGCTGCCTCTGCCAGCCTCACCTGTTGGTCCAGTGGGAGATGTCACCTGTCCCTCCAGACCAGGCTGTCATTCTGCTCTGTGGGTCCCACACAGCCCCCCCCTGCTGCCACCCCAGCAGCTCCCTCTGGTCCCCACACCCAGTGTGTGACACTGGGACATTCACAGAGCACCCTCCAAGGGATTCAGATTAAACCATTCATTATTGCAGTCATTAAGATCCCACTTCAAGATTTATCCTCTTCCCCCGTCCCCATGAAACAAATTGGGTGTTAGTTTCCAGTTATTCATTCTGCAGAGGCAAATCCATCAGTGAACTCATACAGTCATTTTGCACACTAACTCCACTCCTGCCAGACAGATTTATGTTTTTCCCCAGTTTTCAGAGAGGGGCTCTCAGCCTTGCAGAGGCTCTGCTGCCCAGGCCCTGCCATGGAAACAGACCCACAGCAGCAGCAGAGTGCTTGTGAGAGCAGACCCTCACCAGCAGCTGAAAACAGAAGTGACTGGAGCCAAAAGGTGACAAGCAGGGACCTCTGAAGGAGTTCCCACTCTGAGCCAGAGGAGAATGCCTCAGTAAAACCTGATGCACACAGCAGGTGGAAGCTCCACCCCACCCTCAAAATGGTTCAAACATTATTTCCAGCTGGTTATGGAGATCATGATGAGTGGGGGAATAGAGTGGACATCCAAATGTCCAGGGTTCTCATAAATGTTCCATACAATCAATAACTTGTTTTTAATAAACTGAAGACATTTTTGTTTATGCTTTTGGTGACAGACTGTAATATTCATGTGCCTCAGAGCAGTAAAAAAATTAAATAAAACAAAAGGAGCATTATCCAACATAGTGGCACACAACTCAGAGAAGGTAAAGCACAGGAAGGGAAAACAGCAGACAGAAGTGAAGATGCCAATTCAGGATACATGGGAGAGCAGAAATATAAGGAAAGATCTTTTCAAAAATCTGTGTCCCTATTCTGAACTCTTGATGAACCTGCCTCCCTTTTTTCAAGCCAACTCCTTCCTCTGATTCTAGGAGAGGAAGAAAACACCACCAGCTGGCACTTCTGAACTCTTTTCCTGTTTGTTTCCATTATTTAAAAGGAGGCATTCCAGTAACTCTGTTTTATTTCTGGTTGCACTATTTGCCTCTGTTGAAAAGTGCAAGAGTAAGAGAAATTCTAACAGCTCTGAAAAAAATTAAAAGCCACATTTATCATCCTGTAAAGGTTCAGAGCTTTCAGTCAACATCCAGAGTAATGAGGTCTTGGTGTCTCACTCCTTTAAAAGTTCTGCAGCAGAATTAGGGAGGGGAGAGCCAGAGCCCTCCCATGTCAATGCTCCTCCTGAGCTGATGCTGTACCCAAGGGACTCTCCCCTCCAACAGAAAGAGAATTGGATCTGCATTAGGATGAATTTCCAGACTAAAGGATGTGTCTCATTTTAATTTGCTATGCATAGATAATTGAGTTTATACTGAAATTGCTGTCATTTTATGTTTATCATATTCAGATCTGATGAGCCACTTGAGGAGTAGGAATTACTCCTCTCAGGTTTGATTTATTTATGATATCTTTTCTCCTTACTACAAAGGAAAGAGAAAAATCTTTGGCCCATGCCCAGGACACCCACTGAGTCTGTTTTATGTGTGACATACCAGAAGTCACATTTGTACAGCTCACTTCTGGGCTGTCTGCAGAGCTGTTACTGCTGCAATGCCTTCAACAGGAATCCAGGGATGCACCTTTGCTTTTGCCTCCAAATTAATCCATTCCCTGGCCCTTCACTGTAGCTCATCACATCATCCACTGCTCTTCATCCTTCTGCTCTGCACATCAACACCCTCAGAACCCTGCAGAGCAGCAGAGTGTGCTCCAGCAGTCACACTCCAATATCCCACAGCTCCTCCTGCCCAAGGAAGGATCAGGTGTGTTCTAACACTTCAGTTCCCATTGTATCAGCAAGGCTTTACTCTCCTTCCTTGCAAGCATCCAACCCCAAACATCCTGCTGGGCTCACACCTTCTCAGACTGCAGTCCTGAAAGGGAGCAGGGGCACACCAAGGATTATCCAAAGCCACAGCAGAGACAAAAGTTTCTCTAGATCACACATGACACACAGGAGATGATCTTCTTTTAGATCACAGCAGGTCAAGATGAAATTCTAACTTTCATTTCAAAGTTACATTTCAATTCTTGTGTGCTGCCTGGGATCCATCCATAATTATATCCTGCTAAGAGTCCTCTAAAGTACCAAGCAGACCTAGTTTTGTTTTCTGTTTTGGGGTGCCTATTAAAACACCTCTTCTGCTTTGAGACCAAGAGAGGAGGGAGGAGGTAGAAGGCAGAACACCTGAGAGATGTCACTAAAATCCTCAAGTTACTCCACAGCAATTTGGAATAGCAATATTTACAAAGGTCTAGGGAGTACCAGGTTATACATGCTGCAGAAAGCATACTGAGCTTTGGGGATGGCAGGATGGCTCCATGCAAATTAAGAGCCACTTGTTAGTACTTCCTGCTGGAGGGCATATGTCATCACCACATGGCAACTCAGGGAAGTGTGAAATAGGATCATTATCCACTCCTGCCCCCCGTTCTGAAATAATGATAATGAAAACAATCTATTCCTCAGTCCTCCCAGGAGCAGAAAGACTTGGAGAGGAACAAGAATATTAAAATAAAAAATATATCATGGGAGAAAAGTGATTTTTCAAACTCCAAAGCAGCCTACAAGCTCCAGCACCTCCCTTGCAGGTGCATTTTCAGTTTGGCAATACTTGGATCCCCAGTGAGAAGCAGCAGTGGTCAGAGCAGCCCTCACTCACAGCCCCTGCACTCAGTGCCAAGCAGCACCAGAAGAGCCCAGGCTGAGCAGAGGAGCCTCAGAACTCACCTGCCCTGAGCCAGCTGCCCCAGGCTCACTGAGCCCAGCAGGCTGCTGCAGGCTCTCCTTGCTTTCCAGCAAACCTCCAGGCAGGCACAGCACCCTCCTGGACAGGACAAGGCGTGCAAGGCTGTGATTCCCTGTCCTCAGCAGAGCCAGCAGCACTGAGCACCATCCCAGCAGCTGCACTGAGGCTCAGGGCTCTCCCAAAAATGAGCAAGCTCCTCGTGGAGAGCTTACCTGGTTGTGCAGGAGGAGGTGTGTAGGTGTCTCCTCACTGCAAACTCAGGGTGCACTGCAGCCTTCCAGGGTGAAGCCTTTCTTCAGGAGACACACATGGAAAACATCCCATCCCATCCCATCCCATCCCCATCCCATCCCATCCCATCCCATCCCATCCCATCTCACAGGATTTAGCAGCTGGGCTGGGAGGGGTTTTATCTTCATGGCTTTATGTTCCTGGGGCTTTAAGCACAGTCTCCTGCCACAACAGAGGAACTTCTCAGCACCTCTTTCTGCAGGGATTTTGGCCATGGCTGGGTCTCTCCACGGCTGTAAACCTCAAACACCTCTCACCAGCTGACCCTCTTATCCCAGCCCAGCACTCCATCCCATACCCAGCCAGGCCTGGGAGCCTCCTGCTCAAACCTCAGCAGTTGAAGCTGTAAAGCTGTGAAAACCAGGTTATTTTAACAGTGAGGAAGAGGAGGGTACAGGTGCTGGCTCTCTGGGACATTACTCAATAATCAGGGAATCTTTCCTGCAGCAGGGAAGGTGAACTGTCCTTGCAATGCCTGTCCCAGTTCCTCAGGAGCAGCCTGGCAGGCACTCCCAACTTCTGAGCTGCAATCAATCTGTCTGGCCACTGATTTCTTTCCCTGGTGAAGACACCCCTGTGGCCCCAGCTGGCTGGGCTGCTCAGAGATTGGGGTTTGGCTGGTCCCACCCTGGGTGCAGGCAATGCTGGGATGGCTGTCACCTGCAGGAGATGTCATTGCTGTCAGCTGAGGGGAGGCTCACAGCACCCTGAGCTCCCTAAAACTGCTTCCCTTCCCTGCTGGCAGCTTTTCAGCAGCTGTTTTGAAGTGTCCATGCTCAGTTTATTTATTCAGGTTTCTCTGTGCTGAGTTAAATGCTGCAGCAGCTGATTCACAGCCCAGATCTCCAATCCTTATGTTTAAAAGATCCTCTTGAGATGCTGAGATGCCTTCACCCAGTCCAGCAGGGAGGAGTGACTGGAATCTGAATGATGTCCTGCTCTCCAAATAAGGGCTTCAAGTGACACAGGTGACACTGAGTGTGAAGGAGTGGAAAAGATTTCAGGGAAAAACTGAGAAAGGTCTCAGTTATGTCCTAACCTGAAAAAGGAGGAAATAAATTCTAAGCTTCAAACCACTGTAGAGATGTGGAAAATTCCAGAGATGGGGCAGCCCCAGCTTCTCTGAGCAGCCTGTGCCAGGACCTCCCCAAGGTCACTGGGAAGACATTTTTTTGCTAATATTTCATCCAAATCTACCCTCTGTCTGTTCAGAGTCATCCCTTGGCCCATCACTGCACGGCCCTGCCAAAAGTCCCTCCCAGGATCCTGGTAGCCCCTCTAGGCACTGGAAGATGCCACCAGCTCAGCCCAGAGCCTTCTCCTCTCCAGGCTGAACCCCCAGCTCCCTCAGGCTGTCCCCAAAAGGGAGGTGCTCCAGCCCTGGCATCAGCCCAGTGGTTTCCTCTGACTCATTTCAACAGATCCCTGTCTTTCTTGTTTATTTTAGATTTTTTTTTAATGTTATCAAATTGAATGAAATAACTATAAAAATCTATAAAAATAATTTAGATCAGCAGTTTACAGGTTTTTTTAATTAAATAGAAACTTCTTGTTCCTTTTTTAACATTATAGTATTAAATGTACTTATTTAATATTATTTAATTTATATTAATATATTAATGCATACTAATCTATAAATATAATTCTTCTATATAAATATAAAAATATAAATAATATAATAAATCACTGCACATAATATAAAAATAAATATAATTAATTTATAAATATAAATTAATTTATATTAATATATTAATTAAATTATTATATTCATGAAGATATAATAAAAAGAAAAATTATATATAAGAAAAATCTCTATCAGTATGTATATTTCTAATCTTTTTAAATGTGTTTCTATTGAAACCTACTCTTCTTTATTAATTTAATTCATCACCATTTTTTGGGTTATTATTCCCAGTGCTAACCAGAGCACTCAGCTTCTGTAGGAAAAAATGAGATTACATGCAATAAAGTCACCAAGTATTTTCATCTGGAATACAAATGGAAGTAACCTTTCCAACAGAATATATTAACATATGCCAGGGAATCCATTGGTTATTCTGAGACTCCTTTCTCTCAGTCTTTAATCACTAATGCTATCATTTTAAAGTCAGCTTTACAAATGACAAAAGGGCCAATAGCTCTCCTGAGAATGTGGGATTTTTCTCAATCCTGACAAGGTCTCACACCTGAGTTTTGTCCTAGTAATTAATTTTTAAGCAGAAGTGTTGTCCCATTCCCTAAAATGATAAACAAAGCTGACTCTCCAGAATTCTATTAAGCTCCTTGCAGATGAAATAATCCTCATCTGAGAAGTACAAATATGCAGATGGCCTATTACATCTCATTCCTTCAAGCAGAAGGAAATTAGAAGGAACCAGAAACTAACAAATATCCCCAGGCAAGGTTTGCAAACCCTGAAGAAAATAGAGAAGAACATCTGTTGCTCTTCATCTGGAAGATGTTCTGGAATGTTCTGCCCAGGGAGGTGGTGGAGTCCCCATCCCTGGGTGTGTTTAGCAAAGCCTGGATGTGGCACTGGGTGCCAGGGTTTGGTTGGGGTGTCAGGAACAGGTTGGACCCAATGGTCTTGAAGGTCTCTCCCAACCTTGTGATTCTGTGATCTCTTGTGGTATGAACAGAGCTGATCCAATACACCCTAAAAGGGTCAGGAGAGGGGAGAGGAAACAAAAACTTATCAGGTGCTCAGGAGCTGCATTGCCACAGTGCCTTAAACACCAAATCTCTCTGGTCTACCTTCAGTCAATAAAGCTCGTGCTCCTGGCCTGAGGAGAAGATCCAGAAGTAAGGATTTCAGTGCTGGAAATGCTTTCTGGCAGTCCCTTTGTCCAAGGAGCACCAGGCTGTCTCCTTGAAGGAGCATGCAGAGCCTTGTCCAGCAGTATTGCTGGCTGGGGGCTGTGTACAGATCATGAATGGGACAGGACTGCTGGGAATGTGCCTCGAGCTCTTTGATTTTCCAGCATCAGCCTCATTACCTGGTTATGGCAATGGGAAGATGCCAGCAGCTCACATCCCAGGCAGCAGACAAAGAACTTAATGTTAAAACTCACTTTAAAAGCTTTTTGGCCAATCACACCAGGCAGAAGCACAGTGACAGTGGTTCCATCCAAGCACTCTAAGCACAGGTACCTTTGGTTAAACAGTGCTTGCTCATTTCAAACACAGCACCTCCCTGTGAGCTGTAAAACACCATGCACTGAGCTCCATTATTAAGCTTCAAACTTCCTAATATCTCACTAGATAAACTTTTCTGTAGCTTAGGGAGTTATTCTAGACAAGCATTAATACACAGACCATTGTTCTGTTGGTCCTTACTTTTCTACATTTTACATCATTTTTCTGCTGGCCAATCTCATGGCTGCTGCTGAGCTCTGATCACAGTTCTGCTGTCTCTGAGGCTGCCTTCTGCAGCTGTCCCAAACCCCTCTGATTTTAAGGGTTCCCAGACAGCAGGAGCTGTGGGGGAGAGGATCCTGGGGCAGGGGCTGGGCACTGCAGCATGCAGAGCTGCTCTGTGCCCTGAGCTCTGCCTCTTGGCTGCCCCCACACAGGTGGGCACACCTCAACCCTCCATCCCCTTTCCTGTGTCTGATGCATTTAGAAGGTGAGGCCTTTGGGCTTCAAGCAGGGACATTTCATTACAGAAATAAACCAGGCTTCTAGAATGGGGCATTGTCACCACATTGCTCTTCACAGAGAAAAGCAAGGCACAATTCTTCCCAAAAATGTTTCTGGCATTCATATTCTCTGAACCTCAGAGAAAGGAAAAAGAATTCTTACCTCCTTTTCTGCCCCTCTGTTTGTTCACAAGTGGAATGCATTGTGGAAGATTGTTGACCTGGAGGGAATTGATAATTGGATTCTGGTGTGAGTGTTTTGATTCACTGACCAGTTGAATCCAGGGGTGTGTGTTGGGACTGTGGGCTGACAGCCACCAGGTGCTGTGCAGGGCAGTGCAGCTGAGTGCTTGGCAGATTCAGTTTGGGTGTAATGTAATATAGTGTAATTAACACAACACATACCATAACCATAGTGATTAATTAGCCTTCTGATAGGGTGGAGCCCTCCTCATCATTTCTCCTGCCTCGGGGGTCATCTTGTTTCTGATAGGGCATTTGATCCTCAGCTTGGCTTTCAGACAGCCTCCACATTCAGCTGCTAAATAAAAATCACACTTTGGGATGATGGCCATGCCATTAGCACTTTAAAAAATCCCAAATTTCTAGTATGTCCTTGAAGAGCAGATTAAAATTTTCCTTGCTCTTTTCAAGACCTTTTTCTGAAAACTGGTGATGCAAGTTTGGAAGCTGAGATGGTTTCATACCTTCAAGCTGTGGAATAAGTGGGTGTGAGGGATTTTTGAGGCCAGAAGTGAGTGTGAAACCACATTCTGGATGTCAGCCATACACTGACATTTATTCTAATGACTGAAGCAAATATCATAGCAAATAAGATCAATAGGACACAAGGAATTAGATTTTGCTTGGTTTTGTTAGGTGAAGAATGATTCTAAAAGCAGAACTGGGTTATATCCACCACAACTAGAGCCAGAGTTTGGATACCTAAGAGACAGCGATTTAAACTATTTTTTTTAAAGTACATGAACCAAGGGAGATCAGAAAGATTCTGCAGGATTGTAATGTTTAATTGCATAATATAATAAGCACTGCTCCTGGTTATTTCTATGGAATTGAATTCTTTGATTTGACACTCTACCAGCCCTGTGCTTCCCTCCCATCCACAGATGAAGTTTGATTTGGAAATCTATATGTTGCTATAGGCAACATATATAGGCAGAGGTATTATTTCCTATATAAAAATTAATGAATGTAATAATCACAGAGAGCATTCAGTCCCAGAAAGAACATGGGCTCATTGAGCTGGCATTAAGCTCAAGGCAGGGCTTTATGGATGGAGTTTTTGCTAATTATTTTGTTGGAGAAAGGAAACCTTGCACAGTAAAATGAGGAATAAAAGCTAAATAGCCCAATATGGCTGTGCCCCACGTTTTATCATATTTCTACAACTTCCTTTCAGCCTTTATTTAAATGAGTGAAAATGGTAACAAAGAAGCCTTGTAACCATGTAGGCCATCTTCTCTTTATTGAAAAGCTGAGCTTTTTCAGTATTTTGCACTTTTTGCAGTAGAGGATCAGTCTGCATCTCTAAAGTGTGACAGAAACATTCCTAAAGGCTGAAAATAGAATTGCACACAAGTCCAAATCTGAGCCTGGATCTCCACAACAAACATTTTGTGCAGCAGTTTGTCTTCAGGGAGAAGCTGCTTTGCAGCCTGGTGAGGGGTGCTGGAGTGCCCAGTGCCCCAGTGGTGAGGGAGGCAGAAAAAGCAACAGCTCCTTTGTGAAATAGTCACTTATTCCATGTATTTAAGGCACAGCAAGGAGAGCTAGTGCCAGGCTACAAGGAACAGAAGCAACAGAGCTGCCTGAACTGGTGCTCTGCAGTCCCACTGAGCCTTCCCAAGGATAACAGCACATGCAGCTGGAGTGTGGAACAGAAGGGAAACTCCATTTCTGACTTTAAATGCTGAAGAAAATTTGCATCCACTTTCCATGTTTATTATAACACAGTCACTTTTTCTCTCTGCAAATAAGGGCCTTCACTCCTGCAGTGACCGAGGGGGCTGGTTTGGATGGGCTGGGAAGGGCAGGTGCAGGTTAAATTTTGTCAAGCCTGTATGCGGAGCAGGAGCCAACACACCCAGGCCCTTTATGCACCTAATGAACTCTGGAGTTTGCCTGCACAGAGGAATCATCCAGGTCTGTCACACATCCCGCTGAGAAATGGGGAGAGCAGGGCCTGGGCAGCATCCCTGCCCTCCTCTGCAGGGAGCAGAGCCTCTGGTAGGCAGGGGAGCACATGAACAAGCAGGAGGGCTTGGAGTGGGAATTTGGTGTGTTTTACCACAACCCTATGCTCAAAAAAAGTAGTTGGACCCGCTGTGTTGAGAGAACTGTGAATAAACTGCTCTTACTGATGGGGATTTAATTATTCTGGTATTGACAAAAATGAGAATTAAAGGAGGAATCAACCTGGTGACTTCCACAGGCAGTAAAAAACAAGTTTATCTCCCACTGTTATTGAGCTGGTAGCTATGATAAATTCAATAATGGTCTGTGGGTGTTTAGTGCTTTATGATAACATATCATTTGGCTTCAAGCCACCACAGTCTTAGGCTATGAAGCTAACAAATAAGACTTCAGACAGCATTATGTTGCTAAGCTCAAATATTCCCAGAAAGATGGTGGGAGAGGAGGGGGAAGAACAAGGAAGGAGTGATATTTAAAGCAAACAGAGTAAATAATGCAATCAGGTTGATCCCAGCAACAGCAAAGCTCAAAGTGATAATGGAAGTTACTGGAGTAAAGCAACAACATATCAAATATAGACAGAAAGCAATTACAAAAGGTATAATAGAAAATTGAAAGGACAAGCTAACTGATGTAAAAAGCTCACAAAAGCTCTGTAAACATTCAAGGGGGAAAAGTTGTTAATAATAATCCATGAAGGCTCAGGGAATACTAATCATCCTTGAGCTGTTCTTCATTTGTACAAGGACATATGGGCCCATTCCAGGTTTAAATAAATGACTGAATGACAGAGATTAAATTCATTTAGGTTCTTTTCAAAGAAAAAAAAAAAGAATTCTGGCATCAGTCAATAATGCACCAGAAATAGATTTACTGGAGTTTTAGAGATTTTCCAAAGCCACTGATCTATCTGCAAGGAAAACATGACTTACCACACATAAAGTGAACCCACCACTGGGTGTGATGTGGGCCAATGCTGTTGTGCTCAGCTCAGGAAATTTGCTGCCTTTCAGGCCTTCTCTACATCACTCATTCTACTGTGTTTACCTTTGCAAGAAGCCCAATTTAAATTATTTTCAGAGTGGACAAAAATATAACTACAGATGCTGTACAAAGCAAGGAATAGTGAATAGCAGGAAAATGAGACACCAGTCATCTCAGAGTTCAATTCCACACTCAGCTTTCCTGGACAAGTCAGTTACTCAGATTTCTGCAGGATTTCTAAAGCCATCTCACCTTCAAAAGCCTCACTGCTTAGTCCACATTTCCTCAGCACAGGGGTACTCATTATTTAATAGAATTGTTAATTCTACAATTGCACTTCAGTGTCTTTGTCTGAGGAACAAAATCCACATGAAGATGAACAGCAGCAGGAACCAAATTGCTGTCTCAGATGGGCAGTGCTGAAGGCCCACAGATTTGCCTATTTATTTTCCCAGTATGGACATTTTCTGCTGACAAAGGAAAATACAAAAGGGTAACACCACAGCACTGAAGTGCCATGGCAGAGGATGGCCTGCTAGCTGAAATTTCATCTCTTTCCCTCCTTGGTGGGTTAGAGAAGCTGGCAATGTTCATACTCTGCTGAGTAAAAAGTAACCTGGGAGGAGGTGGGGAGCCTTGGTCACTTTATCAGCACATAAAGAAGCAACACAGACTTGAGAGATTTCCTCGTGAAATTCTGCCCTCTGAGCTCTCTATTTTAAGTATTTGTTTTCTTGCTTTTAAAGCACATTTGGTTTGTTTTATTGCTGTATCTTTGACACTGGTGGTGCTCATGCTAATCAAAAACACTTGTTCTTGGAGTGTGACAGACATCTAATACAGAAATATAGAAATTAAGCTGAACCATCTATAAAGAAATTCTAAAATTCAATATTAATGATCCATTTCAATCTTAAACAATAGATTTTTGTGCATCACTGATGAATCAGCCAAATATATGTAATATTCATTGTTACTTTTGACAGAAAAAAAAAGTAACATGCAATCTCTGTCCAGAGGGCCTTTCTCTCATTTCCCACAGAATTCAGCCATTTGACCATATTTAGCTCACCAAGCAAATAAATTAATCATTTTTTCACTACTGTGCCTGCCAAGAATAATAAACACTGAGTCTTGAAAGATTTCCAGTAAGCCAACATACTGTGTTAGTCCCAGCCTCACATTTTGCATTCACATAAATTAATGAAAGATGCAACAAGCAGCTTTAACTGATGTTTTCCATAATTTGAACAGGGCCAGTCCAACCAAGTGCTGGAGCCTTAAGAGCACAAACTGGAACCTTGACATGCAGAGTGAAAGCTGGGCATTGCAGCCAGCAGAGCACAGAAGGCAGTGCTGACCCCAACCCCCCATTTCTGCTCTGGGTGCTGCTGCCCACAGCAGATCCTGTCCATGCCCCAGAGCTGTGCCCAGCAGCAGAGCAGAGCCTCTCCCCAGGGCTGTGCTGAGGGGCTGGGAGCACTGCAGAGGGGGCAGTGTCTGTACAAACCCTGGGACACACAGCCACAGACACAGACCTGTCTGTCCTTGGCATTTGGTTTTGTTTTAGAAAATTATCTCATGCTTTAGTTTTTCCTGTTTTCTCAGAGCTCAACTTCTCTGTCAACCAAGGAACTTCAAGATATAGTTTTTTGTAGGAATTAACACTTCAACAGCAGAATAAACCTCAAAACATGGGACTCATAGTCACAAGTGTGATGCAGAAGGCAAAGGAAAGACAATTTTGAGAAGAGACACTGGGCAAATTCTACATTTAGCAGCAAACATTAAATTAGCAAGAACTGTCACTTTTCTTATTTTCTTTTTATTAACAGCAGTTCCAATGTTTAAGTTCAATCATCAGTCAGTCTCACAGTTCAGAGATCAGAATACCTGGAACTCCTTTGAGGCACATGGATATGTGCATTTCTTCCTCATACATTCCCCAAAGTAGCAACAACTTTCTTAACATTCACCAGCTCAAAATAGAAATGTACTGAAAACGTACAATTTATCATAAGTCTTAGAACACCTTGTCTTTTCCCCATATATTTCATCACAGCAATATGAAATTCAAAGTCTTTAAGTAGAGCATGATAATTTATTAGAGCTTCATCTCAAGCTCCATACATAATGCTTTTTCAACATTCTACATTCTTGTTATGGTCCTGACAAATTCCCCTCTGAGAGATGGAATCATTACCAAATGAAGTTTTAATTATTTAGGCCCAAACTCTCACAAAGTGCAAAAAAAATCAGGATAAAACCTTCAGCATCCAAATTTCTAAGAATGGTGGGGCTTGTAAGTTTAAACATTTAAATGTAAGGGGACTTTTATTTCAAGTACTGTAAAAGAGAAACATTGCCACTTACTGGCAGTACCAATGTCTTTGCAATATTTGTAAGCATTTATGTGCATCTTCAAATGCTCTGTTAACCTTTATAGTATTTGTCAATAAAAAGCCCCATTAACATTTAAACTATGTATGTCCAACTACCTACTTCAAGCAGGAATACAAAGAGAACCTGAAAGAAACAGGTTATTTATTACAGACTGCATTACTGGGACTGTACACATTGGAGATTTCAAAAAAAGTCACATTCCTTACATTTAAAAAACCCAAAAGGTAAAAAAAGGTTAAAAAAAAATCAGTCATTAATTGGGAAAAGGCTGAGCATGGCCTGGGCAGGAGATGTGACCACCATGGGTGAATGGCAACACAGAGAACACAGTACAGCTTTGGAAAGAGTAGTGCAGCTTTGGCAAGAGTAGTGCAGCCAGCTGGAGCCACCCCAGGAACACTGGAGGTCTAAAGAGATCACACTGGACAGGAAACTAAAACTGAAACACTGCTTTTGCAGTAGGAACATCAGAACTTACCTGATATTAACAACTAACCTTACCTGACATGGAGAATTTGTCTTCATTGGGCAAAAACTTAATCAAAGATAACATAATCACTGGACAAGAACTGAAATCAGACAGACTCTTCAATCAAGCTGCTGAACTGGAAGTGACAATGACATAAGTCACCAGTCCACCAGTCCACCCAAAATTCTGTTTGAACCAACACTGATTTAGTAGAATCCCTGTGTGCTGCTTCTGTAAAGTGACTATTTCAAAAGGTAAGGAAAAATCATTCTAAAATCTAGAGACTGAAACTGAAATCAAGTATTATCTATTACCACTGCTTTTATAAATCATTAATAAGGATAGCATGACCTGTTCCAATGAAAGGGAAAAAAAAAACATTAATTGTCTTCAAGTATGAGAGATGCACTCACAGTGACAGCAGAGGCATTCATTTAATCACTTTACAACAGGGAAATCTATAGACTCCATAGAAAATTTACAACCAGAATGGAGCTAATGTGACAAATGGTGCTCATATAGCAAAACCAGAAAAATGTCAAGTCTGCAAATTCAACAAAGATGTGTTTCAGTGGCTTTGCCTCCTCAGGCTCCAGTCTGACAGAGCACCCCTTCAGCCAGTCTCTCCTTTGAGCTCACGTCCGTCTCATCTTCTGTTTCTTGGTTTGTCTCTTGGCGTCCTCGGAGCCGCCGGTGTCGGAGCCTGCCTGGCCCAGGGCTCGCACGCCCTGCAGCCGAGCTGTCAGCTGCAGCAGCAGGGGAATCAGCTGGGGGAAAAGGCAAGCAAGTTGTGGTTACAATGGTATGTGAGGGCTGAATGGTGTGGTTCTTTAGACTTGTAGCCCCTACCAGACTCTATTTGTATCAATGGCACATCTACAAAGACATCAGAACATGGCAGCAAATCTTGGGGAGGAATCAAACCAAAGCTATGGGAATTTCTGATATCAGAACCTAAAGTGATTGTTTGAGAGGAAATCAAACTGCACAGACAAATTTAATTTCTCTTTTTGGTAAAAGAGAAATCCAGTCATATCAGAAAAGACTAGAAGAGCATAGCTTGATAACGAAGACAGAGGGGGTTATATGGCAGGTGTTTGTATTCCTCTTGAGAGCTTCTGAACCAGGGAGGGTATAAAGCTAAGAGACCAGACCTGAAGACTTACAAGACTTTTTCCAGTCTGATTGTGCCTAAAGCCAATAAAACAATTATTTTCATTCCTATTATCACTGAGTCTGGTTATATGAACTTTAATCGTGCTGTATTGTTTTTTTCTCAGAGTGTTCAAATGGGAAACCAAAATTCAGCCACAGCACAGAACTCACCTTCACACCAAGCTCTTTTAAAGAAAGGACATTGTCCAAAAACATGGCTACAATTGTCCACAACGGCTGCACTGTGGCTTTTCTTATTCCACATAAGGGGACTGTGACTGCACCTCTGGATAAGAAACCCTCCCTGAGCACAGTGCAATGTGTCCATGGACAGGA